>NC_058088.1:171939914-172539914 GCF_014858855.1 Bufo gargarizans | reverse complement strand
TAACGGAAGCGTTTTTGCTGAACCCTGCCGGATCCAGCAAAAACGCTAGTGTGAAAGTCTCCTTGGATAGTGACAGCACCTGTATACATGACGCAGTAAGGGTGCTGATCTCGGGGGGGGGGGGGGGGGGGCTGGTAAATGTACCCTCTTCAGAAAAACAAGTGACATCAAAGTGCTCCCAAGGCTACGATCCTACTCTGTGCCACGAGTACCCCAAATCATATTAAATCTTCAAGAGTCAGAAGAGATCTGCAAAGTGGAGGAACTCGCTCATGTGGATGTACAGACCCCCGTCCAGCAGCATGGAACGGAATTCAGCCTCGTAAAAGTGTTGGCGCAAATACTGTCTAAGGCCTCATGCACACGACCGTTGTTGTGTTCCGTTCCGCAAAATGGGGTTCCGTTTCCGTGCGTCTTTCTTTATTTTTGGAGGACCACCAGACATAAAGGAATGTAAAAAAAAAAAGTCTGAGAGGTTTGCCATGCAAATGATAGGAAAAAAAACGGACGCGCGGATGACAATCTTGTGTGCTCCGCGTTTTTTTTTAGCAGTCCCATTGACTTGAATGGGTCCGCGCGAACCGTTTTCCGCGAAAATTATAGGAAAGGTAAATTTTTTTTTTTTTTTTACGGACTGGAACCAAGAATCATGGACGCGGATGGCAAATCAATGGGTCCGTCGAAAAACGGCGCAACGGACACGGAATAAAACAACGGTCGTGTGCATGAGGCCTAATGTAGAGAGGTGTGCAGTGCTGGCAGTAAGAGACTGGGGACGCCATCTTCTTGGGTTATTTTAGTGGTAGAAAAGCCATGTTTGTTTACCTTTTTTTTTGCAATTTTTATTAAAAAAAAATTCTTTTAACATGCTGAACAAAGGAGTGGGCTTAGTGAAAAAGGGGTGGGGCTTTGTTGGGAAGGGAGCTGGGTCGAAGGTGTGCTGCTTTCCCGCGACGCACCCACATCTTTTCCGGGCCAAAAACATGACGCCCGTGTGAAAGAGGCCTAAGGGCTCGTTCACACAAATGTTTTTTTGCGCTCCATATATGGTCCGTTTTTGCGTTCCGTCTACGGAACCATTCATTTCACTGGTTTTGCAAAAAAAAAATGGAATGTACTCAATATTGATTGAGGCCTGCGATATACCTGATTCCACAAAATACTGATTAAGGGGTTTGATATCCCTGTTTCCACCAAATATTGAGCATAGTTGATGACGCTGGGTAACCCTCTTGCCTAACGGCTGACCACTGGCTTGTCGGAACTGCTAGCCCGCCAACTACTGCCATATTAACTGGTGGACTCGGAGGCCTTTAGAAAATTTGTGGTCATTGCCACACCGTAATGGAAGGTCCCCAGAAGGAAATATTTCTCCCAGAAGGGCATCTCGCAGCAATATGCCACGTTCAGCGGCAAGTGAATATATCTCTGGCACACAGTGTCGGTGCCAAGATACATCTGACCACAGACATGTGGTCTAGCAAACACGGGCAGGGAAGGTACATAACTTTTACTGCTCACTGGGTGAACCTTCTGACGGCTGTCAAGCATGTAACCCGTGGCTCTCGTGTGGATTTGGTGTTACCACCACGGGTTGCATGCAGGCCTGCTTCTTCTCCTCCTACTCCATCCTCCATCTCCTCCTCGGCTGACTTCTCCTTTTCTACTGCTACCGCCTCTTCCGCTGCACCTCCCAAGCTCCTCAGAACCTATTCGACGTCCAAGGTGAGACGTTGCCATGCTGTGCTGCGGCTGTTGTGCCTGAAAGCTGACCAGTGGCTAACCCGCTCAATTTGACAGTTGGTAAAGTGGTGTGCGACAATGATGCCAATCTGCTAAGCGCGCTGAAACTGGACAAAATAACACACGTGTTGTGCATGGCACACGTCCTGAACTTAGTTGCACAGCGATTCATTGCCAAATACCCCGGGGTCCAGGACGTCTTGCAGCAGGCCAGGAAAATATTTGGACATTTTAGAAGATCTTACACGGCCATAGCTCGCCTTGCTGACGTTCAGCGGCGACTAGTGATAAGCGGCAGGGGCAATATTCGAATTCAAGATATTTAGAGAATATTCGGTAGAATATTTGTCATGTATTCGAGAATTCTAGATGATTTTCTTGATTGCGAAATCAGCAATGCAGTATACTCGTAATGCGCATGCGCGATACAGGCGTGGCCTAGTTTTGCTAGTTGTCATACTGCCTGAAGTTTCCTGAGACTGGAGAAGATGGTTGGCAGCAACGTTCGCGAATGTGAGGAAGAACTCCTGATCACTAAGTAATTTTACATTACAGCACTGTTTGAACAATAGCTTTATATGCAGATAGTGTTCCAATATATTTGCAATTGCGCAAATCGGCATTAATGACGTGCAATCGCAATACATGCAACTTCAAATTTTATTAGTTATAAGTAGATATTACTGATTAGTGCACTAAGTATTGTTGTGACATCACACCACTATGTCTGTAGCATGTATGTATGTATGGACAGCAGATAAATATCTCTCACTTGCACATCCATTTTCCTGCCACACAGTATATACCACATACACACACACAAGGGTGGCGGGACAGTCTGGTTTTCAGGCTCCTGGTCCTTCATCCGGTGTAAGGCCAGGACGGAAGGCCTCCTTTTTTTGTGGTTACATGGGTGTTGGCAGTTGGCACGGGTCAGGATGGCTTTACGTATCCCCACAACTGGGAGCAGGGCCTGGCAGCATGTCCGGACCGCACAGTGCGCTGTATGACGCAACGTCATCAGTGCTGCTGCGTGCGTGGCACGTCCGATGTTTACCTTTACTTCAGACGGGAGTGGCTGCGGAGCACGGGTGCCACTCTGATCAATGCTCACTGGCACTGCCTGCCATCTATGATTCCATGCTTGTCCAGGCCGTCTAGTGCTTTAAGAGCCAGCAGAATCGGCACTCAGCCCACTTGGCACAAGATTAGCACAGATCCCACTGTGTACCTGGCCAGCTAAGACCTGTCCTAGGTTGCTAGTATAGCTTATATGTTTATACAGCAAAACCTGCCAATAACCTTAATACAGTTCCTATGTTTGTGTGTTAAAGACAAAAGAAAAGTTATTTACAGTGACTTTATAGTAATGTAAGGTAAGCTCAATGACACAGCATAAACAACAGAAAGTATAGAGTTAAACAGTTGTTGCTGGGCAGGGGTCTTGACCAATCACAGCCAGCCTCACACACAGCCTGAGTGGGAAATTCCCCTAGCAGGAGCTGCTAGAATGATTATACCAGAGGAGATAAGCTGAACAGACATTCACTCCACTAAGAGCTGTGTTTTATGGAAGCAGAGAGGCCAAAATAGGTATTTAAAACAGTTATATAATGTTCCTGCTGTTAATATAGTGATTAGAACTGTATACTGAACCAGTTATATGTGTGTGTTTACTTACAGTTCCACCAATTGCAAACTACAAAGTTCACAATTCAAATTCCATATTGCAATCCAAATAGCATACAACCATACCAGATCATACTCAACCAATCTGCAAATAGTTACTGCTAACTGCATACTGCAAATTGCGACCAAATTCAGCAAGTGAACTATTAGTTAGCCCTCAAATATACAGTGCTGCCCATAATTATTCATACCCCCGGCAAATTTTGACTTAAAGTTACTTTTATTCAACCAGCAAGTAATTTTTGGACGGGAAATGACATAGGTGTCTCCCAAAAGATAATAAGACGATGTACAAGAGGCATTATTGCGGAAAAAAACAATTTCTCCACTTTTATTTACATTTGAGCAAAAAATACAAGATGTTCCGCACTGTGGAAAATCTCAGAGGACGTGGTCGGAAGCCAAAAGTGACACCTGTGCTGGCCTGGAGGATAGTTAGAGAGGTGAAAAAGAATCCAAGGATCACCACCAAGGCCATCCTGGTGAATCTGGGCTCTGCTGGTGGCAATGTCTCAAGGCAGACAATCCAACAGACACTGCACAATGCAGACCAAGGAGGATGCCACTTCTCCAGATAAGGTAGACAAAAGCTCGCTTGGCCTTTGCAAAAGCTCATCTGGACAAAGAAGACGACTTCTGGTCTTCTGTGTTATGGTCAGATGAAACAAAAATTTCATTGTTTGGTCACAATGATGTTTCCTTCGTTTGGCGTAAAAAAGGAGAAGCCTTCAACCCAAAGAACACCATCCTCACTGTCAAACATGGTGGTGGGAACCTAATGCTTTGGGGGTGTTTTTCAGCCAATGGACCAGGGAACCTAATCACAGTAAACGGCACCATGAAAAAAGAGCAATACATGAGGATTCTCAACGACAACATCGGGCAGTCTGCAGAAAACTTGGCCTTAGGCACCAGTGGACATTTCAGCATGACAATGACCCAAAACACACAGCAAAAGTGGTGAAGAAATGGTTAGCAGACAACAACATTAATGTTTTGGAGTGGCCCAGCCAGAGTCCAGACTTGAATCCAATTGAGAATCTGTGGAGGGAGCTAAAGATCAGGTTGATGGCAAGAAGCCCCTCCAACCTGAAAGATTTGGAGCTCATTGCTAAAGATGAATGGGCCAAAATACCTGTGGAGACCTGCAAAAAGCTGGTCTGCAATTATAGGAAGCGTTTGATTGCTGTAATAGCAAATAAAGGCTTTTCTATTGATTGTTGAGAAGGGTATGAATAATTTTGGACTGGACACTTTTTTCTCAAATGTAAATAAAAGCTGAGAAATGTTTTTTTTTTCCCACAATAATGCCTCTTGTACATCGTCTTATTATCTTTTGGGAGACACCTATGTCATTTCCGGTCAAAAAATTACTTGCTGGTTGAATAAAAGTAACTTTAAGTCAAAATTTGCCAGGGGTATGAATAATTATGGGCAGCACTGTACCTCTCAGAGAGATCATAAAGTGCTTAAATAACTTAGTGAGAGTACAGATACTCAAGAGATAAATATTTCCACCATTTTATGTTGAATATGACAAGATTGAACAGTTGAACCACCATCTTATGCATACCGCCATTTTATGAATCTTTATGCAACACGTGTTTTGTACATGGACTATTTGCTGCGGAGGCGGCAGTGTTATATGAAGAAAAGTTGAAGTTAATAAAGAAGTTATTTCAAGCATTTTGTGTGCTCTTTAAACCTACTGTTTCCATAGAACAGCGCTAGAGGAATTACAGAGTAACGCCACCATTACCTTTGGCAGAACTTTGTCTGCAATTCCTGAAGCAACGCCAGCCACCCGAGCAGTCCCTCTAGCGGTAACAGTCTGATGAAGGCCGGATTGTGGCCGAAACGTCACGTATATGATTTACCGCATTTAAGATTAAATGAAATTTGTCACATCGCATAAACTGGAGTTTATATTCTTCTTGATACAATAGGGTGGGAACCCGACTTCCAGTAGCGTACCTACAACAGGGTGCCACGAAGTTCTTTCTTCAGCAGCAGCAGGTACATGGTAACATTCGAGTATATGGCCTACACATAACTCAACAGGATCAGGACAGACAGCAGCAGGTAAATGGTAACGCTATACTAAAAGGCCTACACATAGCTGAGCCTATCAGGACAGACAAGCAGGTAAATGGTAACGCTGTAGTATAAGGCTGACACATAACTCAGCAGGATCAGGATAGACAGTAGCAGCAGGTAAAGGCGGAATATAAGGCCTACACATAACTCAGCATGATCAGGACAGGCAGCAGCAGGTACATGGTAACGGTCGAGTTTAAGGTCCACACATAGCTCGGCCTAACTCAGCAGCAACCGAAAGCAGCAGGTTATTTGCAGCAGGAATGTGTTTCCAGTAATGGGCCACCACCAGATTGGGGCAACACCAAAAATAAACTTAGACACCTCTGACAGCAGCAGGTTCTTCGTCTAAATGCAATATTTTCCTTTGACAATTTTTTTCAAAGGTATTTTAAGTTTGTAAAGCCCACAATAAATTATTACAAAATTAGCTCCACACGCTGCCTGCACCGGTCTGCTCTCAGTTTCCATATCGGGCACATCGAGTCTGGAGCAGAACACTGCGGTAATGCAGCCTGCCTCTACTCCAGTGGCCTACATTAAAATTTTTATCCAGTGTACCTCCAGCCACATAATCACAAGTTCTTTTCTGTCAGGTGAATGCTTAATTTTTGGGGCCAGTACTCCCGTGGCCTAAAATATTTTTTTTTCTAGGCTCCAGCAGGGCACATTTTTTTCCTTTTAAGATGCATAAAAATGGCCCCTGATTAAAATACATATTTTTGGTGGGAATTGTGGGTGGCTGCAAATATGACCTGAAGGTTTTTCAGGTTCCCCTGCCATTAAAGGGGAGTTATGAAAAAAAAAATATATTTCCTAATTTCCCTGGTTCTCTTCTGGCCCTTGTTTATATGTAATAACAACTATCTCTGCCCCTCCCCCTGCTTTGCTCTGCTAAGGGACTGGCTACAACAGCTGCCCTGAGTGACATGTCTGCCTGCCGGGAGACTCAGCAGCATGTTGTATGTGTAGGACTACAAGTCCCAGCTGTATAATGACACTGCTAAGGGAGTGGATACAAAAGCTGCCCTGAGTGCTAGGAGAATCAACAGCTACTTGTAAGTGTAGAACTACAAGTCCCACCTGTATAATGACACTGCTAATACACACAGGATCTTCCCCCTACCTTCTTGTGCAATGCTCTCTCTAGTCTGTCAGCTCCTGTGCCCAGAATTGTCACTGCCTGCAGCTACCCAGTCTGTGCAGCTGAAGGGGTTATGAATCCTAGGAGAGAGCAGACAGCTCGGCAGTGAAGGGGGGCATGGCCAGCACAGTGACGTCTCATTCACAGGCTTGTGCAACGAACTTTATCAGAGCAGGGAGAGAAGCGGACATCACAGGTCATGTGACCCTCAGTAAAATCTGAGAAACCAGGCACTGAAGATAAAGTGAGTTAATTGTAAAGTTGTTATATTTGCCTAGTTAGGTACATAGAAAGAACAAAAAAATTACTCGGACAATCCCTTTAAAGGCAATGGGGCCCGCCGTGAACGAGCGGTTCTCAAACATGCTTCGCGAACCGTCCCGGCCGATGTTTATCCATCACTACTAAGAACTACCATGAATAAAGAATGGGATCAAAACATCATCCAGGGGCAACTTCTCCCAACCATTTAGAGGTAACTTCTCCCAATCATCCAGAAGCAACTTCTCCCAACCATCCAGGGGCAACTTCTCCCAACCATTCGGGGGCAAGTTTTCCCAACCATTCAAAAGCAATGTGGTGATGGACAATGTTTTTTCCAGCATGATGGAGCACCATGTCACAAGAAAAAAGTCATAACTAAGTGGCTCAGTGAACAAAACATTGACATTTTGGGTCCATGGCCGGGAAACTCCCTAGATCTCAATCCCCAAAAAGCAGGTGGAGAACCAAAACACAAAAATTGTGATACATTCCAAGCACTGATTAGACAAGATTGGGCTGTCATCAGTCACGATTTGGCCCAGAAGCTGATATCCAGCATGCTAGGACGAACTGCAGAAGTCTTGGGAAAGAAGGGTCAACACTGGAAATATTGCCAGAGATTTATCAAAACTGGTGCAAAGGAAAACTGGCTTAGTTCCCTAAATTAACCAATCAGGTTAATCCTTTCATTTTGCAAAGGAGCTCTGAAAAATGAAAGGTGGAATCTGATTGGTTGCTATGGGCAACTAAGCCAATTCTACTTTACGCCAGTTTTGATGAATCTCCCTCACTGAGTCTTTAATAGATTTGATGGATTTGTCTATAAAAGTTATAAAAATTATGAAATGCTAATAATTTTCCTTCAGTTTACCATCTGACAGAAAGATCCAAGAACACATATGGGAAGCAAACTTTGCGAAAACTCAAATTTTTGTCAGTCTCAAAACTTTAGGCCACGACCGCACATCATGTACTTTTCTAACGGGCAAGAAAATACATATTTTTTTTAAGGTTTCTGGTTCATAATTTGTCATGTGAACATAGCCTCAGGGTATATTCACATGCAATATAGACCAGGCATCCTCAAACTGCGGCCCTCCAGCTGTTGCAAAACTACAACTCCCAGCATGCCCGAACAGCCTACAGGCATCAGCCTACAGCAGGGCATTGTGGGAGTTGTAGTTTTACAACAGCTGGAGGGCCACAGTTTGAGGATGCCGGCAATAGAACTTTCCGTGGGTTAAAATCAGTTCCATTCATCTCAATGAAGTCATTTCTGCTGCGTGGACATGGATTTCTGCAAGCCCCATGCGGATGAATCGCACAGCTCTGACGCTGTGCAAGTGAGCGATTGAGAAATGCACAGTCCGGGGCCTGACCCCTCCCAGACACGTGACTGATCACATGATCATGACATCATCAAAGGTCCTTTAGCCCACAGAATGTAGTATCTATCATGGCTCAGGCAGGACAACAGAACCTCGCGCACCCAGAGGATCATCGTCCGCGACCCCGAAATGCAACCCGTGAGGAAGCCCTGCAGCTGGAGGGTTATAGGCATGCCTGCCACGTCATGTTCTACGCCTCCACTACTGCCAAGCTTTTCGACCGTGTCCCTATCAGATATGTTGTCCTGGTGAGATCCTGGGGGTACACAGGGGAAATTGGGGTCCAAGGGTGCAGGTAATGGGTGTAATTTGGCCCTTTAGGAGGAGGCTGTCCTAGGTTATCCATCACTATACAGCGTTGAGACATTGAATTCCATATCCTTAAAGGAAAAGTCCACTTTTGCACAAAATATCTGTAAACCGGTGCCGTGTGACTCTCCGTGACATGAAGAATGACTTTGTAAATAGTTTACTTGACTTCTTTTGTACTGATTTTTTTTTAATGGTATGACGTTTTACTCGACATTCAGAATGATGCAGGTAAGGCTACTTTCACACTGGCGTTTTGGCTTTCTGTTTGTGAGATCCGTTCAGCGCTATCACAAGCGGTCCAAAGCGGATCAGTTTTGCCCTAATGCATTCTGAATGGAAAAGGATCCGCTCAGAATGCATCAGTTTGCCTCCGTTCAGTCTCCATTCTGCTTTGGAGACGGACACAAAAATGCAGCCTGCAGCGTTTTGATGTCCGTCTGATGAAACTGAGACAAACGGATCCGTCCTGACACACAATGTAAGTCAATGGGGACGGATCCGTTTTCTATGACACAATCTGGCACAATAGAAAACGGATCCGTCCTCCATTGACTTTCAATGGTGTTCAAGACAGATCCGTCTTGGCTATGTTAAAGATAATACAAACGGATGCAGACATTTGTATTATCTGAACGGATCCGTCTGTGCAGATCCATGACGGATCCGCACCAAATGCGAGTGTGAAAGTAGCCTAAAGCATGTGCATTGTGGGAGCTCAGCTGTTAGGTCACATGACCAAATAACGAAAGCACAAGGAAACTCAATACAGCAACTAGGGATGAGCGAATCGACTTCGGATGAAACATCCGGAGTCGATTCGCATAAAACTTTGTTCTAATACTGTACGGAGCAGGAGCTCTGCACAGTATTAGAATGTATTGGCTCCGATGAGCTGAAGTTACTGCTTCGCGAAGTCTCATGAGACTTCGTGCAATAACTTCATAAATTAATTTGTACTGTAAAGAAACATTTCCCGAACTCGAGTTCGGTTCCAAGTGGTACCTTGGAACCGAACCCAAGTTCAGGCAAAGTTTTTTTACAGTACAAATACATTTTTTTAAGTAACTTCGGCTTATCGGAGCCAATACATTCTAATACTGTACGGAGCTCCTGCTCCGTACAGTATTAGAGGGAAGTTTTATGCGAAAAGTTTGAGTCGATTCACTCATCCCTAACAGCAACGTGTTGTATGGAGATTCTCCTTCGGCTGAAAATGTACCGCTCCTCGCTCACTCTGCGCAGTGCAGCAGAGCGAAAACATCAAGTTAGTGATTTTGCGCAGTGCCCTCTTGCAGTCTGGCGCCCGGGGCAACGTCCACCCCCCCCCCCCCCCGCCTCCCGACGCTATCCCACTGATGGAGAATAAAATCACGTTTAGCTCAATATCAGTGCGGTATTTACAAAGTCACTCTGCGTTTTATATGGATTGTAACTGGGAGGAGTGGATGAAAAGTGGGGTTTTCTTTTAAAGGGGGTTTCCAGGTTCAGCATATTAATGACCTATGCTCAGAATAGGCCATTACTATCGGATGGATGGGGGTTCAACCCTTGCCCTGCTGATCAGTTGTTTGAAAGGGCTATGGCAGTCGGGTGATCGCTGCAGCCTCTTCGTTATTTACATCTGTCCATCTAACTGCATGCCATCTACTTGTGGTGCAGGATTTCAGCCTTGTCCCTTTGTGCCACGTTTTCCGATTAAAGTGTTATTCCCATCTGGACATTTATGGCATATCGACTGGATGTATTGGAAGGGTATTTTTTAAGTACTGATTGGTTCTGTCCCTTTAATTCTGTTCCCTTTTATTATTACCATTCTGTGTCATAATGTGCCTTGTAAATGTAGTACCGATCCCCCATTGTGCTGATAGCAACACATTCCTGAGTGATCTGATGAGAAACATGGTGGAGGGGCTGATGGGAATAACTGTGGTCTGCACTAGTGTTGATCGAGCAGTTCGGCCGAATACCGCATGTGCTTGAGCGTAATGTCCGAGTCTCCTCCCCGCACGTTCATCAGCCAATAAACGTGCAGGTAAGTACTGCCCTTCACTGTAATGCCGTAGCCATGTTTTTTACTGCCATTGCAGTGATTGGCTGGCCGGAACGCGTCATCGAGTGCTATATAGCACCCGATGACATCTGTTCGGCTCAGTATTAGTCAGGGAGAGTTGTGCTGAAGAAGGGAAAGATAGTGTAGGGAGAGAAATTTATATTTTTTCAGTTAAAAAACTTCAGAGATCCAAAAGTCCTTTTATGGACTATTGTTGTGTGTGGCAGCAGCAATATATATTTTTAGCGCCACCTGCGCTAAATTGCCAAAACTTTACAGATCCAAAAGTCCTTTTTATCTATTTTAAGCGCATCCTGCGCTAAATAGCGTGCAATAGTTAGGCCGCTGCAGACAGGCGCTACATCTCCTGTGTAACGTGTGCGCATCCAAAACATATCAGTGATATCCAGTGTACTTTTTCCGTAGACGGTGTCCGCTGCGGACAGTGACATTACCTGGGGTACATCTCCTGTGTAACGTTTCCACATCCCAAATACCTGTGATATTCCCTATAATCTTTTATTAGCCGCTGCTGACATCAGCGATATTATCTGCGGTATTTCTCCTGTGTGACGTTTCCACATCCCAAATACCTTTTTTTATTTTTTTGTGCATATACTTACAAATCCTACGCTACTGTACGTGTGACATACTTTCAAGCATACATAACATTTAATATGAAGAAGGCCAGCAGTAAGGGACACGGAAGTGGCCGTGATGTTGATGGTGCACGCAGAGGCCGTGGCCCTGGGCGCGGTGAAACTGTGCCTGCTGCCGGACCACAAGAAAAACAATCATCCACGATACCTAACTTCAGGCTTGGACTGGCCCACAGGGGTACAGGTGAATCCCCCGGTGGGCCCCTGAGCAAGGAGGGCTACTAATGTACCATCCCCTGCATAAATAGCACATAACGCAGTAGACTTACTGCACTACCTATAGATAAGCAGTGCACCTCAACCACCCTAAGTTCATATAAAGATCTGGGTAGATTATTAAGAAACTACCCAGTTTATTACTGGGTAATATCCTCTTTTCCCACTGACCTACCTTCTCAAAGTCGCTGCAGGGACCCTCATAATCAATCATCTTGTAGCACCTTGCTGTCCTCTGCAGCTGTGTGAGCAGGAAATATTTTAATGTATCCCAATGGAGGGCCCCCGAAATTAATTTTACTGGCAGGCCCCAGGCAACCCAGTCCGACACTGCCTAACTTCATGTCCCAGTTTGCATGGCGGCACAGGACAACGCTCTCGAAGTCAGACCAGTGCGACCAGGTGGTCAGTTGGATTGCAGCAGATAATACTTCCAGTCGGTTAAGCACCACCTTGTCTTCCACCAAGTCCAGTCTCAGTAGCCAAGAGTCTGGTCAACACAATCCTCACCCTGATCCTCCTTCCTCCCACCATGGAGAGTGTTGCCAAACAAGTGATCCCACACTTGGATATTCCGAGGAGCTCTTTTCAGCGCCATTCCTTCATTTGGGCCTCTCGACAAGCCCGCTTGAAGAGGAATATGAGATATTGTGCCCTGATTCCCAAACTCTTGAGTCAAACTCATCCACAGTCACAGGAAGATAATGGTGGGGAACGGCAATTAGTGTCTCAAAAGGTTGATGATGAGGTTGATGATGAGCAGAGTGAGGAAGAGGAGGTGGTGGACGATGAAGTCACTGGCCCAACCTGGGAAGGTGGCAAGCCGAGTGAGGACAGCAGCCCACAACTGTTCCCCGGAGCACACCCTTGCAGAAATCTCCCTTGCCAAGGGGTAGGTGTTCCGCAGTCTGGCGCTTTTTTGAGGAAAGTGCGGATGACAAAAGAATTGTAATTTGAAACCTGTGCCGTACCGAAATGAGCAGCGGCATGAACACTAGCAACCTCACCACCACCAGCATGATCCGCCACATGGCATGAAAGCACCATAATAGGTGGGCCGAAAGCATTCGTCCACAATCTGTGTCTGCAGGTCACACCACTGCCTCCTCTTTCCCTGTGTTACGTTCTGGCCAATCCCCTGTCGAAGGCGCAGGCCCCGATGCCTCCCGCCCTGTACCTGGACCATCGCAAGCACCATCAACGACCACATCCACTTCCGTGTCCCAGCATTTACCCCAGGCATTTAAATCCAAGCGCAAATACCCACCCACAGGTCATGGCACTAAATGCGCAACTTTCCAAATTACTGGCCCTGGAAATGTTGCCATTTAGGCTTGTGGACACTGAGGCCTTCCGCAGCCTGATGTTGGCGGCCATCCCTCGTTACGCAGTCCCCAGCCGCCAGCATGTGTTCCGTAACATCACCCGTGCCCTGACCAACGCAGTTACTGGGAAGGTCCACTTAACCACTGACACAAGTGCTTTCGGCCAGGGATGCTACATTTCCCTGACGGCACACTGGATGAATGTTGTGGAGGCCGGGAGCGAGTCGTACCCTGGGATGGCACAGGTGCTACCGACGCCAAGGATTGCGGGCCCTAATTCCATCAGGGTTTCCGCCACCACCTACATTAGTGGCTCCAACACCCACTTCTCCTCCTCCACTTCCAACTGGAAGCAGTATAGCACTGCAGTGGGGAAGCGTCAACAAGCTGATCTGCTTAGGTGACAAACAGCACACCGCCGCAGAGCTGTGGCAGGGGATAAGGGACCAGACTGAGCTGCGGCTCTCGCCACTCAACCTCGAACCAGGCATGGTTGTGTCTGTTAATGGCCCTTATTTGGTGGTGGCTTTGGAGCTCGGGAAGCTCACACACTAGCTCACGTCTTCAACAAAGTGGTTCAGCGGTTTCTAAAAACCTACCCCAATTTGCCTGAGCTACTGGTGAAGGTGCACCGCGTGTGTGCCCATTTCCGCACGTCATCGACAGCTTCCTCCGATCTGTCAACGCTGCAGCAGCGCTTGCAATTTCCAGCTCACCAACTGTTGTGCAACGTAAGCACGCGCTGGATCTCGACGTTCCACATGTCGGCCAGGTTTTGTGAGCAGCAGAGGGCAGTAGTGGAATGTCAGCTGCAACATGGTCGTCGCCTTTCCAGTCAGCTTCCGCTCTTCACAAGCGAGGAGTGGGCATGGATGTCTGACCTCTGTGAAACTTTGAGGAATCAACACAGATGGTAAGCAGCGATAACGCTATTATCAGCGTCACCATCCCACTTCTGTGTCTACTCAAGTGCTCGCTGCACACAATTTAAGGACGACGCTTTGCATGTGGAAATGGGGGAAGACATTACACAGGGTGATAGCCAGACCACCCTCAGTTCGTGTCCTCAGCGCAAATTGGATGATGATGATGAGGAGGTGGAGACGGTTGCCTCCTCTACAGAGGGTAGTACCCATGGAAGTTTAATTCCATCTGTTCAGCGTGGATGGGCAGAAAAGGAGGAAGAGGATGAGGAGATTGAGAGTCATCCTCCTGATGACGACAGCGAAGTCTTGCCTGTTGGGACTCTGGCACACATGGCTGACTTTGTTAGGCTGCCTTTCCCGTGACCCACGTGTTATACGCATTTTAGACAACACCGATTACTGTAATTTTTGGCAGCCCTTTCCCTCAGTGCATAGGCTTTATGAGTGTAGGAGTCCCACGACCTGAACAATTGTACCACAATGTGAATGAGGCCCTCCTTTATGTGATATACAGGTTGTATGGGAGTGCCTCTTCCTTGTAATTTTTGGCAGCACTTGCACTTTATATGCAAGTAAATATACAGGAAAGAATGTTTCCTAACAATATTTCCCCAAATTTTTTTTTCATCTATACTTAGAATGGTGCCAGCAAAGTGCCGTAGGGTGCGCCGAACAAGCATGCCCACCATCCATTCACCGCTATGGGAGTTTTGAAAGTAATTAAAGGGGTTGTCCCATCTTGGACCCACACCTATACAAAGAACAGAGCCAGCAAAGTGCCGTAGGGTGCAGCCACTCGTGTCCAGTGCACCCTCCTGCACCTAGCAGACATTAGGGGTTTATCGTAACAATGTTCAAGATGGGAATACCCCTTTAAGTGCTATCTACAGCAGTCCCATAGAGGTGAATAAGAGGATGCCGTGCATGTGCAATGTCCTCGCAATTTACTGCTATGAGGCTTCTGAAAATATCCGCGCACGCTCACTCGTCCGTTTTTGGACATAGGTTTCGAAGGCCCTGCACCATGCATAACATAATATTAATTTTTAGTATCGAGTGTTCCTGTAAGCATACATGGCTCCTAGAAAACATTTTATTCATTGCCCCCCCCCCCCCCCACCCCTCCGGTGACTCACTTCCGTTACTCCTTCTGTCTTCACAGATGATGATGCGTTTTGATGGACGTCTTGGTTTCCCGGGTGGTTTCGTGGATGCTCGAGACTCTACCTTGGAAGAAGGCCTGAACCGTGAGCTTCTGGAGGAACTGGGCCCCGCTTTCAACACTTTGAAAGTGACAGAGAAAGATTATAGAAGTTCGCAGGTCCGCGAGCTCCCACAGAAAGGGGTCACACACTTCTACACGAAGGAACTGACTCTGGAGGAGCTAGAGGCCATCGAGAGAGAAGGAATGTTTGCAAAAGATCATGGGCTTGAGGTGAGAGGGACATTTCAGGCATGCTCTTCTCTGTCCTCTGTTGCAGTTGGAACCTGCGAATGGATTTTGCTTCACAGCTGAGGTGTAACTCAGACTCCGAAGCATAAACTAATGGGTCTGCAGTACAAAATGTGGGGCACGTTTCCCAAAAATAGGTTAGTGGGCCAGACAACTACGTAGATCTTACTTGGTGCCTGATTCATAGAGTGAGGTTCCAAGCCCTCCCCCCTTTATGATATTCATCTGAGCCTGTTAGGTCCTACGCCCCATGAGAAAACTCCTTTTTAGAGGTCCTGAGAATAGTTAATCAGTATAAAACAGTCAGAAAACCCCTTTAATGGGGTGTGTTCCTACATGGTCTGGCAATATCCAGAACTGGTAACAGGGAAGGCCAGCCGTTTAACCCATTGGATTAGCATGGTCTGTTACAACAGGATGACCAATGGGGACTACGATCAGAAAACCGTTGGACCCCCTTGGGGACCTAGAAAGGATCCCAAGACTGTGTGCCCAGAAAGCCCGCTGTTAGGGCTGGTTCACATGGAAATTTTTTGTATTTTCCATGTTGGTTATTTATTTATTTTTTGGCGCCATGTCCGCTGGAAACCACAATGGGGATCCATTCACAGATTAGCTCCATTTAACCGCAATCGGGTCTGCCGCATTCAGAAGACCACCTGCCGCAGAATCTGCTGCGTGAACCAACCCTTAGGGCACAGCGAGTGTTGCCCTAATAGCTGCCTCTGTCATAGTGACACAAATAGTTCAAGTAGTGACGCACACTAATGTATTATAAGTTTACCATAAAGATATACAATAGTAGTCCATTAATGGGATAACAAAAAGGAATACAAATTATATTGGGGAAAAATGTCTGTAAAGCAAGGAAGTTTATTAAAGTAATGATTTAAAATAAAATATTTTTTATTGCATAGACATTACATAAAAATAAAAAAACCTACTCTTAGAATTAGGTGTACATGTGACTGTAATACCATGAAAGGTTCATTATATCAGGTTGTTCAGCGAAAATGTGAAAAGTATAAAATAAACCTATTTTTCTCTATTTTCATGCCACAAAAAAAGATATAGATGACATAGTAAGGCCTCATGCACACGACCGTTTGTATTTTGCGGTCCGCAAAAAATACAGTTGACGTCGGTGTGCATTTTATAATTTGCGGAACAGAACAGCTGGCACCTAATAGAACAGTGCTATCCTTGTCAGTAATGCAGACAATAATAGGACATGTTCTATATTTTTGTGGAACGGACATACGGAAACGGAATGCACATGGAGTAACTTCAGTTTTTTTGCAGACCCATTGAAATGAATGGTTCCGTATACGGTCCGCAAAAAAAATGGAACGGACATGGAAAGAATATACGTTCGTGTGCATGAGGCTTTATTTATATGAAACCCAAACTAGACTGGAGAACATCTGATTCTTAGTGGATCCAACAGGACTAAGTGGAATCCTCTTCCAGATCTCTAATGTCTACATCCGGCAATTAGGCATTGATAATTTCTCCAATGGGTCACCCATGTAATGATCAGATGAGTCAGGCCCTTAAAGGGTTAATTAATTTTCAGAGATATCAAAACAGTTGATTGGTAGGGGTCTGAGTGCTGAGACCCCCACAATCTCTAGAACGAGGAGAGAGAAGGGCTGAATAGAAGTCTATGGTCCCATCTAGATTCTGTCCTCTGCAGAAAGGAGAAATTACGTGCTATGTGAGCCCTTCTCTTTTTTCCTTCTAGTGATCGGTGGGGGTCTCCGCACTCAGACACCATCAATCAACACTATCGAAATGTCTCTATGACCTATCAAACTTTTTCTGAAAATTCTGTGACCCTTTGTCTGCCGTGATGCTCTGCTTGGCTTATAGACTGGGGACCAAAACAGGTCCAATTTCTGGCTGCCCCACTGATCTGTACTGCATAGGGACAATCGATACCGTGAATCTGTTCTTGTCACCTTGACATATTAAGTTGGTCATACATTTTAGGTAGCTGTTGGATGAATTCTTATTGGGCCACAGTCATCTCTCCCAGCTGCCCCGTACACGTACACACTCAACTTGGCCAAACGTGCATGTAGTCTGCATATAGAGAGGGAAGAAAGATGATGCCAGACACCTCTGGTGGTGGATCGGGCATGTTGAAATCCAAGTGCTTGATCCTTGTCTGTCCTGACCTCTGCCGTTGGGCAGAGTTGGGAGACCACATAGACATGATGGTTGGCTGGTCCCACCTAAATCAATGGGTTCAGCCAACATTGATCTAATGTGTAAGGTCAATTTTAGGCTAGAAGATTTCTTTCACCCATGACAAGTAGGACTACTTACCTCTTTGGGTTGGCTGAAGATTTGCATAGGTAAAGCAGAGTCGGCACTATTTCCCACTTATAGAAACTAAGAAACTATGCATGCAGACGTGCCTCGGGTACATTGGTCATATCTAGACCAAGGTTATATCTCTGGAATGTCCCTCACCCTCCCAGTGATCCTTGTTAACTTTTATGTTTGCTTCTCCCATAGGTGATGGGTTTAATCCGTGTTCCCCTGTACACTTTACGGGATGGATTTGGAGGTCTTCCAGCCTTTCTGTCCAACAACTTTATTGGAAACTCAAAGAGCCAGCTTCTCTATGGCCTGCGCACCTTGCGGCTGCTCCGAGAGGACCAGATTCAGGATGCCATGTGGGCCAGTCAGAATACCTAATTTCCTACTGAATATCTTCAGCATATGGCCTCTGTACATCATTAGGCAGATTATGAGTTGCCCAATCATTCTTAAAAATTATGGTTTATTTCAGTAGTGATTGTACTTCTAGCATCAAAGGGGTTAAAATCAGTCACCCCCCCCCTCCCTTTTTATTTTTTTTTAATCATCCAGAGGTGCGCCATTCTTGTCCATGTTCTGCACCTGGTATCGCAGCTCTGGCCAACTGTAATGTAACATAAATTCAAAAGATTTGAGAATGAATAAGCTTACGCAGGCTAAGTGAATAAATATATTTGTTACACCCACTTAGGATGCGTTCATTTCGTTTGCAGTGTACATTGGAGGTATATGTCAGGGGGATGTATGCCAGTGTACAGGGATACTGTGGCATACATCACCTGTAGGCTCCTTTATTAAAGGGGTTGGTCCATCTCAGACATTGATGGCATATCGCTAGGATATGCCTGCAATGTCAGATAGGTGTGGGTCTCACTTTTGGAACCCGCTCCTATCTCCAGAGCTGGGCCCCAGAAGTGAAGAAATGCAGGCCATACATGCACTGTGTGCTCTCCTTTCATCGCTATTGGAGTTCCATGCTTGAGGGAGTGTGCTCCACTGTTTTTCGAAATCTCATAGTGGTGAATGGAGAGTGCACTGCACAAGCACCACTGCTACTCCATTTACTGCCATGGTACTGCCGGATATAGTCAAGCTGCTGCTCTCCGTTCATTTTGGGGGTCTCGTTCCAGTCCAGTGGGACCCACACCAATATGACATTGATGGCATAGCCAAGTGATATGCCATCAATGTCTGAGATGGGCCAAGCGCTTAAAAAAAAAAGTTTACTTTGCGTTATACATTTTTTACTAAATGCCTCTATATAGAATATAGCATCGTCGACTATGGTATTTAATACAGAAAAAAGGTTTAAAGATGTAGACCGGCCCAACTGAGGCAAAAAGAGATCTCTTGGCCTCCGTCATCTGCCTGTGGCGAAGCACATGGCAAATGTACACTGCAGTGTGAATGTACACTCCCCGTTAAATAGAACTCAGCTGTAATACCAGACACAACCTTTTTGCAAGAGTGGCGCTGTTTCTGAAAACAAAAATTTAAAAACGAGCCCCTTTTTCTAGACTTGTACAGCAATTATGCATTTTGCAATTTAATTGATGCAGATATTATTTGTTGTATCCATGCATAGGTTTATTTCTTATGATTTTGGCTTTATAAAAGTGACAAAGGTTGAGCTTGGTCAGTTGAATGCACCCAAAGGCCTCATTCAGAGGGCCATATTGTGGGTGCATTTTGTCCTGGCCCACCTGTGGGTCCCAAACTAACAGCCTCATAGGGATCTAGGACGTTAGGATCATCAGACCCACTGCAATTGCGGACAAGAATAGGCATTTTCTATATAGCGTCGGCCCTGAGCGTTCAGCAAAATGCGGAACGCACCTGGCCGGTATCCGTGTTTTGCGTATCCGCAAAACACGGCATGGTCTTCTGAATGAAGCCAAAGTGTGAGAATGAGGCGGTAGGTTAACCCTTTGCAGGTACTCTCTTATTAGCTTGTATTGGAAATGACTACATAATGTTGTGTTTGGAGTAAATCCCTCCACGTGTGGTTGATATCGGATGACGCCTTCCCGGAGTTTACATTTCTGTAAAAAATTATTATTTTCAATTAAAGTTTGTTTGCGGTTTGTATTGCAGATCTCTGCCCATTTCTGAAATGATCGTGGAGCTGAGGGGCATCTACTGGGTCATCCGTATTCATATTACCAGTGGGACCCCCTAAAGACGACCACCTAAAATTGCATTGGGAAGAGGAAGGGGAAGGGGGCTCTCTGAGAAGAGGGTCTATATGCATATTATATGGAGAACTGAAAATATGTCACAGGGAAGGCGGTCTTCTCAAAGAGGTGGTCTTTTGGAGAGGTTGCACTGTATCTATTGAGTAGCATTGTTGCAATGTATCATTTTAGATACAATGTATCCACTAAGACTGCTGTCTGTTTAGCATTGCTTCGACTGGATACATTGTTGCAAGCTCGGCAGTGAGGAGTACTAGATCTTAGAGGGGTTCTCTCATATCGCTAGGATATGCCCTGAATGTCTGATAGGTGCGCACCTATCCTTAGAACGGAGCCCGCAAAGTAACGGAAAGCGCACTGTGCCATGCGCAGCTGCCCGCCATCCATTCATTGCGGTGCTTTCGGCTGTTTTCGGAAGTCCCGTTGAAATGAATGGCAGGCAAATAGAGCCACCGCTCCATTCACTTCTATGGGGCATATGGAAATTGCCGAGCCAGTGTTCGGCTATTTTCGGCACTCCCATAGAAATGAATAGAGGGCAGCGGTTCGCGGTAAGCCTTCCGTCACTTTGCAGGCTCTGTTCTAAGGATATCAGTCATTGGGGGCTTATCCTAGCGATATGCCCCCAGTGCCTAAGATAGGACAACCCCTTGAAAGGCTATGTACACCTTTTGGGGTATTTTTTTTATTTTATTCTTTATTTAAGAAAATGCAAATACAATAGTCTGACCTCTCAATAAAGATGGTGGGTGACACAATGTATTGTTCAACGAGGAATGACCAGTCTACATCCATCAGTATAAATATCAGATATTAAATCGGTTGAAGAAAGAAAAAGAAAAATCTCCATTAGGCCAGATATTCCGGGGTGTCCCGGAACATAAACCACGGAGTCCAAGAGGTAATAAAGGCCTCGTGGGTGTTTCTCAGGAGAGTTGTTAGTTCCTCCATTCTCCGGATGTCTTCCACCTTGTGAACCTAAAGATCTACGGAAGGTGGGGAGGGAGACTTCCATCTTGCTGGTATGCAGGCCCGAGCAGCACTAACCAAATGGCGCAAGATTGACTTACTGAACAGACGAGTAGGCAAATCCGAGAGGAGTAGCAAAAATAAACCAGGGGTATTTGGTATGGAAAATGGAAGGATTGAGGCAATGGTCCTGTGGACCGACTCCCAGAACTGTTTACTACAATGCCAGAAGATATGAATTGGAAAGCCTTTCACTGACTCACAAAGGGGGGGCAGAAGGAAGCATTTTATGAAGACAAGTCGGTACATAATACCATCTAGACAGTATTTTGTACCCTGCTTCCTGGAATTTGCTAGCTATCGAGGATTTGTGAGTGAGATGGTATAGTCTTGGCCTCTGGTCGGAGGGGATGTCCATTTCTACATCAGAGGCCCATCTGTCAATGTAGGGAGGGTGAAAATCCAACTGGGGTGTCACCAAAGCCTTATAAAATTCAGACAGAGAATGCCGGTATACATCTGAGACAATACACACTTTTTCAGAAGGAGTGAGAGGTCTATCAAATCCTGGGGTCGAGGGGATAGTGGAAAGGAAATGGGACAGTTGCCTCTCCAAGGCCCAAACACACACGGTTCTGAGAGATTCAGTAGTTCGGTATATGTAAACCATCGTCCTGATGTTCTAAAGTAAGGGGCTTGACACTTACCCCCTAGGCGCCAGGTCATAAAAGGGCCAGGGGAACAGCTAGCTGGAAAATCCGGGTGTCCTAGGACTGAGAACAGTGGGAATGGTGTTGGCGAGATCGTGTCCACGCCAGCGTTTTTGTGAAATTGAAGTAGGGTAGGGCCTATGGTGGGGTGGGTAGAGAGTGCAGTAGGAATCTGTGACATCGCCCAAGGTAAGAGAGCAAGGGGGGATTGGAAACACAGATGTTCAATGGTAACCCATTGCTTAAAAGAAGCGTGACAGCACCAGTCCATGACCCGTTGAAGCATGGTGGCTGCATAATATTTATGGAGATCGGGTATCCTCAGGCCCCCCCACTCCTTCGGGGTGTGAAGTAAGGAACAGGCCAGTCTCGGTCTCTTACCAGCCCAGATAAACCTAAAAAAATCTCTTGTGAGCAGTAACAAAGAAACTTGGGGGTAATTTTATGGGGAGGATTTGAAAGAGGTAAAGCATTCATCTTAAATATGGCACAACGGCCAAACCATATGTATGGTCCCTTCGACCATCTATTGAGATCCTCTCTAACCCGGCCTAAAAGAGGGGCATAATTCCTGCTGTAAACCTCTTTTAAATCCCCTGCGATCCAAGTCCCCAGGTATTTGACGCCTCTGACTGCCCATCTAAACGGGAGACAGGTGGCTAGGGTGGATTCCAGTGAGCTTGCAGAAGATATATTTTATAAAGCCACTGATTTTTGGAAGTTCATTTTCAGATTGGCTGAGATGTTGAACGTATTAAACTCTGTGATAAAATTTGGAAAAGAGGTTAGGGGCCTAGTGATTGTAAACATCAGGTCATCTGCATATGCAGCAATCTTAAATTCCTGGGCACCCATGGAGAGGCCTGTAATATTGGGATTCATCCGCACTGTACAGAGCAGGGGCTCTAAGGTAAGAACAAAAATCAAGGGAGAGAGAGGACAACCCTGGCGGGTCCCGTTTCGTATATCAAAAGAAGATGATAATATACCGTTAGCCTTCGTCGAGGCAGTAGGGGAGATATAGATGGAACGAATCCAGGCCAACATGGAGTCACCTATGCCCACATGCTTCAAGACTGTGAAGAGCCACGGCCAACTCACTCTGTCAACTGCCTTTTCGTCATCCGTGGTCAAGAGACAGAAAGAAGAGCGCTGTAGTTTAGCCTGGTGAATCAGGTTCAGCACTCTAAGGCTACTTTCACACTAGTGTTTTTCAGCAAAAACGCTTCCGTTACTGATAATACAACAGTCTGCATCTGTTATGAACGGATCCGGCTGTTTTATCTTCAACACTGCCAAGACGGATCCGTCATTAACTCCATTGAAAGTCAATAGAGAACGGACCGTCTTCTATTGTGGCAGAGAAGACGGATCCGTCCCCATTGTCTTGCTCCGCATCTAAGGAGGGAAAGAAAACCGCAGAATGCTGCGGTTTGCTCTCCGGTCAGGAAACTAAACGGAACGGAATGCAGATGGATGGAATGAAGCCCACTTGGTCAGTATGGATAAGACCTGGTAAAAGAGGAACAAGGCGCGTGGCTAGAATTTTTGCAAACAACTTAAGGTCTACATTTAGCAGTGAGATAGGGCGGTAACTTGCACAGGCAGCTGTATCTTTTCCCTCTTTATGTATAACTGTGATGTGTCATGTCTCTAGCAAGTGGACTTCCTGTTGCTACTATGTTCAACGTCTTAATGAGCGGGGCCTTTAGAAGGGGTAGGTATATCTTATAATAGGAGGCTGGTAGTCCATCCGGACAAGGGGCTTTACTGGGTTGCGTAGATTTTAGTGCTTCAGTTAGTTCCTCCTCCGATATAGGTCTATCTACGTCCGGGAGAGTCTCCCGTGGGATTTTTGGGAGACCCGAGTCAGATAGGCATTTGCGCATGTCTAATGTTAGGGATGAACTATTGGGGTTTGAGCAGGGTAGATTATATAAAGCCTGATAGTATTGAGCAAAGGCCTCTGCTATCCTACTTGGGTCATTTAGGTTGGGGCCCTGGGGAGTGGCAATCAGTGGTACATAATTTCTCCCTCTCTGTTCTCGTAAGGACCGAGCTAGCGTCCTGCTACATTTGTTACCAAGTTCAAAGTAGTGGTGTCTACCCCTGGTTAGCAGGGTTTTGGGTGCGTGTATAGAATTTCTCCTTAAGTTTTTTGCCGAGCCTTTAGCAAAGCAGAACGAGAGGCGAGAGCATGAGAGTGTTTATGCGAATGCTGAGGTGGGAAACCTCAGCCAGGAGCTGGGAGAATTCTGCTGCTCGTTCTTTCTTGCTTCTGGCTCCACTTGTGAGAAGCTCAAACTGGTTTTCTTCAAAAATAACGTGAGAGAACCAAATGGACATCTAGGGCGATTTCTAGATCCTGTATCAGGGACTCATTCAGTCGCCACTGCCAGGACCTAGGGGGGGATTTCAGAGAAACATGGAGCATAGCATGATCTGAAAAAGTCATAGAATCTATAGCGGAAGAGAAGGCGAAGAGGGGTACCGCTGAGTGCCGTATGAGAAAATAATCTAGCCGAGAGTACACGTACCTTGCTGGAGAATAATAGGTGTAATCTCTAGCATCTGGATTAACCGCCCTCCACACGTCAACTAACTGGTGGGAGTGAAGGAGATGTTTGATGCGATGGAGATAGGAGTAAGCCAAATGAGAGACATCCACCAGTGGGTCCATGGCAAAGTTTAAATTCCCTCCGACCAGTAGTGTGCCCTCTGCAAAACTATCAAGTCTTGAACAGGATTCCCGCTTAGGCCGTAAATTGATTGGTATTAGGTAGGTATACATTGGCAAGGGTATAAAGATGCCTGGCTAGGTGACCCTTTACAAACAGAAATCTACCATTATCATCTGTCTGGAGATCTACCAATTCCCATGGGGTGGTTCTGGAGACAAGTATGCTTACTTCCCTCGACTTCGAAACTAAATAACAACTATGGTAAGTGTCCGGGTACCTGGGTGATCTAAAAAGGGGTAGAGCGCCCTTGCGCTCTCCTGTATAAAGGCAATTTGTACCTTCTTGCTCCATAGGAGCCGGAGAATGGAGGATCTTTTCTCAGGTGTGTTCAACCCATTGGCATTGATGGATGTGAATTTAATGGTTGACATAATCCTGACCTAAAAGAAAAAGAAGAAGAAAAAAGGGGGGGGGGCAGGAGAGAAGAAGAGAGGAAGGTAGGAACAAAAGGTTAGGGGGGACAACACACAAAGGTTGACCTAAGAGGAGAGGTATACAGTAAGTTAGCTTTATAAGCCAAATACTCGATCCAGCTAATCCAAAACGGGTAGAATGAGAGAAAAAGAAGTAACAAAAGGAATAAAAACCAAGAAAATTATATATATATAACAAAAACTGTGGAAAGATGCACTTGGCGAACCGCGAGATGCTCACAGCTGAGCAGACCGAGAATCCCTTCCCCGTGGGCCAAATGTAACATAACACAAGAAAACCTCTGGAGGTGGTCATCAGGTCATATATGAGAGCAAAATCAACTAACACCGAGGGCAGACAGTCTGCCAACCGGTTAGTAAGTAGTGGTAGCCTCTGCTAAACGGACATCACTATCAGGCTAGTCCCCGCAGCGTAGGACTACAGAAATCAACCGCAGTCCTCAGTCGCCAAAACAGTTTCCATGAGGGTCTCCTGTTCAGATGTCGGTATCCCTGGAGAGGGTCTGCGTAGAGACTTGCTACGAGCACGCGGAGGGAGTGGAGCTGTCTGAGGAGTGGAAATGGGGACATCCAACCAGTGCGGGAGAGAGACAGTAGGGACTTCCAAAAACTGAGCCAAATCCCCAGCTTGGTCTGGGGCGTGCAGAGCAAAGGAGAGTCCATTTTTGCGAATAATGAGATGAAACGGTGTCCCCAATAGTAGGTAGCCCCAGCTTCAGTGATAGATTGTAGAAGAGGTTTAAGAATACGCCTCATTGTCAGGGTTTGCCTCGAGACGTCTGGCAGAAGTTGAATCTGAGCGTCTGCAAACATAGCGGGACCCTGCCTCCAGGCCCGTTGTAGAATCTCCTCTTTCTCCCTGAAAAAATTAACCCTACATACAACATCCCGGGGTGCAGGGTTATCCGGGTGTCTGGGTCCCAGGACTCTATGTACTCTGTGCAGCTCAGTCGCTGCGTCTGCTGGTCTGGAGAGAAGGGTTTTGAAAATGGTGGACACAACCTTGCGCAAGTCAGTCGCAAGCACCTCCTCCGGGATCCCACGCAGTTTAATCTTATTGAGCCGACCTCTTGGTCATCCAATTGCAATAGCATGTGCCTGTTCATCGAGCGCTGCAAGGCCAGAGTTTCTTCAACTTTAGAGAGGCGAGAGTCCAAGGTAGAGGAGACTTGCACCTGGGTGGTCAGTTGAGTAGAGATAGTCACCAGGTCTGTCTTAATGGCCGCAATGGCCTGTTCTTGTTTGGACTCGACCCTCAATATAATAGCTTTCAGATCATTTTTAGTGGGTAGGTTAGTGAGCAGAGACCAGATATCCTTCAGTTTTGGGTGCTTAGAGCTTCTACTGCCTGAATCTCTCTGATCTCCTGACCTCATAAAACAATCATTATAGGTCAATTCTTATCAGACGGATAAGAATATGAATTAAATAAGTGTTTATGAGGTCAGGAGTTCTGATAAGCTACACATGAGCCTTCAGGTGACGGAATTTAAAGGGGTTATCCAATACTATAAACTGCCCCCCCATGTGCCGGACCCCTCACACTGAATATACTTACCCCACTCCCTCCGCTGCTCCTGGTCCCCGCACTGCTGCTGCTTCTCCCCCTGGACAGATGAAAACATCCAGTGGCGGGGGGGGGGGGGGGGGGGCAGTTAATGGCAGACAGGGACGCCATTAACTGCCCCCCATCCCCTGACACCGGATGTTTTCATCTGCGCACGGGGAGAAGCAGCAGCAGTGCGGGGACCAGGAGCAGCGCAGGGAGCGGGGTAAGTATATTCCGTGTGAGGGGCAGTTTATAGTTTCGGATAACCCCTTTAAAGGAAACAGAAAGTTACAGCTTGCAAACAGACTGATTTTATAACCCTTGTATCTCCAAAATGGCGGAACATTTTTACAAAAGACCAATAGAAATAAATATTTTTAGCCCAAAATAAGTAAAATGCAATTATAAAGAAAGATGTCCCCGAAGGTATATATAGCCTTTATGGAGGAAGAATATGAAAAAGTTGCAGAACATTATTAAAGAGGACCTGTTAGCGCTCCAGACACGTCAGTGGTTACTTACAATAACAATTCTGGAGCTTCTTGCCTTAAAACTCCACATTGAGCGGTTCCTCTGTTATTCCTCCTGGAAATGCATGAATAAACTGACAACTGGGTGTTAGTCTTTCCATTGTGTACAGGGCCCTTTTCTGACAGCCCGAGACTATCCAATCACTGCTGACCAGCCCCAATTATACTGGTCATGCCCCAAAATATATAAATTTTATTCATTTACATAACGCTTACATATTCAGCAGCGAAGTACTTAGATTGTCGTAGATCACAATCTAAACCAAAATTGGTGTCCCTGAATAGTTCAAAGGCCTGGACCTTTATAAAACCTTTCCTTCTGTTTCTCTCAAAAAAGTGATGCGGGGACTTGTAAGTCTTGGTATGCTATGTGGCTCTTTAAAGGAGTATATTAATACACTGCACTAACAGTATTTCCCAAAAGGGGCTTTCTGCTACTTAGATATTGATGGACTAGGTCATCAGTATCGGATCGGTGGGGGTCCGACACCCAGCACTACCACCAATCAGCTATTTTGAGCAGGTGTCGGAATCTATATGTGTAGTTTATGTTGCTGGTGTACCCCGGAACGACCACTATACAGCAGACATAGGAGTCATTTATCAAACTGGTGTAAAGTAGAACTGGCTGAGTTGCCCATAGCAACCAATCAGATTCCACCTTTCATTTTTCAAAGCTCCATTGGAAAATGAAAGGAGGAATCTGATTGGTTGCTGTGGGCAACTAAGCCAGTTCTACTTTACACCAGTTTGATAAATGACCCCAGTAGCCTTCTGCATCTGGTTCCACCCACTGTATAGTTACCAGCGATGGCGGCTGCTCAAAGCAGAGGTTTGGTGAGGATGCAGGTGTCGGACTCCCACCGATCCGATACTGATTACCTATCACTATCTAACTACCAGAAAATCCCTTCATCAAACTCAGCCAGTTCTACTTTACACCAATCAGATTCCTCCTATCATGTTTCACCGCTCCTTTGGAAAATAAAAGGTGGAATCTGATTGGTTGCTATGGGCATCTAAGGCAGTTCTACTTTACCCCAGTTTGATCAATCTCCCCCATGATGTCTACTGTGCCTCATGATGAGCAGGAGGGGGTTAGAATTCCCCCAGGAAATATTAATAATATTAAATTAGAGGACTGTGGTAACACTCCAGCACCTTGCTACTGTCTTTATTGGTCTAACCTCATATCATCTTGTGTATTTATTCCAGGTCCTCCACAATGTGCATTCCTATTTTGCTATGCAACTGTTATGTTCACATGTAATGTGCCTGGTTCACCAGCAGGTGGCAGCAAACACGGCAGAGCTGTATGTGGATAGAATGGAACCTTCCATTCCATTCTGGCCCCCCCCCCCCCTCTGGAGAGAAGTGGGCGAGTCCTACTTACTGCGGGAAGGGTGGGGCAAAAGTCCAGTTAGTCTAGCTTACCCCCTGCTAGGGGACAGGTGTGCAGGGGCACGTCTCTGCTGGACGTGCCCACGCCAGCCAGAGCACCTTAAGCTCTGCTGGCCATGAGGTCAAAGCTTAAAGCCTCAGGAGCCAGGAGGAAAATTCCCTGGCATTACTTAGAGTCAGACTACATAGAGAAAGTGCAGCTTACAGAGGAAGCCAAGTTACCTATTCAGCTTATCGGTACAGCAGAGAGAGAGAAAAAGCAAGCAGAGTTTTTGAAGAAGCCTGCCAGTTTAATGCTAAAGCCTGCTGGAACCAAGACAAAGCTTAAAGACTGTTCCTGATGAACGTTTATTCAAGTAAAGCTGCTGTTCAACTACATACAAGGTCTGGACTCAAGTTATTCTTTTATCCCTCAATTATTCCCCCTATTTATTGCTTCGGAGCAAAAGCCTGGGGTCCAGCTGTGTCCAGGTAGGAGCACCGTGACACACACAGAAAGAGACATTTTAGGCCGCACTACACCACTCGGCATTTTCTACACCTGGGACGCGATATAGAGGGCCCTAGGGGGAGGCGCCCATTACAACTGCTACTAATTTCCTTTTAATAGTTTTTATGAGAAATGGTGCCCCTCTTGTGCATAAGCGGTTTTCCGGTATGGCCAATGAAGAAGACTGAGCTGCAACCCAAGTATAGGAGTGGTGCTGTTTACGAAAGAAATAAAGAAAAAAATATACTTTTTGTAGCTGCAGACACCCCCTTTAATACAATCAGCTCGAACTTCCCTCGCTCAGAAAGGACTTTTTTCTGCAGAACAGCAGTCCAGACTAACGCTGCAGGCCGCAATGCATGAACACCCACCGCGGGGCAGCCGCAGCAGATCGGTGATCCATTCACTTTAATGGGTCCGCGATCCGGCAGTTCTGCAAAAAGATAGGACATGTTCTATCTTTTTGCGGAACGGAAGTACGGGACGAAACCCCACGGAAGCACGAACTCCGTAGTGCTTCTGTAGGGTTCCGTTCCGCACCATAACTTTGCAGATAAGGCTCCCAGAATATAAGGTCTTGCCTGGTCGGTCACCTTAAAGGGGTTGTTTAGGTTGTTTATAAATAAAGGCCTTAACTCAGGATAGACCATCAGTGTCAAATTGGTGGGTCCTGACACTCCGCACCCCCACTGATCATCTGCTTCTGGGTAACTCCGAAGCTAGTACTATTGTGTATTGGATGGAATTGGTTCCTGCGTTGTTGCTCCCATTGGAGTAAATGCTGCAGTGACCGGTTCTGGCCACTACCCAATGGAGGGAGCTGTGTAGTTCCAGCACTAGAGCTACCACAAAGCAGCTGACCGCTGCCTATCCGATATGGATGGCCTATCCCGAGGACAGGACATAAGTAGTAAAATCCTGGATAGAGATGGAGTCACACAGTTCTTTTTTTCCATGATTTTGCTAATTTTTCAAATCTTTTGCAGCATTTTTCATTTTTTTTTAAAATAAAAATAACAAACAAGCAAAAAAAAACAAAAAACACACAGCCTCTAGATCAGGCATGGCCAACCTGTGGCTCTCCAGCTGTTGTAAAACTACAACTCCCACCATGCCCTGCTGTAGGCTGATAGCTATAGGCAGTCTGGGCATGCTGGGAGTTGTAGTTTTGCAACAGCTGGAGAGCCTCAGGTTGGCCATCCCTGCTCTAGATGTTGGTTGTCAGTCTTTGGCAGAGATCAGCAACCTGCAGCACTCCAGTGAAACTACAACTCTCAGCATGCACACCTATTTGGCTGTTCTTGTAACTGCCATAAAAGTGAAAGGAGGATTCTGGGAGTTGTAGTTTCTGAACAGCTGGAGTGCTGGACTTTGCTGATCCCTGGTCTATGAATATATGAATAAAATGAATTGTGTTATTCTGCCAAATGTCCTCATTTGTTCATTTTTTATTTTTTTTGTCCATGGCATTTTTTTAAATCGCAGCATGTAATGGCTTCAAAGTGTGTTGTTGTTTTTTTGTTGCTTTTTTTATTTTATTTTTACAGAGGTAATGACATGGGTGAAGGGGGGGGGGGTGCACACTTTACTGTTTAGGTGGGTTGATATCACGTTTTTTTTCCTCGGTTTGATGTATACGTTAGAAACAAAAGGATACAAATACGCAGCAAACCACATTCTTGTGTTTAAGGTTTCCTGCACATGAAGTGAAGTGTCAGTTGTACATTCTTGCATTATATTCCTTGAGGCACACAGTGGTAGAATCCTTATTAGTAACTGATTATATATAAGATCTACATGACAGTTCAGTGAATGTAATAACTGCTGTCAGAGTAAGGCCTCTTGCACACAAACGTATTTTCTTTCCGTGTCCGTTAAGTTTTTTTGCAGACCATATGCGGAACCATTCACTTCAATGGGTCCGCCCAAAAAATTGGAAGTTACTCCGTGTGCATTCTGTTTCTGTATGTCCTTATTATTGGCCGCATTACGGACAAGGATAGGACTGTTCTATTAGGGGCCAGCTGTTCCGTTCCGCAAAATACGGAATGCACGTGGATGTCATCTGTATTTTTGTGGACCGCAAAATACGTACGGTCGTGTGCAAGAGGCCTAATACATACTATATAACAAATTAAGAACACTTGAGTGCTGAGAGAGAAAACAAAATACTTTGTTGCTGAAAAAATAGCAACATTGTTTCTCAGGCCTCTTGCACACGACCGTATGGCTTTTTCAGTATTTTGCGGTCCGCAAAAATACGGATGATGTCCGTGTGCATTCGGTTTTTTGCGGAACGGAACAGCCGGCCCCTGATAGAACAGTACTATCCTTGTCCGTTATGCGGACACTTTAGGACATGTTCTATACAGAAAGCAAAAAACGGAACGGAAACGGAAGAAAGATAGGATGCGTGTGCGTCGCAGGAAAATAATAGCATTCTTAATACAGAATGCATAGTACAATAGGGCTGGAGGGGTTAAAAAATAAAATAAAAATTAAGCTCGCCTCATCCACTTGTTCGCGAAGCCCGGCTTGTCTTTATTCTTCTTCTTTGAGGACCGGATGAATGGGTCCGCATCCGTCATGCGGAATGCACACGGAACGGTGCCAGTGTATTGCGGATCCGCAAATACGGTCCGCAATACGGCCACGGAGCGCACACGTTCGTGTGCAGGAGACCTAAATCCTCAGCAGGTGATTCATTTTGTGGACCTGCAAATGAAGGTTACATCCAGTAGATGGCGACATACACACAGTACAGATCTGGACAGTTTACAGTTACAGGATAGACAATTCACGTTTTAATTTATCTAACAAAGCTAGAACCAGCCCTGTACCTCACATGGATCCAGAGATCTCCCCAGTCATTGCTCTGCTAGATTTATATCAAGCTGGCAGCTCAGGGGGTTGTCCTTTCTAAGGAGGCGTGTCCTTTCTCGTGGGGGCGTGTCCTTTCTCAGGGGGGCGTTTCAATTTTGATGTAGCTGGTGGCAGTTGAAAGATGGAATTGAGCATGTGGGTTCACATGAGGTGGACAGGGAAATAAGGAAAAGAACAAACAGCAGGTGGCGCTATACAGATAGATTATACTGAATAACTCAGTTACATGCAGTTACAATACTATTCAGATCCAGAGGCGGTAGAATATTTTTTGTGGGACAACCCCTTTAACACCACATAGGCCAGAGGGTTTTGCCCTTTGACAATAACTTTTTATTGGAATGGTCCCCTGACCAATCTCAAATTGCTGCTGTGACCCTGGGACGTCGGCTATAATCTATGGAGGAACCCAGCAGCAAATGTTTAGCTTCCCGGACATCATCTGTATATTTTGTGGATCAGTTTTTTTTGCTGGCCGCAAAATACTGAAAAAGCCATACAGTCGTGTGCAAGAGGCCTTAAAGTGATGTTTCCATAAATTCTTTATCCAATGCAGCGGATTTCCCTGGAGATGCTGCTGTGCCTTTAAATCCTGGCGGTGGCGCTTCCTGTGGGTGGGTGTGCGAGTCTGTGAATAGAAGCATCCTGTGTCCTGTCTCTGGGTGTGAGGAGGAGTGCGAATATTTCATAGGTGTGAAGAGCGAAGGAAGATCAGCCTCATCCGGATACTAAGACGTCTATATTTAATCATGTGAGGCTCCCAGCAAAATGTCCGGGGATTGTCGCTGCAGATGACAACAATGCCCTGAAATTCATACAATATCTATTTATCTATCTCCTATTCTATCTAATATCTATCTATTATCTATCTATTATCTATCTCCTATTCTATCTATCTATCTGTCTATCTATTATCTATCTATTATCTATCAGTATCTATCTATCTATCTATCTATCTAATATCTCTCTAATATCTATCTATCTATCTATCTAATATCTCTCTAATATCTATCTAGTATCTATCTATCTATCTATCTATCTATCTCCTATCTATCTATCATCTATTATCTATCTATCTATCTATCTAGTATCTATCTATCTATCTATCTATCTATCTATCTATCATCTATTATCTATCTATCTATCTATCTATCTCCTATCTATCTATCTATCTATCTAATATCTATCTATCTATTATCTATCTATCTATTATCTATCTATCTATCATCTATCTATCTATCTATCTATCTATCTAATATCTATCTATCTATCTATCTATCTATCTAATATCTCTCTAATATCTATCTATCTATCTATCTATCTATCTATCTATCTATCTATCTATCTATCATCTATCTATCTAACATCTATCTAATATCTATCTATCTATTATCTATCTATCTCTATAATATCTATCATCGTTCTATCTATCATATATCTAATTACATCTGCAGTTGCCTATGGTTTGTCAGGATGTTCTCTCTGCTGCTGTTGTCTTACTGCAATTTAACTCTGCTACATCCTACTGCTGTGTCACTGATATGTATGGCGTCTATAGACACGTATCCTGTATGTTACATGTCCATACAATGCCCATACACGCATCCCTGCTAGTACATGGAGCTGTAAAGGACGTCTGAAACAAACCTTGTGTCCCAGCATTGGCCCCAGATGCTGTTGTATCCCTCCACCATGCTTTGCACTGCAGCTCTACGTTTGCTGTGTGTAAGCACAAGCTCAGTGAAGAAAATGTCCCTTGCACCAAAAGTACAAACCTTATAAACTACAGGAAACCAAGCCGCCAAGAAGATAAAGATAGTGACCATGTCATTTACATATATACTGCAGTCAAAAAAGCCACAGTAGGGGATAACGCCCCTTTAAATGGTGTTACCCTTTAAATCTCTCCATTATTGTGGGGTACCGTTTCTCCTTAAAGAGACACAATGTTGTATAGGTGGTAGTGGTGGTACACCACTTTAAATTGAGATACCCCTTGGATAAATTCACTGTGTTTTCTGTGCTGAAAATAATGTGATGCGGAATCTGCTTTAGGATTCCCCCCTTTTTTTTAGATTTTTTTTTAACGCAGCGCAGTTTTTCACCCTTTTTTTTATGTGTTTTTTCATCTTGTTCATTGTCAATGGGAGCGCTTGCAGCGGAATCCACCACTAGGGGGAGCTCAGTGCAAAGACATTATTATAGCTTCCAGCGCACTGTATAAACTCCTATGCAAAGAGCTCCCCCTAGTGGTGGCTGCAGGCAGACAGGTTTGGAACATTTTTTTTATTAAAATTTATTCTGTTTCATAAAAAAAGAATTGTTAACTTGTCAGAAATTTGGGGCATTGTGCTTTGCGTTCTGAATTGCTTGGGAGAGTCTGACGCACACGTACTGGGATATTGGTGGCGCAGGGGGGGGGGCCCATGCTAAGGGGCCATACAAGATCAGTGTTTGCCCCTGGTGGAGAGGTGATAAATTATTTCTGTGGGAAAACTCCTTTAACCCCTTTTGGACATCCGCCATATGGCGGATGTTGGGTCTTTAAGGATGGCACCCACTCTGGAGCAGAGCGAGTGCCATAGTTATTGGGTGTCTGCTGTGTGAAATGTCTGCGATTGGCATTATCGCATTTAACCCCTCAGATGCTGCGATCAGCTCTTCCTGGCTGAGATCGGGGAAGGCGTTCCCTTGAAGAAATAAGCCAGATCCTGTACCAGGCTTCTAGGTTTATTACTGGTATATTCCAATTCAGGCCTGCAGGCGGCAGCACTAGATGGTAATATACCGGTCTCTGTATAGTGTCACGAACAAAAGTCTATTACTTTATACAAATTGCAATCTAATTCGGGCCCATTTGGGGGCCAATAAAACAATATAAAAAAAATTAAAAAAAGTAAAAAAAAGTTTTTTAAAATAGAAAAAATATTTAAGAATTCAAATCACCCCCTTTCCCCAAAATAAAATTAAAAATAATAAAAAAAAATAAACATCACAGTTCTCTTTGCTTCCGAAAACGCCCGTACCATTTACATATTGAAAGATTTAGCTCGTATGGTAAATGGCGTAACGGACCATAACACCATAACGCAGGACTCCCCTGCATAACGGAAACGGGAAGGATCCGTTATGCAGCCCATAGACTTTCAGTATGACGGAATGAATAACGGAATGTCTCTAAAGGCATTCCGTTATAGAATTGCGTTATGGTCCGTGTTAACGGAATCCATAACGCAATTCTGCTTTTACCAGTAAACGAATCGCGAACGAATTTCAAAATATGAAATTCGCTCATCTCTAATGGCGATGAATAGAAAAAATTTAAAAAAAATTCAGTATTAAAACACAAGAAAAACTATACAAATATGGTATTGCCGTAATCGTACTGACTGGGAGAATGAAGGGAACGGGTCAGCTTTACTTCATCGTAAAAACAAAACTGTGGCAGAAATGCATTTCTTTCCTATTCCACCACCTTTAGAATTTTTTTTCCAGCTTTCCACCAGATCCTATGCAATATCAAATGATGGCATTAGAAAGTATAACTTGTCCCGCAAAAACACATGTGGAAGGAAAAATAAAAACATTATGGCCCCGGAAAGGCAGGGAGTGAAAAATAAAAACGCAAAAATGGAAAAATTGCCATGTCAGGAAGGGGTTAAATATAAACAGATTACTCTATGGGGCTAATATTCTATTATATGATTATAGCGCCACAGAAATGACCAGGGTTGAACAGTTCTGCCGAATATTAGCATTCTACCTCCTGACGCGTTATGTGGCCACCCCGAGCGCGCTCAGTGCTCATCTCCGGTAATTTATGAGCTGCTGTTTAGGGTTGAATTCAAAGTAACAGCAGCAATAACCCGGCGGCGCAGATATCAGCAGAGGGCGAGCTCGCTCTGCGCACAGATAAGGATATTATGACCGTAATCTAGAGCCCAGGAGGAGAAGCAAAGCATTTATTATAAATCCGCACTGTAGCGGTCACGTGGGTGCAAGGCTAGGTGGCTATATGTCCTTCGCTGATGCATAACATGAAGTCTTTGGGCTTGTATAATACTGGTGTCCAAAAGACAGCGCCACTCTTGGACAGTGTCTGATTTGGCAACCCAGCCCCCACACTGCCTCTCCCGTTCACCTGTTCAAGTGATTGAGACTGACCTGCAATACCAGACACTGCCTACAAACAGCAGTGGCGCTGTTTTCCTAATCAGCTTTTTAAGGGGATTATCCTCTGAAATGTGTTACTAGGCCAGGGATCAGCGACCTCCGGCACTCCAGCTATTCTGAAACTACAACTCCCACAATCCTCCTTTAACTTCTATTGGAGTAACATGAACAGTTGAGCAAGTATGCATGCTGGGAATTGTAGTGTCACAGCAGCTGGAGAGCCGGAGGTTGCTGCTAGGGCTTCAGCTATCGGGTTTTTTTGTAATCAAGTATTCTACCGATCCAACAATTAATCGAGTACTGTAATAAGAAAAAAATAATTAAAAGAACGTTTTCTATAAAAACTAATCAGCCCCCCTGCCATCAGGCTCCCCCCCCCCAGTGCCATTAGTTCCTCCCCCAGTGCCATTAGTTCCTCCCCCAGTGCCATCAGCTCCCCCTCCAATGCCACCAGCTCCCCCTCCAATGCCACCAGCTCCCCCTCCAATGCCATCAGTTCCCCCTCCAATGCCACCAGCTCCCTCCAGTGCCACCAGCTTCCCCATGTTATAAGTTGCTCTCCCTCCAATGCCACCAGCTGCCCCCACTGCCATCAGTTCCCACAATCCCCCTCCTAGCCATCAGTGCCCAGCCGCAGCGCCAGTGAACTAAAATACTTACCTTTCCTGTAGGGGTGCTGCCGACACTCCAGAGATCTTCCATCCTCACGATCCGTGGTCGCCCGCCTGCCCGCACAGCGCTGCACTGGGACCTGACGTCACACGGCATAAGGTCCTAGTTCGTGCTTACGTGTACTATGTTGCTGATCTGCTGCCCACCCGCATAAAGGGAAGCAAGTCCTCCAGATAGGTGAGTAAAAACTATTTTAGGCCTCATGCACAAGACTTATCCCCAACTTATCCCCTATCTACAGGATAGGTGTCAGATTGGCAGGGGTCTGACCTTTGGGGCCCCCACCAATCATGAGAATAGGGGCCCGTGTTCAATTCTATGGGACTGTTGTAGATAGCCGTATACAAGCACTTCGCTATCTCCGGCATCCCTACAGAGCTGAGTAGACTGGCAGCGTGCATGTGTGTCCCCCTGCTCCATTCAATTGGGGGAACATGACATGACCCTCCCCCACGATCCTGTGGATAGAGTATAAGCTGTTATAAGAGGACAACCCCTTTAATGGTGAGGGGTCCAAACCTCTGCCAGCTCGAAATGTCTGATTTTGCTTTGAACTCCTAAAACAAAACTGTTGCTTTTGAGGCACGTTCACACCCGACATGCACGCTGCAGGTTTTCCATCATGAATTTGCATGTAGAAAATCTGTAGTGTTTTACAGTACCAGCAAAAGTAGAGGAGATTTCATCAAATCTCACCCACAGGCTGTAAGAAAAAAATTAGCTGCAGATTTCCACCGTTGATTTCATCCTTTGCAATGCACTGGCGCCCGTCCTGCATGGATGTATCCTCAAGGATTACTCTGCTCCCAACCTATACCTGTAGAGCAGAGATGGCCAAACCAACTGTTGCAAAACTACAACTCCCAGCATGCACAGACTGCCTACAGCTATAAGCCTACAGGAAGGCATTGTGGGAATTGTAGTTTTACAACAGCTGGAGAGCCACAGGTTGGCCATGCCTGCTGTAGAGAGAACGGAGTGATAAAACTTTCTACCAGGAACAGCGCCACCCTTGTCCGCTGGCTGCGCCTGGTATTGCAGCTCAGCTCTATTCGATCAAATAGCTCCTTCTTGGGTATCGGTAGCAATAAAATGAGATGTGATCCTGAGGCTTACAGACTTGTTGCAGTCGTCAGGAATTCATTTCAAGACAAAGGACCTAAGGCTACATTTGCGCGACCGTATCTGTATTGCCATACGCAAAATACGGATATGAACTGTGTGCATCCTCCATTGTAAAAACGGACAAGAATAGGACATGTTCTATAATTTGCGGCATTTTTTAGGCCCTGTAAAAAGGAATGGGTCTGCGTGTGATCTAAAAAAAATTGCGTATCGGATGCAGACTGAACGCACGCCCGTGTGAATGTAGCCTAGGAGGCAGGCAGGGCAATGAATGGGATGCACGGGGGGGAGGGCGGCATAGTACAAGAAGGACGCAGATCATTGTTGTACCAGATGCCGATGCAAGGAGTATAGTCATTGTCTATGAGGATGAGCTCCTGGACTATGCCCATATCTACCAGCGAGCTACTGCCTGCACAGTGCCATCCATTGCTACAGATGATCAGCCCACAATCCTCCAGGTCTGATTGGTCCACAAATGGGGAAGTGTAACTGCGATGAAGAAAATCACACTGACTGTGAATGAGATGCTGCTGACCCGGGAGGAGGGGGCAGGGGCAGCGCTGGCACCGCAGGCAATGCACATATATACATGCATGCAGTATATACATGTACAGTATATAGGCTGCTCCTCCTCCATCTGTACATTTCTGGGCTTGCTTCATTAATAAATCATTACAGACATGAATAGAAGGGAGGGGGCTGCCATCCAGCAATGCATACAGATCAGGAGACACAAGCAGCAGATAGGTATATATCTCATTGACACCTATAGATATGTGAAGGAGGAGGATGTCTTGCTAGAGACAGCTGGAGACGCACAGATATAGAGACAGACATCAATCTGTGATCACACAGAGACAGCTGAGGAGGAGGAGGAGGAGGAGAGGGAGGCGCCTGTGTGCTCAGCTCTGTGCACTGCTCTCCATGCAGAGGACACTGGCAGCACTGGCCACTGGCTGCATCACACTGCACTGCACTGCACCCCTGTGCCAGGGCACTTCCTGCACACAGTATCCTGCCAGAGGCACACTGCCTTCCACCGCTGGGCACAGCACTGTTACAGCACAGCACCTCGCCCTGGCACTTCTTGGCACAGCATGAAGGTGCAGGGTCCTTTGCTCTAGAGACCTAAAGCTGTTGTCTAGTGTCTAAGGTCACCCAACCCTCCCCCCCTCCTCACCCTCCAGGACACTGGACAACTCCATTCCTCTGAGGACTTGGTGGTGGTAAAACGTCTTCTCCTGCTTGATGGTGAGCTCATGGATAGGAGGTGGTGGCACTAGCAGTGATATGACAGCAGATCAGTGAGTGCCAGGCACCGAGCAAAAGGATGGCGTCTCATGGGAAGCCAAGGAAGGACAGAACCGCGGACTACGAAAGTCAGTTTAAAGGTGAGAAGGTTCATGAATAGGTGGGGGGGCATGAATGGGTTAAAAAAAGAAGGGTTATGGGGAACTTGTATGATGACAGGCTGTGGTTTTAGCAGAGACGTGTAACGCGTTTCCTGCATAGAGCCCCATGTAACGTATGTTATACATCTGGTGGTGAAGTCCAGCAGATGACCAGTGTTCCAGCCAATTAACCTATCGGACAATATTGTCTATATTCAGGTGGTGAGAATCTCTGCCCATGCCAATGGCAATTCTTCTCTTGAATATACTCCACACGTGTCATCTGTATTTCAGTTTTTCCTATTGCGTCAAATTTCGTCAGCCCCCCAAAACCTTTTCCACGGTCGTCGACTTTAATGGGCACCTTTATAGCTCTGCGCTAACTCTACGCAGGACTACGGTGCATTGTGCATGTGTCCTGTCTCTGCAGCTCTGTGTGATTTCTGACTGCACCAGGAGCTCTCGTCTACGCTGGAGCTTCAGGTAGAATCTGGATCCTTCCAGGCTCAGCTGTTCTCCCACCACAATGGACAAGGTCAGACGGGAACGTAGATAAAACCGCCTTGTGATAATCGCAGTAAAAGTTCATTGCCGTAGGCGAACCTTCATTATAATCTCTACTTAGAATCCGTATTCTCCTCTGTCTGCCGTAAAGCTTCCATCATGACACATTCAGACTAAATAAACAGATTTATTGGCAGGAATGGGGCATGGGGGTTATATATGGACTTATTCTGGAGCTGCAGGTTTATATAGTTTAAATATTCCCATCAATTAAAATTTAGGCCAGCAATAACTGAGGAGGTGCTCAGACCCTTGAGGGTATATGGGGAATTAAATAACCGAATCCTATTGTAGTTATCTAGATCATGGTGGAAACATCTAAGGGCCATCATGTCCGTTTAGACTGAAAAAGACTGTCTCTCTCATATCCTGACTTCTTTGTGGCTTCTCTCACTCAGAACTAGCATATTTATGACATGATTGCATCCATCCATCTTCTCACTGATTGTCTTCTTCCAGGTGTAATTGTCTTGCCGGCACCACATAGACACTCAGATTTTGCCTGATGAAGGGCATGATATGTAAGCCTGAAACGTTGCTGTTAACTGTATTGAAAATTTCACATGGTGTGCTGTCAGAAACTTTATTCTATTAGGTGTAATTGTCTTGGTCATTGAGTTGGGTCTTCCCATACTGTCTAACATGTAATAAATCTTCAGTTTAATAACTGAGGTGCAAGGTTAGACTTGGTTTTTGCAAGAATGTCCATCAACTTCCTCATATCTTCTCAAACGTCTTCTACAATCCTAAATACATCAGTATTACCCATGGCCAAGAGGTTTTATGATCAAGACACCCCATTTATTGGCTGGGGAAATCTCATTCAACCATGTATGAATGGGGTGACCATGTAATATGTGGCTGGGTCAAGTGCACCGGAGGAAAAGCTGCTCTTACAAAGTTGCTCCTCCCTCTGGCCTGTAGAGGAGGGTCCTCTTGAGTGGATGCCTCTCCTACATGATAGACATTTGCCCAAAAAGGACATATAAATAGGGGTTGTCTTGGTGAGACAACCATGTTAAGATCTGCTGCAAATACCCTGGACAATTCTGACTGGTGCTTTCATAGGGACATCTTCCTGAAGATCTTTGATCTTCAGCTACTTAGTAGAAGGTGATGACATCCCTTTACTGCTGTCTTCTATATTTTACCTCTACTTTGTGATGTTTCAAAAATATTAAAGATTCTAAGAATATCCCTTAAGTTAATTAAAATTTCCAAGAGTGGAGACTTTGTGAAAGACCAGAAGACATAAAAGGAACCCTATAGTCTTACAAAAATTTGTGATCATCTGTGAAGACTGGTCCTTGCCACAGGTATCTCCTCCCGTGGCCCTGTTGTTGTATTGGTGTCTCTAAAATCTTTGGGCTTTTGTCTTCTCTACTTTGGATCCTTTCCTCAGTAAGACGTCTAGACTTCTAGTGTAGTTTACTGATCACCTACATGGCCTTCTGTAGAAGTTCTGGCCTCTTATTTGATTGAACGGGGTTGATTTATGCTATAAATATGTAAAGCAGCTTAAAAAATTCTTTATCATCCATTATAATCTAGGAGATTATCAGGTAAAATTGTCTAAGTTTAGAACTATTTATACTCCAAGGATCTTTCATGAATGATGATCTGTCATGGGAGGATGTTTGCAATTGGTTTGGTTACATCATAGCCTATATGTACAGTGCACATATATACACAAACCGTAGAGTTGGCCCATTTATTGCTATGAGGTTTGCAAAGGATTGAGTTCCAGCTAAGTTTGGCCACTATCCTACTTCTCCATGAATGATGTGAACCTGATGGACTTCACAGCAACTTTTTGTAGGCAAAGGAAGGAGCGTTGGTGCAATGCCATGCCATCCTTCGTTTCTACAAGTAATGTGTTTTTCTGTCCAAGCAAGGGATATTAAGTTGGGATATTGGGTTCTCCGAACCAAGTGGAAGGTCAAGATCTTTGCTGTGGTGCCTCTCTCTTCTACACACACCCCAGCCCAAGCAATCCAGGGCTGCCAAATACTCATCTACTTCCTGAGCCTAAAACGGTGTGAATTGTCAGACGCTAAAAACTTCAGCCTTCAGAGGGTGAAGGACAGTAGAATCCACATGTTGTAACCTGACCCATATATTTCCTCATTGCACCCCTATCACTACACATGCAAGTGCATTCCCCTGCTGCTATCTTACATGTCATATGTCACATGCAGTCAATAGTGTGTATGTCCCAGTCACGCTTGTGTTGACATGATTGAATTAAGAATGACATGTGAGTGAATGACTCACGGCAAGTTGCTTTATACATGTGATGGGTTATAAAAGGCCTAAGCGGGTAAATAACTGAGCACTATTTGTTCAGACGAAGCCTTCAAAGAAAAAGCCAGACTTTCATGCTAGCAAAATAGATCCGTTTTGGTTTTCTGATGGGGATGTAAAGGATAAAAGACATTTTTATGAATCCTTGTTAAAGCGGTTTCTGTCACTGGGCACAGTTGGTGATACAAGAACGTGGAAGTCTATCAGATGACCTGTGAAGTGGAAGCTAAATGGCTACCTGATCCTTTGATGTCTCCTTTTTGAACATCTACAAGGTATTGCCCATTTAGCCAAAAAAATGTGACAAGGGGGCTTAAATGCCGGCTCCTTCCAGCTATGTAGACTTATTAACGGGTTGAGTTAGATGGAGGAACCAACATGTGAGCCCTGTGGGCTAATTGGCCAAAATGGTTTGGTGGTATGATACGGTTTGGTCAATTAGTTGATTGACATGGTATGATAAAACCTGTGGTCCCATTATGAGTGGTTGGGGGCCATAATAGCAAATAGTACACAAAGGGGTCCAGATACATTGGTTTTGGTGCCCAAATAACATAGTTGCCTGCAGTGTGGGCTCCACAAAGAAGAGACATGCTGGTTTAGGCCACTATATGGTGGAAGACCTTAAGCAATTACCCCTCTATGTAAACGTAGATGCACCCACAAACTTCAACTCATTAGAGCATCTTATAGACATCCTTACATATTGGAGCTTGTCCAGGGCCTATTTAATATTTTTTTTTAAAAACTAAGGGTATGTTTACACAAACACATGCAGAACTTCCCCATTGATTTTAACGGGGAGTCCACATGTTAAACCATACAGAGGTTTTTTTATCCGCTTTTAAAAACCCAGAAAGAATAAGGGTCCTCTCCATTCTTGATATGAATTCCACGGCCGGAGTATCTATTGAAAATGGGCAGGAATGAAAATTGTCACTGAAGGTGTCAGAAAAAAACGCATGCAAAAAAACCTGATGCAGATTCCGCATCATATTTTTTATTTATTTTTTCAGCTCAGAAAATACTTGGTGTGAACATGTCCCAATCCTTTTATAGGCTCCCTATGTACATGTGTGGATGGACTTTTTGTGTATAGAAATGAGCCCTATGGGCAAATATTCACTTACAGACCAAGAATACAGACTGTTTTCTTTGGCAGTGTGTAGTCAGTGGGCTTCAGACTAAGGGTTGTCTTAAAGGGGTTATCCCATGAATAATGTAAAAAATGATCATATAAAAAACAACATATAGTACATGAAAATATCTTTCTAACAAAGCTAGAACCAGCCCTGTACCTCACATGGACCCAGAGATCTCCCTATTCATTGCTCTGCTAGATTTATATCAAGCTGACAGCTCAAGGGGAGTGTCTTTTCTGCTGCAGCTCAGGGGGCGTGTCCATGCTCTCCCTATCACAGCTCAGGGGGCGTGTCCATGCTCTACCTATCACAACTCAGGGGGCGTGCCCATGCTCTACCTATCACAACTCAGGAGGCAGTTGAAGGATGAAACTGAGCATGTGCGGCCTTCTCAATGAGCTGGACAAGGAGAAAAAACAAACGGCAGGTGGCGCTATACAGACACATTTTATTTAATAACTCACTGGCTATGCTACATTTTTAATCGCATGCAATTACAAAAGTATTCAGATCCAGGTGCTGGTTTGAAAATTGTAGAATATTTTTTTGCGGGACAACCCCTTTAAAGTAAACTACATTAGCTTTATCATGTCTTTGTACCAGCCCCATTGGAATGTGAGAGGCAAACATACCGCTTGCGCAGCTATGAAGGGGCCCTAATGGTAAGTGGCCAATTGGCCCCTTTCTATACAGTATCACAACAGCTGTATCTAATCAGAGGGACAACTAGTTAATATTTTGACACGTCTACCAGGGGGTTGCAGATAGGCTCCTGGAAAGCAGTGCACCCACATTCTGTTTTTGGGTCTGTCTGTGCCCTACCCCTGAAGGACCTTAATAATCATTATATGTAAAAAGTGAAACTTCAAGAATAATTGATTGACAAGATCTTGTTGAGGAACTGGTCTATGAAACTTGTTGCGGCAGGCAAAAAAAATATCTTGCCTAATGCATCAGGGATTTTTTTTCTCACAATATTAGTTTTATTATTTCTGCAAAATTTGCTTGCTTCTGCCCCCTCTCCTACCATGTCATTTTTAGTAACTGTTTGCATTCTCCACGTGATAACAGTGTGGAGCACGTGTTGTGTCATTCCTCTATTATTCCTGCTGGAAGTTTATAAACAAATTGCTCACAGTCTCCAATAAAGGTTTGACTGTTTTTTCCACTTGGGGGTGTGTCCCTGCACAGCCTGGCACTGATTGCATAATGTCAGACTGTGCAGGGACACACCTCCAACTGGTAACACCCAGCTGGACCTTCATTGCAAATTGCTAGTAATTTATTTGTATCTTCTAGAAGGAATAATAACACAACATAGATTATTAGGAATAGATGCTCCAGAATGATTACACAGGGGATGCAAGTAGTTACTTAAACGCATCAGGAGAGTGGCGGGGTCCTTCTCTGACTGTAAGATTTTTTTCTCTGATCCTAAGAAACTTCTCCTCAAGGCGAACTTGGAAAGCTTGTGTCACTTGTGGTGATGTCTACTAAATGGAAGTGGATTTCATTTTACAAACTGGGTAACAACGTTGGCAGAAGTGTGCTGAAACATCTCCTGTACCAACGCTGAACATTTCTAGAAGATCCGAGGTTTACATGAGATCATGCATTTTTGGAGAGTGGTCAGAACGGTATGCGTAATCCCAGAAGTTTGTTGACATCAAAAGTGATGGCTTACAATGGAAAACCAGGTCTTCTTATGTGATTCACACTTGGCACCGAGTCCCCAGTTATAGCTGTGGTTGAGTCACCTTGGACTTGTCACACGAAGATGTTTGGTTCAGGCCATGTACTATTTTTCATAGGTTTACGGAAAATTGTATTGTTGACTCTCAAATCTGGATTCCATAGAAGTCAAGCCAATAGTATAAAATCCAAAATAACATATAAAGAGGTAATTGGATTCCCTGGACGGTTACTTCTAGGGTAGCCTTCAGTTTACGAGGTTTTAATTACAGGGCTATTCCGTAGGTAATCATTGGATCTGAAGCTGTAGATGTCTATCCAACATTGAGGGTTGGCAACAACTGCACATCCTTAGATCTATACTAATGGTGTAGTGGGGGGGTCCATTTGGGACTTCCCAGCATGAGCACTCCGCATATTGGTCCCACACATGGCTAGTTCTTGGAGTAATTGTCCACTTAGACCACATTCTACATGGTATTAAGGCCATGATAACCCCCTGACGATAGTTAAAGGAAACCTGTCACCATGATTTTGCGCATAGAGCTGGGGACATGGGCTGCTAGATGGCCACTAGCACATCCGCAATACCCAGGTCCCATAGCGCTCTGCGCTTTTATTGTGTTAAAAAACAGTTTTGAGTGATATGCAAATGACCTGATATGAGTCCTGTAGTCGGAGATGAGTCAAGCGGAAAGGAGCCCAGCACTGCCCCGCGTCCTCCGAATCTCCTCCTTGCTGGCTGACGTCACAGAGCTGGAGCGCCAAAATCTCGCGATGCGCGAGCTAACGCATGCGCAGTGTCGGCATCATGTTCATTCCCTGTGCTGGCATCAGCACAGGGAACGAACTACGCATGCTCTAGCTCGAGCATTGCGAGATTTCGGCGCTCAAGCTCTGTGACGTCAGCCAGCAAGGAGGAGATTCGGAGGACGCGGGGCGGTGCTGGGCTCCTTTCCGCTTGACTCATCTCCGGCTACAGGACTCATATCAGGTAATTTGCGTATCACTCAAAACTGTTTTTTAACACAATAAAAGCGCAGAGAGCTATGGGACCTGGGTACTGCGGATGTGCTAGTGGCCATCTAGCAGCCCATGTCCCTAGCTCTATGCGCAAAATCATGGTGACAGGTTTCCTTTAAAGATTCCTGAAGCAACCCCAAAGTACCATGGATATGGACTGTAATGCTTTATTCTGCAGATCCATAGGGATGTAACCACATTGATTACTTATCCTTTCATTATGTGGGAGATTGATCCCAGTACCTCACACTGATCAGCAGAAAGAAGTGTCTCCAGCCATGTTAGGCCCTCTGAACCCTTTTAGTCATAACCTCATGGACATGGAGGGTGACTTCAGTGAGGACCCATGGTGATTTGTTCTGCTGAACAGTATGGTTCTTGGAGATTGAAGGCCCACAGGTCATACATTGATGGGTTGTCCTGAGGATTGGTGGTGGAATGATCTTCAAGAACTACACGAGCAACAGAAAGGAAGGGCTGCAGGTCTCTCTGGAGCAACACAGTTCCACTTGAGTGGGGGGTGGGCTGTGGTATTAAAAGGCCCAATTTGCATATTAAGAAAAAGTATCATAGTTTGGGAAGGGATCCTCGGATCAACAAGAGAAAAACAGCGTTTTAATCAGGTGAACCACATCCATGTGTCTACGAAAACAGTTTGATAGGGAGGTCGCTGGTAACAGATTACCTTCAATTTTGGAGTCTAGTTTGGTTTTTCTACTACTAATAATAAATCTTGATAGAAATAGTTTTAGTTTTTTAAAAGGTTAACAGATGGCATTTGGGATCTTGGCCTAACCACAGACTGGGTAAGCAGACCATTACTAAAACTAGTTGAGTACCCCCGGCCTATCCATCAATATTAAATGGGTCCTCCCACAAACAAAATTCTCCAGTTTTCAACCCAGCACCTGGATGTGAACACTTTTGCAATTGCATGTAATTAAAAATGTATTATACCTACTGAGTTATTCAATACTGCGCCACCTCCTCTTTGCCCTTTTTTGTAATGTCTCTGCTCAGTTCCATCCTTCAACTGCCACCAGCTGCAGCAGAAAGGACACGTCCCCTGAGCTGCAGCAGAAAGGACACGTCCCCTAAGCTGTCAGCTTGATCTAGCAAAGCAATGAATGGGGAGATCTCTGGATCCATGTGAGGTACAGGGCTGGTTCTAGCTTTGTTAGAAAGAAGATGACATGTCCTATATGATGTCAGATTTTTTTTATTCATGTAAAAATCTAGTTTTAAATATTAGTTTTGGCCAATATGGCAGCTTCCGTGACAACAATATATTCATTTAAAGGTGAAAATATGTGAAGAAGGAATGTGAATATCCACACGTTTTACTGTTATACAAGCGGGAACCAGCGGTGCCCACCAGGGGAACATATTTTCCCTTCAAAGTGACAAGCTCTGCCCAGTACGTATGAATAATGTCATTGATGCCCTGCAGGAAGCTTATGTCATGAGCAATTTTTGGTTAAAGGGATGTGATCGGTGTTGGTTAAATGCATGTGTTAGCAGGGCCGGGGGAGGGGGGAGTTCACATGGAGTTATAAACTGGGTAAACATTCCCCACACCCCTCTGGATCGTAGTTTAAAAGCCTGGAGCAGAACTTTGAACCGGCTGCATGAAGCTTATCATATTTTGTACATTTCAGCAACAATCTTATCAACTTGCCTTTCCCTCCGCTCATTAGAGAGGGAAATATATATATATTAAGTTAACTACCAGGAAAAAAGTACAATTTCCTGGGCTGTGTCAGAACAGTCGTTTTTGGAAAGCTTTAGGGGTGCAAAGAAAAACTTTTAAAGCAAAAAATGCCCCTTTTTTAGTCACTTAAAGGGGAACTCCACTTTTACTAAGTAGAGCTCTACTTTCTAAGCGTCTTTCCACCATAGTAAGTTTATGTATATCGAGAGGATATATTATCGCTACCTGACTTCTAGAATGAAGGAATCAGTTAAAGGGCATCTGTCAGCAGTTTTGTACCTATGACACTGGCTGACCTGTTACATGTGCACTTGGCAGCTGAAGGCGTCTGTGTTGGTCCCATGTTCATATGTGCCCGCATTGCTGAGAAAAATTATGTTTTAATATATGTAAATGAGCTTCTAGGAGCAATGGGGACGTTACCATTACACCTAGAGGCTCCAGTTTCTCTGCGACTGCTGACAGATGCCCTTTAAGGGAGTAGCCTCTTTACTACTTCTCTGCACGGCACCATTGATTAAAGGGGTTGTCCCACGAAAAATATTCTACATAATACTTTTTGTAATTGAATGTAATTAAAAATTAAGCATAGCCACTGAATTATTCAATAAAATGTATCTGTATAGCGCCACCTGCTGTTTGTTTTTTCCCTTATTTATTTGCCCTGTTCACTGAGATGGTCGCACATGCTCAGTTTCATCCTTCAACTGCCTCCTGAGTAGTGTTGAGCGAACTTCTGTTTTAAGTTCGGCGTCTAAAGTTCGGCTTCCGGTTAGCGGAGAATCCCGATATGCATTCCGAATACCGTTGTGGTTCGTGGTAGCGGAATCAATAATGGCCGATTATTGATTCCGCTACCACGGACCACAACGGAATTCGGAATCCATATCGGGATTCTCCGCTAACCGGAAGCCGAACTTTAGACGCCGAACTTAAAACAGAAGTTCGCTCAACACTACTCCTGAGCTGTGATAGGGAGAGCATGGACATGCCCCCTGAGCTGTGATAGGGAGAGCATGGACACGCCCCTGAGCTGTGATAGGGAGAGCATGGACACGCCCCCTGAGCTGCAGCAGAAAAGACACTCCCCTTGATATAAATCTAGCAGAGCAATGAATGGGGAGATCTCTGGATCCATGTGAGGTACAGGGCTGCTTCTAGCTTTATTAAAAAGAGATTCTCATGTACCGTATGATGTATCGTTTTCATTTTTTACAATAATTATGGGACATCCCCCTTTAATATGGTGGAAAACCCCACTGAAGTCCATAGGCTACGTCATTCATCATCTCGCCTATAGAACTCCAATCTATAATAATTTAGACCTATGATCAGGGTACCCCTTTAAGTGCTCACATATGGTAAGATGGATGCCATTATATAATGATTCCCCTGGAGTGGAAAAAAAATGTAGTGCACACCCGCGTGTGTGTGTGTCACAGCTGTTGTGTGAAGTGTCAGTGACAGGAAGTAACACTCACAGGACACTTCCGCTGCTTTGCTTCATACCTACTTGCTCAACTCGCTCACTCGGCCTACTAATGCTGAATATAGTAACGGTTCATATTTACTGGAAAAAAATAAAAATGAAAAAATAATGAAAGAAAAAAATGTGACATATGGTGTACATTTGGCGTTGCACGGAAGCACAATGCAGTCGGATTACCCCTTTAAAGGGGGTATTGTGGTTTTTAACAGAGATGCCTACCTCACGAACATCTTGCCCATGCTTTTTTTTTTTTTTTACTCTCCTGCCCCGTTTTCACCATGTAAACCAATACCTCTGGCTGGTTTCCATCCTGTGTGTAGAACTTCCTGTTGCTGTGTCCAACCAAACCCATAATGCACTTCTCCTTCCTCTGCCACAGCTCCAGCACCGCCCCTAACAACGCCCAGCTAGTTTATAGCTCCTCCCACCCAGCTAGTTACATAGACACTGGTCATGGTCATGTGACCACAGCCCAGAACGGGAGATTGGAGCAATAAATGTAATAGAAGTACATTACAAAATGACAGCAACCTTCATTAATTATTATTTTAGAGGATGTCAAAAACTGGAAAACTCCTTTAAGGGGTTAAAAGAAATGCATAGACAAATCCCTCTAATAGTAAAGCCTGTAAAAATTGTAATTGCTGTTTTGCCACCTCTCCCCGCTAATTCCTGCTGGGCCCCTGTAGACACTAGGCCTCAGTTAGCTCACCTCCATGCTATAACATGGTAATATCCTCTAATTACTACGAGCCATTGTCACTAAGGACACAGCGTCCATGAAAGCGGTCTGTCGCGGGGTCGGGCCACATCAGTTTACAATTAGAGGTGGTTTGGGGAGGTCTGGTCGCAGGTAGTAAGGATGTGGAGTCTAAAATAAATATGAGAAATTTGCTGCCTCCTTTTAGAAACACATGTCTGTTTACGTCCAGAAACAGCGCCACTCCTGTCCACAGGTTGTGTGTGGTATTGCAGCTCCACCTCATTCACTTCAACGGAGCTACAATACCAGAGACAACCCGTAGACCGGTGTGGCGCTCTTCCTATAAGAAAGCAGCCATGTTTGTCTGTCTAAACCTGAACAGCCCCTTTAAGGCATAAACATAGCTTTCATACATTTTATTCCCATGGAGCCTCAGAATATTGTGTGACCACATAAAGGAGGAGATTCATCAAAACAAGTGTAAAGGAAAACTGGCTTAGTTGCCCATAGCAACCAATCAGATTCCTGCTTTCATTTTTCAGAGGTACTTTGGAAAATGAAAGCAGGAATCTGATTGGTCGCTGTGGGCAACTAAGCCAGTTTTCCTTTATACTAGGGGAGAGTTGGCAAAACTGGTGTAAAAGAAAACAGGCTTGGTTGCCCATGGCAACCAATCAGATTCCTGCTTTCATTTCAAAGCTCCTTTAATAAAAGAAAGCTGGAATCTGATTGGCCGCTATGGGCAACTAAGCCAGTTTTCCTTTATACTGGTTTTGATAAATCTCCCCCTTATAGGCCTTTACAAGTTACCGATAATTGCCAGATATACAGGGACTTTTCCTAATTTTCAGACTGTCCAGGCTGTCCTGGGTCAAAATGGATGAGGCTTATGTATGCCCACCTGACACATGGAAGTTTCTAGGGTGGTTTGGGGGTGTTCCCCTGGGGTGGTACCTACATGCCCTGAATTTACCAACTACCGTGTTGGCAAACTATGGCTACCTCATGTTTTAATGGTGGGGGGTGCACATCATGAGGAAAAAAAAAATCGTAAGTGTCCTGCAAAGGGACATGGGGTGCCATTTTTGCACAAGCAGTATCTTCCTCAGTCAGCACTGTGTTGCGTGACTAGAGCGTTCGCTGCAGGAAGTAACGTGGTTTGGGAACATATAGTTGGCGTGACGCCATGTGCGGTGTATGGTTATGTGGTGGAATATTATGAGCGAAAGCATGGTCTATATTAGGGGTCAGCAACCTACAGCACTCCAGCTGTTGTGAAACTATAAATCCCAGCATGCTCCATTCATTTCTATGACAGTTCTGAGAAGAGCAGAGCAAGGATGCATGCTGGGAGTTGTAGTTTCACAACAGCTGGAGTGGTCTGTATGACCACCTGAGATCGGTCTACATTCATCCTCTGGGTTAGGGCAGTGACCACCAATGAGGACCGGTCTTCCTGCACCTCGTCTAGGAGAACCTGCAGCAATGGCTGCCTGTCTTGTTGCTATGGCAACACTGCAGACCACGGATCCATTGCTATGTCGATGTCATGATGTGTCAATCTGACACTTACTGATCCTTTTTTGATAAAACTTGTCAGAACCTGCCAACATCAGTGGGATTGAGGCGTCTCCTCCATCCGTGGCAAGGGTCTGAGGAAAGAGGGATTGAGCATGTAAGGATCCAAATAGAGATGAGTGAATCAGGTAGCAGCGTATGAACAGTCACTGCTCCGGAGGCAGAAGCGGAACCACTGCGCTTGCGCTGTTACTTGGAGCAGCAGCGCAGGAGCGAGATTGTCATGGCAGGATGAGATGTCCATCAAGCGGCAGGGGGGGAAGCTCCTAAAAAAGTCTTGTCGATCAGACGAATCGATTGGCTCATCTCTAGTTTTTACCATCCTTAGTTCATGCAGCAGAAAAGCCTCTTTTATGTGGTTCCACTTATACCCATTGTGAGTTACAATCTGTATTCTAGTCTAGAGCTGCATTCGTAGTTCTGCCGTCTTCAGAGCTGAACTCTCCCTACATTCCTTGTTTATTCTTTCTTTACGCCAGGCTCTGCACAGTAATCTGATATATGGAAAAAATGTCTCTCAAATAAGAATAGGCATTGTTACAATGGATCTGCAAAAACAACCAGATACAACACGGACGTCATCCGTGTTTTTTGTGGACCGCAAAATACATTTTGTCGTGTAAATGCACCTGTCAATTGATTTCTACCTATGACACTGGCTGACCTGTTACATGCGCACTTGGCAGCTGAAGGCGTCTGTGTTGGTCTCATGTACATATGTGCCCGCATTGCTGAGAAAAATGATGTTTTAATATATGCGAATGAGCCTCTAGGAGCAACGGGGGCGTTGCCGTTACACCTAGAGGCTCTGCTCTCTTTGCAACTGGCGCGCCGTCTGCACTCTGATTGACAGTGTAGAAGGCATGGTGGCTGCAGAGAGAGCAGAGCCTCTAGGTGTAACGGCAACGCCCCCGTTGCTCTTAGAGGCTCATTCGCATATATTAAAACATCATTTTTTTTTCTGCAATGGGACCAACACAGATGCCAAGCGCACGTTACAGGTCAGCCAGTTTCATAGGTAGAAATCTGCTAACAGATGCCCTTTAAGGGGCGTGTCTAACAACAAACTGCTGACTGTTTCCAGTAGCAACCAGCAGAATTGTGAACGTAGCTCCGGGCTATAAATGCGGCTCTTAACTCCTGATCAATAACAGATTAGTAATGCAATGTATTTACAAAGTCACTTAATCTTTTATGTTTTATAGATCCATATACATTGTGAGGTGGTGTATGTATATACCCAATTTTAGATGCAGCTGCTTTTTTTTAACCCTTTCAGTACTTTGTATTTCTAAGAGAGATTGATTGTCAGCGTTGATGCGGTACGATGGCGGTATTTGTGAGCGGCTGTCAGTGAGCCCCATCATTCGCTCGCCGATCCTTATCGGTCCTGTACAGGATCTTGGCCCACTTCTCACAGCCTGTGTTTCGGCCTACAACTTCCTCCTTGGTTGCGCAGTGATGGCTGCAGACGTTTACTATCTGAGGGCAGAGGTCAATGTGAATGTAATAAATGCTTTATTGACGAGGAAACGCTAATCGCACCCTTCAGCTTCTCCGCCATATACAACCAGGCTTCCTGACCGACTATAACATAAACACAGCCGGCGTCCTTTACTGGCCCAGACACCCTGCAGCCTTCCTGAGTCACATATACAGCGTGCCGCCCACTTGTATGCAGAGCTGACACTCGCCTAAATATCGGTATTATTTAAACACAGTGTTATCCTTTATGTACTGTATGGCGGTATTATTTGGGTAAGGTATGGCACTTGTCTGGTTAAATGTGGCAGCATTACGATACTGTATGGTGGTATTATTTCTGCATAGGCTGTCATCATTAGGCTTCATTCACACATCCGTGGTGTGTTGCGGACCTGCAAATTGCGGATCCGCAACACACCCGGCCGGCACCCCCTATAGAAATGCCTATTCTTGACAAGAATAGGACATGTTCTATCTTTGGCGGAGCTGCGGACCGGAAGATCGGGGCCGCGCTCCGCAAATGCGGATGCGGACAGCACACTGACCCATTGTTGTTACACTAAAAATATTCTACCAGCACCTGGATCTGAATTCTTGTGTAATTGCACAATTTAAAATTTTGTATAGACAGTGAGATATTCTCAGAAATCTATCTGTACAGCGCCACCTGCTGTTTGTAATTTTTCTAATTTCTCTGTCCTGCTCACTGAGATGGCCGCACATGCTCAGTTTCATCCTTCAACTGCCTCCTGAATTGTGATAGGGAGAGAGCTACAGCAGAAAGGACACTCCCCTTGAGCTGCACCAGAAAGGACACAGCCCTGAGCTGCACCAGAAAGGACACGCCCTGAGCGGCACCAGAAAGGACCCCCCCCCCCCCGAAGCTGCACCAGAAAGGACACCCCCCCCCTGAGCTGCACCAGAAAGGACACGACCCCTGGGCTTCTTCAGAAAGGACACACCCCCTGAGCTGCCAGCTTGATATAAATCTAGCAGAGCAATGAATGGGGAGATCTCTAGACCCATGTGAGATACAGGGCTGGTTCTAGCTTTGTTAGAAAGGTATTGCTCTATATGATGTCTGTTTTCATTTTTTACATTAGTCACAGGATAACCCCTTTAATGTGCATATTCACACATCAGTGGTTTTCCAAGGACCGTGGGTCCATGGTGCCACCACAGAAGCATGCCCTATTTTTGTCCGTAATTACGGATCCCTCACGCACATAGTCTATGAGTCTGTGAAAACCGCAGGCACTACACGGATGCCATCCTTGTTTGGTCCCTGATTTTCACGGATCTTTGGTAGAATACACTCTGGAAATAAATTTTCAGCCTAGAAGTGTCCAAGAGATACGGATGACGCACAAGGAGCAAACACGGATCCTTTACGACATCTTCACGGATCCACCACTGACCATCTTGGCACTGATGCCCTCATGGACACGGATGTTTAAGCCGCATCCGCTTTTCCCAGTGCTGCGACTATATGTGCGCGCCTTTGCATCATCCTGTAAGAGACTGCTCTATATTGGCTGATGGTCGTCCACAAAAATATCTGCCCCCATGATTTCATACGTCTCCAGTTCTAATGTATGGGAACGCCCATTTATAAGTCACTGCCTCACCACTCCTTTTCACATGCCCGGTTTGGGAATACAGACATTGTAGAGGAGGTCTTCTAGAGTGGAAAAGTATAAGTGGCATTAGGTCTGGCGGTCCTGGCACTGACCATGAATGACGTGGGCGGGCATAGCCGCCATGTTATACCACATTTCACACTGCAGGGCGACTGCATGACTTTCTGCAACCTCTTTAGCTGACGGTGGGTTCAGAAGCTGGATCAGCCATGATCAGGTCATTGGCTTTGTTTAAAAAAAAAAAAAAAAAAAAAAAGCAGCGTATATATGTGTACACATAAATGTATGTGAGTGTATGAGTCCATTCACATGTCCGCAAAATGGGTCCGCATCTGTTCCACAATTTTGCGGAACGGATGCAGACCCATCCATTTTCAATGGGACCTCAAAAGATGCGGACAGCACACAGTTGCGGACGTGTGAATGGACCCTATGAGTGAGTGTATGTGTGTGTACACATGAATGTATCAGTACGTATGAATGTATATGTGTGTGTGTACACATGAATGTATATGAGTGTATGAGTATGTATGCATGTATATGTGTATGAGTACGTATGAATGTACGTGTGTACATATTTATTTATTTTATGCACTTATATAGCGCTACTATATTCCGCAGCGCTTTACAGACATTAGCATCATGCTGTCCCCAACGGGGCTCACAATCTAAGTTACATATGAATATATCTGAGTGTATGAGTACGTATGACTGTATATGTGTGTGTGTATATATATATATATATATATATATATATATATATATATATACTGTATATGAATATATCTGAGTGTATGAGTACGTATGACTGTATATGTGTGTGTATATATATATATATACTGTATATGAATATATCTGAGTGTATGAGTACGTATGACTGTATATGTGTGTGTATGTATATATACTGTATATGAATATATCTGAGTGTATGAGTACGTATGACTGTATATGTGTGTGTGTATGTATATATACTGTATATGAATATATCTGAGTGTATGAGTACGTATGACTGTATATGTGTGTGTGTATATATATATATACTGTATATGAATATATCTGAGTGTATGAGCACAAATAGATGCATCTGTGTGTGTACATAGGAATGTACAGGATTTTTCTATATATTTGTGTCCATGTATGAATGTCTTTGGTTATGAGTGCAGTAATTTTGTGTATATGTATGAATGCATTGTGTGTATAAAACCTGCATGTGCCTCTAGTTTTAGGCATCATTTTACTGCTTGTGAACAGCCTCCCTCTTGGTGAAGATCATCTCCAGCAGAGCGGCTGGGGATTATTTTTGGCCATGCTGAATGGGGGTTTGTACACCCCCCAGTCACCCTGTCCTCTCGCGGAGCTGAGCAGCCCTGACGGGCTCTCGGCTATTGCTGGGTAGTCACAGCTTCCATTGCTGTAATATGATTGGCCAGGCTCTTGTGTCTTCTGTGTTATCATTGGTCAGTGATGTGAAGGGTGAGGAGTATACGGGGGCACTCTCCCCCTGCACATTGTCCCTTAGTAATAACCTCCTTGACAAGCTACAGCACCTGAGGATCCTCCAGGGGGCCCAGGCTCTAATATCATAGTGGATCCCAAAAGTTACCTTTATTCTGCAGGTCAGTATGATTACGGCGATACCAAATTTATATAGTTTTCTTTTTTAAATATAAAATTACAAATGTAAATATATAAATATAAACACTTAAAAAATAAAATTTGAAAATTAAATTAGACCCCTTGCTTTGAGTCACTTTGTTCTGACTCCCATAACTTTTTTTTAGATTTCCTTCTACACAGCAGTGTGAGGGCTTGTGGGGTGAGCTGTATTTTTTATTGGTACCATTTTGGGATGAATATGCCTCTTTTATCACTTTTTATTCCATTTTTTTTTTTTTTAAGATAACAAAAAAGAAAATGGTTTGGGCAATTTTTGTTACTTTTTACAGCAGAGTTCCCCAACTCCAGTCCTCAGGGCCCACCTACCAGTCAGGATTTGAGAATATCCAACAGAATGAACACCTGTGGTAAGTCCTAAGACATTGACACTAATTATATCACCTGCTCAATACTATGGAAACCCTAAAAACATGACCAGTAGGTGGGCCCTGAGGACTGAAGTTGAGGAACACTGTTTTACAGCATTCGTTGTTAAAGGGGTTCTCTGGGAATTAAGAAAATTAAAATACCTAAATATTACTTTATTATAAATATATTCCCAAATATCTTTCATTAGTTATAATGGCTCGTTTTGTCTGGGAAGAAATCGTTAGGAGAAAAAAATGGCCGCCGTCCTATTAGTACACACAGAACCTGTCCTAATCACATAGCAGGACACAGCCACATCCCCACCTCCTCTCTCTACTTTATGTCGCCTCATGGACTCCATTCCTACACAGATTCAGCTAAAGATCATATTTAGTATTCAGGATCATAATGCCTGACAAGCAGAGCAGAGAGGAGGATGAGGCAGCTCTTTACCTCAGTGCTCTGAAGTAACTTGTCATGCTGTGTGATTAGGACAAGATTTGTGTGTGCTAATAGGACGGCGGCCATTTTATTTCTCCTAATCATTGCTCCCCAGAGAACACGAGCCATTATAACTAATGAAAGGTATTTGGGAATTTATTTATAATAAAGTAATATTTACGTATTTTCATAATTCCCGGAGAACCCCTTTACGGATAAACACTTTTATATTGTAACAGATCAGGTATTTATGGCCATGGAGATACCAATTCAGTTTATTTTTTATGGTTGATATATTTTTATATGTAATATATGATTGGAATTTTTAATGCCTTTGGAATTTATTATTTTTTTACTTCTTCTTTTTATTTGCTTTTATCTTTCATCTCCCTTGGGGACTTGAACACGCGATTATTCATTCACTTATACCATAAACTATAATACTTTACTCTGGCAGTCCAAGGAGATTGTGATATCAGCCTACTAAGCCTTAAAGGGGTTGTCTCATCACAGACAATGGGGGCATATTGCTAGGATATTCCCCCATTGTCTTATAGGTGTGGGTCGCACTGCTGGGACCCGCTCCTATATCGGGAACGGACCCCCGCAAAGTGGTGGCTGGGGGACTCCGGTCCGGCCACCACCAAGCGCTTTTCCCATAGAAGTGAATGGGAGCGCACCACGCATGATCGGCCACCGCTCCAATTCACTTCCATGGGCCCGATGGAAATTGCCGAGCCAGTGCTCGGCTATTTTCGGCGACCCTATAGAAGATGAATGGAGGGCGGCGCGCATGCGCAGTGCACCCTCCACCATTTTCGGGGATCTCGATATAGCTGCGGGTTCTAGCGGTGTGACCCGCACCTATAAGACAATGGGGGCATTTCCTATCGATATGCCCCCATTGTCTGTGATGAGACAACCCCTTTAATAAGAAAACTGCAATGACAGGCCAGGCTGTTCTGTCTACTATTTCACATAGGGATGTGAGGGGATTGGAGTCCAGAGGTAGCCACCTCCCTCTGTCTAACCACTCAGATGCAACACTCACTATTGACTGTGACAAAAAGAGGACCTGATATGTCTGTTTTAGTAACTACTTGCATAGCCTGTGTAATAACATTTCTGAGGCAGCTATGACTCTATGTTGTGCCATCCCTTTATTATTCCTACTAGAAGTTTAGGAACGCATAGACAGCAGTCTGCAATAAAGGTCCAGCTCTGAGGGGTGTGTCCCTGCACAGTGTGACATTGGCAGCACTGATTGCACAGACTGTGCCGGTGCAGAACAGCTGATCGGTGACGCCCACCGATCTGATATTGATGGCCATCAATATCTAAATACTGGAAATGAATTTGCAGAAACGCCGCATGTGACCGAAGTTTTCGTTGCCATCACCGCCGCACTGTGGCTGGGAAGGGGTTAACGCTTCCTTCTGCGCAGGAGATGGGGTTCATTGAAGCTTTTCTTTTCCCCAGTGTGAGAACATTTCGGGTCAAAGCTTGAAGAAACGTGACTTGAAGGGAGAAGAGGCTGGCAGCGAGGTCTACGTTTGTCCTCGTTTCTATGGCCTGGACCGGCAGAGCAGGGTTGCCGCGTTCCCCCTGCTGGGGCAATGTTATGGGCTGGTGATGCCAACCCGCCAGCTTGTCTGGACCTTCAATGCCTCATTCATGTCAGCTGAAGCCACTTCCTGCACCCGCACACAAGGCCAGGTCTGTGCGAGGCAGGGAGGTACCTGGAGACTTTCCTACACACAGCAAAGGCAGGAGCAGCCAAGAAAAGTGGAAGGGGGGGGGACTCCATGGCCGTGAAATTAACCCTTTCGGCCCACAAGCCATGGGGCGTCATTGTCGTACACAGCATACTCTCTGTCAGTCGTTTCCTGTTAGGGTGTATGTTATCATCCTGTGTCATTACCCCTGCATTACAGAGAAGGGTCTGTCTCCTGTGGTTAGTTTAGGAAATCCATTAGATTTTCCTAGGGGAGTAAGAATTCCCTCAACCCCCCCCCCCCCACTACCTCACCCAGCTTTACAAGACATCCCTGATGACAGAAGCCAGCAGAAATGTAGGGAATGCTAGAAGTAGCTGTTCATAGACCTAGATTGATGTCTATATCTACACAGCCGACCACCAGCTAATATCCAGAGGAACCGCCGTGTGCAGCCCGGACAGCAGCTAGACAGGCTGGGGGGGACTCCATAAGATCCTGGTAGGTTCTCCCAGGTATCTTGAACCATGCTGACTGAAGTGCAGTGGAGGGTGCGTGGAGGAGGATCCATAGAACGACCACGACCAACGAGGTGGTCCCACAGGTGCTCTGTTGGGCTCCAGTCTGGGGAATTGGGAGGCCAGGATAGTACTTGGAAGTCTTGGTCATGCTCTTCCAACCAATGTTGGACATGTCTACCTGTGTGACATGTTGCATTGTCTTGCTTCGCCCCCACGTGTACATGATCTGCAAGGATGGATTGATATCCAAATCTGCTGAGCGCGTCTTCCACATGGATGAGCAGGCCCAGAAAATACCAAGAAAACATTCTCTAGACCATAACGCTGCCACCCTCAGCCTGTGTTCTTCCAGCAATGGTTGCAGGGTGTTTGTTCTCTGGTGTTTCTCACCTGACATACCAATGTGTAACGCCCCAGTGTGGCATTGCCACCTTTTTACGCCTCTCCACTATCTCATATGGTTAACATAGTGTCATCCTATGCTCTTATTTCTGACCCTGCAAAATGTGTGTATTTTTTTCTATGTAACTGTTATGTTTCATGTAATGTACCTGGTTCACCAGCAGATGGCGGCAATAATGGCAGAGCTACTTTGTCTGGAATGGAGTTTTTCTGTCCATTCTAGCCCTCTCTAGAGAGGGAGGAGTTTAGTTAGTAAAGGCAGTTGTGAGTACCCCCTCTAAGGGGAAGGAAGCAGGGGAGCTCATCCCTGTTGGGAGAGCTCTGCCTTAGACAGCAGAGCACCATCAGTTCTGTTGGACCTGGAGGCCCAAGCTACAAGCCTCAGGAGCCAGAAGATAGTTACCTGGATCATGATAAAAAGGAAGAGTCAGACTACAGAAAGCTATGTACAGCAGAAAGGAAAAGTTCATATTTAATCCTGACAGCACAGCAGAGCTAAAGAGTAGCAGATGTAGCAGTGCTGAGTGTGTTCGCCTGCCAGAATTTATGCCAAAGCTTGCTGATGACTGAGATAAAGTTGGAAGATTGTTGCCTGATAAAAGTTTATTCAAGTAAAGCTGTTGTCAAGTTCATCACAAGGTTTGAACTCAATTTAACTCTTCACCCCACCATTCAACTACCCTTTTTCTGCACCGGATGTCTATCCTTGGGGTTCCAGTGTATCCAGGTAGGAGCACCGTGACAAGTGCAACACCACTAAGGGACATTAGGCCACCCTACACCACTCTGGCATTCCTATCCTGGGTACCCACCATCAACACCATCTACTTAGGGGGACTCCATCCCTCATTGTTGAAATGCAACTGGCATCACGACGTTCACTTTAAGCAGCCTCAAGTAGTGGGACCGCAAATGTTCCTCCATTCCATGGAGCAGAAAACAAGGTATAACATCCAAGGCTGGAATTACTTATTATTAATTCTGCCTGCAGGATGTTGGACTACTGATGATCAGTTATTGATGATATATCCTCAGGATAATAGAATCCTGGAAAACCCCTTTAAGTTTTTAACAATTTTACCAGCCTGCCTGCAGTTTACCCCAGAAAGACATTCTTTTGGACAATCCCTTAAAAAATTGATGGCCTGGCCTTATAATATTTGATCATTGGTGGTCCAATCCCTAGCAGGAAATTAATTCATATGAGCATCTGGCCCTGGTAGTGGCACTGAGCCTTGTTCAAGTGCATACAGGCCAGCATCTGTGTGACCAAAATCCATAGATGGGTTGAGCACCCATTTTTGGGTGGGTTTGAATAAACCTTGCCTATTTTATGGTCTGGTTTCTGGGATTTTCTCTCAAATTGGGACTGTTGGCATGCAGTACCAGGCACTGCCACACCTGTATGTGTGGCACTTTTCAGTTTTTTTATGGTTGGTTCGACCCCACCCCGTTAGACTAGGTGATCAGTGTTAAGTCTTTGATGTAATCACATGAACATTCAGATGTCCGGAAGCAACGTGCAAATAATTACGCAATGTCAGCCACTGACACCAATGTGCCTACATCTGCCCACCACTGCCCCCTGCAGGGCTTCACTGGCATATTTTATATACACTCATCGCCACCATAAGGCCTGCTGCCAGTGTCATGGGAAAGGTCATGATTCCCATACACATAAGTTTATGAGTTTATGGTTTGGTTCCTGTGCAGTCCATTGCTATTCACTATCACTGGGCATGGTGCCAGCATGTACCATGCCCCTTTGGATGTATTGTAGAGAAACTAGCATTGGCATTCCCGTAAAACTAGTCGAACCGTCGTTGAGAAGTCTCATAAAAGCCCATTTTCTTTGCATACGTGATTTTCTTGTACTTTCTGGAGGAAATACGCTGTTTTTAAACGTGGTTTTACTTCCTCTTTCTGACATACTTTCACTTCTTCTGTAAGTTCACAGAGAGCAGATATCTTCTGAGCCCTGCAGTCACCCCATCTAATCCATCCATGGTCCAACTCTATGTGAGGATCAGTGGTTTCCTATTTGGAGGAAAATGTTCACGTTTCTACATCCCTTCCCCCCTTCAAATGTCCACCCCTCAAGGAGGACCTGTCGCCTCTCCTCACATGTTAGTATTTCCTAAAACAGACATCGTCTGAAGAGCACTCATTTAAGGCTTACTTAAAGACACTCCCAGAGGTTCCAGGAGGCTCCCTGAAAAAGGGGCGACCCCCCCCCCCAACCCGAATCCACAGAAGAGCCAGGATGGCGCCAGGATGCTGTGTCATCAGACCAAAATCATGAAAATGGGGATTGAGGGGTTGGTCTAGTGGGCTTTATCTGCTGAAAGAGAAAGAGGTGTGTCAGTGGCCAAGAAAACAATCACTGCCTCCCATATCTCTGGTGTCCAAAAAATGGGCAAGTATATTTAAAGGGGCTGTCTCACCTGAGGCAACCCCCTTTCAGATTATAGTTGACCCCCAAAAAGCAGTTTTTGCTGTTTATTTGGACAAACATTTCTCCTGCAATGCCCACTACAGGGTAAATGGTATATAGTGGAGCCTGAAACGCTCTTATGGAGCAGCTTTTCATTGTGGCTGATGGGAGGGGTCCTGTCTGTCCCTTTCTGCTTTGGCAATATGCCATAATGTGGCATATGGTCCGGGGTTGTGTTCATGAGACAACCCCTTTAATAAAATAACCTCATTCTTATAGAAGCCACAGACAGAATCCTGGTGGACATCCAACCAAACCAGGTTCTTAGTACCAATCTTGAGTGTACTTGATCCACTGTAACGCTTTGAAAATCTATTTTTAATACATGCATACTACGCTGTAAGCCATCTTCCTTGGGAAGAACTTCTTAATTGTTCATCTAGTCTTCTACAGATGTACACAACTTAGGACTCCAGATGTTGTTCTTCCCATCTGACAACACTGCCTGGGGGAGATGGGGTCTCCATAGACACAGCATAAAATACAAGATATAAGTGAACACTGCTGTGATCTGTCATGCTGTATACAGTGTTGTGCAGTGACGTGAAGGGAAAGTAGGTGGTCCCAATTTATCTTCTCCACCTGGTCCTGGAGCTTCAAGATCCTACTAAGCAGCAAGTTGCCCATGAAACGCCATCCTAGTGGACACCCCACCAGATCAAGTTCTTAGCACCAATCTTACATTTACTTCACCCCCTGTACCCCTTTGAAAATTGCTTTTTAATCAGCAGTACTCTCAAACTTGCTTTACTGTGAGCCACCTCCCTTGGAATGAATTTCTTCATTGTTCCTCTAGTCTTCTACAGATTTGTAGAACTTAGGGTTGCAGATGTTGCTCTTGCTCCCTGACCCCTGACAAATAAGTGGACACTGCTGTGACCTATAATGTTGTACAGAGTAATGTCATGGACAAGTAGGTGGTGGTGCCAATTTTAGCTTCTGCACCTGGCCCTGTAGCTTCCAGATCCGCCTAAGCAACAGGTTGCTTCAGTTTTGATGTCTTGTAGGTTTATGTGGTCTTCCTGGGTTCCTCTCCTTCCCTTACAGGGTAATTTTTGTGTGGCCAAGGAAGAAATATAAAATAAAACCTCAATATTCTTCTAAAACTGCCTCCTGCTCTCTAATTAACAATGTGACTCATCAGACTGCTGTCCGTGATTAGAAGCAGCTCCAACATATGGATGGACCAGGGCGGTCATCACACCCTGTAATGAAGTGAAAAGTAATTCCGGCCTTGGATGTTATACCCTGCCGGGAGCAACCAGGAATATAGAGCGTTCTATTCTTGGTTGTCTACACGGAAATAGACAGGATCTGTTTAAGGCCTCAGGCTAATTACGTATGAGGAATGGTTCATGCTCTGGAGAGACCTTGCATCGAGTACTGAAGAAGTCAGTCATGGCCTGAGCACCTTTTGTTTTGTCTTTGTGTTTATATTTATGCCTATTGATCCCTTGCTGCTCTTCTTATAGTCCTACCTTCCTTGGTTTATCTCCTGTGACCTTTCCACAAATGTGTCTGATGTGTCATATTTTCTCGCCGTGTGCACAATAACTATTTCAGATTTTCTTGATGCCAATTCTTTTTTGGAATATTCTATACATCCAATTAAAGGGATAGTCCAGAATGATAATGAAAGAGTCTGTATTTATTTCCCAGAAACAACACCCGTTTTGCTCATGGGCTGTGTCTGGCATTGCAGCTCATCTTCACTATACTGTGACCATCAGTGACCCAGAAAAGATGAACAGTCGCTCATAGAAGTGGTGTTGTAATTGGGTTTCCAGTGGATTTCCATTGCAAATCTCACCCTATACTGAGGGACCCAAGGGCCTACTGATACATAAGAGACAACTGACTGTGCAGACTCCACCTTCGAGCCCTGGAGTCGTGGGTTTAGGCTGGACATACAGATTAGATAGCTCTTCCAAACCCCATTGACCACAGAGAAGGGGAAATAAACCGCTATACACCTCTGTCTCCTCCGGACTTTCCGGGCAGTGACTTATCTCCATAAGAAGAAAAGTATTGGGCAGTTGAATTTCAATAGTTCGATCCTTGTCTTCCCTGCTTCTGCCATCGGAGAAGAATCAGGAGGACACCATATGCATTAGATGATCAGCTGGTCCTTTCAAAATCAGAGGGTTCAGCCACCATTTATCTAATGTGTATGGCCAGCTCTACATCTGTTTTTTGGGTGGGGAACTGAATTTCATCTGTGTACCATAGTCAGGCCTTATGAAGCCCTACTTTGTAGATCAGTGATCTCCAACCTGTCGCTCTCCAGCTATTGCAAAACAACAACTCCCAGCATCCCTTTAGTCATCACAGTTTAAAGACTGCTGCCAAGGTGAGAGAATGGATGTTTGCAAGGTCCATTCATGTGACAAAATGTGGATTATTATTTTCGGGCTGGAGATTGACTTACAAATATGCTGTGCTATGTATTTGTATTTGCTTTGTATGGCATGTTGCTTACATGGCAATTTGTATTATCAGCTCCACTCCTGGTTTGGAGTGTGGTGGACTTTCTCAGAAGTAGAAATCTTATTTCCTGAAAAACATATTGTGATAACTAAGACTAGGTAAGGACATGGGAACATTCCGTACAATACTTTCCAAAGGGAAATGTACTGCTGCAATGGATGATGATCCTTGTAAACCCTAGAGAGATCCTACAATACAGCATTCTTCTATAATCCAGTAGACCATTGACCCCCATCACATCTGACTTCATAAACCAGAGGTCATAGTGCTGCCTAAAGTAAGAGGGGGGGATGGTTGTGGTTCAAAAAGTCAATGCAAGGGTGTAGGAGGTCTTGCACTTAAGACCAGATGTCATTCTTAGATCCAGAGCACAAGAGAGAAGTCGTCCAGCTTTTAGTGGAGACCTAAATGGGTCAAGTCGTGAATTGTCCATATCCCCCAGGGATGGACCCTTTTAGCTGTAGTTTAGGAAGGTATTTAACCGGATGAGATGGAATTCTGTCCTTGGTGATTTGATGTCCGTGTTTATTGTAATTTGGCTAATAGCTTAATGAGTTGAGCTATTATTGGTGGATATAACCCTTACTCATCTGCATAGCTTATGGCTGAATTATCTACAAATCCATAGTAACAGCAAAGGCTGCTTTTAAAGTTTTTTTCCGAGACCTTTATATTAATGACCTATCCTCTGGACAGATCATCAGTGGTGGTCTGACAACCAGGACTCCCGCCGATCAGCTGTTTGAGAAGGTACCAGCAGGGGTGCACCACCAATGAGGCCAGGTGATCGCCTCAGGCAGCACCAGGTAGGGGCAAGAGGGGGGCAGCGGAAAGGCCTTGGGCAATGAGTGCTTCTATTGTGGCATGGAGTGGGGGAATCTATTTCAGTTTTCGCCTCAGGCAGCAGAAAGGCTAGGTGCACCCCTGGGTACCAGCGTGGCCTTCTCGCAGCTTTTCCAGCCATGTTAACATCACGTTCATCGGCCACACGGCCTAGGCGCAGCTCATCCCCACTGAAGTGAATGGATCTGAGCTGTGATACCAAGTGTAGGCGCTATACAATGTACGACGGTGTGCTCGGTGAGCTGACAGAAGATGGCGGATCTGCAAACAGATTTGGCCTTATTCAGTGTGCCATGTACCATGGTTTCTGTGCAGAAACTGGGACAAGTATGGACTTGTCCATTTGTTTTTTTTCTCTGCAGTACGGTTTTTTAAGGGTACTTTCACACTTGCGGCAGGATGGATCCGACAGGCTGTTCACCATGTCGGATCTGTCCTGCGGCTATTTCGCCGTGCCGCCGGACCGCCACTCCGTCCCCATTGACTATAATGGGGACGGGGGCTGAGCTCCAGCGCAGCACGGCGGTGCACGGGGAAAGCCGCCGGACTAAAAAGTCCTGCATGTCCGACTTTTTAGTCCAGCGGCTTTCGCTTTGTGATGTTGTTTTAGATGTATTGAATGGGCCTTTATCTGGCATTTGAACATTCTGTTGCACCTGGAAACCTCCATCACATGGTCTGATATGGGTGTGGCTTACAGTCTGGCTGTGTTCACATTGCATTAGCTGACCTGCTAGGCGGTTGTGTGGAAGCTTGGCTGTGAGCTGGATTTCATCACCTTCAGACCGTGTTCACACCATAGGTAGCTTAGTGGTAGGACCCCTTGCCATGCTGAGAACCGTGACTTGGTGCATGATGGGCTCCGATATCTCCATGACAGGAATATATTGGCAAAAGTCTCAGCTTTTAATATCTGCTTGTATGACCAGCTAGTATAGTCAGAGGTATATCTGTTTGGTGCTTTTTTTCAGTGATTTAGAAGTGTGAAAGTACCCTAATCCAAGTGTGGAAAAATCTGTGCCATATGAAAATGCAATAACATCTGCGTGAAAAAAAAAAATGTGTGAACATACCCTTAAGGCTACATTCACGCGACCATATGAATGAGTCTGCATCCGTTCTGCAATTTTGCGGAACGGGTGCGGACCCATTTATTCCCCAAAAATTGAACCTGTCCTATTCTTGGCTGCAATTTTCTATGATAGAAGCGGCATGTGCAGTCTGCAAATTGTATCCATGTTTTGCGGATCCCCAATTTGTGAATGTAGCCTAATAGGTATAAATCAATACTGAATGAAACCAGTGCAAGATGCAGGAGAGGTCCAAGTCACATTTTAGAACCTAGCCCACGAGGGATCATGCAATCCACAACATAACAAGCAAAAATTGCATCCATAAGGGTCGGAATGACTGCTTCTCAAGGTTATAGGGATGGCATATGAGGATGTCTGGGTATGTTCCTCAGGTAGGTTGGCACGTTAAGCTATTCATAGATTGTATATTATACCGCTGGGCTGAGGCTCTGTGTTTGCTTTGCATTGTAAAGGTCATAGCGTAGGGCACCAGTTGTTCCATGCTGGTTTGCAAAAAAAAAAAAAGGAAAAAAAGGCATACTGCGCAGTTAGGATATGGATGGTGATAGCCTCCTCATTACGGTATTATGATTATTATTATTAGAAAGTGTATGCAAATTGTTTGCCCCCCTCGTTCGTTATAGGAGTGCTTGTTTATTAACCTGAGCGGGAAGGTCCTAAGACATCATTAGGGAAGAGGAGAGGACGGAGAAGAGGGCAGAGAAGAGCCTGTGCATGCTGGGCGACTGGGTGACTAAAGAAAACCGTATATTTGTACAGTGTCAGCCAGTACATAGAAAATCTGAAAATTGAGATTCCTCAGTGGTTGATACCGTTTAATGGCTGAGGCCTGTTCCACACTTGCGTTGTCAATTCCGGTTTTCAAATCCGGCAGAGTACCTCAAAACCGGAATTAAACAGATCCGTTTTGTTTTTGCACATCAGGATGCATCCGTTCCGTTAGGATGCGGTTGTGTGAAATCCAAGCGGATCAGTCACCATTGACTTGCATTGATTTTAGTGACCGGACACAAAACCGCAGCTTGCAGTCCTTGTAGACGGGGAGGTGCTGCTGACAAACGGTGAATCTGTATGGGGATGAACAATCGTAGTAGCGATTGTCCATCCCCATACAGAGAGAAGGATTGCAGCATGTAAATAAACACGACCGTAAGAATAGCTCTGCATCCGTTCCGCAATTTTTCCGGACCCATTCATTTCAGTGTGTGCTGTCCGCATCCGTTGTTCCGTTGCACGGCCCCGCAAATAAGGTAATGTCCTATTCATGTCCACAATCGCGGAAAAGAATAGGCATTTCTATAATAGGCTGCCCGTTCTGAAAATTGCGAAACGCATACGGGCAGCATCCGTGTTTTACGGATCCACAGTTTACCAATCACAAAAACCACGGCGCGGTCGTGTGAACTCGCCCTTAAAGGAGCGGGAAGTGATTGGAATGAACCATTGCCCTATGCAGATGTATAGAAACTGCTTAAAAAGGAAAGATGTCATTGTTGCCCATAGCAACCAATCACAGCACAGCTTTTATTTCTTACAGAGCTCTTGAAAAATGTAAGCTGTCCTGTGATTGGTTGCTATGGGCTACAGACACTATCTTCTTAAGATGTCTCTACATTATTAAACACTGCTCATTTGTGTCCACCAGACCTAACCACAGCTTTCCTCTAAAGCCTCCTATGACCATATTGTAGTTAATGAAACCATTTACTATCTAAGTAGACACTACTGATAGAAATACATTTATCGCTCGCCTTTTGTTTTGTGCTTGCTGCTTTTGAAGCATATTTTAATTGTATTATAGGTCTCTGGGTTCACCACGTCACTTAGCTCTCAGGGTGCATGTGGTCTGTCATGTGGACTTTCCTACCTACTAGAAGTAGTATTATAGTAATGATAAAAAACGGGTCCCTTTTCGGGTTCTGCTTCACCCCATAAGGGTAAGTTCACACAGAATTGTTCGTGTGCTGAAAAATAAGGTGTGGAATCTGCTTAAAAATTCCATGTGGTTTCAGATCCTACCCATTTCAATGGGAATTTTGGATGTGGAATCCTCATCTAGAGTGAACGTGTCAATTCTTTTTTTCAGTCGTTTTTAAAACCACAAGCGGAAGAAAAACACGCCATGTAATTTACCGTGCGGATTTGGAATTTCCGGGAGTTGAGAGCAAAGTTGGGTAACGGGCACCCTGTTGTGCCGGTAAACTCTGCCCCCGTCATACTCCTAAGCTCCACGCTGTTGTTCCACTAAGCTCCACCCCTTTCGCCCGCTAAACCTCCCTCTCAGCTTAGCAGTGTAGCCTGTACACTTCTGCTACTGCTCTACAGTTGGGCAGGGCCCCTGTAAGGCGGATCCAGCTGCACAGGCGGTACATCCACCTCTTTAGTCTTTTTTTTCAGCCAACCGCTTGGGGTCCCCTGATCTCTGGGGTCCAGGTATTTTCTTGGCTTGTGTGATGGTAAAGCCCCCACCAAGGGAAGTAGATTGCATGCGCATCTGTGTTTTATTTTTATTTATTTTTTTATTTTATTTTTTGCACAGGATGTCCTGGTGCCCCCATCCTAATTTCATGACCCTAGTATCAGCAGTTTCTATGTTTTTTTTATTTTTATATTGCATCATCCATGGAGAACACATCCCAGTGCAGGTCAACACAATCAACCTCGAGTGGGCCCCTATGCTTCTTGGGTCCCTTAGAAGCCACATGGTCATGTATGCTCTTAGGCCCTAACCATCTGGGACAGAATGTCCTGGGGCTCACATCCTAATTTCATGACGCTTAGTTCATCTTGAGTTTACGTGTTTTTTAATACTATGGAGAACACATCCCAGTGCAGGTTAACGCAACCAACCTGGAGTGGGTCCCTATGCATACATGGGCTTCTCTGGCATGTATGCTCTCAGGCCCTAACCACCTGGGACAGGATGTCCTGGTGCTCCCATCTTAATTTCATGACTTTATTTCATCTTGAGTTTCCTTGTTTTTTAATATTGTATCCTCTGTGGAGACCACATCCCAATGCAGGTTAATGGAACCATCCTGGAGTGGGCCCCAGTGCTTCATGGTCCCTGTTGAAGCCACATGGACTACTTCTGTAGAATTTATGCCCTTAGGCACATGGGCATAAGAGTGACTATGGAAGACACTGATTGACATAAAGAGAGCAGGGATGTGTCTGCACATACAATGGACCCTCAAGTTACAAAATTAATTGTATGTTGAAACCATTGTAAGTTGAGTAATCGGTTACAAAGCCCCAAAATGTCATCCAAGATGAGAGAAAATGAAGATTTAAGAAAAATAAGCAGATAACTAAGACAGATAACACAAGTCCTTACATAAAACAGCCAGGAATAGCTGCTAACTAGCAACAAAGTGCCTTTGATTGGTTGCATCCGAGTCTGAGACATTTTATGTTGAGTCAAGTTTCAAGTTACGATAGGTCAGAAAAGACCATTGTATGTTGAAAATATTGTATCCTGAGACCATTGTATCTTGAGGGATCACTGTACTTGTATCCAGGTGGGCCATCTTTAGACCATCCAGGCCATACATGGTTTTATGAGGACCATGACCAGTTCGAGGTACCTGAAGGTGAAAAACAATATATTATTGAAATGGCTAGCAAACCTCCAGAAATACTCTTCCAAAGAAAGTGCAAATTTCTCTTTAATTGTACTCTTGAAGGACCTCCCCCCCTTTCCTTTTCAAGCATGGGTGACCACCACCACTGTTGATGTCCTGGGGGGGGAAGGGGGGGTAATGTAGTCAGTGTCTTTTGTTAGGCTGTCAGGTCCTAGCAGTAAAATTCCTGTGCAAGCAAGCGAAAGAGGCTGAATCTTTGCCCGCAGGCTAGCACGACTATCCAGATAAACATCTTCTGATGAATAGGATGATACAAGGAGGCATCACCAAGAGCATTCCATGTGTGAACCGCAGTCACAACGTACCAAGAATAACCAGCCCTGGCAAATCTCTTGAATGTAGATTGATACAGTTGTGGAACAAGTGTTCTTCAGAGGCCAACGTTGTGACAGCTTGTAGCCTGGGCCTTCATCAGAGATATCTGGTTCTCCGGACAGCAGGGAGGAATCAGACGCATACAGTAATCAGATGGGAAGTTTTTCAAGCAATGCCTGATGTCACTGAGGGGTGCAAACGGGAGAACATGGCTGAATGCACATTGTGCATTGCTTTGTATTCCTGAAAATAGTAATGGAAGCAAAGGGAACATTATCCTGAGAAAACAAGGACTTGCAGGAGTCATAGAATGAGTGTTGTTAGTATGGATGACTTGTAATATAATATAAGGGTACATAAGTTCCTGAGATGCCTCACGCTCATACCCAGCTCATAAAAACCCAAATCCCATGTCTTAAAGGGGTATTCAGGTTTGTATAATACAATTCTCTGCGGCTTTCAAGATCTCTGCTAGGAATCTTCATCGTTTACATCCAACGAATAAAAATCTCTCCTGGTTATATGGTGGACGCCTGCCCCTTGGTGCTCCAACAGCCTAATCTGAATAAATATAAAAGTCCACATAACTCAGCAACCCTAAATGCTTCAGAGAAATGAAATGCATTGTTTTGATCAGCACGGTCAACCTTACCATTCGATATACATGGTTTATCAGTGTCGATCATTCTGACAGATTATTTGCTTCCTTCACTATTCTTGCTGTCTGTCAAAAGTGCTGGAAACACCAATTAAACCTCAACAGAGAGGACTTGCCAAAATCTGAGACATGTATATAATGGAGCTATACAAGTGCTGGTGGACAGTGGTCAGAAGTCCCCAGAGAAGTCACACTGCAGGCATATTGACTTTAAGCTGTTCAGCACTGTAAACAATGGGGACAACACGTCTACTTGCCCTGCAGAATATATTTTGTTCTGGCCTGTTATATAAGTGTAACCATATTGGTACCACCAGCCTGTATCATATAAAATATAAGAGAATATAACAATGTCTGGTCTATTACTATGACTAAGATGTAACCTTGACTTGTCTTCTTCCTGTCCTTAGAGATCCGCAGCCAGCTGATTGAGCAAGGTAAATGCATAGATTCTCAGGTGGAGCACCGACAACAGCTGCTGCAAGAATTGAGTGAATTCCTTCGCAGGAAGGCAGAGATCAATCTGGAATATTCCCGCAGTCTTGAAAAGCTGTGTGACCGTTTCTCCTCCAAAATCCGCAACTCAAAGGACCATCAGAGGTAATGGCTCAATTAGTAGGAACGTTTCAAAAAACTTACATGGTAAGGGTGACCATCCATTTTAGAAAGCTGCCCCCGATACCCTCCATACACAAGCACACTTGGTTCGGCTGAGCATTCATGTGTTCTCAGTAGGGGCAATCCTACTGCCTAGTCCTTCTTTGCACAGACACCTACCATCGAGAAAGAGTTGGAGGCCCTCATATACATTAGATGGTTGGCCTGTCCCACAGAAACGTTGGGTTCTGCTAACATACACGGCATCTAATGTGGCTGGCCAGGGTTGTCTAGCATTGGCATGTTTTTTATATACCACCCCCTTCATGCTGGACCTGCTCCGTGCCACTTGATTCCAGCTCTCTTCACGTGCACTTCCGGTATGGACAGGGTCATGTGCACCAATGCAGCCAATGACCGGCCTCAAACACCACACAACCCAGCAGTGATATGCCGCTTGGAGAGACATCACTGCTGAGGCTAGTCATTGGCTGCAGCAGTGCATGTGGCCCTGTCCATGCTGGAAGTTTACATGTGAGGACCGGAGACGCAATAAAGAGAGTTGCGGACCCAACTGAGCAGTGGAGAGAAGGTAAGTATGCTGTCCTTCACAAGTGTGGCTTGGTGGAATAGTATTTAAAAAAAAACTATCAATGCCAAGTGATCCTCAGACCTGAACCCTAAGTGAGGAACCTTATAAAGGTCTTCATACATTTCTTTTTTCATCATTGGGTGCAGTTAGCTTACAGAGAGCATCCACAGAGTATATAGTCTTACTCAAGGTGCTAATTTCTCTTGAGCTTAAGGAGGTCTACAATCAGTGCTAGTAGATCCAAATACCACTGACGTTTAGGTGAAGGAAAGTGCAAACCATATAAGGTGCCACAACATAGCACTCAGAATGAGCAGATAATGGGAGTTGTAGTGGTCCCGACTAGAGAATGTGTGGACGTCCCCAGGCTGTCGCTACCTAGGGCTGGAGCACTAAAAAGGAGTGTGCACCGTTTGTCGGGCACTCCCTGTAGTTCGGGCTTTCCCCTTGATGTTGGTGGTTGTATGGATGCTTAGCAGGAGGTTTGGTGCATGCAATGCAATGCAGTGGACAGCATGTGCTGTAGTAGGAGTCAGTAACCAGGGCAGGTTTAACAAAACAAATGTCCTTCTTTACTTGAATGCAAAAGAGGAGATGTAGTACAGTCAACAACAGTCTGTACACAATGCAAATCCTTTACCCAGATGTCTGTGCATGAATTAGGCAATGTTTGAATTACACTGTCTTGCTAAAGTCTCTTTCATTTGAATCTCTGGCTATTGTATTCTATCAGTAATGCCTGCAATTCCCACAGTGGCTTGCAGGTCCCAAGATACGATTGGCCAGGTTGTTCCTGAGGTGTGTAGGGTGTCTTAATCTGTTACCCCTCCAAAGCAGCAGGGTCTGGAAAGCTTTATGCAAGTTACTTTGCTGACTGACTTCTCGCCTGGCCATGCTGATTCTCTAGTCTTGTCTTTCGTCCTCTCTTGCTGCAGTAGAAGCAGAGGATCTAACGGAGATCTGTTAGTCTCTGGATTGTTGAAGCTGGAGGCCTGAGGAGAGGAGCACATAGTATCTACTCAATAGGCCCTTCAAGCTCTCCCTCAGACTAACTAAAACTCTCTATCCATAGGGGTGGAGCCAGTTCACAACCTAAGTTCCCTAAGAGGGCTGGGCCTGGATAATTAACCCTGGATGTACCTCCACCATGCATAGATATTATGAGTAGACATTACATAGCCTAGAATCATATTACCTTAAATTACATTACAGTGCATTGCAGATACCCCTGTACTGAGGTTCTGCAAATGGATATCAGTGCCCTTTAAACCTGTTCCATCTCTGTTTTCTGTCCTCTTACATCTTGACATCCTCTTTTTATCTTAGGAAGGAGCAACCCCTTATGTCTCCGGTCAATTGCTGGTACCTGATCCTAAACCACACACGTCAAGAAAGCCGGGATTATGCCGCCCTCAGTGACGTGTACAGCTCACATCTCATTCCGAGGCTCGCACATACAGGGGAGGACCTCGTCCGCCTCACAAAGAAGGTATGAGCGGGACTAAAGAAAAAAAGTAGACTGAGCCTGACAAATAAGAACGCTGGGCCAACTAGTCAGGGACTACCATATGGCACCCATTACAGCTCTTATAGGTGGTCATCCAGGTTTCCACATGCCTGTGTCTGCATCGATACAAGCTAAAGATGCATCAGACATAATTGGGTGACACTCCCTGCATAGTTGCCAACGGCTCTGAATTTTCAGGGGCTGTCCCTAATTTTCTGAGACAGTCCCGGCAAATTTTGGCTGAAAATGGGTGGGACTTATGTAATCCCCACCATTAAATGGGTGGTCCATTGAGTTTTTGAGTGTTCCTGGGGACTTGGCTTACATACCTCGAATTTACCAACTACGGTGTTGGCAAGTATGCTCTTGCGAAAACTATATATGTATTTACCAACATTAGAGCATTTCAAGCCACGCCCAATTCTGACACGCCCTTTTTAATCCATATTTGCATAAACCCTGCCCTTTTCTATCCAGTTTGTGAGACAATCCCATGAAAATTGGAATGGGTAAATATTGATGGAGAACATACAAGGATATAGGGTTGATGCGTTTTAGGATATGCATTTATAATTTTCCCTTCCCCCTCTTGTCTTCTCCATTGTGACTACCCATGACTATTTTTGTCACAAATATCTCAGCGTGTGGGTTGGAGGCGATGTCACCGCATCATGCTACGTTATTTACATAACTATTTCCATATCTATTTACGGATGGTTCTGCTGAAATCCTCGCCTTATGCTGTTTTCTTCTCCACCCCCTTCCAGAGTAAAGACATTGGCGCTCAGCAGCAGGAGGATCTGATGAAGCTGGTGTTGGAGTTGCAAGGCGTGAGTATGGGTGGCACATAGACTACAACTTGACTTTGAGTCATCGTGACATAAAGTCACATCTGGCCGGGACTCAAGAGTCGCCTGTTTATATATTTTGAACGCGTGATTCAACTTGCTGGAATCTGTACCTTTCAATGTGCAAAACGGAGAGGCCCTCTGGGTAATGCCATCGGCATGGCATTTCCATGAGTCAGGAGACGGCTTATGCTGACTCGCAACATCCCGAGATAAATCTAATCCACACGCTGCCGAAAAAATATGCACCAATGGTTAATGTTAGCATCCCCCTGGCTTCATTGCTCATGCCGGCAGAAGGGAGTGATGTTGCGGTGCACTACTACAATGTACTTGATATCAAAGTTGCAGCATTATAAAAAGTGTATCCTGAGGAGCCCAATAGACATATGACCCATTCAATTAGGGGACAGCGTTGACTAGTGGTCCGAGCTCCTGTGACTTGTCCCTGTAATTATTTTAAACGGGTTTTCTGGGAGTACAAAATGATGATCTATGGTCAGGATAGGTCATCACTATCTGACCAGTGGCAGTCCGACTCCCGGCCCCACCGCCGTTGTTTGAAGAGGCTCAGTGCTCCGGTGAGAGCTGCAGCTTCCTCACAGTTTATCAAGCACAGCGCTATACATTGTATAGTGGCTGTGCTTGGTATTGCAGCCCAGGTCTATTCACTTGAATGGGACTGAGCTGTGCCTTGGCCGCAGTGCTCACCAGAGCGCCGTGGCCTCTGCAAACAGCTGATCGGCGGGGGTGCCGGGAGTCAGACCCCCACTAATCTGATATTGATAACCTCTCCTGATGATAAGCCATCAATATAGTACTCTTGGAAAACCCTTTTAAGGTGGATTTCGTCTCTGGACTCCATCTACCAGAAGTAGGGATGCAGAGGCATCAGTCAAAGCCAGGTCCTGGTACTTGAAGTGGCCCTATGTCACACAAGACACCAGTAGTATAGATAACAGTTGCTCAGGGGAGGGGGTCTCTCACAGATTTTTCATTGGGGTCCAGGAGATTGCTTTTACACTTCTTCCTTCCTGGTTTTCAACGTTAAAAGACACATAAATAACGGTATAAAATTCGTAGAGCACATTGTAAATTTGGGGTTCCATTTTGGGCTCCGTATTGTAAAAAGGATATGGGAGAGCTAGAATAAAGAGCAGGAGCCTAAATCAAAGCGGTTCTGCAGGGTTAGAAAAATATGGCAGCGTTCCTCTGCAAACATTGGTGGTGGGATCAGACAGGCGATCCTGTGGACAACTCATCATCCGTATACTCTGATCATACTATATACTCTGATCATACCATATACTCTGATCATACCATATACTCTGATCATACTATATACTCTGATCATACCATATACTCTGATCATACCATATATACTCTGATCATACCATATATACTCTGATCATACCATATATACTCTGATCATACTATATACTCTGATCATACCATATACTCTGATCATACTATATACTCTGATCATACCATATACTCTGATCATACCATATACTCTGATCATACCATATATACTCTGATCATACCATATATTCTGATCATACCATATACTCTGATCATACCATATATACTCTGATCATACCATATACTTTGATCATACCATATATACTCTGATCATACCATATACTTTGATCATACCATATATACTCTGATCATACCATATACTCTGATCATACCATATACTTTGATCATACCATATATACTCTGATCATACCATATACTTTGATCATACCATATCTTGTAGCCAACATGTAAGAAAAAAATAAAATAAAAACAGATGCAAATGTTAGAAAACTAAAAATTAACTACTTACCTACTTATCTCGGTGATCCAGTGCTGACGCTCCAGCAATCCTCCTGTCTTTGCTCACAAGTGGTCAGCATTTGACTACAGCAAAAATCTGTGGTCACATATTGTACTACTGGCATCATGGCTCCATCACTGATTGGTGATGCCGGTACGTGACCACTGCGCCCACTGATTTTTTGCTATAGTCACATGCTGGCTGCTTGTAAGCAAAGAGCAGGAGGAGTGCTGGAGCTTCTACTTTGGTTTTCCAGTGGGAAAAGAACAGGATAGTAGTTTTAATAGTAATTTTTTATTTTATTTTTTTGGTTTTACATTTGTAGCCCTTTTTTTCTCACAAGCTGGAAAAACCATTTAAGATAACACAGTGCATTTACCCAGCAGCCCCATGTTAAGCCACAAAGTACTTTGTCATCACAGTGACTTGTGGCATCCGATAGACTTCTGTTCAGTGCGCCTGACAAACTCAGCTCTGCTGCATCTGTATATGAAGTGCCTGTTTCAGCCGATGAAGAAGTTTCCCACATAGTGATGAGCGGCAGGGGCTATATTAGAATTAGCAATATTTCGCGAATATTTGGGCAAATATTCGTCATAAATTCGCGAATTCGGGAATTTGCCATTATTTTCTTGATTGTGAAAAATCTTCAATGTAATATGGGCGTATTGCGCACGCAATACAGGCGTGGGTCACTTTTGCTACGTTTTTCAAGCTGCTCGAAGTTTCCTGAGACTGGAGAAAACGGTTGGCACGGCAGAACATTACAATAGCTTTATATGCAGATAGAGTGCTCCAATATATTTGCGATTGAGCAAATCGGCAATTAATGATTCGCATATTTTGGCGCAATACGTGCAATTTCACATTTTAGCAGGTCTGACTACATATTACTGATTGGTGTACTATATATTGTTGTGACATCACAGCACTATGTCTGTAGCCTGTATGTATGGACAGCAGAGAAACAGTAAGTCCTATCACACTACCTAACACCCTGCACTGGAACCTATCAGCTACACTATATCAGGATATAACCTACACTGACTATCTCCCACTAACTATCTGTATTATATATATATAAGCTATCTATCTAATGTAATGAGTAGAAAGCACAGAGCACAGCAACGTCACTGCTCTCTGTCTCAGAATTGCGAAAAACAGCAGAAAATGGCTGCTGGGGAGGTTCTTATATAGTAAAGGGTTCGGCAACTTTCCTATTGGTTGCTAGGGATGTTGCTAAGCTCTGACAAAGATATTGCAGCCTTCTCATTGGCCCACAAGCAAGCAGCATGGAGGGATCATGGGTTCAGATGGAAAAAAAAAACTAGAATATTGACGAATACGAATATATAGCACTATATTGTAAATCTTCGCAAATTCTCGAAGTGGCAATATTCGCAATTAAAGTTCGCGATTTGAATATTCGCGCTCAACACTATTCCCATAGACACGCAGTTTGGAAAATGAAGAAGGTGCACACAGGGACACGCCCTCACAGTGGAGCCAAGTGAGTGTAGATTATAGCCATATTACTCATTTCCTCTACTGAAACATTTTAAGGAACCTTGAAAACTGAGCAAAACAAAATATTTTTCTTTGGGTGTACTTATCCTTTAATTACACTTTTTAGTTCATGAACTCTGAGGCTCCAGTGTTTTTGTCTTCTGGTGTCAGAATGCCAGTGTGGAATTATCATCTAGGGCACTGTGGTTACAGTCATGCCGTGCTGTTCATGGAGGACATGAGTATCTTCTCACACTTTGCTTTTCTGACAGCCAACTACCGCCTCCTGCTGGAAGCAAAGCAAAAAATATATATTTTTCCATCAAGAAAGCATTTGCAATCATGACCTGAAATTTTTGTAAAACTTTTTGTGAGGACAACACAAATGGCTGCCACCAGAACCTGCCTTAGTTTGGTTGGTGCCCAGTGAGGCTTTTCATACTGTCATATAGTGTACAAAAAATGCTACCATACTGTGCCTATTTGTAAGTGCCATACAGTGTGGTGCCTAAACACTCAATACTTAATGATAATGGTAGCAGTGCCACACAAGTCAAAGTAAAAATCGCCATATAGTGCTAAGATGATATACCATAAAGTGCCTAAGTAGCAATGCCACATAACACCTAAATAAATAGCACCGTATAGTGGAAAGCAAATATACCACACAGTACCGAGATATAGTGCAAAGATAATATTCCAAACTGTATCTAAGTAGAAGTTTCACACAATGTAAATCGCACATAACACCAATATAAAGTGACCAAATAACAACTCCCTATATAAAACAATATAATAACAGTGCTGCACAATAAGATCCCGGTGGTCACAGGCCATCAGTGGCATCCCCTGAATTTTTGGCTTGACCCGTATGACCAATTTTAAAGTTTAATTCTGGTCGGAGGTGATGGTGTAAGCATTAAGAATAGGGAAGGATGACTGATGTTGCATACCCATGAGCTGTGCAGGTTGACACTAGATGTCCTACCGTAGCAAGTTTTTGTAGAGTTTTTTTGTTTGTTTTTTACCTCGTGTTGCCTAAAACATAACTGGTGAGAAGGAACCTTCTTTTACTGGACCGGTGTAAAATGACTTCTCTTCTCATCGACAGGCCATGAAGACATACCAGCTGTATCACAATGACTGTCTAAACTCTGAGCACAAACTGCGGGAGGCAGAGAAGCAGGACGAAAAGCGCACTGGCAAAGTAAGCGAGCAGACCGCAAGCTCCCCGGTGGCTGAGAGGGGGCCTAGACGTAGCTCACTGAAGAAGAGCGAGAGGCTGGTTGAGAAGGTAAGGAGCAGTGTAATATGCCAAATCTGTAACTTGGCACTAACCATTATTTTATAGAATTAGTATAACCTTATTTTGTTGAGGGTCCAATGGGCTCCTAAAACTGGACATTTATAATGGATAGCTGAATGGTTCTTTGGCCAAGAGCTACTTCTCCTAACTTGCCCATAGATATGCACACTCTGCTTGGCCGAGCACACGTGCTTATTTCATTAGGGAAGGGGCTTAGGCAGGGTGCCAAATCTCCTTAAAGAGACCAGTCCTGTATAGAGACTTATTGGCAATGCTCCATCGGAAACAAATATGCAAAGAGGTATCTCCCAAGGAAGAGAACCATCTCACCAGCACCACCTCTTGGACGTGGTTTTCTGAGTCAAAATCTGACTTTCCTACAAGTCTTGGGATTTGACAAGGGAATATAGCCAAGCTCTTCCATGGAAGATATTAGGTTGCTGCCACATAGGTTGTTGACAGGTCCTGACAAAAGCATCCCTGCCCTCAAGTTCTTTAAGACATTGACATGGCCAAAATTAAGAATTGCTTTGTTCCCATAGACACCAATGTGGCTGTCCATGTAATGTATAGATGTGCTGGTTCCTACAAAGAGAGGTGCTCTTTGTAGTTGCTCTACTGCCCAGGGTAAATCATACAGGTCAGAATGGTCTTTCATGGAAGGTAGTTTCTAAACTAGACAAACCCTTTAAATTGCCAACTGTTTTTTTCCAGAGATTAAAAAAGTATCTTGAGAACAGTCAAAAATGCACAAAGGCCCGAAATGAATATCTTATCAACTTGAACACAGTGAACACCAACCTCAATAACTACTTTATTAATGACATCAGCGACCTCATCGATGTAAGTGGCTTCTCCTGTGCTCACCTTCATTCTTGGCCATTGTTCCTGCACCCTGGTAATGTGCACCTTTCTGTGTTTTCTTGTACAGTGTTGCGATCTTGGCTTTCATCTGTCTCTGGGGAAGACGTTGCGAGTGTTCCTGCAGGCTGAGGAACGAGTCCAAGCCTCTCGACAGCAAGGTCTTCAGGCTATTGAAGGGGCAGTTGATAACTTAGATGCACAGGCAGACAAAAACAAGATGATGGAGATGCGGGGTGATGCCTTCTGTCCTCCTGCTCGATTTGAATTCCAGCCCCATGAGGGTGATGAGGTATGGAGCCTGCTTTTCTCCTGGCTGTCAAGACTTACTTGAATAAAAGATGTTGTCCCACCATAAAAATAAATAAATCACATTCATTGTATAAATCATAGCAAATTATTAACTTTTGCCATGCACATGCTGTTAAAAAAAAGAACATCATCACGTGAAGTGTCCTGGTCCTGGTGTTTAACATGTATAGCAATGTACACGTCCACCTATTAGCTGAGTGCTGGTGGACATGCATTCTCATTTTCCCAGGCTGAGAAGCAGGGTCGGCTCCAGGTTCATGTGAGCCTTTGGGCAATAAATCTGAGTGGGCCCACCTTGTGGCATTTCTTTACATTTTCATGTATCCCCGGCTCCCACATCATATAATGACCCCCATACAGTATAATGACCACTAGTGGAAATTTGCCTATATTAGGCGTATTTCTGGCAAAGATTGTGCCGCAAAGGTCCTTTGCGCCGCAATCTGCAACTTTTCCCCACTCGTGCCAGGTCTAAAAAAGGTGGCGTGGGCAGGAAAGGGGATACAGTTATGGATACCACCGCTATACATTGACTGGATACTTTCATACAGTGATCGGATAAAACCTCCATACAGTAACTGGATAAAAGGGTATAAGAGGGCACAATACATAGAGTGATGAGGGGCACTGTACAGGGTATGGTAAGGGGGCACAGTACGGGGTGGGGGGCACAGTCACATGACCCTGTGACAGTAGAAGGTCCTTATGGTGCATGCAGTTTACACACTACCATAATGAGAGGCAGAAGACTGAGACAGGGACCCGGGGCCCTGGATGGACAGGAGGGGGGCACACAGCAGGTAGGTGGAAGGTGCTCTGAGGGAGATTCATACAAGAAGTAGGGGCAGCAATAGGAGATAGGAGGATGGAACAGGAGCTCTGGATACATGAGGGAGGAAAGGAGACAGCAGGGGCTCCATGAGGATGAGACAGGACAGGATATGTGGGGGGGGGGGGTAGGTGTCATGGAGGCAAACTGCTTAATGAGGCAGTAAAACAACTACATAGCATGAAGCTGCTGGTCTACAGCATCCAGCAGCAGCTTGAAGAGTTCCCTGAAGACCCCACCCCACCTGCCGTCCCACAGAGAAGAGACAGTCACAGTGCAGACTCACTCACAGACTGTCTTCACACTGCTGCTCCGGCCCTGCGGTCTCTCTCCTCCTCAGGCAGCAGGTCCTGTGTAGGGGGGCATGTCTGATGCTTCTCAGGCAAGATGTCCTGCTCTGCTGAACAGAGTGAAGAGAGGGCATGTCTGAAGCTCCACAGCACAGGAGCTTGTAAGGGGGACAGAAGCAGCCGGCCTCTGCATGCTGTTGATGCTCCTTGCTCCAGGCTGACGCTGCGGCCCTGCTACTGCTCCCGGGCCCCTTCTGCCCTTCCACAATAGCTACACTCCTGGAGCTGAGGTTAGTGAATGAAATAACTGCAGCTCCCTGTGCTCCAGCAATCTTTATTGATGGAAGCGCTCATAGCAGCTCAGTGGACCCCCCAGGAGCAGTGGGGTCCGGAACTTGCCCAGGTATGCCGGGTGCTGACGCCGGCCCTGCTGAGAAGACTCATCCTTGAGGGAAAGTAAGAGGGGACTATATTGTGAACTGTTAGAGGGGGGAGGAGACTAATTCTTTCCAGAGTGGCACCAAGAGGAGCACACAAAATAAATTAAAAAAATATATATTTTTCATACTAGGAATACTGTAAATTTCATTACAATAGCTGTTAAAACAGGTATTCTTATATAAAAAGGTGAAACTAAACAGCCTACATTCACCTTGTGATTCCTGTGATTGCCTTTTCAATGGTGCCCGGATCCCCGGTGCACACAGAAGGCATTCCCAGCCATTTCCTGCTTTGTCAGGAAGTCAACAGAAAGTGAAGCAGAGCATGGGACCTTCTGAACCATTTGAAGGTGATAGGACCGCTTTGTTTCTGTACTGGAATATGCCTTTAACAGCCTTTTAGGACTATTGAAATGATATGATAACCCATTTAAAAAATACATATGTTGTGGTCTCCTCCTTCAGGTGTTGGAGGTCCGATCTGAGCCACTTTTTCACCAGGAACTAATCACCAGATTTCAACATATTCAGTCCAGGCTGGAAAGGGAGCATCTAGAAACTGAAGAGGTATGTAGCACCTTCTTTGCACAGTATATACTGTAGTCTGTATACAGATTGGTTTGCATGTGTATGGATTTTGGATTTATTTTGTGGGGCTGACCATCGTAGACTTCAGTAAAAGCAACACATACAATGTCGCCTTCAAAATGGGACTTTTGAAACCCACAAGAGTCATTGTGCCACTGCCTGTATAAACCTTGAGCAGAACATGACTATGGCCAAAATACAGCTTGAAGTGCTTTCACTGGACCTTCTCTTAGCTCTTCCCTTCTTCTCTAAAGTCTTCCTTACTTGAGGTCCACATGCATTAAGGTACAGGTCATGTCTGGTCAGAGGTTATGTTCAGAGCCTCCACTGCAAACTGCATCAGATTTGAAGGGCATAATAGTGCTGTCTGAGACACTCTTTTTTCATCAAAGAGCTAGGAACATCTCAATAGAACACCAGTGTAAGACTGTTGGTAGTCACTTTCAGGAAAGGAGAAGGGGGGTGAGGGAACCATCTAACCCTTGGCCCCAACATGCCCTCCCACCACAAATAACACAGACAACCTTGTCACGTTTATAACTTTTATTTAACAATTTTGTTGGGTGGTAGTCGGCCACAGCTAATTCTTTAAACGGCATAACCATAGCTGAGCCCATGCGATCCGCCAGCCGCTGGGCTCCCAGCGGGCGGATGACGCCAGTTCACCTGCTCAGTAACCAACTTCTGTTTACCAGCCGCCAGCTGTGACTTAATAGGATGCCCCAATTAACAAGACCTACATGACCAAAAAACCCACCAACAGAAACCTCGTATCCAAACAATAGGGAGGGAGGGAGGGACACAGCGCTTCTGCAAAGAGGAAGAGGGAGGGGACGCAGAGCCTTATAAAGGGGCACTCAGCAGCACGCCCCTTCCTGCCGGCAGGATGCAACCATTAACCCCCAACGCCCCAGAACCTTAACCCAAACGAATGGGGCCCTATAACAAGGATAGGGGACCTAGGAAAAGGGGAAGGGGGACCCACAGTCCCTGTACACCCTCCCCATATGGTCAGGTGTCCACCAGGACATGGAGTCCATTGACTGCTGTTGGTATCCATAATGTAATGGATCCAGCATTGTGTAGGATTTCCATTATAAATGGAATCCTTGAAGCAAGTGTGAACACAGCCTTCGACATAACATACAGCATTACTGAGTAGGGTTGCACAGGCTGTGTGCCATAACCATGTCTCCTGTAGCTATATTCCATGCATAATAAAATGCTCATTCACATCTGTCATACATCATGCATATTGTAGCTGCAGAGCAAGATGAGGTGGGTCTAGGCATGGTGAAAAATGTGAGATCTCTTCACTACCAAACTTGTGGAGACCTACCAAACTTGTGGAGACTTTGTTTATCGAGATTGGGTCATCCAGTCTCAAGCCAAATCTGAGTTTCCCATTTTTTTTAGATTCATCTACAGTAGAAGCGATCATTTTTATTCAAGTTTATTTCAAATGTTGGAGAACCCCCAAAAACATCAGTATTCCCACTTTGGCATTGAAAACACCCCAACATTTATACAACCTTCCCCCAATCTCAGGAATCATATTCTCATACCAGCTATCTGGATGTAAAAGTTCTCAACCCCCTTTTTTTGCAGGTGAACAAGACTCTTAAAGCTACTCTCCAGTCCCTACTAGACCTCATTGGATCTGATGACTTTGACTTGTCCGACGCATTTCAGTCCAGCCAGTCGACCGAGTCCTTAAAATCCACAGGATCAGACACCAGCAGTAAGACAAGCACAGCCAAGAGACGGGCAAACCAGCAAGACACGGAGACCTTCCATGTTACAGTGAGAAGGGAATAGGTTGGAGGATATGGGGTTTGTTCTGATGAGGGTGGGAAAAGAAATGTGAGGACCCCGTAGAAAAAATGTGGATTTTAAATTATGAAGGCCCTCAATGGATGTGCAGGAAGAATTAGACAAATGACTATTCAAAGATGCTCAACAATACCACCATTCAAGATATTCTCATTCTCTGGCCATCTTTCCGAGGTTCCATTCACCATGCTAATGGACCATTCTTTACTATAGCACAATGGGCTGTCACTAGTAATTACAGGTCTTCTTCCAACAGCAGTAAGCTCTTTAAATAATGCCATCAGAAAAGAAGAAAATCAGGAATATTGACACTAGTTGTGCTTGTAGTTTCTTTAGAGGGGTTGTCTGGTTTAGAAAACCCATTTCAAACACCTTATTAGTGAATTGTGGGTTATTAGAGGAGTATCCCCTATTCAGGACCTTCAATTGTTAGACTGAATGGGGAGAGGGTTTTAAAGAGTGCCTCCTTTCCCCTGAAAAGCCTGGCACATCAGTGGATTACACGGACAACCAATTAACCCCTTAACAATCACTGGCAACCCTTTTATGGTGGCCTTATTTTAGATTACTGGGTATTGACAGCGCTCTAGAATAAGTGCCCCACAGGTTTCCCATGTCAGCTGGAGTGGGTGCTTGGCTGTCTAATGACAATTAAGCTTTTGGTGTAGCAGCCAGGTTTAGAAGAACCTCCGATCCTTGCTGTTTAAACCTTTAGATGCCATGATCAATAGTGGCCTTGGCACCTAATTGGTTTTATAGAGGGAGGGACACTCTCTGAATGCTCATCAGCACCCCTGCAATGCATTTTCGAGGTGCTGATGGATTGCCATGGCAGCTGGAGACCCAATGTAGGTCCGGTGGTCTGCCATTGACTGATATGATTAGGGGTTGTCCAGGATTTTGATATTGATGCAATATCCTCAGGGCCTAATAGGCTGCCTGTCAGTATAATAGGTGACAGACATAATACACTGCAATACAGAAGTATTGTAGTGTATTATAGATGTCAAGTAGGATTGGTCAAAGTAGGATTAAAGAAATTGTAAAAAAAAAAAAGAAAAAAAGGTATTAAAATGTTTTATCAAAGCTTTATTCATAGTAAAAAAAAAAAAAAAAGTAAAAAAAATTACTTTTTGTCCACAATGCGAACCATGATAGGACTTGATAGAAATGCCAGGATTGTTCACCCCTCCTCTCCAAAAAAAAAAAGGAATGTACCCTGACGTGGGCCCATTAAAAATTCCACTTGTTATGCAAAAATGAAACTCAAAAATGAAATAATGATAATATCCCACAGTTAGGTAGAAATGCAGTGGCTAGGTTTAAGGTTGCCTCAATGCTACGCTGGGTCCCCCAGGCCTTGTCGGGAAGTTAACACGTGTTGCTGCCCTCTGGAAGGGATGGTAAGGCGTGGTACACGCCAGGGGGCAATACGTCCAGAGAGTCAGGATCTGCAGTAAACCAGTGTGCTTCTTTACTGGAGAAACTCAAGTGCAAAACAATACAGGCAAGGCACTGAGCTTCTCAAGTCTCCTGCCTAGCAGAAGAAGGGTCCGTGCTGAGGAAAGGCCTGAGCTAGCTGTCACTCTCTTTTTTTTTTTTCTCAGAAGGCTAGTACCTGGGCTAAAGGGCTGTTGGCCCCCAGTGTCTGTGGCTCTCTGGCCCGCTGGTCAAAGGGCTGGTGACCAAGGGTCCATGGCAGAGTTTGCCCATCGAAGCGTCTTCTTCTGGTCACTCATGCAGTCTGGCATGAGTCTCTTCTATGAAACACTGGCTGCAATTGGCGTCACAAACAAACAGACTATTATCTACACCTGACCCAGACATTGCATAATTTAGCGTCAGTGTGTATAACCCCTATCCTGGCCATTGCAGATAGGGGTTATACACACTGACGCTAAATTATGCAATGTCTGTGTCAGGTGTAGATAATAGTCTGTTTGTTTGTGACGCCAATTGCAGCGTGCGCAGGGTACTATCACAGGGCCCTTCAAAGGTGTTATAACTCACGTTCCAGGTTAGGAATGCCAGAGTGGTGTGGTTGCCTATAATGTCTCTGTATGGTGATGATAATGGTGTCAACGGTGTCTCCTACCTGGGTACGGCTGGACTCCTGGCTCCTGGCTCACTTGCAATAAAATGGAGTGTAGTGGTAGGAGGAGTAATAGAGGGATTTTGCAGCAGAAATTGAGATCCAGACCTTTGGTAAAGTTCAAACTCGTCTTTACTGAGGGTAACTTTCATCCAAGCAAGGTACAGCTTTGGTCTTAGGTCCCAGCAGGTTTTCAGCAATGGTTGACAGGAATGAAATCTTCTGCTTTATCAACCTGGAGCTTGCAGGAAAGGACGTCTGCTTTGTTAGCGCTATACTGTGGCAGGAATTTGGCTTCTGCACTACTTTATATCTTCTGATGTATGGGGACTGACTAGCTGAGAAGGAATATGGCTTCTCCTGGGTCTCTGGACTTTACTCAGTTATCGTCTCAGGGTATGCTTTCTTTCTGGAACTGGAGGTTGTCTGCTTGCTTCATCCAGCTGAGGCTGCAGGGCTCAGGCTAGGGATTGTGATCAATGTCTCAGCACGAGACTTGGTCCTGGCTTTCTTCCCTATATCTGGGAGCTCCTAACATGCACATTTTACCCCTAGCAGGGGGTGGCCTGCACTCCTCACTAACTTCCTTCTCCATCCAGGGTGTAGGCTGTAGGAATAGTCCACACCTTCACAGAGGGGGAGCTAAGCTGGAATGAACTATTCCAGCTTAGAAATACTAAACTGTAACTAACTCCTTACCAAGCCATTGCTGCCACCTGCTGGTAAACATGGAAAATTACAACATTAGTGGAATTTAACATGGTTTATGCACATTTATGAATTACATAATGTAAAATCATATTAGATGACGAGGTAAAGGCTCTTAACAGATAGTAGTGGGGTAGAGGAGTGTCGTAACACAACTCTGGGGTGTTACATATCTGCAGACAATTAGGGGTTCTAACTGCTCTCCTTATATAAACTTTCTAACTGAACTAGAATCTTCTAGTGCGAGGGATGGAGTGGAGAATCAAAGCCTAAACAGAAAAACTGTTGCAATTTCAGTCTGTCGTAGACTTATATAGAGTTTCAATACAAGTGTACGGGAATGACTAAGAAAATTTTACAGACATAAACAAGTCTTCAGACGTAAACAACAGAGCTAAACCTGACAGCCGAAATAGTCCCTTATATAACTGTGAAAGATTTCTAACTTCTCAGTGCATAGGTAGAAAGTCCCAAAGTCTCTCAGTATTAGCTGGCTGTGCATCAACCTTTTCCAGTGCAGTGCAGATATAGTGCAATAACAGTGCAAATGAACAGGCTATATTACAATAATCATAAAATGCAGTTCAACAATATAAAACAGTATAAGTGTATAGAACGGCATAAATCACAGAGAAAGTTAACCCTTCAAAGTGCAATAAAGTAGTGAGTTGATTTTTGTTTGCTTAGTAGCAATATGGGCAAATGTCCCCAAACGTCAATAGTCCAAACTACCCTTTCTCCAGGGCACTACAGGAAATAAGCGGGTAAGGCCGTAAACATATTTTATCAGCATTCATCTATTAGGTTCACTTATTTTGTAGGACTTCTTGTCGCTGGTCCTACAGTTACAATAATACCATTTATGGTGGGGGCTGATAATTGCTTACTTGTAGTTTCCTTCTCTGTTTTAGAAATTGCAGAAGTATCTAGCAGGGAGAAGCACTATATGTAAATTACAAGCAAAGCGAGACCGCCTGAAGGAGGCCATAGATAAAGGCAAGTATACTGTGCGCAATACAGCTTTGCTGGGTATGTCCACTTTTCCAACTTTTTTACTCTAATGCAGGCATGTCCAAAGTGCGGCCCTCCAGCTGTTGCAAAACTACAACTCCCAGCATGCCTGGATAGCTTACAGCTATTAGGGCATGCTGGGAGTTGTAGTTTTGCAACAGCTGGAGGGCCGCACTTTGGACATGCCTGCTCTAATGCATATAAAAAATATGAAGGAACTATGAAAAGAGTAAGTATTAGAGATATCCTACTGTTTTGTGTCTACAGCTTCTCTACAGGCCCTTGTGTCTCCATGGTTACAGACTACAAACAAACCTAGTGTAGTCTGATCCTGCAGTCCTACTCCTTTCCATCTATCCCGTACCTACCAAATGTATGTTATCAAGAAGCGAGAGACAGATGGAAGCGAGTGTGACTTCAGGAGTAGGCTACAGCCAGCTTTCCTAGGAAAAGATAACATGTCATACTGACACGTGACTGCTAGAGCCAATTACTAGCGGCAGTAGTGATGTAAGTATTGTAGGGATCTACATGTGTGAACAGGACCAGCGGTGACCGATTTCACTTGACTGAGCAGTTTTGAAAGTCCGTTTTGGTTTATTTAGCATCCATCAGACCCTAGGACAATCAAGTTGTGTGGTCACTTGGGTGAAGCCACAGCACCAAAAATAAACACAAATCAAAGACCTTAGCCATCTGGGCACATAATAAACAGTATATCTACCTCAGCTAGGTACAAATCACAAAGGGATCAGGCTTTGAGAGGAGACAGGTCTACCAGCTTCTATTTATTCCCCAGTAGACTACACCTGAGAACACCTTAGGCTAGGGGGAATGGCTGTACTGGAGTGGAATGGAATGGCAGGCCCCTCTACCAATCCTACCTACCATCCAAAAAAAATAAAAATCCAGACCATGAATAAAATCTGAATAAACCCTCTCCAGTACTTTACCAAATACATTGATGAAGTATATATGGCACATGACTGCTGTGGCCAGTGATTGACAGTCATGTATTGGTATGGCATATCATCACTGCCAGAGGTCTACTGGGAAGTTGGTGCTAGGGTACTAGAGGATTGAAAAGGTAAGGAAGTGCCTATTCGTTAATTTAGTCCATAAGTAGCTTCCATAGGGATGGGGTACATGGGCCCATTATCCCTTCTCATAAACCATGTGAATTTATGCAAAGTTCCCCCTTTACACAAGTAACTCAACAACTGCAGCCAAGGAACGCCTTGGCCCGTATACCATTATAACAGGTTATGAACATCACCTGGAGGGGGCCATAATTTTAACATTTTCCTCCCCTGTATGTAAAACGGCACCATTCTTGTCCGTAAGTTGTGTCTGGTATTGCAGTTTCACCCCATGCACCCCATAGGACTGAACTGCAATACCAGACCCAGCCCATGGACCAGAGTGGTGCTGTCTCTGCCCAAAAAATTAACTTTATTCCCCCAAATTTTTTGCAATCCTTTTTTTAAAAAAATCTGTTTTCCCCCGTTAGACTTCTGTGTCTACAGATCTGCAAACTAAAGAGGATTTCTAATAAGAAGGGTTATTCAAAATTGAATATGAAAACCTCTGAGGAAGTTGCCGTATTTCTGTACACTCTGCATTTCTCACTTTTTCCATTTTCCTCCACAGCTGCTGAGTCACACAGTAACATCTCTGGGTATGTATCACATTTGTTCTTCACATTGAGGTACTGAGGAGGAAGGGGAAGCGCAATCTATCAGATAACATGCCTTCACGAAACCACGCGCCAACATCTTTGCTTTCCCAATGATTTCTAATCTGTTCCATGATACCCTTTAAAATATGATTAAAAAAATCAATCTAACAGCATGATAGAAAAAAAAACTTGAAAACCTTTAGGCTCTGTTCACACTGGTGTCAGCGATTAAAGGGGTTTTCTGAAACTTAGATATTGATGACCTATCCTCAGTCAGGATCGGTCATCAATATCAGATCATGGGGGTCCGACACCCTCAACCCTCACCAATTGGCTGTTTCGGTCAGGCATCGGAAACTATACAGTGGACGGACTGTGTAGTGGCTATGCTGGGGGACTGCAGCTCAGCTCCCATAGTGGATGGAGCCATCGGAAACTATACAGACGGACTGTGTAGTGGCCATGCTGGGGGACTGCAGCTCAGCTCCCATAGTGGATGGAGCCTTTTGTCCACTGTAGCATCTCTGGTGCCTGACCGAAACAGCTGAGGATACGTCGGCAATATCGAAGTCCTGTAAAATCCCTTTAAAGGGGTATACCGGTTCGAAAATGAACAGCTCTCTGATATCTCCGGGACTCCCATAGAAAGGAATGCAGCCAGCATACTGACCAGTCACTCTGTCCATTTCAGGGGGGGTCCATGGGGTATGTGGCCTTCGTTCTCGTGATCAATGGGGGTCCTATTTCCCGGAATAGTTATCTAACAGTAATAGAATAATTTTTTCGAACCGGAATACCCCCTTAAGTTTTTAAAGAATTCATGACCGATCAGGAGACAACGGAAACCTGACCAATGCACCCTAAACACCAGTGTGAACGGAGCTTTAACCTAAATCACCATCTTTAAATTGTAATTTTTAGGTCCAGCATTTGGCGCTGATAATTTTTTTAAATATATGTTCATGTTGGTTTAGAGCTTTTTTCATTTGATAAAGCGCCAAGTTAAAGGGGTTATATACTGTCGATTTTAAAATTGATGCACTATCATTAGGATAGTCCATCGGTCCAACTCTGACATCGGACTCTTGCACTCCTATCAATCAGCTCTTTGAAGAGGCCACAGTACACATATAGCGGTGCTTTCATTTGGTATTGCAGCTTTGTCCTATTCAAGTGAATGGTGTATGGGGTAAAGCTGTAATACCCAACATGGCCACTACAGAAAGAATGGTGTTGTGCAATATGGAGCGACACAAATAATGGAGAGGCCGCAGGGCTTGCCAGAGTGCTTTGGCCCCTTCAACCAGCTGAATAGAATAGGTTGGATCACTACTGGTCTAATATTGATAGACCAACAATTTTAAACATCTGAATAATCCCTTTAATTTAAAAATAAATTCTGCCTCCCTGTAGCCACCACTAGGGGGAGCCTAAGAGCATGTTGCATACTGTTTTATCATGAAATTCAGCGCATAGCTGAAAGCTACTCGGCTCCCTCTGGTGGTGGCTCTTTATGGCAGCTAATATTCTGTGAATGGAGATACTCCTGCTTGTTATTATGAAGAGTTGTGTCATATGGCATGAAAGAGCATCTTAAAAGGATTTACCACAAAAAACTCATCAACTATCGATAGGATGTAAGTGTCTGAACGTTGTAGGTTCGATTGCTGGGGCCTCCACTTTTCATGGGAATGGCATCCCGTGTTCCTCCTGTTTGAATAGAGTGGCAGTCGGGCATGTCCAGTACTGCTCAATTCCACTGTTTGGGACTGCCGGAGATAGCCAATCTGTGTATTTGGCTAACTCTTGCAGTCTCATAGAGTCAGGGCCGTCTTTAATATTGATTGGACCCTGGGCACGAGGGAGAACACAAGTGCCGCTGCCGCATTCATGGATCCATACTTTATTAACTAAGTAGCAGGACATGTAGGGCATACATGGGGGATGTCCCTGCACTTACTATTATTTCTGGGCGCCGCTCGGTTGCGCCACTGTGGAAAGTGCAGGGACATTAAAGACGGCCCTGCATAGAGTAGAATGAAGCGGCAGCAGACTTGTGTGGCTGCCTCTACAGTCAAACAGGGGAACACAGGACCCCCAGTCTTGTGATCCATGGGCCGAACCCCCAACCAGTCAGGCACTTATCCCCTACGGATAGAGGATAAGTGTTGTTCTCAATATTACCTCTTTAAGGCTCAAGTCCATCTTGGCTTTATTTTTTCCATGCGCTTTTAATTAAATGTACTTAATTAATTGTACTTAAATGTAAAAAAAAAAAAAGTAGAAACAACGCCTCTCCTGGATATAGGTTGTGTCTGGTATTGCAGTGCTTTCAAATTCAATTTGGAGACTGAGTTGCAATACCAGACACAACCTGTAGACAAGAGTGGTGCTGTTTCAGGCCAAAAAAAAACAAAACAGACCCTTTTGTTCTAATCCCGGGCATCCGCTTTCATAAACTAGGCACTAGTCAGTGACTATTTGTTTTTTTACCTTATCTGATAAAACTTTAAAAGGAATCTGTCACCATGATCTTGGACTAGTATCAGCAGTACTTATTCATGTGCAAATTAGCAATTTGGAGCACCAAGGGGCAGGGCTGAATCCTTGGAGCTCTTCTTTTGTAACACCCCTGTGGTCTGCATACTACCTCCTCTTCTTGATTGACTGGGATAGACATCAGCATGCAGAGGGCAGAGCTGTGTTGTAGCATATATATATCATATACAATACCTACTGTAGCCTTACCATGTTGAGAATAGAGGTTTTCTATGCATAGAAAGTTAATGCAAATTACTGGTTTATTCACAGATACAATTTATGATTATAAAGACTTCAGTAATATGTAATAGCTTTCTAAGTGCAGAAAATCAATTCTTTTAATATGATGAGACTATAGCCCGAAGGTAAGAGGTCAGCCTTGCATGTAGATATCCCAGGAGAAACTTTTTTTCTCCCTCATTTAACCCATAATAAAAGGCTATAGCCTTACTATATTGAGAATGGATGTTTTCTATACTCAGAAAGCTAATACATATTACTAGTGTCTTTATAACCATATATCGTGTCTGTGAATAAACTAGCAATATGTATTAACTTTCTAAGCATAGAAAAGCTTGATTTTTCAATATACTGGTAGTAAGGCTATAGTCTTTTTTTCTTATAGGTTAAATGAGGGAGAAAAGAAATACAGTCATGTGAAAAAATTAGGACACCCTTTGAAAGCATGTGGTTTTTTGTAACATTTTTAATAAAAGGTTATTTCATCTCCGTTTCAACAATACAGAGAGATTAAAGTAATCCGACTAAACAAAGAAAACTGAAGAAAAGTCTTTTCAAGATCTTCAGTAAATGTCATTCTACAAAAATGCCTATTCTAACTGAGGAAAAAGATAGGACACCCTCACATGTATTCCCTCTTAAATTGGCTCAGATCTCACACAGGTATATCACACCAGATGCACATAATTAGTAGATCGTTACTCTGCATGTTGAATGAGGCTTGCCCTATTTAAACCTCAGACATTTAGTTTGGTGTGCTCCTGACTGTTGAAGTGAGAGTGAGCACCATGGTGAGAGCAAAAGAGCTGTCAGAGGACTTCAGAAAAAAGATTGTAGCAGCCTATGAGTCTGGGAAGGGATTTAAAAAGATCTCAAAAGATTTTGAAATCAGCCATTCCACTGTCCGGAAGATAGTCTACAAGTGGAGGGCTTTCAAAACAACTGCCAACATGCCCAGGACTGGTCGCCCCAGCAAGTTCACCCCAAGAGCAGACCGCAAGATGCTAAAAGAGGTCTCCAAAAACCCTAAAGTGTCATCTCGAGAACTACAGCAGGCTCTGGCTACTGTTGATGTAGAAGTACATGCCTCTACAATCAGAAAGAGACTGTACAAGTTTAACTTGCATGGGAGGTGTGCAAGGAGGAAACCTTTGCTTTCCAAGAGAAACATCGAGGCCAGACTGACATTTGCCAGAGATAAAGTTGACAAAGACCAGGACTTCTGGAATAATGTTCTTTGGACAGATGAGTCCAAAATTGAATTATTTGGACACAACAGCAGAGGACATGTTTGGCGTAAACCAAACACAGCATTCCAAGAAAAGAACCTCATACCAACTGTGAAGCATGGAGGTGGAAGTGTCATGGTTTGGGGCTGCTTTGCTGCAGCAGGACCTGGTCAGCTCACCATCATAGAATCCACGATGAATTCTACTGTGTATCAGAAGGTGCTTGAAGAACATGTGAGACCATCAGTTAGAAAATTAAAGCTGAAGCGGAACTGGACCATGCAACATGACAATGACCCAAAACATACTAGTAAATCAACCAAAGATTGGCTGAAAAAGAAGAAATGGAGAGTCCTGGAATGGCCAAGTCAAAGTCCAGATTTGAATCCCATTGAGATGCTGTGGGGTGACTTGAAAAGGGCTGTACGTGCAAGAAACCCCTCAAACATCTCACAGCTGAAAAAGTTCTGCATTGAGGAGTGGGGTAAAATTTCCTCAGACCGATGTCGAAGACTGGTAGATGGCTACAAGAACCGTCTCACTGCAGTTATTTCAGCCAAAGGAGGTAACACTCGCTATTAGGGGCAAGGGTGTCCTATCTTTTTCCTCAGTTAGAATAGGCATTTTTGTAGAATGACATTTACAGAAGATCTTGAAAAGACTTTTCTTCAGTTTTCTTTGTTTAGTCGGATTACTTTAATCTCTCTGTATTGTTGAAACGGAGATGAAATAACCTTTTATTAAAAATGTTACAAAAAACCACATGCTTTCAAAGGGTGTCCTAATTTTTTCACATGACTGTAACTAAAGAATAAAATCTAGAAGTCTCTGGTTAAAAGACCATGCTGACAGAGGCTTTTTAAATATTGACAGCGGGGGAACGGGAGGCTGTAGGAAAATTTTAAAAAATTGTGATCTGAACTCTGTATCTTAAGTATTACTCATGTCTTATGAAATCTGTATCTTTATGTAATCACATCCACAATATGGTGTGTGTTTATAGCCTATATTTTGTTATTAACGTGGAGCGAGGTTTTGTGAATGGGTGAATTGTATGTCCCGCGGTTGGTTTCAGGCTGCAGTCCAACAACAGTAAATCCCAAAGGGCGAGAAGGCAGAGACCGTCCTCCCAGTATAGCCACAAACTGTTTAACGGGAATTTGGAGGAATTTGTGCAGGTACCCGCCATATCTGCTGCCCCTTTCTTTGCTTCCTGATCTGGCTTGTGTTCTCTATGGGGAAATCGTTGCAGTGCCGCTTATCCTAGAAGCCTTTGCTGCATAAGATTCTCTCTGCCGGTGCAAATGGTCTGACAACCTGTCTGTCGCCTTATTCCACAGTTACTACCTCCAGTGCTTTATTTCTGTATTTAATTGTGGTCTTTTTATGCCTCTATAACTACGCCAGCCACTCTGCCCGAAACCAGTCTCTGTCACAGTACCCCCATAACAGTGGTAGACATTATCCTCCCTTATGACTGCCCACCAATGTGACCATATAACATAGCTAGTCACAGTGCCTCCCTAACAGCAGTAGCCATAGTGTCCAACAGATTAGTGCCAAACAGAACCCCATGAAAATGCCAGTTGTACTGCCCCCGTAGAAAAGCCAGTTAAAGTAATAACATTTCCTCCCTCCCTCTAATAGGCTATTAACATTTAGATACCATTTTGTCCAGTCCAACTGAAATATTCAATTTTTTACATATAAAACACAGTGGGGTTAAAAATAAAAAAGAAGCCCTACTCTCCCTTGTGGATCCCTCACCTTTGCCGTTCCTATGCTGCTCTGGTTCCTGTTGCTCTCCACTTCCTGTTCCTGGCTCAACACATAGGAAGTACCTGAAGATGCCAGCTCAGCCAATCACAGGCCGCAGCTGTGACCCGCCTCAACCAGTGATTGGCTGAGCAAGGCTTTCCTTCTATTTCCTGCGTGATGTTCTGGAAACAGGAAGTGAGGAGCAGCAGTGACCTAAGCAGCATAGGAATGGCAGTGGTGGGGGATTGGCAAGGGTGACTATGGCTTCTTTTTATTTTGATCCATATTTAAAAAATTTAAGACGAGTGTATTCAGTTCGGGAAACGGGCTCTGTTACGGTTCTAACTGTTTCATAGGAGTCAAACCTTCAGTCATATGTTCCTCTAACTTCTGCTTTAAGTGATTGCCCAGTCGTATTAGGCCAGATTCAGATGAGCCCACTCAGTCTGGGAGTCTCCGTGTGGGAGCAGTATTTCCTGGAATTATAGTGATTTATGATGTTGTGAATTTGCGTCTCACCACTGGTCTACTGACCTGTAGTCATAGTATTTCGTGACTACAGCTCAGCAGACTCACAATCAGGGAAGAATTCACAGCAACATAAATCATTCTGATGCTGTGCATTCACTTCACAGGAGCAATGTTCAGTCTGGGAAAATACTGCTCCCATACAGAGCGTGTTTCTCAGACTGAATATGCTCTTCTGAAACTAGCCTAATAACTCTGGTCAATCCCTTTAAGCAGAACTTAGAGGAGCATATGACTCTTATCACTGAAGCTTTGACTCCTATGAAACCATAGGAGCCTTGCTGCTTCTGCCCCCATGACTGGCACCATAACAGGCTTGTAAGTGGGTGTTGTTGTGCCCACTAGCTGAGCGTTGATTGACCATCATAGAGACACTCATATCTTCTCAGTCTTTGCTGGTGATAGGTTCTAGTCAATGCTGCTCTATCTGGTCTTTTTTATTTAGATAAAACCTTCCCTCTTTTCGGCCATCATTCTCTTCCTCTGTGCAGTCTCTGGTTCCCTTTGACCGTCCATTATCTACTTCCCTTTTTCTTTTATGTAATAGGCCCTAGTCCCGTTTATATAATGAGGTGATGAATAAACCCCCTACAAAGCTTAAGGTCACCCTGGTGTTCCTTATTTTCTCTAGTAGCATAATGTTCATCGTAGGGCCTGCCGAAGGTTGTAAACTGTAGGGAAGATTATGGATCTGAATTTGTAGGGAAAGTAGAATAACAATACATGCTCCAAAACTCAATACATATGGCCACTACATGGCAGCCATGCAGTGTTGGACTAAAGTCCCTTGGACCCACCAGAGGAAATGATTCAGAGGGCCCACCATCTGTTTATATAGGACCCTTAAGGACCTATTTTATTAGGGATCCATTATTGTCAGAGATTGGGCCCACCGGAGGATCCTCTGGTACTCTTGTGGGGCAGTCCCACCCTGTGGCCATGTAAAGAAGCTGAATCTTGCCATATATTTAGAGTTGTTTTCTCTAACTAGATGTTAAATATAGATGTTTTTAGGAAGGAATTTAGATATCCTCTGACCCTATATTCTCAAAAAAAAAAAAAATCTGTATTCCCCAGATGCAGAGCTCTTGAAGGCTCTTCTGGCCTTCTCCGTCTGTAGATCTATGTTGGCCAAACCTGTGGATTTCAACAGGATTAACCAACCATCTAATGTGAATGGGCCCTCCCAACTCTTGAATTTAAACGGCCAGATCCTTATTTTCTTGGAGAGGAAAGCCACCACCAGAGGTCTCTCTTCCCATTCACTACATATGCTTGCTTGGCCTGGCCAAGCATACACATATTTGGGAGGATCGGTAGTGATAGCTGTCAATAGTTTTTACTTAGATAAGGCCAGCTTGATGGCCTTCATGGAGGTGTTATGGTCCACCTTATCCCTTCGCAGTATGTATGATCTTGCAAAGTATTTATACAGCTGTCAGAGAAGATCTTGACATCTACAGGTACTGGGAATATCAAGATCTAAAAAAAGTAGCCAGGAGGACCTCAGATTGGGGACTGATGGTTTTGGTGGGCTTTTGCAGACAATGAGTGTGAAACTGTCTCCTACTTTCCTTCTACAAAACTTTCAGTTTCTTTACTTTTCTGTATTCTGGACTTAGATTTGCTTTTGGGCTGATACCTGAGCCTCTGTCTATCTTCTGTGAGCTTCATATTGACTCCTGGATTTCCCCTCCAGTGCCCCCCCCTCCCCCCTGCGCTATGACCTGGGTCTGACCTAATGCTGTTGCTTTCAGTTAACCCTTTACAGATCAATCCTCTTTTTGTTTTTTTTTGTTTTCTCCTTCTGCTCTGCTTTGCAGGAGACGGAGGTACCTGTCCCGTGCCCAGGTACATTTCAGTCATTCTTCTCTTCATGCGTGGCTTTCAGTACTTTGTCTGTTTGCATTCTTCAGCACTAGTTTTTGTTGCAAAATTTAAGGACAATTATCGTAATGTTGTATAAAAAATGTCATTAAGGACCTCTCACCACCACTGACATGTCTGTTTAGTAACTACTTGCATTCCCCATGTAATAACAATTCTGGAGCATTTGTTCTTATGACTCTATGATGTGTCATTCCATTATTATTCCTGCTAGAAGTTATGAACAGATTGCTAGCTCAGGGTAGGTCATCAATATCAGATTGGCGGGGGTCCGACAACCAGAACCCCCACAGATCAACTGCACTCCAGTGAGCGCAGCAGCCTCCTCGCAGCTTACCAAGCACAGCGCCGTACTTTGTATAGTGGCCGTGCTTGGTATTGCAGCTCATGCCCATCCACTCGAATGGGACTGAGCTGCACCTAGGCCATCTGACCAATGAACGTGACCTCACATGGCGAAGGAAGAGGCTGCGCTGCTAACCGGACCGTGCTGACCTCTTTAAACAGCTGATTGGCAGCGGTGCTGGGAGTCGGACCCCTGTCGATCAGATACTGATGACCTGTCCTGAGGATAGGTCACCCGTTTTAAAGACTCGGCAAAGAAAAGCTGTTTCAAAGAGGACCTGTCCCCTTTCCTGACATGTCTATTTTAGTAACTACTTTTATTCCCCATGTAATAGAAATCTATCTCATAACCATTGTGCCGTCCCTCCGTTATTGCTCCTGGAAATATATCATTAAATTGACAACTGCGTGTTACTGTTCCCCTGGTCGAAGGGGTCTTTCTCTACACAGTGTGGCACACGTTTCTAGCTGGTGACAATAAGTTGTTAATAGATTCATAATTTTTTATAATTTTCTAGTAGGGATAACAGAGGAACCTCACAACACAGAGTTAAAAGAAAATGTTCCAGGCATAATACAAGTGGGAACTGAAACATGTCAAGGGTGCTGACAGGTCCTTACGAAGTCAGCCGTCAGTGGCAGCCATGTTTGCTGGTTGACCATTTATTGAAATGTATACAGTTTAAAGGGGTCTTCTGAGATATTTTAACTAATGACCTACCCTCTGGATAGGCCATCAGTATCTGATCTGTGGGGTTCTGACACCCGGGACCCCACTAATCAGCTCTTTTAGAAGACAGCTTGCAGTAGCGCCGCTGCCTTTTCCAGCTTTCCATAGGCCATTGGACGTCACATTCATCAGTCACATGGCCTAGCAGAGCTGCAATATCAAGCACAACCACTATACAATGTATGGCGCTGTGCTTGGTGAGCAGAGGGTAGGCTGCAACGCTACTGTGAGCACCGGTGGCTTCTGTGATCCCTCACCGATCAGTTAAAATATCTCAGAAAATCCCTTTAATGGCCCTCAAGCTCCATAGTGATGCCCCTTCTATAGATTATCAGCTCTGTGACGGCTCTTCTATGTTCACATACTGGATAATGAGGCCTTGGCCAAATATTCTATGGCTACTGACTCTCCTGGGATAGTTGTCACAGAGGTTGATGATGTCCAAGACTTCTTTAAAGGGAACCTGTCACTGGGATTTGATGTATAGAGCTGAGGGCATGGGTTGCTAGATGGCTGCTAGCACATATGCAATACCCAGTCCCCATAGCTCTGTGTGCTTTTATTGTGTAAAAAAAACCTATTTGATACATATGCAAATTAACTTTAGATGACGCCTGTCCCCGACTCATTTCACATACAGGACTCATCTCAGGGTAATTTGCATATGTATTAAATCGTTTTTTTACACAATAAAAGCACACAGAGCTATGGGGACTGGATATTGCGGATGTACTAGCGGCCATCTAGCAACCCATGTCCTCAGCTCTACACACAAAATCCAGATGACAGGTTCCCTTTAAGAGTTCCTAAGTCTTCTTCATGTTGCAGCCAGTTGAATAGTAAAGTATATAGGATAGCCCCTATTAGAATACTGATTGGAGCCAGCTCTATGGTGGGCATCATGGCTTCATCGGTGCTATACCCCATGTAATAGTTCCCTGCATGATCAGAAACAGCTAATCTCAATATAGTGGAGAGAACGGTAGGACAGAGACAGGTAGACATCTTGCCTTCTTCTCGTGTAATGCACTTACCATTTGACCATTGTCTTGACCACCCAGAGTTCGGGAGAAGCCATTCCACGGGTAGTGTCCAGCTGTATCCGTTTCATAAACTTGCACGGTAGGTAAACTTCTCGAAGACCCTTCATTTACCCCCTTTAGCATTTGCAAAGTTGCTTAAAGGGATTATCCTATGTTTAATGTAAAAAATGAAAATCAGACCTCATAGAGTACATGACAATCTCTTCCTAACAAAGCTAGAACCAGCCCCGTACCTCACATGGATCCAGAGATCTCCCCAGTCATTGCCCTGCTAGATTGCCTCAGGGGGGAGGTGTCCCTTTGGCTGCACATTTCTCCCGCTAACAGCTCAGGAAGCAGTTAAAGGATGGATCTGAGCATGTGCGTCCACCTCTCTTTTGCTGCAGCTTTCTCCCTGTCACAGCTCAGGAGGAAGTTGAAGGATGGAACTGAGGATGTGTGTCCACCTCACCAAGGTGGACAGAGAAATAAGAAAAACAGGTCCCTTCACAGATACATTTTAGTGAACAACTCAGTGGCAAAATTTTTAATTGCATGCAGTTACAAAAGCATTCCGATCCAGGTGCTGGTTTTAAAACTGTAGAAAGGACAACCCCTTTAAGGCACTATAGTATTGCTGTCTCCTTGTGGGACAGTGAGGCCTTTTTTTCCTTCCTTTGGTCTTAGTGAAGTTCGTAGCATAAGGTCAGGTGGAAACCATCAGCAAAGGCTTTATCTCACAGCCTGAGTGGGGTGGAGTGCTTAGCATATTTCCTTCTCCATTCACATCCAAAGTCAAATAAAACAGTTGTTGCTTTTTTACAATCATGTGACCTTACAACTGAGCTCAGGAATACAAATTCCCACAATGCATTGCACTATTGAAATTTAGCTTTTGTTGTGAGTAGAGAATAGACTGTGTATTTTATACAGTTTTAGGCTACATGCACATGAACGTTGTTTGTTTCTGTGTCCGTTCAGTTTTTTTTGCGGATAGGATGCGGACCCATACATTTCAATAGGTCCGCAAAAAATGCAGACAGCACACAGTGTGCTGTCCACATCAGTATGTCTGTTCCTTTAGCCCCGCCCAAAAAAATAAAACATGTCCTATTCTTGTCTGTTTTAGGCATTGTTACAATGGATCCGCAAAAGAAAAAAAAAAACGGATGGCAAAAAACAAATACGGTCGTGTACATGTAGCCTTAGGGCTCATGCACACGACCGTATGCCCTCCGAGACATATGGTCCGTGAGCGGGCCATATGTCCCGGGGCGGCATACATCGTGCGCACGGGAGAGCACATATGATATTATGAGTGTGGGATAATAGTCCCGCGGGCGGCCCGATGCGCACAGTATCATAGTAACCTATGATGCTGTGCGCTCCGGTGCGCACGATGTATGCCGCTCCTGGACATATAGCCCGCTCACGGATCGTATGTCTCGGAGGGCATACGGTCGTGTGCATGAGCTCTTATACTGTGTAATGCTTAAAGGGTGTCAATCGCCAGGAAATTTACAGTTAAACCAGGCACAGAGCCTTGTACGGCGAGCTCAGCTGAATGTAATGATACGTTTCACTTAGCGATCTGTTTAATACATATGCAAATTAGCTGTTAAGTGCACCCAGGGCGGACTTTGTTACTCTGTGCACCCTTGATCCTTCTCCTTCCTCTGCCAGCCCCTCCCTCTCCTTTATTGATAGGGCCATTTATGATGACTATGCAGGAACATGGACCTGTCAAGTAGGAGAGGGCATGGCTGGCAAAGGAAGCAGGAGGAGCAATGGTGCATAGAGTGATGGGTCCAATTTGTCAGACCTCTGATACTGTCTTTCAGGTCTACAGCACGAGGGTATATTCCGTGTTCCAGGTTCACAGGTCCAAGTGAATGAGATTCGCAGTGCCTTTGAAAGAGGTGTGTGTAATACAGATATGGTATCAGTATGATAATGTCTATGTCTAGGGCTGGTAAGAATAACTAGGCTGCTCTGGTCCAAAGGGGTAGGCAGTGGTCCATGTTGTCAGGCAGGGACTAACCAAGAGACTGCCTACCATCCACTGCAAAACATGTAGGCCAACGGTAGACACCTGCCACTGGGGTGGATTACCTTCTACTAAACTCATAGGGGAGCTTTATTATAAAGGGGATATTTTATAAAGGGGACTTTTTATTTTAGACTACGTCACACAGTGCTGATAAATCTGTCAGCAGTTTTGACCATGTTTATCCTGGGGTACCAGATTTATCAGCTGTAATTTCTTAAATGAAGGCTGTCAGCAGTTTTGATTATGCTAAATTGCTCCCAGCACTAGGGAGCGGCTGAGGAAAGCATGCCAACATACCTAATGTGGAGCTTTTCCCATCAGGAGTAGTGTGGATATGAAGTTTTATTCTGACAAATTATTTTCTTGCATGTTGCCAGGAGGTGGCGCTATATACTGAAATGCTCTCTGCATTGAGCAGCTTTACAGCCCCTCCCCTTTGCTCTGAGTGACAGCTGCAGGGGTCTCCTGATTGGATGCTACAGCTGTTACTCAGGGTAGAGAGGAGGGGCGGTTAAACACTCAATGCAGAGATCACTGTACAATGAAGCTCTGCCTCCTGGGCCCTTGGAAGAGCAGAATTTGGCAGAATAAAACTCCATATCCACATTACTCCTGGTGAGAAAAGTTCCACCTTAGGTATGCATGTCATGCTCTCCTCAGCCACTCCTTAGTGCAGTCAACCGTTTAGCATGATCAAAACTGCTGACAGATGCCTTTTAAAAAGCCGCCGTTTAAAAAATTTATAAATCTGACCTACATCTAATTGATAACATAGCTTTTCAAAAGTGGTTCACGCAGTGTAAAATAAAAAAAATAAAAACAATTTTGAGCCTCCCCCTCTTCCCTTCCCCACCATTTCTGGCACAAGTGGAATGAGAAATTCCTCTTCCCCATAGCTTTGGACAGTCACAGCTTCTGGGAACATAGGACATTGATAGCTTTACACTGAATTAAAATACTGAAATCTATTCTACTTCACTTTGGCATTGGCCATGGTGCCACTATTATGATGTCAATGAAAAAGGACCGGTTTTTATGTCACTTGGTTATTATATTATATTTTTTTGGTCAGTATTTTGGTTTAAGCTAAAATCAGGAACGAGTCCAAAATACTCTGGGTTTTGGCTTAAACATACTGATGCAAAAAACTGTCCAAAATACCGCTATATGATATAAACCCCATGGCTGCTGTGGATTAGGAAACTGATGCCATCTGTTGGTGACATGGTGAATTACATGATTGTGTCTAACAATTGCTTTGGTATACATTAAAAGGGAGTAGTTGTCCATGAATTGTCCCGATGATCGGCCATCAATATCTCATCCGACACCCTGCACCCTCACTGTCTCAGAGTAGCTCCAGCACTGGAACTTCAAAATTCTGTCATTTGTTTACTGGACGAAGCTGATTACTGCAGCACTGTTCCCATTCACATCACTGGGGGCAGTGCTGCAGTTACCAGCTCCATCCATTACACAGTGGACAGAGCTGTGTAGTTTCAGCGTCAGAGCTACTCTGAAACAGGTGATTTGGTGAGGGGGTAGGGTGTCAGACCTCCACCGATCAGATATTGATGGCCTATGCTGACGATAAGGTCATCAATGCTAAAATCTTGGACAACCCCTTTAACTTCTATAGAATACCAAAAGTTAAGCTCTAAGAACAGGGACGGCTTATTTTAATTTACCTTTAATGAATGCCCCGTACGCTGATACTTAGGCCCTACACTCTCAATTAGGAACATGGTTCACCAACTTGAAGCGCTAATGTCCAACTGGTGGTTACTGGTTATTCCAATCTCTCCCCCTTTTAGTGGAGTAACCTTACTAATATGCGAAATGCCCATATCATTTTGTCACCTCGGAGAATAAATATGTGCTCTTTCCCAGGGGATGACCCATTGGACTCCAGCTACACAGGGAATGACGTGGATTCGGTGGCTGGGGTGCTGAAGCTATACTTCCGAGGACTGGAAAAGCCACTATTTCCAAATGACATGTTTAGTGAATTGCTGTCCTCTCTCCGTGAGTGTACTATGTCTATAGTTGACATATTGGGTTTGTGGTGGGGAGGGGGGCTTGATGGAAGGTGCACCTGAGTATGCCCCCTGCAACTCCATTCAAAGTTTATGGGACTGATGGAGATAGCTGAGCTTGACTATCTTTCTTAGCCCCTTAGACTCTGAATGGAGTGACAGTGTAAATGTTTGACCCCTGCTCCATTCAACAGGACCCCTATTCTCGCGATCTGCGGGTGACCCATCAGTGGGACCCCCAGTGCTCAGACACTTATTGAGAAGTTTGGATTTAGAGAAAACTCCTTTAAGGGATGTAGAGTTGTATAAGTCAGTGCCTTTGCATAAAGTTTACCTTCTATGACTTCTATTTAATTACATACTCAGCCTTCTGTTCTGAGGGGGTCTCTAAAATCTCTAACGTCTCCTATGTTTTAGTCTGCATTCATGCTTTGTGAAAATTATATTTCTTACCCAACAGAACTGGAGTTCCAGGATAGGGTCCCACACTTGAAGAAGTTGGTGGCACAGCTCCCCCCTACAGTCACCCTTGTCCTAAGATACCTCTTTGCCTTCTTGAACCAGTAAGTAGGTTAGAGATCCCATTCAGGTGGTAATATTGTTTCTGCGTTGCTTCCTATCCTTCCTGGTATAGAAAACCCTTCTCCTAATTACAAATTATTAGATGAGGTCCCCTATTCAAGACCTCCTCTGTTTGCCAAAACAGACTCTCCCATATACCTACATGCTTGGATCGGCCAAGCTTGTGAGTGATTTCAATGGAGAGAGAGGAGAAAGCAGCTTCCAGACTCTTCTGGTGGTGGCTTATCTCTGGGGAGAACAAAAGGATCAGGCAAGAGAATCCAATTCATGATCGGTTGGTCGAGTGTTGGGCGTTCCCCATACACATTAGATTGTTGGTCGGTACAAATGAGAAAAGTGGTCCGGCACAGAGTGTATGTACTTTCTATGGGGAGCGAGGAGAAAGCCACTGCCAGGCTCTTCTGGTGGTGGCTTATTTCCTGGGAGAACAAAAGGATCAGGCAAGAGAATCCAATTCATGATCTGTTGAAGGAGTGTTTGTAGTTCCCCATACACATTTGATTGTTGGTCAGTCCAACCAAGAATGGTGGGCAATCAGAGGGGGTATGTCTTTATAATGGCCAGAGATATGAACGCCGTTACTAAACATCTCTGGTGGCAATTTACCATCTCGGAGAACAAAAGCATCAGGTGAAAAATTTAATTCATGATCTGTTGGAAACCCCACACACATTACATTGTTGTCCCACTTGGTCACTAATCTCTGTGCATCCTACCAGCACAGCACACGGTGATTATCATCAGGGACCCTGCAGCTCTGACAAAGAAATAATGCCTCATAATTCTCATGTTTTTATATTCTAGTTTGTCCCAGTACAGTGATGAGAACATGATGGATCCATATAATTTGGCAGTCTGTTTTGGTCCAACATTGGTTTCCATCCCTGAAGGACAGGACCCGGTATCTGTTCAGGCTCATGTTAATGAAGTTGTGAAGACTATTATCATTTACCAAGAACGTATTTTCCCTGGGCCTACAGAACTGGAGGGCCCTGTGTATGAGAAGTGCATGACCGTGGAGGAGGATGAAGAGTACTGGTGAGTATGAACCTGGAATTACCAGAAAGGATGGAATTAGTAGTGGTCTGTATAGTGTTATTGGTGCAAAAACCACTTCTGAAAATTCTCACATTCCTTATCTATAATTGCTACAACAATTTACTGCTACAACTGTTTTACTCCTCCACTCATATTGATCTGCTTTATGTCACCTGTCTTGATATATAAATATGTGAATCTTCAGATACTGTCTTAAAAGATGCCTGAGGAAGATGCCTAAGTAGTCTCAGAAGCATGTAATTGTCTCGTCACCTTTTCGGTTGGCCATTAAAAGTTATCAACCACGAGAAGCCTCAATTTCTTTTAATTGTAAATTAGTAATTTAATGGGTGTGCCAGGAAAACACACTGATAGCCTAACTCAGGGGTAGTCAACCTCCAGCACTCCAGCTGTTGTGAAACTACAACTCCCAGCATGTGTACATCCTCTGTTCTTCTCAGAACTCTCACAGAAAAGAATGGAGCATGCTGGGAATTGTCGTTTCCCAACAGCTGGCTGATCCCTGGCCTAACTGTAGCAATAAGATTAATCAGACCCTTCAGTGGTTTTCCAGGTATCCATACAAATGGCAGTGCCATGAATTGGTTTAATTTTTGATTCCTTCCTCCATACAGAAGTTAAATTGAGAATTGAAAATGTAATACCTTTAATATCAGTCGCTGAGGTTGATCTGTCAATTTGTTTAGTGATACATTGGCCCTGGAGGCCACCATAGAAGAAAGTGATCAAGAGATGCAGCAGGAAATGGCTGCCAGCGAGGATGGTAAGAACCAGATCTAACTATTCTATCCTCATTGATACAAAAAATGCACCAAGATAGAAATGTCGGATTACTGTAAAACTCGGCATGCAGTTATGAAAATGATTACAGGTGTGGTATAATTATACACTGGGTCTTGCCACAAGAGGGCATAAACATGCTTCCCCTTCTGCTCTATAAGAAGGCTCTCAGAGGCTACTTTCGGGTGTTGTACCTCTTGGTGTCTTGGTGAGAGATGGCTGACTGGTAGGCATGCCTCAAAGTGATTTTGCCCAGTTGACAGGCTTTGAGAGGGTGCTTTGAAGCAGGATGGCCGTTTCAACGCATTGTCTACCATCCAGCCTGTTCTGACCTAACTGTTAGGGGGTGTTGGGAGCAGTGGTTAGGTAAGGGCACGTCCACATGGCAAACAGGCTCTGGACAGCCCAGACAGATCACCAGAAGAGAGGATCACTTGATCCGCTGACAAGCACAAGCATCTCCCACTGTTTCATTGTCCACCATCCAGACACAGATGGTGCCTTCATTACACCCCTGTCTCTGCCCGGACCATTTCCGGTACTTAGAAAAGGGAGATTTTATGTCACAGCACCCATTACGTGTCCTGCCATAAACAGCCAGCCACTGTTTCCTTTGTTTGCAGCAGTGTTGTGAATGAGAAACTTGGACTGTTAAGGACTGGAATTGTATCGTCTTTAGAGACGAATCCGGGTTCTGTTTGGGATCTCACAACGGTTGGGTTTGAGTATGGAGGCCTCATGGTGGTCGCTTCAATCCTGCCTTTGCTGTGGAGGAACACTGCCCCAACTGCTGGTGTGATGATCTGGGCAGCCATCACATACGAGAGTCGGTCACCACTAGTAGTGATACGAGGGACACTAACAGCTCAGCGATATGTGTAGGACATCCTGCAGCCACATGTGTTCCTCTCATGGCAGGGCTTCCAACTGCTTTTTTTCAGCAGGATAATGCTCGCCCGCACACAGTAAGGTTTTCCCAGGAATGTCTCTGCCAGATTACTACTTGGCTTTCCCGGTCACCAGATTTATCGCCTATCGAGCATTAATGAGACCAGCTGGGTCTCCAGCTTTGGCGGCCTACACATGTGCAGGATCTACAGGCCCAGCTGCCACATCTGTGGGCAAATGTGCCACAGGATACCATACAGAACCTGTATACCTCCATGCCTAACCGTATCTCATCTCGTATCCTAGAGCCTCCTTTCAATTGTACAGTTTTCCCCATTAAACTTTCTTTCGCTCTAATATTGCAATCACTTAAATCTATGATTACTACAGTCACACATAGAAAGTTTCAATCGATTCCAACAAATCCTTCTTGGGGCATTATTTTTTGTCACTGAGTATATCCATCTACCATCTTTGATCATTCGATCCACCCATCTGTCTATTTATCGATCTATCTTTCCGATGTTTTCCAGAGTTGGACACAGTGGAGGCTTTTGCAAAGTTTGACTACTCAGCTCGAACACCACAGGAGCTGTCATTCAAAAAGGGTGACACAATTGTGCTGCACAACAAGGCCTCTGGTGACTGGTGGAGAGGAGAAACAGCAGGGGTGCGAGGTCTAGTCCCACACAAATATCTCAACATTCCTGAGAGGTAAGAGAAAGTAAGAAGGAATATGGAAAATGGGGAATAATTACACCATAACTGCACCCGAAGTCTGGTTTCTACTCCTCACCACATTGTCCCCCCCCTAATATCATGTTCACAAGGGTTCAGAATGCTGAGATATGTGGAACTGTTTGGTGAGGTCCTCACACTAAATAGCCCAGGTCTAAATGATGACCATCCTCATTGTTTGCTGGCTTTACTTCTTCCAAATCATCGTTCCAAGTCTCCATGTCCTAGAAAAGTCAGCAAGATGCAGAGAGAGGAGGAGCTGGATATTAGATGATGTGGAAAAGGAGGAAAAGCAGATGGCAGAAGAAGGGATGCCACCTGTAGGGCAGGAGATTGCAGGCAAGAACAGCAATAATATGCACATTGTGCCCCCACCTAACCAGCCAAACCCTAGACCAGCAACAGCCCCTGCTTAAAGGTGCCACTCTATGTGGCCGTACCCTAAGGCAGAGTGGACTGGTTATACCTGATTTATAGAGATTCGTGACAAATTAATTCCGAACGATTTGAATTTCTTGGCAAAGTTGCTGAATCGATTTTTTTCAAAACTTCACTTATCTCTAGTTGTACGTCCTGTTTTATTAGAGGTCATGACATTTTCTCGATAGTGACATTGTGAGGACCCTGCAAAACAAATCCTTGTGTTGCAGCATTATGGACCCCTGTGAGTGGGGTCCATTTGTGTGTATATATATATATATATAAATAACTATTTCTTGCTCACGTACTGTAGCTCAGAGAAAAAGCTGGAGCAACGTGCTCTCAAGAAGGAAGGAGAGGCGAGCACAGCCATCACCCCTGAGGATATTCTGGTTGAACCTAGCAGGTAGGAGATAAATCCAAGTTAACACATCTTCTTCTACAGTAATAAAATATAGAAAATGTATATACATAGGTTTCTATGGTTCTGCTGGACACAGATTAAGAGAAGTACTTAGATATACTGTTTACCAGTGACCTAAGCAGCAGCACTCAATGCCATGTAGCAGCTGTAAAAGCAAATACAATTTTATGGTCTATAAAAAGATAAAACCTCTTTAAATTCCTTTTTAGGTTTCATCTTGACTAAGGGAGCAGTTTCGGGCCCTGCATTGTACAACAGGAGTTTTAAATGGGGTTCAGAGGAGGACAACAAGGTTGAGGAATGGGATGGAAAGAGGATAAAAACTGGGCTTGTTTAGGTTGGGACAAAAATGTACCAGCTGTATAGAGGAAGGTAGTTTAATTTTAAAGGGGTTATAACCAAAACTAGTTTTAATTGCCAGGAATAAAGGCACTCGCCTATTCACCATTGCTCTGTTCCAGTGCTTCGGCTCCCATTCCTGATCCTTCCAGTCCACGGTGGACTTGAAGTGCGATGTCCTGGCTGTGGTCACATGCAGTACTACAGCGGCCTCAGCCGTGATGTGTCATTAGACCATAGAGAGTCAGCGGTCACATGCCGCTTGGGGACACATCACCGCTAAACAGCACACGTGAACACTGGCAAGAGGTTACACTTCCAGTCCATCAGGGTCAGGGACCAGAAGGATCGGCAAAGGGAGCCTTGGTGCCAGAATGATGCAACGGTAAATAAGCTACACTTACCTAACCATAACTAAAACTGGCTTTGGGAGTGGACAACTCCTTTAATATAGGAAAGGGTTCTTTACTGTAAGAGTAGCCAAACTTTGGAAACATATAGCAGTGGTGATATACTAACTATTGTGCTTTGATCATTCTCTTAGGTTACGAGTAAATTCTGATAGCGCATGCTCCCCTAGAAAACGCAGTGAGGGAAGTCCTATCAGAAAGATCAACCCATTCATAGAGGCATCCAGAATTCCTTTCCCCATGGTTCACCCTAGTCCAAGGTTGCTAGGTCACATTGAAAGGTAAGTTGTACAGACGTATAGTGGTTATTCCATGAATAATGTAAAAAATGAAAATCGTATAGCACACGACAACCTCTTTCTAACAAAGCTAGAACCAGCCCTGTACCTCACATGGATCCAGAGATCTCCACATTCATTCATCTGATAGATTTATATCAAGCTGACAGCTCAAGGCGAGAGTCCTTTCTGCTAAAGCTAATAGGGCGTGTCCATGCTCTCCCTATCACAACTCGAGGCAGTTGAAGGATGAAACTGAGCATGTGCGACCATCTCAGTTAGCAGGACAAAGAAAAAAAAAAAATGATTTTATTGAATACCTCAGTGACTATACAAAATTTTTAATTACATGCAATTACAAAAGTACTCAGATCCAGGTGCTGGTCTAAAAACCGTAGAATATTTTTTTGTGGGACAACCACTATAAAGGGGTTTTCCAGCCTGTAAATATTGAACGGGTTGTCCCACAAAAATATTTTACATTTCTCAAACATCTGGATCTGAATACTTTTATATTTATATATCATTTTAAAATATAGCCAATGAGTTATTTAATAAAATGTGTGTATGATATATTATATTTCAATATATATTGTTGTATATAGCGTCACTTTATGTTTGTTATTTTCCTTATTTCTCCATCCACCTCGGTAACATCACTGAGGTGGTCGTACATGCTCGGTTCCATCCGTCAACTGTCATTAGCAGTATCTATCTATAAGTATCTAAGCTGTGACAGTTACAGGGGGAGAGCTGCAGCAAGAAGGACACATCCCTGAGAAAGGGCATACTCCCTGAGAAAGGATCGGCCGCCTGAGCTGTGATGGGGGGAGAGAACTGCAGGAGAAATGACCCTCCCCTTGAGCTGCCCGCCTGAAATAAATCTAGCAAAGCAATATGAGCAATGAATGGGGAGATCTCTGGGTCCATGTGAGGTACAGGGCTGGTTCTAGCTTTGTTAGAAAGGTATTGTCATGTATTCTATGATGTCTGATTTAATTATTTTTTTACATTATTCATGGCATAATCCCTTAAATGAGCTAGATCAGCAGGGAGGTCTTACACCAGATAACTGCACTGATCAACTGTTTTCAGAAGCCACTGGCACCGGAAACAAGAAAGTGTACGAAGCCAGAAGCAGAAGGCTCCGTCCATTATGTAGTCGTGGTTCTGGCGTACTGCACCTCAGCTCCTATTCACCTGGGGATCCAAGATGTCAGACCCCCACCAATCTAGTATTGATGACCTATCCTGATGATAGGTCATCAATATCTTCAAGCTGTTATAGGTTGACTTCTGCTGGCTCCACCTGTCCAGACTTTTATACTCGACCACATCATAGGGTTGTCTCCTGGCATCCAGGAATGATGTTTTAATATGGACATGTGACTGCTATAGGCAATTGTAACGTTAACTTCCATGTCCATATCAAAATGTCAGAATACAGAGCCTGGTGGGGGACCTTGGGAAATTATAGTATGAGGACAACGTGGGACCGATGGAAATAGGGTTGAAAAATCCATTCTAAGAGGGTCTCGTGAAGACTTCCCCTTTCCATATGCATATAGCCTATGGACGTTATCCACGGGGGGTTCCCAATTTGGATTCACCTCTATCAGTCAAAGTGGAGCTGCTAACAGAGAGTAACTCTTACTCTCGTGAGCCTGACAGCCGTTGATTGGAAAAGGTAGCATATAATACTACATTTCCCCTGCGGAACCCAATGCAAGGGAACTGTATGTGGGGGGTGGGATTATAATTGGCCGTGTTCAATCGTAAATGGGCTTGTCTTCATGAGACAACCCATATGAACTTCCATATTCTCTACATACTAAAAGTGTTTTACAAACCTGAGACGTTACATATGAATGTGTCTGTGTTCTTTCTAACCAGAATACCAGGAGACAGAAGGAACCAAATGGATGGTATGCCTAAGGGGACATCGGCATTGAAAAGCTGGCAAAGTGACCGGCCAGTCATAGAAGTAGATAAGGTAATTTTCCAAATTGCTATAGCATTTGTTTAATAGGTTCAAAGGGGTTTTCCAAGATTTTGATATTGATTGACCTATCCTCCCGTGAGCGTTGCGGCCTCTCCCTGGGCCAGTGACGTCACGTTCATTGATCACATGGCCTTGGTGCACCTCAAGTGAATGGGGCTGAGCTGCAATACCAAGCATAGCCGCTATTCAGTGGACGGCACTGTGAGTAAGCTGTGAGTAGGCCGCAACTCTCAGTGGAGTGCAGCAGCCTACCCAAAAGCTGACCTGTGAGGGTTCGACACCTATCCTGAGGATAGGTCATCAATATCAGAGTCTCTAAAAACCACCTTTAATGTTGAGGGATGACAAAATGAAGGAAGTAAAAAGTGGCAATTTACATAGTAGAAACTAGCAGTCCTTCCTTATGTCAGTCCGCCATCATCCTCATCCTAATTGCCATCCACATTGGTGTTAAACAGGCATTGATGTGGATGGTTATTTATACATAACCGAGGCTAAAACCCCAAGGCATAGATCAGAAAGTGTTATCGTGGTGGTAGCCATAGTTTGGGGGTCTGTACAATGAATCAATATTATATTCATACAAGAAAAGGTTCAAATCTTCAACTTGTAGCTAAAGGGCGGTGCAGAGGTAGAAGTTACTTATAAACTGGTGCCCAGTGGGACCCAATGACCCCTCTACGATACAGGAGGACCCCAGTACTAAATGGGACGTGATGGTTGACAGGGGGCTAGTATAAATTGAGCCTGGGGTCCCAGGGGAACCTAGTTATACATCGGCTCATAGTCCAGTAGTACACCCTTATAGGCTTTCTTTAAATCCATGAGCATTAATATGAAATTTCCTCCTCTCCTTCACTTGACAGGACGTGACAAAAAACATGGACAGTGTTTTCAAAGAGCTATTGGGTAAAACGGCGCTGAAACACTGTGTCCCGGAGGAAGTGACTGAACCCACCAAAGCAGGGAAACTCCGGGAGACTAAACCGAATGCACCAAGTGCATGTGACCCAGTACGTGGGAGTCCGGCGGCCAAAAAGGGACCTCAAGGAAGAGTATTTAGAAGATGAATTGTAACTTTTGGGGACAAAAAAAAAAAGGAAAGGAGAATCCATTCATTTCCACAAGCCTCCATCGGCATGGGCACAAATCAGTATTGGAGCTCTGGACAATAGAGGGATGAAGGACGTGTGTGAATATTAACCCTACAAGCTCTCTTGCATTCGTTTCTGTGTATCAGTCTATGTTACTGCCATAAACAAAAGCACAGTTGTGTGAAGCTAAATGGAGCTTCTCGCCTCCTCCTCTCCCCAAAAGAACCAGCATGGGCCACTGTCCAACCAATGGGGAAGCACTGGGGGTAGAAGATACCTACATATATAGACTGCGTGCTAGCTGCTGAAAGCAGCAGTGGCACCTACCCAAGTCCACAACATTCATTTTTATCCTACTGGCATTTAGGCCTCCTGGCATCTAGACCAGGGTCCTAATCTGCTGAATGATACCAGCAGGGTGGCACAAGCACAGCCCGTAAGACCACTAAAGATCCCCGATCCATTCTAGTGATCATTCTAATCAGCCAGCATAAGATTCCACATGTGACTTAAGTGAACAAGCTAGAAGTCTTTCAATTACTTGCAGGACAATGGAGAGTCCGTAGACTTTTCAGTAATTTACGCACAGTAGGAGTTTAGTCGCTTGATACAACTGCACAGGCACCGACGACCGGATTCCAAATCTAGAAGATTTGAACGTATGTCACTAGGTGGCGCCAAAGGCATCATTTTACATTTTCTCTTCTTGCCGTTCTTTTGCAGTTGGGTCCAATATATTCAATAACACCATAGTCATGTGTAAAGACTGCAAACATTCAACTGCTTAATGGTGAGGAGATGGTGGTTTCCTCTGTTGGAAGAAAACCGCAAAAATTAAGTAGGGACTGTTTAGCGGGACCCTTTATACCAGGGGTGGGCAACCTGCGGCACTCCAGCTGTTGTGAAACTACACTTCCCAACAGGCTCTATTTATTTCTATGAGAGTTCTTAGAAGAGCAGAGCCAGTATGCATGCTGGGAGTTGTAGTTTCACAACAGCTGGAGTGCCGCAGCTTGCCTACCCCTGCTTTATACTGTACAATATATAAGATGACCTAAATGCACATCTTTTTGCATCCATTGAAGATGAAGGCGCACGTTATATGCAAATGATGCCCGCTGCCTCCCATGAGGCGAGGGTGTATGGACTATAGGGGCAGACCATGTGGTTGCTATTAACCCCTTGGACCCAAGGGTCCAGGTCTGGTTGATGTAGGGTGGTGAGAACCTGTGCAGGACTCCCCTTTCTAGGGAAACTGCTTTGTTAGCACTCAGGCGGAGAGTTAACTCAAGGGTCATAAAGTCCTCGTGGTAAGAAATGGCTTCATACTGGGGGGATGATTTTAATCTTTGCTAAAGGACCCCTTTCCTCTAGGTGCACCACTGGTGTAAGTGAGTAGAAGCCCACTGGCACTTCGGTCACTGAGGAGGCCCTTTGAGACTGTGTTCAAAAGCAAATACACCCTAGCCCAGGGATCAGCAACCTCCAGGACTCCAGTTGTTCAGAAACTACAACTCCCAGAATGCTCCATTCACTTCTATTGGAGTTAGAAGAGCTGCTGAGCATGTTTGCATGCTGGGAATTGTAGTTTCACAGCAGCTGGAGTGCCGAAGGTTGCTGATCCCTGCCCTAGTCTTTCTCTATTAGGGCATCTTGTAGTAGCCTTTATTTAAAGCAGGGATCTCAAACTGCGGCCCTCCAGCTGTTGCAAATCTACAACTCCCACAATGCCCAGACAGCCTACAGGTATCAGCCTACAGCAGGGCATTGTGGGAGTTGTAGTTTTACAACAGCTGGAGGGCCGCAGTTTGAGATGCCTGATTTAAAGGGATTTCTCCCATTGAGATGTACAATTTCCTCTTGAATGCACTGGTATTGATTCTTAGGCTGGCCATACACATTAGATAAATGTTGGCCAGACCAGCCAACCTTCTGATACATATGAGGGCCTCAAGGGAGTTAAAGAACGGGTAGTTAGATTTCAATATGTCCGATCTGAGTACGACATGGGCAGTCCAATGATTTCAGTAGGAATGGAGTACTACTCCATTTCCCCTGTAGTGGCGCTGCACAAAAATTGGACACAGATTTAAGTATGAGCCTGTGCGTCGGAGGTACATGTCAGGAGGATTTCCAGATGTATACCTGCAACCTATCCCACTGTATAGACCTCCAGTGGAATGCATCGTCCATTGACTTCCATTTACAGCGCAGTATACTCATTTTTACTGTGTCGCTCTGCATAGGAAAGCGTTTCCTATATAGTGAATGAAAAGGTACGCCCAAATTACATATTGTCATGTGCTGGGTATGTGCTCAAAGTAGGCACCAAGACCGACTCTGGACACCTGCATTATACAAAAAGAAGATGTGACTATAGCCTAACATTGAGACCCTGCTTACAAAAAGTGTCAGCTTCTAGCCAGCCATTGGAGCAGGGCAGGCAGCCCGCTGCCTATGGGCAGTTTCCAACGAGCGTGTCCCCTGTGAGAAACGCACTTTGTGTGGACACTTCTCCTGTGACAGGACCTCGCGACATTATAATGATTTATAATGCTGTGTGCCCCTGCCCGACCTCCACTGTAATGACTTGTGCTCACAAATTGCAGTGGAGGTCGAGCAGAGACACACAGCATTATAAGTCATCAGAGGGGTGGTCGGGCAGAGACACACAGCATTATAAGTCATTAGAGGGGTGGTCAGGCAGGGACACACAGCATTATAAGTCATTAGAGGGGTGGTCGGGCAGAGACACACAGCATTATAAATTATTATAATGCTGTGCAGTCCTGTCACGGGAGAAGAGTTCACTACAGGAAATCACGCTCCCACGCGAACATGCTAAGAGTACGTTCACAGTTGCCGTTTCTAAATCTGGCAGGTTCATTCCGTAGCCTGTTCCAGCATTGACGCCGACTGTCGGCTGGACAAATACCGCTGCATGTAGCGGTATTTGTCCATCCGAAACCCAGCATTTATTCTGGTAACAGACGGATCACTACTGGATCCAATTATAGTCAATGGGGATCTGGTGGTGAATGGTAGAATCGGGCAATGCCGGATCCAGTAAACTCCGGCAGGCTGTTACCGGAGACGTGAACAAGCTCTAAGGCTGCTATGGGAGAGAACATATATCAGTCAGGTTGCACCAAATCCCATTGTATCTGGAGATCAGCAGCGCCTAGTTGTTTGGTTTCCATCCTGTTAGCGGGTGCACTGACCATTTTTAATTTTCAGATTTAATTTTCCCTATTATTTTATGTTTAAAGCCAACATATGCAGCAACCAAGAATCCTACGTAGGAAGATCGGCTATAACTCCAGCAAAATAAACCGCACAATGTATACACAAAATCTTTTTATTATCCTCCATTGTGACAGGAATGAGACATCCGGGTCAATCAGGCAGCTTATGGTTCAAATACATTTCCCACATTAATGGCACAAAAGACAGCCGATGGTTCTGCGGACCTCGCACCTTTCTTAGATTGTCTGTTCTTGTAGCTTTGCTTGGATCCCCGCTTTGTGGTTCCCCCCTACAGTGTTACCACCCTCTGTCATTGCTTCTCCCTGCCAAATAAAGCTCTCTGGCAGTTGGGTTACCGACGCTCTAGGGTACCCATGATTCTCTGCCCCCCCCCCCCCCATGTGTAATGAGAAGAGCCGTACACTATCCATACCTTACTGTGACCTTCAAGTTTGGGAGAATAGTTTGACTTCTTGAAGTATTCGGGGCCCGTGTGGAGTCTTGAAAGAATGTCTGTGGCTATGGATGCATAAGACTATATAACCGAGGCCTTGTATTCTCTACTCCTTCTCCAGTTCTCACCAAAATACAGCTGTTTGTGCATACAATGCCAATAAAATATGGTATTTATACCCTCTTCTGTTTTGTGTGCTTCTTTGGGTTTTGAACCTAATCTGGTCCATTGGCCTAATGATATTGGTAATTGAAAGTGAGTTCTTTGAAGGACCATCTTTATAGAATTTTTTTTTGCATATATTAACCGCTGCAGCCCATTGTCTGTTGGCTTCAGTTTAGTTTTTGGCCTTCAGACTTCTTTCCTGAGCGCCACCCGAATGCCACCCAGTGCTTTGCCCACAGTCTCAAAGATTGGGTCACAGAAGGTACGGACACACGCGGAGTAGAATTGGCCCAGGCATTGGATTTCCATGAGGTAACTCTTGACGCAGGGAACTACAGCCCAGATGTGACAGAATGACAGACAAGCGAAGAGGAAGCCCCAGAGCAGAGCCAGGGGTAGGCCGAAAATAGCAGAGAGCACACGGTAACACCAGTATTTAGTGACGGTGAAGGTGGTGCTGCTTGCTTTCCACACCCCGTCAAGGCTGTGGATGCTGTCGGGTTCTGCGATGACGTCCTCAAAATCCACCTGAAGGGAGATAACATGGACCAGGTTAGACCACTGCCCTGAAGGACATATCCTATTGTGGCTATTCAATTCAAGTAGCTGATTTGGTCTTCCTAGGTGCTAGTCTAGATGTTCACTTAAGGTCTTAAAGCTGGTTATCCAGAATTAGCAAAAAGGGAAACCAGAGAGAAGGATCTCTGCTGTGACTGTCAGCAAGGTGGGAAGCAATCTGTTTTCCAGCGCATGCGCAGTGTGCAACCAGAGCTATGGCAAGTACACCTGGCTTCACTGCGCAGGCCCAGTATTTCAGGAGCTGTTCTAATAATACCAGGCTCCCTTTAACATGTCAATCACTCAACAATGGGCATGATTGCCACTTCGTAGGAAACCATTGTCTGTAAGGGCTCAAGCATACGGCCGTAAGTGTTTTGCGGTCTGCAAATTGCGGATCCGCAAAACACAGATCCTGGCCTAGTGCACGCCACCCTTTATTTTTTAATTTCTGTAGAAATGTCCTTTCTTTGTCTGCAAACGGACAAGACTAGGACATGTATTTATTTATTTTTTATGGACCGCAGAACCGATGTACAGATTCGGATACCACACGGTGTACTGTCTGCATCTTTTGCGAATCCGAATCGGATGAGGCTAGAAACTAAAATTGTGTGCATGAGCCCTAGTGCTGTAAAAGAGAGGAATAATGTGGTGGTTTAGTGTGGCTAATTCATGATCCCTTGAATAAGCTTTTTGGTAAATTTAAGGCTACGTCTGGCATTCGTGTTGGTGAGGCTACTAGGCCACCAGCTAATCACATTCATAGGACCCCAATCACACAACAAACGCTGGATCGGTATGTGTTGGCTATATAGAAAAGCGTACTACACGCTACAGCAGGGGTCAGCAATGCTCCAGGGATGGTGTCTGCGTAGCATGGACATGCACTTAAAAGGTACATGGGATTTACGAGGATTCCATTAATTCCCTCTGTATATTTGTCTCTGAGCGGAGGTGGATGTGGGCTGAGCCTCCAGCTGTCAGACCTCTTCTGCTATGGGTGACAGCAGCCGCCACACAAGGACTGAAGCACTCCTCGCCTGCAGTGTTAAATTTACACGGATCTAAAGTACAAATTCATAACCAGACTGCAGACTATAAGCCTGCTCTGCACCTACAATACCCAAGCCTCTCAATTTTACATAGAATCCTAGATACCAGCAGCTCTTGGCTATATTACAGCTCACCATTTTGTCCAGCATTCGTTTCGACAGGTGCGAAGAAGAACTCCGAAAGCCAGTGCTTTCATTTCCAAATGCGTCCTGACCATACACTTAGAAAAACATGTTTTATTCCAGAACCAGTCCCCTCTTGCATAAAGGCTGTGTTTGGTACTACAGTGCAGACCCATTCACTTGAAGGTGGACATGAGTGGAGCTGTTTCTGAACGAAAGCATCCATGTTTTTATAGTGTCGTACAACACCTTCTATCCCGCCGGAGATGATGGCTGATCTACCTCACAAGTGTATCCAACCGAAGAAATCTAGGTGGTAGGACGTCACCAAAATTTCAGGACGGTGTACCTAAATTAGTGGGGCGTGGAAGGTATATACAGCCACATAGGTTCCCATAAGGTTTATTAAATAACCAGAAAAAATTATGAGCAGTGGTGTAACAATAGCAGTAACAGGGGGTGGGACCGGATCCCCAAGCAAGAGATAGATTCAAGTGGATCCACATCTTCGGGGTGCAGATCCAGATAAACACTATGGTGGAACAGAAGGGCATTGGTTCCCTGCATTACTAGTGCATAGGGGCACAATAAAGGCATTACTATTATACAGGACATTATTACAATGGGGAGCATTACTATTGTATGGGGGCACAAAGAGGGGGCATTACTATTGAATGGAGGGACACAAAGGGGTCAATAATATTGTATGGGTGTAGTGCCCTGGAGCAGAGATACTTTGAAGTCTGGACATTTGCCCCATGTGTCCCATATGCTAAGTCATCAACTCCTCACTTTATTTCACTTTAAAGGGTTAACTTGCTGTTCACTTTCCCTGTGGAAAGGGTTAATGCACACTGATAGACTTTTGGGACTTTCTAGCTAATAATTAGAAGCTAGTATTTTTCCACAGCTACCATAAGCTTTAAAGGAGAGTAAGGAAAAAGTCAGACTTGTTTACCAGCAAAACCAGACAAACTGACCTTTGGGATGTCTGGTTTAGCTATGTTGTTATGTCTGTTATCCTGTGTCATTGCCATTAAGTATCATTGAAGCTCTAATGCAAATTTAGCCAGAATATATATAAATATATATATATATATATATATATATATATATATATATATGTGTATATATATAAGTAGAGCAGTCAAAGACCCTAGTGTTTTGTAGTGAGGGAACACTGCTTAGAAGAGTAGACTCTGCCAGACTATTGAGTGACCAGAAGAAGATGTTGAGATGGGGATACTCTGCCACAGACCCTGGATCACCAGCCTTCTGAGAGAGGGACAACTAGCTTTTCTCAGCATCAATCCCTTCTTCTGCCAGAAAGGGGACTGGAGAAGCCAGCCCTATGCCTCGCCTGTATTGTTTTGCATCTGAATTTCTCCATTGGGGTATACCACGCCTTACCATCCCTTCCGGTAGGCAGCAACACGTAGTGACAACTCAACGGTGTCTGGGGGACCCAGCGTAGCGTTGGGGCCACCCCAGACCCTAACACTGCATGGGGGCACAAAGAGGGCGCATTACTACGGTATAGGGACATAATTACTGTATGGGGGTACAATGGGGGGGGGGACATTACAATTACACAGGAAAAACACATAATGTGAGACATTACTATTGTTAGGAGCACAATCGGGGCATTACAATTGCATGGGTGCATTAAGAAGTGTACATTACTACGGTATAGGGGCAGAAAGGGGGACATGATTATTGTATGGGGGCACCGAGTGGGACATTACTAGGGTTTAGGAGCACAATGGGTTCATTAATATTGTACTGGGTACACTGCAGGGCATTGCTACTGTATAGGGGCACATCTCGGGACATTACTAATGTGTGGGTACAACGGCAAAGGGGCATTATTACTGTGTGTTGCACAAAGGGAGCATTTTTACCATTTGGGGCACTATGGATAACTAGTATAGAGATCGGGAAAAGGTGAGGAGGGTGCTGGAGAGCAAGGAGCCAAAGATATTTGTGTGTTACACTCTGTGGACAAGAAGATGTTGTGGCTGGAAGAAGTCTCAATGGTAGTCTGTGCCGGATAGAGAAGAGGCAAATGTAAACTCTCATCAAAAAGGATGTCACTGGATGTAACTGTACTGTAATCCCTTAGACAGTCTGCAGGGCTTATGTAGAACTGGTATTTACTACTATTTACTACTATACCGTCACTGTATGGTGGTAATGTTGGTCTTAGTACATTAACTTTCGTTATTAGTATTAACTTATTAGTATTAGTTTACTTATCGGTATTAGTATGGTGGTAATATTCAGTCACTATGTGGTGGAAATTCGTCACCATGATCTGGCAGTATTATTTGGCCCTTATCTAGTGTTATTGGTAATTATTGGTAATGTTGGCCTTGGTATACTATTATTTCCTCAGTAAAGGTTTGACGGTAATATTAGTTACTCGTGTGAGTGGTTTTATGTTCATCCTATGAGGATGAGGACTATTAGGAGAGTAGAAAATTATCATCTAGCTAAATAAGTAACTAGATATATTCTTTTTTGTTGTGGGGAAAATATATCATTATAGACGGCAGCAATGCCACTGAGGTCCAGTCCAAAATTTGTCCTGGGGCCCACCCGACTCTAGTTATGTCCCTGATCATGAGGATAAAAAAAAATTCTTAGCACTCCATGATCAGCTGTTTAAGCCCTGCAGCCTCTTCATTGTTTATGTGGACTAGTCTTCTTACACACTGTCTACTAGGTAGCAGCGGTACAGGATATTGCAGCTTTGTCCCACTCACTTGAATAGGAAGAAACGGCAAGACCCTGCACCTCCGATACTAAGTTGGCGGTGTCCAAGTAAAGAAGAGGTTGCAGCACTTGCATGAGTTGATCAGCGAGGGTGGAGTCGGACCCCAACTGGCCTGATACTTATGACTTATTCTGAAGATAGGTCATCAACATTCTGATCCCTGGTGGCCTGAGGCAGATATGATTTAGATGTACTGTATATGAGAGATGATAAACAAATGGATAGGAGATAGATAGATAGATTCAAAGTCAGACGGGTATCTTTCCTGTTATACAACTGGCCACTCACAGAAATCAACAGCTATACCTACATGGGCCTAAACATCAGCCATTCAGGGTGCTTTAGATAAACCATAGAGAAACTAAAAAACAAGGCATGAAAAACAGGTTTTATGCTGTCAGAAGATGACTGTACCATCTCAAACCACCAGTGACCATCTGGCTTATAATCTTTGATGACAGGTCCACATGCACAAACCCAGACTGGTCAAAGTAGGATTCTGGCTAAACAGAAATATACCTCCTGGAATTCTGCACCACCTTTTCGCCAAGTCCACTGGAGGGCAGACGAAGGCGTTATCATTCTGGGCCCACCTACCTAGTAGCAGTCCAAGCTATCTTCTTAAAACCTTGCTACACCAAGAGGCCCCAAGAAGACCAACCACCAGTGACCACCTGGCTTATACTTTTTGATGGCAGGTCCACACACACAAACCAAGATTGGTCAAGGTGGGATTCTGGCTGAACAGAAATATTCCTTCTGGAATTCTGCATGCATCTTTTCTATAATTCTGGGCCCAGCTACATAGTAGCAATCCAAGCTCCTATCATCATAAAACCTTGTTCTTATGCCACAATAGTCGCTTACGCGAGATTTCTGACCTTTTGCACTTCTTGCCACTTTCAAAGGGCATCTGTCAGCAGTTTTGTCCCTATGACACTGGCTGACCTGTTACATGTGCACTTGGCAGCTGAAGGCGTCTGTGTTGGTCCCATGTTCATATGTGCTCGCATTACAGAGAAAAATTGTTTTAATATATGTAAATTAACCTCTAGGAGCAACAAGGGCGTTACCGTTACTCCTAGAGGCTCTGCTCTCTCTGCAACTGCCGCGCCCTCTCCACTTTGACAGGGCCAGGCAGTGTAAATGTGATCACACTGGGCCCTGTCAATTAAAGTGCAGCGGGTACGGCAGTTGCAGAGAGAGCATAACCTCTAGGTGTAAGGCTGAGTTCACACGGGCGAGATTTCCGCGCGGGTGCAATGCAGTAGGTGAACGCATTGCACCTGCACTGAATCCTGACCCATTCATTTCAATGGGGCTGTGTACATGAGCGTTGTTTTTCATGCATCACTTCTGCAATGCTTTAAAATCGCAGCATGTTCTATATTCTGCGTTTTTCACGCAGCCCTGGCTCCATAGAAGTGAATGGGGCTGCGTTAATAACGCATTGCATCTGCAAGCAAGTGCGGATGCAATGCGTTTTTCACTGATGGTTGCTAGGAGATGTTGTTTGTAAACCTTCAGTTTTTTATCACGCGCGTGAAAAAAGCATCAAAACGCATTGCACCCACGCGGAAAAAACTGAACAACTAAACGCAATTGCAGCCAAAACTGACTGAACTTGCTTGCAAAATGGTGCGAGTTTAACTGAACGCACCCTGAACGCATCCGGACCAAATCTGTCACGCTCGTGTGAACTCAGCCTAACGGTAAGGCCTCTTTCACATGAGCAAGTTTTTTCCGCGCGGGCGCATTTTGCCCGCACTGAATCCGGAACCCATTCATTTCAATGGGTCTGTGTACATGAGCGTTGTTTTTCACGCATCACTTGTACGTTGCATGAAAATCGCTGCATGTTCTATATTCAACGTTTTTCACGCAGCCCTAGCCCCATCAATGAAAAACGCATCACATCCACACTTGCTTGCGGATGCGATGCATTTTTCACTGATGGTTGCTAGAAGATGTGCATTTCAAGATCAATGTGCATTTCACCCGTGCGGAAAAAAAAATGAACCACTGAACGCAATCGCAGACAAAACTGACTGAACTTGCTTGCGAAAAGGTGCAAGTTTTCCTGAATGCACCCTGAACGCATCCGGAACCTAATCCGTATTGTTCATGTGCAAGAGGCCTAACGCCCCCGTTGCTCCTAGAGGCTCATTTGCATATATTAAAACTTAATTTCCTCAGCAATACGGACACATATGTACATGGGACCAACACCGATGTCTTCAACCGCCAAGTGCACATGTAACAGGTCAGCTAGTGTCATAGGTACAAAACTGCTGACAGATGCCCTTTAAAAAGTGACGGGGCTCAGCAGAAAGGGCATGGCCTCCCACAGACCAGATTTACTGTAATTTATGCCAGAAAAAAATGGTGTAAATTTTAGCTGAAATATACACCAGCTCCTAGCTGACAGATTTTAGTTCCTGGTGCACGGAAAGCGAAATTTATTCAGAGGCCTGCGCCTTCATTACCCCAGTGCAATTTTACTAAGACAGTAGAGAACACAACCCTTAATAAACCTCCACCAATACATCAGTGCCCGCCATAGACTGGGACAAGAGTGATATACCGTGGATTTCTGTAGTCCTCACCCTGGATGTGTTCCTATCCCTATTCCCTATCCGCAGCCCAATTATTTCCCACTTGCTTTAGAAATGCTAATGTCTATTTGGCCCTGCCAATAAAGTTTTTTTGAATTTGATATATGTTATAGATAAATATGAGCAGTGTCGGACTGGGGTACCTAGGGCCCACCAGTGTAACTGATTAACTGAGAAATCAGCCCAGCACCGCAGAGGAGTCCTTCTTTCCAGCAGCCACAGTTTCCTGACAGCAGGGAGGGCAGGAGGATGGCCAGACATGTTCTCCCCTCCTTCACTACCAGCAGCCCCAGAAGTCTAAAAGATACTGTGGGGCCTCCTGTACAATGTGCACCAGTAGGAGGCTGCATCGCTGTGTGATACTGCCACCTAGTGGTTACACACAAACGTATTTTTTTCTGTGTCCGTACCATTTTTTTTATTTATTTGTATGGCCTGTATGTGAAACCATTCACTTCAATGGGGCCGCAAAAAACGGAAATGACTCCATATGCATTCCGTGTCTGTATGTCCGCATGGCCGTTACGCAAAATGATAGAACATGTCCTATTATTGTCGGCATTACATACAAGGATAGGACTGTTCTATTAGAGGCCGGCTGTTCTGTTACACATAATGTGGAATGCGCACACCCGGTATCCAGGTTTTGCAGATCCGCCACTTGCCTTTACAGCGATAACAGAAATATTAAAGTGAATGGGCCCGGAGCGGACCTCCGGCGGCACGGTAGGCTAGCGCAAGCATGGATCTGGCAGGCTGTTCCCCCCACTGGAATAGCTATCACACATAGAAAACATGCAATGCACGCACCAAGACGTTTTTTGCCTAACCCTATTTAGTGTAGCACACTTAAAGGGGTTGTCTCACTTTAACAAATGGCATTTATTATGTAGAGAAAGTTAATTCAAGGCACTTACTAATGTATTGTGATTGTCCATATTGCCTCCTTTCCATCACATTATACACTGCTCGTATCCATGGTTTTGACCACTCTGCAATCCAGCAGCGGTGGCCGTGCTAAAGGTGTTGGCCTATGCGGACTTCCAGCCTTTCCCTATACTGTGTAAGCACGGCCACCGCTGCTGGATTGCAGGGTGGTCGTAACCACGTATAAGTGCTGTGTGTAATGTGATGGAAAGGAGGCAATATGGATAATAACAATACATTAGTAAGTGCCTTGTATTAACTTTCTCTACATGATAAATGCCATTTACTGAAGTGAGACGACCTCTTTAACCGCTTTAAGTATAAATGTCTGGGATGAAATTAATCAAATCTTAACCTCCTCAGATTGCACATAATCTATAGTATATTTAAAAGGGTTGTCCTACCATAATGACCTATCGCCTATCTACAGGATAGGTGATAAATATCAGATTGCTGGGGTCTGACTGCTGGAACACCCACTGATCATAAAAAAAGGGGTCCTGAGACATTCAATTACATTACCGGTAATCTATGTACACAAGGGTCTTAATGGGGTTGTCTCACTTCAGTAAGTGGCATTTATCATGTAAAGGTAATACGAGCAACTTACTAATATACTGTTATTATCAATATTGCTTCCTTTGCTGGCTGGATTCATTTTGTTTTCATGGTTACAGACCCCCCTGCAATCCAGCAGTGGTGGTCATGCTTGCACACTATAGGCAAAAGTGTCATCCTCTCTGGTGGCCGGGACCGTGGGAGCACACATAGGCTAGTGCTTTATCCTATAGTGTGCAAGCACGACCACCACTGATGGATTGCAGGGTGGTCGTAACCATGTTAACGAGCAGTGTATAATGTGATGGAAAAATGAATCCAGCCAGCAAAGGAAGCAATATGGATAATAACAATATATTAGTAAGTGGCTTGTAATAACTTTCTCTACATGATAAATCCGACTTACTGAAGTGATACAACCCCTTTAAGACCACGTTTCCTTAATCATGGAGGTCCCAGCAGTCAGACCCCATTAATCAGACACTTATCACCTGTCGTGTCATTGTCGTTTCACCTTTTCACATTCCCTATCCTTAAAGGTTTTCTTTGGGTGTAAAAAAAATAAATAAAAATAAAAATAAAAAATCTGGCCTAAAATAAAAATGCTCGCCCGTTAAAGGAACTGTGTCCAATTTTCTAGTTATCCTCTATCCAGAGGTTCAGGGATAACTAAGTGATCGTGGGGGTCTAAAAGCTGGAGCCCCCACTGATCCCCCTTCTTGACTGAGTGTCAGGTCGAGCATATGCCCTGCCTCTCCATCCATTCATTATGGGGGAGATGGCAGAGTACAGCGCTGGCTAATTCCAGTGGTCCCAAAGAAAATGAATGGAGCAGCAGGGTGTATGTGTGGTCTGTCACACCATAAAAAGGGGGAACAAGACCCATTCCTGGGATCAGTGGCGTCGCAGAATCGGACCCCACTATTGATGAAAACATGAAGTAGACATATGGGGAATGTAAAGTAATAACTATTTTGGGAGGTATCACTATTGTAGTGTCCCACTAGGTAAATGTGGGCACTACACAAGGGTTAATATGACTATTGTATTAATGTGATGTTTTTATGTTCATTTCCCTGTGTTATCTGGGTGGCAGGCCTATTAGGGTGCAGTTATTCATCTTAGACACTAGAGGGAGCTAGAGCCCTTAGTATATATAGTTAGGCCCAGACAGGGAAGTGCAGGGCAGTCCAGGAGGCTAGTAAGTGCAGTCTAGCCTGCCTGCAGTTCCTGAACCTCAGTTAGCTCAGAAGATTCACCCCAAGGGAAGAGTTTACCTTATGGGAGAAACCAAGTTCCCTAAGCAGAGCAGAGCCATTGTTCCAGCTAAACAAGTAAGCTGAAGGGCAGAAGGAACATTAACCTAAAGCAAGGGATATATACCTGAGGAGGATTGCTACCAAGGATAAAAGCCAGCATTAGGGCATACAGGCCTTGGGATACAGACAGCCAGGCTATCTGAGGAATAGTGCAGCCTGGTCTGTGAGTGTTGTCTTTACCTTCTGAGTATCTTGCAAAGACATTGTACCTGCCATTAATGTGAAGCCTGCTGATTAGTGCTGCATTATCTGGAACTTACAAAGGACTGTATAAAGTTTAACCATTTCCAGTAAAGAAAAGTTTGGTTCACCACAACCTGTGTTCCACACTTATTACAACTATAAATCGGTGTGCCACCGTTACAGGCACTGGCGTCACGAATCCTAAAGGGACCTTGTCCTAGGATCATTAAACACCTGCAACATCCAGGGCACCTCATCCACCATCAGGCCTGGTCCCTAAATACAGAGAGTGCCCCAGAGGACCCCTGTGCCAGCCTCTCTATCACTGCTGTACGCCTGCCCAGGGTCTCCATACAAACTGTGAGTAACCCTCGTTTGCCCATTAACCATGACCTCACATCGCAATACCCTGCAGGGCGGCGTACTGCAGTATCTCTTTTAAAAAGAGTTACAATATGTGACAAGAAAACAATCTCAGAATGGCCTGGATAAGTAAAAGCGTTTTAAAGTTATCACAACATAAAGTGACACATGTCAGATTTGCAAAAAATGGCTTGGTCCTTAAGGTGAAAAATGGCAGGGTCCTGAAGGTGTTAAAACAGATAGATAGAAGGTGGATGATAAATATGGATGGATGTAAGATAGACAGATAGATAGTAGGCATACTGATAAATAGTGTTGAGCGGCAGGGGCAATATTCGATTTCGCGATATTTCGCGACTATATGGTAGAATATTCGTCATATATTCGTTAATTCGTTCACATGTTTTTTTTTCATTACTAAAATTGCAATGTAAAATTCGCTTAATACGCATGCGAAAAATGGGTGTGGCCTAGCAACTGTTTTCGAACTACCCGAAGTTTGAGGCGATGTCAGACCAATCGCTTTATATGCAGATAGAGTGTTTTAAAATATTCATGATTGCGAAAATCGACACTTATGATCCGAATTTTTCTTCGCGATACATATAACTTCACTTTTTATCAGGTCATAGTAGATATTACTGATTGGTGCACTAAATATTGTTGTAGCATCACAGCACTATGTCTGTAGCATGTTTGTACAGAAAGCAGAGAAATATCTCTCACATGCACATTGCACATCCATTTTCCTGCCCACACTATATACCACACACACATACACACACACAGAGTCTATAGATTACAGTTTGTGTCCTGTTGCTCAGGACTCAGGAGAAGCTTTCTTTGTCTGACCGCCAGTATTTGATGGTTTATTTAGCGTTACCCAGGGTGTACCACAGGGAGGCGAACCAGCTGTACACCCCATACTGTACAGTCACTTCACTAGACAGGAACATCTCTGCTCAGCTGGCCAATATCCGATTGCTCAGACCCCACACATTAACATTAAATCTAATATTTCCCCTTCGAAGGCAAAATACTTTTCGATATTTTGCTGAGGACATTATTTACAATACTTGTATTAAACTAAATTGGGATTATATGCTTGCATCTTTATCCTGCAGCGCATGTTTGAGCGGGGCTACGACCGCACCCGGGTCCGCGCTGAGAAGCTGGCCATTGTAAGGGAGATCTGTTCTGAGCTCAAGAGGAAGTTTAAGGGCAATCACCCTAGGATGGCCATATAAAAAAAAATAGGTCGGATTTAAAGAGGAGGAATTCGGAGCAGATCAGAGAGATCCGTGACAGAAAATGCCCATGTACAATGTATCTCTCGCCAACACTCTAATGTATATATACAGTTATGAAAATAAGTATTTCATCCCTTTACAAATGATTATTTATTAACTGGTGTGACACGTAGCAAATCAGCCGGTTACATCATACATCTCGACCTCGCCATGAGTATATATATATATTTATACGCATAGGGAGATACAGATGCATGATGTAAGTGGCTGATTTTGTGCATTTTACACACACTGAAATCTATATATATGTGTGTGTGTGTATATATACATAAACTGCAATCATCATTCTGTATTCCAGTAAAAGGCCCCGTACATCATTACACTAGATACATCCCCACTTAACTCCTTAACGCCTAATGACGTACATGTACTTCAGATCTGGATGTGACTTAAAACTCAGTGACGTAATTGTACTGCATGGGGATTGGGCGGGTGCTGCCAGGGTAAAGTAAGGGATCTTTCACACCTGCGTTATTGTCTTCCGGCATAGAGTTCCGTCGTCGGGGCTCTATGCCGGAAGAATCCTGATCAGTTTTATCCTAATGCATTCTGAATGGAGTGAAATCCGTTCAGGATGCATCAGGATGTCTTCAGTTCCGGAACGGAACGTTTTTTGGCCAGAGAAAATACCGCAGCATGCTGCGCTTTTTGCTTCGGCCAAAAATCCTGAAGACTTGCCGCAAGGCCGGATCCGGAATTAATGCCCATTGAAAGGCATTGATCCGGATCCGGCCTTAAGCTAAACGTCGTTTCGGCGCATTGCCGGATCCGACGTTTAGCTTTTTTAGAGTGGTTACCATGGCTGCCGGGACGCTAAAGTCCTGGCAGCCATGGTAAAGTGTAGTGGGGAGCGGGGAGCAGTATACTTACCGTCCGTGCGGCTCCCGGGGCGCTCCAGAGTGACGTCAGGGCGCCCCACGAGCATGGATGACGTGATCGCATGGCACATCATCCATGCGCATGGGGCGCTCTGACGTCACTCTGGAGCGCCCCGGGAGCCGCACGGACTGTAAGTATACCGCTTCCCCGCTCCCCGCTACTACTATGGCAACCAGGACTTTAATAGTCCTGGCTGCCATAGTAACACTGAAAGCATTTTGAAGATGGATCAGTCTTCAATTGCTTTCAGTACACTTGCGTTTTTCCGGATCCGGCGTGTAATTCCGGCAAGTGGAGTACACGCCGGATCCGGACAACGCAAGTGTGAAAGAGGCCTTAGCCCAAAGAGACGACTTACACACCGACCTCCTGTAAGATGGGATGGTGCTGGCTTGCACCTGTTCGGGCTCGGTACGCACAGGTTGAGGCGGCACCTGCTGCTGCCGCCGCCTCTTGCTGAATTACCTGTGGAGCCCCTGCCACTGGGCTCCCTGGTGACCTGGTGCACCGTTGACCTCGGGTGCCTACCTTCCTCATCAGTGCTGCTGTCACCTGACAAGGGAGGTGTCACCCATTCTAGGTCACCCTCCTCTTCATTCCCTATAATGTCAGACCCAAGTTCCACCAGTGGTTGACTGAGGGGAACAGCAGACTTGGAGCCCCTGACCTGGCTCCGCTGTCCCCTCACTGACGTCTGGGTCTGACTAGGCGTGGGGGTTCTGTGGCTGAAACCACCTGCACCAGTTGGAAGGGATATAACTGGGGTACTGACGGGCGGTACCCCCTCCTCCTTCTCCATCCCAAAAGGTCCTGAGCATCCGGACCTAGCTTTAGCTCACTCTCCTGCATTACTATCCCCAAGATATCCCTCTCACTGTTACGCTGGGTTCACACCTGAGCGTTCGGGATGTCGCGCTCTGTATGCGCGATTCTACAGGCGTCTGACATACGCGGCTCCGGAACAAGCGAACGCCTATTGTGGCGCTTTCCCGCTAAGTCTATGTACGGGAACGCGCGACAAGACGCCCCAAAGAAGCTCATCGTACGCGCTGTAAAACGCCCAGGTGAGAACCATTCCCATAGGGAATCATTGGTTCTTGCCTGTTGAGCGTTTTACAGCGCGTAGGAACGCGCTTTAAAACGCTCAGGTGTGAACCCAGCCTCACTGTCACTGTCAAACAGCATCAGGGTCGATTTTTGGGGGCTGGGAGCCGGGGCAGAGGACTCCATGCCACTAGCTTGTGTCACAAATGACACCACTGCCTCGGCGTCTTGAGATAAAATGGGGCGGCTGCCACACCCAAAAGAATCACGGATGAGGTGGACACCCCTGCCACCTGCGCCCACCCCTCCGTGGGTAGAGGAGCGGCCCCGTGCTGGCAGCGGTCCAGCACTGGAACCAACTCCCCTACCACGACCACGGCTGCCCGCACGCCCACGTGCACTCAGTTTTTATATACTAAAAATATATATAAGGAAAATAATGAGGGAATTTGGGCAAACTTTATTGGGTTGGGGACAATGGGGCAAAAAAGGTAAAATAAAATATACACAAAACCCTAAAACACAGAAAAATACTTTTTTTGTTTTTTGTTCACAGAAAAAAGACGCTGACACAAATCACAACACACACGAAACCCTAAGGGTACTTTCACACTTGCGGCAGAGGATTCCGGCAGGAAGATCCGGCAATCTGGACGCAGACGGATGCATTTGTGAGACGGATCCGGATGCGAATCCGTCTCACAAATGCATTGCAATACAGTATCCGTCTTTCCGGTTGTCATCCGGTATTTTTTCCCCCTCATTTTTAAAGGTCTGCGCATGCGCAGATCGCAAATGCGGATCCGTTTTGCCGGAACACTTGGGGCTGGATCTGGCATTAATGCATTTCAATGGAAATCCGGCATTCCGGCAAGTTTTCAGTATTTTTGGCCGGAGAGAAAACTGCAGCATGCTGTGGTATTTTCTCCGGCCAAAAAACGTAAGAGGGACTGAACTGAAGACATCCTGATACATACTGAACAGAATGTTCTCCATTCAGAATGCATTAGGATAAAACTGATCAGTTTTACAAAAACGCGAGTGTAAAAGTACCCTAAACACTTTTTTTTTGGGGGGGGGAGGGGTTCCACAGAAAAAAGACGCTGACACAAATCACTACACACGAAACCCTAAAACACAGAAACAAGCTTTTTTTTTTTTCCACAGACGAAATAGACAGCAAAAGCCTACACTATACTATATCTCTATCTAACCTACACTAGACCCTACACTAGACCCTATCAGCTCCACTATATCAGGATATAACCTACACTGACTATCTGTATTATATATATGAGCTAACTATATAATGTCCCTAACACCCTACACTAGACCCTATCAGCTCCACTATATCAGGATATAACCTACACTGACTATCTGTATTATATATATGAGCTAACTATATAATGTCCCTAACACCCTACACTGGACCCTATCAGCTACACTATTCACTCACTAACCTACACTATCTAAGGCTAGGTTCACACCTGAGCATTTTACAGCGCGTTCCTACGCGCTGTAAAATGCTCAACAGGCAAAAACCAATGTTTCCCTATGGGCATGGTTCTCACCTGAGCGTTTTACAGCGCGTACGAACGCGCTGTAAAACGCCCTACGCCCCAAGAAGTACAGGAGCTTCTTTGGGGCGTATTGTCGTGCGTAACACCTCTGGTTTTCATTGTACGCCTCTGTGGTCAATAGCAAGAACGCGCGTACGACGCGCGTTTCCAAAATACAATAACGCCCCAAAATACGCCTCAAAAACGCCTGTAAACAGCGCTTATCGAATACTCTCAGGTGTGAACCCAGCCTTACACTATCTGCATTATATATATGAGGTATCAGAAGTCACAGAGATTCAGCACAGCACAAAGATCGCACTCCTCTCTCTCACAACTGCATGAAACAGCACAAAATGGCTGCTGGGGAGGTTCTTATATAGAAAGGGGTAGGCAACTTTCCTATTGGTTGCTAGGGATGTTGCTAAGCTCTTGCAGCCTTCTCATTGGCCCACAAGCAAGAAGCAGAGAGGGATCATGTGTACTGTGGAAAAAAAATTGAATACGAAAATATAGCGCTATATTCTAAATATTCGTGAATTCTCGAAGTACTGATATTCGCGATTAAAATTCGCTATTCAAAAATTGGCGCTCAACACTATTGATAAACAGATGGATGTGTAATAACTATTAGACAGATGGAAATAGATAAATAGATAGATAGATGGACATTAGATAGATGGATACCATAGATAGATAATAGATAGATAGATAGATAGATAGATAGATGATAGATAGATAGATAGATACGGTAGATAGATAATGATAGATAGATAGATGGATGGACATGAGATAGATAGATAGATAGATAATAGATAGATAATAGATAGATGATAGATAGATAGATAATAGATAGATAGATAGATAGATAGATAGATAGATAGATAGAAGGATAGATAGATAGATAGATAGAAGGATAGATAGATAGATACGGTAGATAGATAATAGATAGATAGATGGATGGACATGAGATATACAAATATAGATAGACAGACAGATAGAAGGTTGATGATAAATAGATGTATATGAGAGACAGTGATACATATTAGATATTAGACAGATAGAAATGGGCATTAGATAGATAGACCCTATGTATATACTTCAATCTCCCATGTATCGCTCTCTTACCTGCACCACCTCCTGGTTGATATTTTTGGGGTCCCTCTGGACCAGGTCGATCTCCTTGGTCAGGGTGTCTGGGAGAGTTCTGTTCTCTTTCGCCGGCTCTGGCTGCTGGATTTGGGCCATGTTTTGTTACTTGGTCTGTCCTCCCAACTTCTCCCCCGGTCAGTGTCCTGCAGCTTCTGCTTGTAAGGCAGGGGCTCTGGCCAGAGTGCTGGTGATATACAGAGGACCCGCCTTGTCCTTACCCATATACCACTGGAGGAACGTCCCAACTCCGGGGTCTGTTACTCGACTGGGTGTGACTCCAGGATCATTTTATATTATTATATTTTCATTGCCCTATTGGACTGCATTTACATGTAGTAGCTGTTGGCTCCATCCCCAATACTTTACACTGCAGCTCTGCTTCTGTAGATTGGCTGCTGTGTTTAAGCACAGTCCTACTGCCACATTATTCTTCCCAGTTCCTATGATTCGCTGAGAGGGGGAGCAATTTGCACTAATTTACTGATTTCATGGGGCAATCACACCCATGGACATAACCCATAGATCTCACTTCCTTAAAGGGGTTGCCAAGAACTAGAAAAAAAAGGGTCTTCTTTTTTTTTTCTCACAGAAAACAGTACCATTTATGTCCACAGGCTATTGTTTTTTCATTGAATGGAGCTGAGCTGCAATACCAGACACAGCCTATGGACAAGAGTGGCGCTGTTTCAGGGAAATTTATTTATTCTTTCCAATCCTTAACAATCCCTTTAAATGTACCCCTTTAAATAGTACTCGCTGTGAAGGCCAATGCATAACATAATTGTATATATAGCACAAAGGACACATATACTGGTCGTTCAGTAACACTGGCACTAACAGATTAATATTTTTAGACTGGGAGAAAAGCTACACAAGCGCGACAATTGATGCTGAGGTTAAAGGGGAAGCCATGACCCCCGCGTGCCTTGCCACCATGATAGCGATACTGTACTTGATGTAGAACATACGCTTTACATTGAGATGTAAATGTACATATGCATATCAATATAATAGGAAATTACTTAAATAGCAATGCCCTAATATAATATGAGACGTCAAAGCAGGTTCAGAGTAAACCCATGGAAAGTGGCACTGCCATTATTAGCGACATTAGGTCTGGTCACGGCGCTGTGCCCTCTCCATTGCATGTCAGGCTTCGGTTTAGCAGTGCCGGCTTTATTTAGCCCTGTTCTTCCCACATGAAATGTGACCCCTGTCCCTCTCCTCTGCCTCCCGAGAAGTGGTTTGAATTCTTCGCTTGCATGCGACATTACTGATTTGGGATCGGTCTGTAGTTGTGGAATTAGCAGCAGAAGTAACTCACAAATGAGTTTTCTGACGATCTTCTACGGGACCGAAAAACGAAGCGAATAGTTGTGTTCTTCCCCAAAGTCAACACCACCCACTCTTGCCATAGAACTACTCCGTAGTTATGCTCCCTTAGTGCCCACACACAGTGAAAGGCCCCCATAATTCCCCCACACAGTAGAATGCCCTGATAGTGCCCCCCACAGTTACACCCCTTTAGTCGCCCCCCCCCAAAGGTAGTTATACAAGTGAAGGCCCCCAGTGGTGTAAATAAAATAAATATCAGTAATATTAACCTAGCCCCATTCTACCACTGAACGGAGCACATCCTGCTCTCCCCAGAAGGCGCCATGTAGTAAGCACCTGCTAGGATGAGTAGAGGAGGACAGGCCGGGAATGATCCTCAGCCCAAGCGTCTTCTACTCAGTCAGTGTCCGCATCGTGTCTGATGGAGAGAGCACGGCCGGGGCACGGGGATAAGAGACATGCATTACGGCCTGGGCACACACACATTAGTCATTATTACTGTGTGTGTACTGGCAGTAGGGTGGCCACTTTTATAACCTCAAAAAGGAGGACATCACACCCGGTACATTGGGTGACGATACAACACACAGAATGGAAACCATAATCTATAGAACAACGGCAGCTGCGTATTGCCAGGGTCTGGGGTATCCCTTGCCCCTTAGGAGGTTTCTACGAAATATGTGGATTGCCAGAGTCGTGTAGAGTGGCCTACTGTCTCTGTAGATGTTGTAGTCACATGTCAAGGTGCTCCTTCCTGGATATCCTTAAATCCCAGACGTGGTGTAGTCCGAAGCAAGTGCAAAAGGGGGGTTGTTGAACTTGGGTGATGAATAAGTTGAATAAACAGAGTCCAGACTTTGCATTAACGTAAAACACAACTTTACTTGGCATAAATGGTAAACAGTTTCCGAACGGTATCTTGGTCATCAGCAGGTTTTGGCTTAACTTTGGCAGGCAAACACTTCTGCAACAATCTCAGCTCTGCTATGCGGTAGCGTTCTCAGCTCTGCTATAAAAGCTGGGTTAAATAGGAATTTTTCCTCTTCTGCTGGAATGTAGCTTAGTGGTCTGTCTCTTACTGTATCTTTAATCCTAGTAACTTCTTCCTGGCATCAAGCATACTTTAGCTTGGATATAGGCAATGTAAACCCAGGAGGGGACAAGCAACCATGAAGACTTCAGAGGCTGTGCCTCTGTGCCTAGCAGAGCAGACGGTGCTCTGCTAGCCAATACACAACCTTTTCCCAGGAGGGGGTAGGCTAGACTGACCAACACTAACTAATTCCTCCCTCTCTAGAGAGGGCTGGAATGGAACTAGAAGGTTCCTCTCCAGATAAACTATTTCTGCACAGAGTTGCCGCCATCTGTTGGTGAACCAGGCACATTACATTTAACATTGATTTGCAAGGAAATTCATATACACATTGCAGGATATGGCAATAAATATCTATGTAGACACAGGATCACACAATGCAGATAGTGGGGGGTCCAAAAGGAGGTGGTAATGCCACTCGGGGGCGTTACACAACCTTAACCAAATTACACTAGAAATCTATCAGATAAATCATTCTTTTACTCACCCAATTTGGTGCCTACTTAAAATATTTAACACCTTTCCTTGCTGCCTCTAAGAGTAATAAATGGGCACCATGCAATATTTCATGGGAATTTAAGAGTTACTGCTGGGTTCCCCTGGGTATCCCGAAAGCAGGGCACTACCTTATACATGTTACTCTCCTCCTAGCAATTATATACACATAAAAAGGGTGTTCTTTAGGCTGTAGCATGTGCAACATCTCATTCTCTTCCTTCTGGACAAAAGCCAGATCATTCTCGTCTTGTAGTCCTTCTTTAATGGAGGCTCTTTGGTCTGGTTCCCCCAGCAGATGGCTCAAAATGTAGGCTTCCACCTCAGTCTGCAACAATAAAGTGAGTGTTTGCACTTTATTGTGGATATTTGACCATCAGATATCTGAGGATGTGAATGGCATCCCGTGATTAGCTGCTTTAGATCACCAGGTAATTATATGGAGAAGGCCATTTTAGAAGAGCATTTTGGCACCATAGGATCTGCTAAAGTAGGATAACGTTCTGCAAGCTGCAAAGACTTTTTGCATCCACAAGATCATATCATTTTTGAAAAACCAGGTTGAAGAAGAGATATCCATCAGTTTCCTCAAGTGTAAGGCAGCAAATATGTATTTGTCATTGTCATTGACCACATTGCCCAGTAGAGTGGGGATAGCTAACGTGTTGCTGGAAGAATATTAACATTTTGCATTTCATGTGGTTCTCCTGAAGATAATGGTATGGCCTGACAGCACATGGATGATATGGCAATGGGGTAAGCAGCAGAAGGTAACCATGCTGCTGTTGTGGACCAGGTGGAATACTTGACTGCAAAGAGGATGGGAAACACAGAATTAAACAGGAGATGTGGAAAGTGGCCTTCTCAGCCATCTTCAGCAGTCTCACAAGTCAACAGAGCTACTCAATGGCACCACTAAGTTGACCCAGTGGACATGAAAGACATATTAACCCTGTCCATAGTTACCTCTCCAAGTGTCTGTCAGAGGTGACATACACTGGGCACAGACAGAAATATCTATTAAACAACCCATGTACCTTGCTATGTGACTGTACAGCATGGGCAGAACTTTGCGGAAAAGCACTGGCCAAAGACCAATCACTCGCCCGCCCTATTTCTGGATATTAGTGGTTCCTTCACTCCTGAAGATGAACTCTGCAGCGGATGGTGAGAAATTTGTCATAGCCATGTTACCCTTTAACGCAATATCTTAGTCTCCTCTTATCACGTTACTGTTAATATGTAGCTTGCAACCCCTTCTCCATCTTATTGGTCTCAATGGTAGCCAACCTTAAAGGTTTAGCCCAGGGATCAGCAACCACAACTCCCAGCATGCTTCTTCCACTTGTGTGGGAGTTTAGAGAACAGCCAAGCAAGTGTGCATGATGGGAGATGGTTTCAAAACACCCGGAGTGCCGGAGGTTGCTGATCCCTGGTGTAGACCATCGGCAAGTTCATCGAAGCACAAGTCATTCTGGTTAAAGGGGTTTACCTTAAGGATAGGGCATCACTATCATATTGGTAGAGGCTCCAACTCCTGTGAGCACCACTGAGAACTAGAGAGGCTGACCTCTTCCTATGCCAGTGACATTGATTGGTTACACATGGCCTATTCGCAGTTCAGTCCCATTCATCCGAGCACTGCATCTCTTTCAAACAGCTGATTGTGGGGGTGCCAGGAGTCAAACCTCCACCGATCGGATATTGATGACCTGTCCTGTTAGGGCGATCTCTGGACCTTTTCTGACTACATTAACATGTCACCTTTTGGATTTAGAAATTCTATGAAGGTGTTCGTATGTATGAATCGTCATACAGGTAGAACAACGTAACCACAGATAAGCTTTACTGTGGGACCAAAAGTGGAAGGCTGGAATATGTCTGATAGGTTTCTGGACTTAGTCTATACCTACGTTAGTGCTGTGGACCACACTGTCCATCGTTGGTCAGCACCACTGGACATCATCTACAAATACTGCTATGCAGGGGCGTAGCTAAAGGCTCATGGGCCCCAGTGCAAGAGTTCAGCTTGGGTCCCCCCCTTCCCTCAGTGCTTTGTGGCCAGGGGCAGGGAAGCACAAACCTTTGTGCCATCCAAGGCAAAAATTGAAATGGCCCCCCCATGCCAAATTCTTGACCTAACCCCTTCCTTTGACCAGCATGCACTTTCTATAAGGCCTTATGCACACGACTGTTGTGTTCCGTTTTTGTTTCCGTGTGTCTTCCTTTATTTTTGGAGGATCACCAGACATAAAGGAATGTAAAAAAAAAGTCTAAGACAGGTTTGCCATGCAAATGATAGGAAAAAACTGACGCGGATGACAATCTTGTGTGCCTCCGCATTTTTTTGAGGTCCCATTGACTTGAATGGGTCCGCGAACCGTTTTCCGCGAAAATAATAGGACAGGTTATATTTTTTTGACGGACTGGAACCACGGATCACGTGGGACTATTAAGTGGTAAAAAAGTAAAAAAATCAAGCCCTCACACAACTCCATATAAAGAAAAATAAAAAAGTTATGGGTTTTGGTAAGTGGCAATGCAAAAAAATGTTTTTCTTTAAAAAAAAAAGGGGTTTTATTGCAAAAAAGTAGTAAAACGTAAAAAAAACTATATGTATTTGGTATCACTGTAATCGTACTGACCCAGAGAATAAAGATATTATGTTATTTATACCGAAAAATGAACGCCGTTAAAATTTATAACGTAAAAATTCTGTGGCAGTATTGGTGTTTTTCCCATCTTCCTCCCAGAAAGAGTTAATAAAAGTTAATCAGAAAGTTACGTGTACCCCGAAAAAGGCGCCATTAAAAACTACAGCTTGTCCCACAAAAAACGGACGGATGAAAATAAAAAAAAGAAGAAGAAAAACCCTTGTTCAGTAAGGCCCCAAACAGGCTGGTCACTAAGGGGTTAAAACAGCAGAAACCCGGCGCCTGCTGCGATCGCGCTCCAACTTTAAAGACTGGACTCCTACCGAACATATACAGTGGAGGTCCGAAGGGGCTACAGAGCCTTCTCATTGGCTGATGAAAGGTGCGCAGGGGACAAACAATTGTTTCTAGGATGATTTATCCCCCATGTAGTCTACATTGTATCTGCCTTTTACTTGGGAGACGTGCTGCCAACAAGTGAGGATTTTTATGCCCACATTCAATCAGCTGACTAATGGGTTTATTTGCTGATCGCTGCCCTGTGGATACCCGATCTACCCAATCTCTGGCCCTAAGGCACCAAGATGAGTATTCACTGGGCAGCATGGACTGTATATCATAATAACTACCAACATCATAGTTTCCGTGACCAGAAATAAAAACAGAGCAAACAATTTTTTTAAAAAAAATGTTGTTTTTATTCAATTTTTTTCAGTCAGTTCCAACTGTGCAGTGCATTCTGGGAGCTCTTTTTTCCGATTCTGGTCCCAGAATTCTTTGCACTAGAACTGCTTTTTTTTCAAACATATGTTACTTTTGATCCCCACTTGTGCTGATCAGTTGATTCGCGGTCAGTTACACCCGCTGCTTTGCCACATTTACGTAGATGAAACCGCAGCAACGGCCCAGGCTGGTACAGAGAGGAGCTAGGCATACGTCCAGTATACTGGCCCACAGCGTCCGGATAGGGGGCATACAGATGTTACACAGCTGGATACATGGCATGGCACACCTGTACATGAGAAAACATTCACAATATGAAAATAATTATTTGACATGCAAATTAATGTTTGTTTAGAGTAATATTTTCAGGCTTAAAGGGGTTGTACAAACTATGAAAAACATGGCTGTTTTCATCCAGAAACAGCGCCACACCTGTCCATGGGTTATGTGTGGTATTGCATCTCAGCCTCATTCAGTTCATTGAAGAGGTAAAACAGCGACACACGTGGTCATGGGTTGTGTCTGGCATTGCATTGGTTTTCCCACCATAAGTTATCACCTATCCACATAAGTATCTGATCGGTGGGAGTCTGACTGTTGTGAACCCCATGATTATGAGAACAGGGTCCCCAGAGCTCCACTGTCACCGCCAGTCCTGTGAGAAGGTCTGGTAGACGTTCTTCTCTACCTCTTGTATGATGTTCTTTGTTTTGGTTTCACTTTCTCATCTCCTTTCCTTCTGCCAGGTGCCACTTATTTAGACTAATCCTTTTCCTTTATATTCTCTCCCATACTGCCTCACTTTGTGGTTTATACTACTTCCTGGATGAAGTGTTCATTGCTGGAGGCTGTGTCTGCTGTTTGTTCAGATAAGTCCTTTTCTTTATTGTGTTTCCTTCCTGGCTTGATTCTAGGTGACCCTGACTCCGTCCGTATTAAGTGCAGGGAGCCAGTGGTCGTGTCCCCTCACTATCATAGGGTTTTCAGGTGTCACACAGACTTAGGTACGTGGGCATGCAATCGTCTACCATCGAGACCCTTGTATGTGCATAGCAGTCAGGGAGAGATCTTAGGGTTTTATAGGGCTCACCTATATGCTTCTTAGTTTGGGATCAAGCCAGTCGCTCATTTATTTATAAGTTCCAGCTATCTGCTAACGTCATCCGTGACATCCACGTCATTCAACTCTATGGGACTGACAAAGAGTACAATGCTTGGCTATCTCCATTCTAGGACCTCTATACACTAAAATAACCTGCATGTTTTTGGTTACCCTAGAGCCATGTTTCAATCAAATGGTTTTCTGGTCAGATAAAAATGAAAAAAATAAAATAAAATGGACAGAAAAGGTTAAAAATAAAAAAATAATCACTCACCTCATTCACTCCCCCCCTCCTCCCTGCTTCTATTCTGATGCTCCTCTGGTCCCTGCTCCTCTCCACTTCCTGGTCTTGGTTTGACACACAGGAAATGGCTTAGAATCCTCGCTCAACCAATCACCGGCCTCCGCAGTGACCTCACTTTCCAAGTCATCTTCTGTATGTGTCAAGTCGGGACCAGGAAGTGAAGAGCAGCAAGTGGTTAGTGAGGCGAGGAATTATTATTATTATTTTTTATTATTATCTTACTTTTACTTTTAACCCTTTCTCCCTGCTTTTTTTGTAAAACGTATCTTCAGAAAAAAAACTCCTTTAAGGCTACCTGCACGCGATGCGGTTTAAGTGCAGTTTTTCGGAGCAGATTTCAGTGTGGAAAAAACACAGTGTAATACATTACCAGCAAATGGTATGAGATTAGACAAACCTCATGTACACTTTTTGTTTTCCATGCAGAAATGGAAATATGCAGCATGTTAATTCTTTGTGCAGTGCAGGTTTCACAGTTTGCAAGAGAAGGCTACTTTAACACCAGCGTTTTAGTGTTCCGGTATTGAGATCCGTCATAGGGGCTCAATACCGGAAAAAACGCTACAGTTTTGTACCCATTCATTGTCAATGGGGACAAAACTGAACTGAACAGAACGGAGCGCTCCAAAATGCATTTCGTTCCGTTTAGTTGCGTTCCCAAACCGGAGAGCAAACCGCAACATGTTGTAGTATGCTTTCCGTCCTGGGAAACCGATCAAGACTGATCCGTCAATGCAAGTCAATGGGGACGGATCAGTTTTCTCTGACACAATAGAAGACGGATCCGTCCCAATTGACTTTCAGTGGAGTTAATGTTAAAGATAATACAACCGGATCCGTTCATAACGGATGTAGACGGTTATTATCAGTAACGGAAGCGTTTTTGCTGGACCCTACCGAATCCAGCAAAAACGCTAGTGTGAAAGTACCCTAATACGTGTGGTTTTTTGTGTGGATTTGGTGGGGAAACCATAGAAATCTACATGAAAAACCGCTCAGAATTTGTGTTTTGAAATCTGCGCTCCTGTGCAGGTACCCTAATGCAAGTACTTAAATTAAAGGTCAATCAAAGGCCCAATGCACACAACCGTATTCATTTTGTCAGCCGCCAATTGCGGATGCGGTCCGTGTTGCAGCCGCATTTTTTCAGACCCACTGACTTCAATGGGTTTGTGGTCTGCATATTGCAGACAAGTATAGGACATGTTCTATCCCTCTGCAGATATGCTTTCCCCATCTGTATGTCCATTCCGCAAAAAGATACCGTGTGCAAAATTCGGACCACGGACCTATTGAAAACAATAGATCCAAAGCAGAAAACGAGTGTCATTTCATGAGTAAGGGCTTACATACCTGATAGCCCGAAACGCGTAGACTGAGACTGGTTGCACTGGATGTATCATTTTTAACCGCATCAATAAAGTAACGTTGAACTTTTGCGTTATTGAGCTGGATGTTCATTTTCTGGTTTGGATCTCAAGTTACCCGCACCAAGTGCGGTTTATCTTCCGTGCTCATAGCAGAGAAGGAGAAGGTGAGAGCCGTGTTACTGTTGTGTTTCTCTTGGCTTTATTGAAAACAATGGGTCTGCAAATAAAATGTGGACTGCATACAGACCGCACCTGTGATTTGCGGGCCGCAAAATGGATATGGTCGTGTGCATGGGGTCGAAGGCAAATACCTCAAACCTCAAAGTGTCCCTACAGCTGCAATGAGTCCTGCTCAACAGACAGAACTTACACTGCTTTGAAGCTATTAGGATAGCCACAGGGCCACCATAACAAAGCCAGCTAGAAACAGTGCCTCCTAAGAGTGACAACTTGCAAGAAGTAAGGAGTTGTTTGACTTGAGGGCACTACTTGGGCAGGTACCCATGAGGGTTAAGGGTGTGAAACAATGAACGAGAGGACTGCAGGATATACCATTAGGTACACCTTTCTAAACCTTCCAGTCATTGGTATCTTAAATGCATTCAAAATAACAGGACCTCTCCTAATGCTAGTCCTCTAATACATAGCCGCTATCACATAGCCAGTAGGTTAATTACCAGATGTGGAGACAACCCAGCAGAGCAAACAGTATTCCGGAGACCAGGGACACGGGAACGGCACAGAGGAGGGAGATGACTCGGTAGCACCACAGCTTAGATGATTCAAACAAGATGTCACTCCAGGTCCAGACTTTGTCAAAGCTGTGAAACGAGTCCGGTTCCGCTAGGACATCCGAGAAGTCTACCTGCAATGACAACATTGATGGTGATGGAGCATGTCGGTTCAACACTGCTTATCTGTATATTACAGGTCATCACATGCTGATTGTGGGGGTTCAAACACGTGGAACTACACCACCGAGGAGAATGATGGAGACAAGGCCCTGTTGGCAGTTTTACAAATGCCACGTCTGGACATGAAGGATGTTCTACTTTCTGAACAGCATCCTTTGCTGCCTGGTAAGCCAACTGGGGGTTCACCAGGTAGGTTGTTATGGATGGAATGGGTACATTGTAAACCATCCTCGAGCTACTGAGGGGGTCAGACAATTGCCATAGGTATGGCTCCAGGCAAGCAGCTTGTTTTGGCTAGGACACATTACCCATTCCACTGTGCATATAATACATACAGTAGTCCGCCAGAGCAAGGGTTGCTTCTACAGAATAAATCTCTACTCTGCCTCAATATTGGGGTGTCTTGTGCAGGAAACCCCCCCAGTTTCAGATTAGCTCCAGATCTGCATGACTCCATCCATTCTGTAGTGTACCGCTTCCATTCACTTAGGAGCAGCGCTGCAGTAACGGTGAGGACTGACCATAGACCTTACAGGGAAATTTTCCAGTGGGCTGATGCCCAGGAGGCCACCAACTGGATACCTACCAATCTGATGCTCCCAGTAGTAATTAATGCTAGGGGCATCATATACTTATGCTCCTGGCCAGTTACTGCATGTGACCTCCTAAATTGAACTGTATCGCCATCCTTAGGATGGTGATATAGCTGAATACTGCAGAGGGGGGCAGTATTTTGTAACGCACTTTGGTATTTGGTTCTGCTAGGATGGCATTTTGTGCTGCACTACAGTATTATTGGCACTGCCTACTTGTGCTGCCCAGTCTTCTGTCAATTTGGACCCACCCAAAACATGGGGCCTCTTTTACTTATTTTTTTCCGGGGCGGTAACCAGCGTCATTCACTACACAACACAATGGATGGAGCTGTGTAGTTCGACCACTGACTTCTGGTGCAGGAGCTACTGCAGAACAGCTGATCAAGTATGGTGCGGGGTGTTGGACCACCACCGATTAGATATGGATGGCCTGTCCTGAGGATAGGACATCAATATAAGATTAAAATCCTGGACTACCCCTTTAAAAAGACAAACCCGTCAATGCATCTAGTGCATAGTTTCGTTGGGTTCTCCACTGGTCCATTGATGGAATGATCTTATGTAACTGCACATGCAGATGTGAGCTGAGCGTTACTAAAACGTAAGATTCTATACCGAGAGATGCATAGAACATATCCAGGGAATGTGAAGAACTACATGACACAATCACATAAGCTTTAGGTTACATTTTGATAGCATAGCCCTCTGAGACACCAGCGGCATATGGACTATGACATACATGTGAAGTTATATTTGCTTAGTGCTAGATCTTAAAACTACAAAGTGACAGTAATTTTTATTATCTTTTTACAAAAATGACAGGATGTATTATAGGAATCCACAGTCTTGTATACTGTATGTACCTTTAGGTGCTTGTTGATCCCACGAGGGTCCCGTGCATCCAGATTTCCGGGGGCTTCGGTGTACACTGCAGGATTTTGCAGAAATTTCTGATCACTCTCAGGATCCATGGGGCATTCGATCAGATACTGATCAGGAATCATGGCTGCAGAAGTCCTGGCGCGAGGCAGAAGGAGCAAATTCTGAGAATCTTTCTGTGACTGGCTTGAGTATGTGGATCCTCGATGCAAAGCTCAACTCTACCGTCCCATTAATTGCTTAATTTTGTCGTATCTAACAATTTTATTCCCTCTAAACCTGTGGTGTCCCCTCTCCGTCCTGCTGAAGCGGTGGTGTGGATACAATTTCAACCCCTCTCTCCCTCCCTCTGACACTTTTCTGTAACATGCCAATCCCAGCTGTCACTATGATATAAATATGGGGACTGCACCTCCCGACTTCTCAGCTGTGTTGGATTATCTGCCCTTATACTACAGCCCTGAGGCTATTCCTGGTACAGCCACGAGAGGGCGATGTTTATTTTGACTCTATAAATTCATAGACGATCCTTAGATAAGTTTTAACCCATGCCTGATGGACACCAGCTTAGTATAAAGATCTGACACCAGTTCTCACCCTCAAGGTCCAAGATTTTTTAAAAAACTTTGGGGACGATTTAAAGAGTCACTGTACTTTCACTCAATTTAATTTAATAGAGAATGGTGCAATTAGCACAGCTTCTGACGAGCAGAGAAGCTCCTCTGTGATCTCTCCCTCCTTGCCAGCTTTCTGAGCTCAATAGAAGTTAACACATGTAGTGGGAAGTAAGGTCCCTGCACACAATACTGGCAGATTCCAGAGGATGGAGACGCCCTCCTGCTTGTGAGAGAAATGCATCTAGCTGTGAAACTGAATAACAGTTAAACAAGAAATAATATGGCTGAGGAAGACATTAGACAAGCCCAAAAAAGACCTATTCCGTCACAGATATGATTCTACAGTGACGCACAGCCATTATGCAATTTTTTTTTGAAAATTCAGGTACTCTTTAACAAGTGTTATAAAATGCATGATATACGCATCAGCGAAAACGGCATGAAATTTATAAAATGGCGTCTGTGGAATCATGATAATGGTGCAACTTACCACTTTTTTATATGTATTTTTTTGCCTAAAATAAGTCACATACCTTTAGTAGATGTATCAGACTTTGTGAATCATGAGAGGCTCCACAAGAAAGGTCCAATTTATTTTTTGCAGATGGCTCATTTCTATGGGGTCATGGACACATCCATATCTTTTGCGGATCCAGGTGACCATTTCACAGATTATAGAACACATCCTATTCTTGTCTGTATTGCAGTGGAGAATAACCATTTTAGTAGTGGGAAAAATATGGAATACTCAATGAAGGTATTGCTATTTTGCAAATCCGTGGTTTGTTCTGTCCCTCACAAATATCTAGAGTAGAGATGAGCTAATTGAATCCCACAAAGTGGAATTCGATCAGAATTTCAGGATAAATTTGATTCGCCTCGAAGCGAAATTTCCTCGTGCTTCGTGTTAGCGAATCGATATAACCTGAAATAGTGTAAGAAACAAAAACATTCATACTTACCTCCATTTGCTCGCAACGGGTCGCTAGCCTCCCTCTTGATTTAAGATCTCGGCTGAAATCCCGTACGTGGTGATGTATCACGTCACCACTCCAGCCGGCGTGATGACGTAATCTCGCACCGAGCAAGATTTTGCTCCAGATCTTCAAGCAATATAACGGTGGCCGGCCCGTAGCGAGCAAATGGAGGCAGTAAGTGTAATTTCATTTATTTTTTATGTTAATTTCACACTGTTTTTACACTCAGATGCCGCGATCATACACGAATGCGGCATCTGAGGAATACGATGACGGGGCAGTGCTATCGCAGCTCCCTGTCATTGCACCTTACAAATTTACTTACAAAAATTTGTTATTGAAGCAAATTTTTTATTTCTTTTTTTGGCGAATAAGCCAAATCGAACTTTTCATAAATTCACTCATCTCTAATCTAGAGCCTTCCCCATTCATCACTCCAGTTCAGGATCGGTCAGTGCTCCTGTGTGGTGCAATATAGGGGAGACAAAGGTGCTAATCCCCTAGAGGACAGAGGGGTAAAACTTTTTGTAAGTAGTTCCAAAATAGATAGACGCTAGAGGATGGACCTCTGTAACAAACAAACATAAAACAGCCCTAAGGGCCTAGACTAAACATGCACACACAGTATGGTGAACAAAATATACAGGAACGTTCTCACCCATTTGTGGAGGTAGACTGAGGGTTCTCTCAATCAATGTTGAAGGTAGAGATGGACCTGTACTGGTGGATCGCCATGCTGGAAGGTGCCAAGCGTGTTTGCCCCTGTATGTTGTTGGATAACAGGGCAAATAAGCCCTAGAAAACCCTATATGAGGGACAGGGGCTATTACGTCCTACCTATCTATACGGGGAGCTTGCCCCGCAAGGGGCGTCCCCGTCCGGATACCTAACCCTGTGGGGGCGGAATCCCTAATAAACCCTATGTGGGTGCACAGGAGAGCTGACAGATCCTCTATACTACACCCCACAGGAGAGCCGGCAGATCCTCTATACTACACCGCACAGGAGAGCTGACAGATCCTCTATACTACACCACACAGCAGAGCTGTCAGATCCTCTATACTACACCACACAGGAGAGCTGTCAGATCCTCTATACTACACCACACAGCAGAGCTGACAGATCCTCTATACTACACCACACAGGAGAGCTGACAGATCCTCTATACTACACCCCACAGGAGAGCTGACAGATCCTCTATACTACACCACACAGGAGAGCTGACAGATCCTCTATACTACATCACACAGGAGAGCTGACAGATCCTCTATACTACACCACACAGGAGAGCTGACAGATCCTCTATACTACATCACACATGAGAGCTGACAGATCCTCTATACTACACCACACAGGAGAGCTGACAGATCCTTTATACTACACCACACAGGATAGCTGACAGATCCTCTATACTACACCACACAGGAGAGCCGACAGATCCTCTATACTACACCACACAGGAAAGCTGACAGATCCTTTATACTACACCCCACAGGAGAGCCGACAGATCCTCTATACTACACCACACAGGAGAGCGGATAGATCCTCTATACTACACCCCACAGGAGAGCTGACAGACCCTCTATACTACACCGCACAGCAAAGCCGACATATCCTCTATACTACACCACACAGCAGAGCTGACAGATACTCTATACTACACCACACAGGAGAGCTGACAGATCCTCTATACTATACCACACAGGAGAGCTGACAAATCCTCTATACTATACCACACAGGAAAGCTGACAGATCCTCTATACTACACCCCACAGGAGAGCTGACAGATCCTCTATACCACACAGGATAGCTTCTTTAGATCTCAAAGACGCCTACCTGCATATTCCGATAAATCCACAGTCAAGAAGATTCCTGAGAGTTGCCATCAAGAGAGGTGGAAACATTCTGCGGTACCAGTTCAAAGCTCTTCCTTTCGGTTTATGTTCAGCCCCAAGGATATTCACGAAGATAGCGGTACTCATTGCAGTAGAACTTCGCCTCAGGGGGATTCAGATCTTCCCATACTTAGACGACTGGTTGCTGGTAGCCGGTACGGAGAAGCTTCTGCATCAACATCTGGAGCAGACAGTAGGCCTCTTACAATCTGTGGGTTTCCTGATAAATTGGGAGAAATCGGATACGGTCCTAGCAACATCCAAAATCTTCCTGGGGTTTCTAGTAGACACTGTCACCATGAAGCTCTATCTTCCTATACCAAAGGCGGAAGCACTGAAGAAGGAGATGAGAACCTTGATGTCCCTCCACTCCCCTTCAGTACGAAGGGTTATGAAGACTCTGGGTCATATGACGTCAGTTTCAGAGGCTGTCCCTTGGGCGAGTATCCACAGCAGGGATCTCCAGATGAATATGCTACGGGCTTGGCGACTCTCCAGACTCAGATTGGACGCCAGGATAAGGCTGGAACCAGCGACAATTCGGTCCCTCAGATGGTGGTTACGCACGGAGAACTTAGTCAGAGGAAAGAACTTCCGGTTCCTGTCTCCGGTCATCATTACTACGGATGCCTCCGGTCAAGGATGGGGAGCCCATCTTCTGGACAAGTGGACACAGGGCCTCTGGTCGCACGAGGACAGGAGGAAATCCTCAAACTACAGAGAGCTGAAGGCGGTTCTTTTGGCTCTTCGCCACTTCAAGGCCGATATATTGGAGAGATCAGTTCTGATCCGTTCAGACAACTTGACTACCGTATTCTACCTGAACAAACAGGGAGGTACGAGGAGCGGACTTCTTCTGGAGCTGTGCAAGACTATCTTCAGCTGGGCGGAATCACACCTGCTGGAACTAAGAGCAGCGCATATCAGGGGCTGCTGCAATATGCAAGCGGATCGTCTGAGCAGGAAGATGGTGAACCAAGCCGAATGGGAGCTCAATCAGTCAGTTTTTCACCAAATTACGGAGAAGTGGGGCTCTCCTGCTTGGGATCTGATGGCAACAGCCGAGAACAAGAAATTTAGCCAGTTTTGTTCACTGAACAGCTCCGACAATCCAACAGTGGTGGATTCCTTCTCCATGAGCTGGGAACGCCTATTCATCTATATATTTCCCCCGATACCTCTCATCCCGAGGGTTCTTCGGAAGATAGCAGAGGAGAAGCCTCAGGCCATTATGATCGCACCTTTCTGGCCAAGAAGGTCGTGGTTTCCCCTTCTACTCCACCTGTCCAGGGGGAACTTCTGGAGACTTCCCCTGCGGCCAGATCTCCTGTTGCAGGACAACCTGTACCATCAGAATCTGCAGCATCTACACCTTACGGCCTGGAGGCTGAAAGAAGCAGACTGGAGAGAAGGGGCTTGTCACAATCGGTGATTGACACCCTGCTGGCATCTAGGAAGGACTCTACCAACAGGAAGTACGCTAAAGTCTGGCGAAAATTTCTATCCTGGATGTCGCAGAACGGCCATGAGACCATCAATATTTCTTCCATCTTGCAGTTCCTTCAAGACGGGTTCCAGAAAGGGCTCAAGCCGAATACGTTAAGATCCCATATGACGGCAATAAACTCGGTAACGGAAAATGAATTCCTTCATCATCCCTTGATATTCCGTTTTTTTAAAGCGATCAAGAGGCTCAAACCTGTTCATAGAGACCCAGTTCCCGTCTGGGATCTTTCTCTGGTACTAAAAAGGCTGGCAGCTCCCCCATTTGAGCCTTTACAGGAAGTGGACTACAAATGGCTCTCCTGCAAGACTCTGTTCCTAACAGCAATTACGTCTGCCAAAAGACTGGGCGAACTTCAGGCTTTATCTTCAAAGTTCCCGTACTTACGTTTTCTGCCAGATGGGGTTCTACTTCGTACTATGCCAGCTTTTTTGCCTAAAATCCCTTCAGCAGCGAACAAAAATAGAGAATCATTCCTCCCAGTGTTCTTTCCGGAGCCTCTGGATGAGAACCAGAAACTCTTGCATACTTTGGATGTTAGAAGAGCCCTGCTTATCTATTTACAAAGAACAAGGGATTTCAGAACAGTGGAAAACCTTTTTGTCCTCTTCTCTGGGCCAAGGAAGGGTTCTTCTCCTTCTAAGGATACGTTGGCAAGATGGATCAAGACCACAATATTGGAAGCCTATTCTCTGGAAGAGATACCTCCTCCGTTTCCAGTGAGAGCGCATTACACCAGGGCCACGGCTACTTCTTGGGCAGAGGTCGCACAAGTTTCGATGGAGGAAATCTGCAATGCAGCGTCCTGGTCCTCATCCCTGACCTTCGTCAAGCATTATCGTTTGGATGTTAACGCTAGGAGCTCAGCCTTTGGTACCGGGGTTCTGTCTGCAGCTCTGAGTGAAGAGACCCCCCCCTTGTGATCTATGAAAATCCCATTCTGTGCTGCCGTAGGACGAGATGGGAAAGGAAAAATTCTTACCTGGGATTTTACTTTCCTTGAGTCCGTAGGCAGCACAAGTATACCCACCCTAATAAATTTCTTCTTGTTTTTGGCATAATTCTTGGTCTGAGTCTATTGTATTAACACAAGGAGGTTCTGAGGAGGTAGCCTTTTATTGGTCACTGCTAATGATTTAATTATTTTAATCTGTACCTATTATCTAGGTGGGCGGTCCGGGGATCGGATGAGAACAAAGTTAACCCATTCTGTGCTGCCTACGGACTCAAGGAAAGTAAAATCCCAGGTAAGAATTTTTCCTATACTACACCCCACTGGAGAGCTGACAGACCCTCTATACTACACCCCACTGGAGAGCTGACAGATCCTCTATACTACACCACACAGGAGAGCTGACAGATCCTCTATACTACACCACACAGGAGAGCTGACAGATCCTCTATACTACACCACACAGGAGAGCTGACAGATCCTCTATACTACACCACACAGGAGAGCTGACAGACCCTCTATACTACACCCCACTGGAGAGCTGACAGATCCTCTATACTACACCACACAGGAGAGCTGACAGATCCTCTATACTACACCCCACTGGAGAGCTGACAGATCCTTTATACTACACCCCACAGGAGAGCTGACAGATCCTTCATACTACACCCCACAGGAGAGCTGACAGATACTCTATACTACACCACACAGGAGAGCCGACAGATCCTCTATACTACACCACACAGGAGAGCCGACAGATCCTCTATACTACACCACACAGGAGAGCTGACAGATCCTCTATGCTACACCACACAGGAGAGCTGACAGATCCACTATACTACACCACACAGGAGAGCCGACAGATCCTCTATACTACACCACACATGAAAGCTGACAGATCCTTTATACTACACCCCACAGGAGAGCTGACAGATCCTTTATACTACACCCCACAGGAGAGCCGACAGATCCTTTATACTACACCACACAGGAGAGCCGACAGATTCTCTATACTACACCACACAGGAAAGCTGACAGATCCTTTATACAACACCACACAGGAAAGCTGACAGATCCTTTATACTACACCCCACAGGAGAGCCGACAGATCCTCTATACTACACCACACAGGAGAGCTGACAGATCCTTTATACTACACCACACAGGAGAGCTGACAGATCCTTTATACTACACCCCACAGGAGAGCTGACAGATACTCTATACTACACCACACAGGAGAGCCGACAGATCCTCTATACTACACCACACAGGAAAGCTGACAGATCCTTTATACTACACCCCACAGGAGAGCTGACAGATCCTCTATACTACACCACACAGGAGAGCTGACAGATCCTTTATACTACACCACACAGGAGAGCTGACAGATCCTTTATACTACACCACACAGGAGAGCTGACAGCTCCTTTATACTACACCACACAGGAGAGCTGACAGATCCTTTATACTACACCCCACAGGAGAGCTGACAGATCCTCTATACTACACTGCACAGGAGAGCCGACAGATTCTCTATACTACACCACACAGGAGAGCTGACAGATCCTCTATACTACACCACACAGGAGAGCTGACAGATCCTCTATACTACACCACACAGGAGAGCCGACAGATCCTCTATACTACACCGCACAGGAGAGCTGACAGATCCTCTATACTACACCACACAGGAGAGCTGTCAGATCCTCTATACTACACCACACAGGAGAGCTGACAGATCCTCTATACTACACCACACAGGAGAGCTGACAGATCCTCTATACTACACCACACAGGAGAGCCGACAGATCCTCTATACTACACCGCACAGGAGAGCTGACAGATCCTCTATACTACACCGCACAGGAGAGCTGACAGATCCTCTATACTACACCACACAGGAGAGCTGACAGATCCTCTATACTACACCACACAGGAAAGCTGACAAAAATATGTGGAATATATATTTGTAAACTATAACCATTCTAATTACAAAAATGTTTTTTAACATTAAAACCAGATATAGAAGTATTTTGGGAAAAGATCTGCCAGTTCATTTAACCAGAAAAGTTCTCCATTATGTAATACAATGTGATGCAGCATAAAATAAGAGTACAGGTCATTGTAGGAAGCTGCTGATGAGACTTAGGGCTCATGCACACGACCATTGGATGTTTTGCGGTCCACAAATTACTGATCCGCAAAACACAGATACCGGCATTTTGCAGAACAGAAGGATCGACTCCAAATAGAACAGTCCTTTCCTTCTCCGTAATGCTGACAATAATAGGAAATGTTGTACTTTTTTGTGAAACATTCATGCGGACATACGGACACAGAAAGCACACAGAGTCTTTACCATTATTTTTTTGGCCCTAATGGTTCCGCATATGGATCGCAAAAATAAACATGGGAAAAAAAAATTCTTGGTGTGCATGAGCCCTTAAATTAGGGTACCCAGAAGTTAATTAGCATTCAGGCTAGGGCTGTGCGACTCTAAGTTGCACTAAATGTTTTCAGAACGATAGTCAATGGTGTCGCACCGCGACACAACAGTCACAAGAACTGCATCCAAGTTGGATTTCTGTGTGACTGTGACATTGCTGTTGTGACATGTCGCAGCACGACACCATTGACTATTACAAAAAATGTCTCCGTGTAGTCCTAGCCTCAAAAGGGTTTTCTCCGATATTTCTGGCCTTGCTTTGCATTGTCCAGTGTAGAGGTACCGTTCCGTTATACCATGGTGAATGAAGTTGGGCAGTATTTAATGAACATGGTCGCTTTCTTCCACAATCAGTGCTGCTCTTGTCCATGGGTTTCTTCTGGTATTGCAGTTCAGCCCCATTGAAATGAATAAGCTGCAATATCACATACAACCTGTGGAGGCGTGGCACCAATCTTGGAAGAAAGCATCTATCCTATCCTGGCTAACACCACTAAAGGGGCTTTCCAGGATTTTGATATCGATGGCATATCCTCAAATTAAGCCATCAATATAATATGGTCGGGGGCCCGACACCCTGCACCCTCGCCAATCAGCTCTTACCTTACAGAACTGACATCAGCCTGAGCAGCCCTGCAGTTACCAGCTCTGTCCGTCACATAATGGATGGCGCTGTGTAGTTCCGGTGCCAACAGCATCTCTAATACTCAGTACACAGAGGTACAATATATTCTAGGAGGTTTCTATAGAAATATATCATAAATCTATAGTAGAATATTTCTTGTTAATTGTGTAATAGTGTTCTTCTTAATTTCAGCATCACTTCTTCTCAGGAGCGGAGTCATCTATCATGCATCATGATTATGGTCATCTGATGGTCAACTCTGGAGAAAGATTCTGACCATTTGTGGCCTTTAAAAACATGTCAATTAAATGAAATTCCCAAACCATCATCTGAGAAGTTTTATTTCCAGTGTTAAAATGTCCATCAAAAGTTACTGAGGTTCAGGCAGATCATGACATGCTCCATCAGATGCGATATGATGGAGCAAAGCTTCTAACCTTCTAATGTGTAACATGGTGCTGCACAGGGAACTATATGGAGGTACAGGGAGTTGCCTAGGGCTCTGTCCTATGGTGTAGAGTGACTCAGTATGCCTCTGTATGGCCTGATGTGTGCATGAAGGCTGAGTGCAATGCCCAAGAAATTTACATGGGTCTGAAGGGTCTGACCATTTTACTGTGCCGTATCCAGAGGCTTCCAGTGACCATGACTGCTTGTCCCAGCTATGACCAAAGATGGTAGGAGACAAGCAAGACACCTGCAGCGACTGGGACCGCCGGGACAATGTGGGAGTGTTGGTGCCCTGATGGGGGTAGTAGTTGGTACTAACGTTTCTGCAGCTCCGTGGGCTGGCGTGCAGTGATGGGAAGAAAGGCACTGGACACTCTGGTGTTGAGGGGTCTCCTGCCAGATGTTGGTTCAGGTTCTCTTGATGGTATAGGGTTTAAGGTGCAGGGAAGGCAGGGTCCCTAAAGTGCGTGACACCAGCACCCTTGGGTGCAAAAGAGGTGGTAAAATAAAGAGGAGCCCGTTTGAATAAATAACTGGAACATTTGCTGAGAATCACTTGCCTTGAGGTAGATGTAGAGGTTATTTCAATGCAAAGCAGAAGTTGTAATTCATTCAAAGGACATCACAAGTTAGCTGTGGCTGTAATCCTAATAACAGGCTCTTGGGGAGGTATTGACTCTGCTCACACTCAGGCTATTGTCACTTTTGGCTGATCTTTCAGGTGTGGCGTATACATCCATAAACTTCTCTGTTTCACATGGCCGGTACATATATACACCTTCCAGGCTTAGGCCGTTGTTTGGGTCCGCATCCGAGCCGCCATTTTGGCAGCTCGGATGCGGACCCATTCACTTCAATGGGGCCGCAAAAGATGCGGACAGCACTTCATGTGCTGTCTGCATCCGTTGCTCCGTTCCGTGGCCCCTCAAAAAAAAAATAGAACATGTCCTATTCTTGTCCACATGCAAGCAGCGTTTTTCTGTCCGCGCTGTGGTGTGGAGCAAGACAGATCCCTCCTGGCACACAATGTAAGTCAATGGGGAAGGATCCGTTTTCTCTGACAATAAAAAACGGATCCGTCCCCCGTTGACTTTCAATGGTGTTTATGATGGATCCGTCATGGCTATAGAAGACATAATACAACCGAATCCGTTCATGACAGATGCATGCGGTTGTATTATTGTAACGGAAGCGTTTTTGCAGATCCAGGACGGATCCGCAAAAACCGCTACTGTAAAAGTAGCCGTCTTCCAGGTCCTAGCTTTGGTTGGTTACTCATTTGGTCTGACTCTGCAGGAATTACAGCAATTGTCCATACAGATCATGAAATGACATACTGCAGATATATATACACAGGGCCACTACTGATACGGAGTGAGACACTGCACGACCACTACTCCATGAAGATTTCTCCAGCGCCTAAAATAACCAATAACATTCTTTATGTAAACTACTGATTAGATACACCATCGAGTCTCATCTGTGGAGGTTACGACCACTGGGATCCCCCCAATCCCAAGAATGAGAGGACTTCATGGTCCTTGGAGAAGCACATTGGCCCCTCTGGTTTCTGTCACTATACAGGGCCACTCGCCACCAAGCACCGTAATATAACACGCAGCACATTTACATTCAAGGAGGTTACAAGTCGCACACAGTGATAGATCAGGAGCGGTGCCGTCTCAGGAAAAGCCAAAGAACCATTGTCCCTTCTGGAGCATCACAGACCCTTCATTGTGGGCATCGGTCGGGTCCCAGCGATCAATCCCCACTGATCAGGCCATGACTGTAGATCTGATCAGTACAGTGTAAATGTCATTGTGGGATTGTTCAGTCTAATGCAGAGAAAGCTTCATCGTTATGTAATAAAAGGTTCTGCAAGTTTTTATTAAACTCAATTTTTAGGATCAATAAATCTCATGTGAAGATCTCTGCTTCATGTCAGGAGATGAAAATGTGGAAAACCTGGTCCAAATGTCACCCACAGATATCAGCGATGTGTAAAGTTATGTACAGATATAGTATAACAAGCCTTATACAGGGGGACACCTGGAGTACCCCACACCGCCACTCTCTCAGGACCCCCAGTGATAATGGGAGTAATAAGAGCAGGAAATACACAATCACTGACAACACACTGTCCTGACTACTGGACACAACTGCCCCTCACAAGGATTATTTCATTCCTTTATTTCCCAAACCGTCTTCATTTCCAGCAAATTTACTGATTATCAAACCCTATAAAGGCCTGAAATGAAATATGAGCGCCACCTCCACCCCAGATATACCCGTCACATCAGCTCCATCTTGGATGTTTTATATGAAATCACATAAAATTTCTAGGAATTTCTATCTCTGCCGCTCATGGTGTCCACAGTACAATGTATGTGGCAGAGCGGGCACATGGGGCACCTACATGGCAGGTGCCAGCTGAAGGTTCTACTGCCTGTCCTGAGGTCATGTGACTGGCGCACGCTCAACTGCCGTTCACTTTTCAACTGTCAACTGCCGCGAGTGGAAGAGAGTTGGATTGCCCTGCGAGATTTGTGCGAGATGACGTCCAGTGGAGAAGACGAGGAGAAGAGGAGCGAAGAAGAGGAGAAGAAGATGAGTGGAGGAGAAGAGAAGAGGAAGAGGGAAGACGACAGCCGAAAGAAAGACACCAAGAAGAAGAGGATTGCACCCAATGCCAGAGAGTTGGGGGATGAGGAGCCAAGAGCAGGTAATGGGGGCACTGTCTTCATATGGGGCACTATTTCATCTCCACACGTCTCTTCCACAATGTGGCTGGAGGTTTATTTGTAGTACATGTTCCCATATAGACAAGATGAGGAGATCTTTACAGGAGCCATGTATTAGATGTCACTACATTTATATGGGACTGCAGATATTAATGTCATTGTATTATCAGCACTAAGCCCCGGTCATACATTGCAGTGAGGGGGGGGGGGTTCTTCGGGGGCGGTACGTTACCTCAGGGGACGGATGTTCTTTATGTACAGTAAAGCTGTATTAGTAACAGGACGGCTGCAATGTGACACGTTACAGTTAGGACATCAGGTAGAAGGGTAATGTCTGAAATATGGGAACTAGTCAAGACAGTTCCATGTTTAGTTTTCAATTCCATGAAATACACCCATACGGTTTTGCAAAAAAAAGAAAGATTAGACAGACTTATCACCCAGCATCAGCCACTGTAATAAATCTGTCTAGGGTAAGTTCACGCTGTATAACTATTAAACAGCAGTAGTAAATCTGCCCCATATTTCACAATGTATTTACACCAGTCTACTAGCATCAATCCATTGATTTACTGTTCTACATCTCCTGTTTCTCATCACATAGTATATTGTAAAACTGCTGCCTGCAGCCACCACTAGGGGGAGCTCACTGCACAGGAATTTATACAGTTTCCATTGAACCTATAACAATCTCTATGCATTGAGCTCCCCCTAGTAGTGGCTGCAGGAAAATATATTTGTTTTATATTGGAAAGGAGCTCAGCAGTGGTGTGGTCTGCCTCCATGGTGAGGGCACCACTGTCTATACATTACTATATATTATTTTGTTGGCCCATGTATTAGTAAGTTTAGCCTTTTTCAATTATGTGATGCCAGGTATGAACACGTCCTTCGATAATATGGATGCAGCATGTAGAAAAATCATTATATACAGTGAATATACGTTTATCGGCCACACTTCAGATGACTTCTGCAGTCTAATAGAGACTGATCTCATGTTCTCTGATAATATTCTATTCCTTATTTTTGCCTCCAGGACCCAGCACGGCTATAACACCCAGAGCCAACACCCGACTTTCCATCAGCGGGTTCAGATTCCATCAGATGCTGGGTCGGGGCAGCTTCGGCAAAGTGGTCCTGGCTTCCGTCCGTGGCCGAAACATCTACAAGGCCATCAAGATCATCCCCATAGAGGACAATGCGGAAGCCCTACAGCGAGAGAGGCAGATACTCCTGGAGGCCAGAGACTGCCCATTCCTATGTCACCTCTCTGCCGCTCTGCAGTCTCAGGTACAGAGAGGTCTCCCTGCTCCACTCCTCTTCTCCCCATACAATAGACTATGTGTTACCTGGAATCTCATGTTCTGCTTTATACCAGTGATGTTACTGCTCCTTTCTTGTACAGGCCCATGCCTATTTCATCATGGAGTACTTGTCCGGCGGCAGCCTTGAGTCACTGATCGACATGAGCGGCAAGCTGAACATCGAAACTGTCCGGTGAGTGACTAATGGTGAGATATGGGAAAGAACATGTCCTGAAGAAGGTCCATCGTGGGGGGTTAACACTCATGTCCTGCTCCTGATGGTCTTGGGTAGTGTATTGGTTAATACCTGGTACTTGGTGGTCTGTGGTGATCCAGGATTACTCTACAGTCAGCAGATGAGGTGACATCTTCCTTTACAGCAGTTATACAGATGGTTTCAGGCCCCCGATACTAAATCCTCTCCTTTCTCCATAAGGTTCTACACGGCAGAGTTGATCTGCGGCCTCCAGTTCCTCCACGGCCATGGCATCGCCCATCGGTAAGAAGAGCAGTAATCATATTGTCTAGTGGACAAGTCGCATACAAAAGATTAGAGAAATTTCTATGACTGAATATCAGTTCCATCTATTTGAATAGGGCTGTTTCTGCAAACCACATTCAGATGAGTGGGACAATCAAAGAAACCCCTGCAACAAATCTGCTACTCAAATATATATATATATATATCTGTCTGCATTTCTGACCTAGTGCCAGTCTCTTCTGGTGCTCAGTCTCACCTACTACATGTGTCTTGTGTGACGTCAAAGCCAGAAATCTTTTTATTTCTTTGCAGAGACATCAAACCAGCCAACATCATGCTGGACACAGATGGTCACATCCGAATTATAGACCTGGGGCTGGCGCAAGACGGTCTGACCGCGTCCACTAAGATCTATGGACGGGCGGGAACATACCGCTACATGGCCCCAGAGGTGCACCTGGATCAACCATACTCCGTAGCAGCAGACTGGTGGAGCCTGGGGGTTGTCGTGTCCAAAATGTCAACTGGACATTTCCCATTTAAGGACAGCCACCAGATGCAATTGGTCTACCTGGCAATCACCAAAGCAAAGCCAAGATTTCCAACATGGCTGGAGGTAGACCTGAAACATCTCATCAAGAAGCTGCTACGGAAAGATCCAGAGAGGCGCTTGGGTGTGTCAGGAAACATCAGAGACCACCCATTTTTCGGAACCATCTGTTGGGAGGAACTGGAGATGAGGAGAGCGCAGCCTCCCTTTAGAGCTTTCCAGGTAAGTGAAGACTAGTTATAAACTACGTCCCGAGGGTCTAAATGAAAATCTGGGATTCTCTGCTTTTCTGTAACCGCTGGGCCCACGTTTGTGGACCCAATTTTCTTTTAACAGTATGTGTGTTATTCATTCACAAATTTTATTTAACTTTCTTATTCTTCTATCTATTGTCTTGTCTTCCTCTACAGCACTTTTACATCGCTTTGCAGGGACGTCTGCCTCATTATTTTTCTATTCGAATCAATATTGGATTTTGTTGTTGCAGCTGTCCATCTTTTTAGAAGCCCATCTACGCCATTGTCGATCAACCCATTTGATATTATGATTTAATTATGGATGTCAATTAAGTACTTTCATGTGTTTATGGATCTCGGATCATCTATCCATTTGACAACCTATGTTCTTTAGTACTTTATTTTCACCCATTTCTCCCTTTCACATTTTTTATCATTCTCTTCACCATTCTTCACCTCCTCACATTCATGCACCAGCACTTCACATGCACCTTCACTTTCAAGGCCATTACTGAATATAATTTTCAAATGGCATGTAAACTGTTTTGGCACTCTATTTAGTTCCCCTATTGAATCCTTCTGAGTGGTCCATATGACCTTGTATTTCGTCTTATTTATGTATATAGATTTTTTATTGCATATTTAATATTTATTTATATATTTATTTATTTTCACTATTATGCATTTCATTATCATGGGTATCAATATGGTTGTCTTCTCTAAGTTTATTGCTTATTTTTAATCATGTTTATCCTTCATGCATGTTTTTGCCGGAATCCACTTTATAGTTGATGTATGAATTTTCCATTTCCTTTATTTAATTATTGTTGGCATTATCCTAACTGGGATGTGTCCCTTGTTGTCTATATCCCAATTTCGTCTATCATGCTAATGAATTATATATTCATATATTTATATATCTATGCTATGTTACATCTGATGAAATTGTCACATTTGATGAAAGTGTACATACATGTGTCTATTATGAATATATTCAGTATTTACAGTATTAAAAATCTATTTATATGTAATCATGAGATTTACATTATGTTACATTACTTGTTAAAACGTATGTTGTCATCTTTATATGTGTATACTTACGATGAGCGAATGCAGGGCTATTCATAAAATTGTATAATTTGATATGCCAGCACACGTGTTGCTTCTAAATTCTACGCATTATATTTTCTATTAAGGCACTGATGTCCCGTCCCTCCTCCCCTTCTGTGTTGTGTGCGCGCGCCGTCCGTCGCCGCCTGCGGCGTCTCACGCCCGTGCGTCCGGACGTCATGCCGCCCGATCATGTGACTGTGTCAGGTGATGTGGGCGTGCCGGCGGGACGCCGGCCGTGGGATTGCCGGAAGTGACTATGTGCGGACTGCGCGCGCCACCTCACCAACACACCTGGCGACGAGTGAGTGCTGCTCTTTTCATTGGCTGAGGGAGACATAAAATATCTGGTCCGCAGTGATGGCGCTACCCCCTGACGAAGGCACGCCGAAACGCGCGTTGGGGTAGCGCCATCCTGGTTCTCTGTTCACAACTGGTCCCATATCGGTGAGTGCTTGATCACAGGTTCCCAGCCATGGCTATGTGCTGCCAACGCTTAGTTATTTTCGCCTGGTCCATTATTGTTGATCTTTTGGTACATTGTTTATACTCCGCATGATTCATGTTTTTTGTACCATTTATTATGCACCATAGCCATGGCCGTTTGACCATTTTCTGATCTCCACTCACCGTTCACTATTTATTATTTTTCAGGTCTGCATTTATGGGTTGGTCATTGTACCATACACTACTATTTGTCTTTTTCCCATATTTACAGTAACCTCACTGATAGAATATTATATCTTGTGACCAGTGTGTCCATCCAGGATGGCGCTCGTTTTCTTTTCCTCTGCTCCCTTACCCTGTCCTTGGCATTTATCATATGTGTGTTTTTTATCATGTATTTAATAAAAACGTATATATTTCTCTTAATTAATGGTACTCTAAGCTCTTTTTCTTCTATTTTCTGCCGTCATGCTCGGAGCTTGTACCGAGTTATTTACTTTCGGGTGTCCCCCTATACTTATTCATTATACGGGCATTGTCCTTGCTATATATGCTGGGGGACTTCTGGGGTCACTTTCTTCTATTTCTAGTTATAAACTAGAACTAGAACCACAGTTAGAAAGTGAAATGACGGCTATCTCTGTGCACTTTCTTCTCTTGCAGCACGCTCTAGGGAGGGGTCATCTGGAGTGGCCGGACGATGAACCACCTCTTCATCCCATGTCCAGCTTTTCATTCCTGTCACCTAGCTGGACAAAGTAGGATGAAGCCGGCCTCCTGCCCAGAACCCTGCGCCTCCTCTGCCCACTGCCTGTGTAGCTGACCTTGGCTTGCCCTGGACTATGCCTCTCTCTGCTGATATACCGCCGTCAATGTCACCATAATGCTGCCCCAGTCTCTTGGCTCCGAATCCTCTGAACTCTGGCCTAACATCTCTTCAAGACGGCGTGTCAAGAACTCACAGCTTTCCATCTCTACACCAGACATGTGAGTATGTATATGGGCATCTGATCCAGGGACTATTGTCCCACTGCCATATTTGCAGTCAGGAAGGAGTGTTTTTCCCCTTACATCAGGACAAATTGGCATGGTCATAAAGGGGTTTTTTCTCGCCTTCCTTTGGATCACACAGCTGCCCTCCCCTAATTGAAAAAACAATTCGGCTACCCTTTTTGGGGACAAATTATTCGGTCATTGTTTCAGGGACTAATCTGACTGCCATACGTGGAGTCGGGAAGGAATTTTTCCCCCTCCTGGGGGTTTTTTCGCCTTCCTCTGGATTCATAGGATCTGATCCAGGGAAATAGTCTGACTGCCCTAAGTGGAGTCGGGAAGGAATTTTTCCCCCTCCTGGGGGTTTTTTCGCCTTCCCTTGAAATCAATGAAAGTCAATGGATGTAACATATCCTTGACTTGGAATATACATCACAGCATCTGTCCCCTCATTAATACAAATATACCCGAAATAAAATTCTTTTTTCCACCCCTATATCTTTGTGTACCTGGTTTTATTTCCATTGACCCTTCGTGTGCTGATCAGGACAGGGGCAGAGACTGACGGCTATGGGGCCCTGTGCAGGAAGAGTGTCTGGGCCCCTATGTCTTCAAGGAGATACGAAGACACGTAGAAACATACACGTCACACACATTGGGAGACACTGCACAGAAGCCACTCACATGTATGTGCACACGCCACTCACACATAGGACACATGTTGCACACATGCCACTTAGACATAAGGCAAATGGTACACACATCACACACGTAGAACACATGCCACTTAGACATAGGGCGCATGCAGTGAACACATTTACGCCTTGTTGTGGAACTACAACTCCCAGCATAATTCTGTGCAGAACTACAACTCACACACAGCCGTGCACCACACAAGTAATCATAAGAAGCAGGTACCTTGCAATCACACTACCAGCCTAGTACTACATGTCACAGCTTGGCTGATCAGGGGTGACTGCTGAGAGTTGTAGTTCACCCAGCTACTGAGGGGACATGGACTAATGCTGACACACCACCCCCTACTGTCAGTGTGCGGAATTACCTGATCACAGCACAGCTGGGGAACGTCCTCATGTACCGCCATCTTGTCACAGTGGACACCAGAGACGTTTTCTGTTTATTAGACGCATCACTTCAAGAAGAAGGTAAGGAGGGCTGGAATTAGGTTATATGGATCCCTGTGCGGAAATGGGTACCCCCCCCCCCCCCCACAACAAGATGTACTGGTGTCTGTCTCACTGTCAGAGACTTACAATATGAGCTATTACACAGGTCGGCCCCTGAACATTTATCCCCTATACGCAGTGCCCCATAGAGTCCGGGCGTCTATTCATATGACTGCGTGTTGTGCTATTCCTCTATTATTCTCTCTAGAAGTTTAAAAATGAATTGTCAGCAGTTTGCAATAAAGGTTTGGATGGGTGTCACCAGCTGAGGGTGTGCCCCCTGCAGACTGTGCAGGGACACCCCTCAACTGGCATCAGTCAAACGGACCTTTATTGCAGGCTGCTAGTAATTCATTTATAAAATTCTAGAAGGAATAATAGAGGAATGGCACATCATAGAGTTAGGCCTCTTTCACACGTGCGTCATGTTTTTGGCCCGGATAAGATGCGGGTGCGTCGCGAGAAAATGCACGATTTTTCAGCGCGAGTGCAAAACATTGTAATGCGTTTTGCACGCACGTTAGAAAAATTGGCATGTTTGGTACCCAAACCCGAACTTCTTCACAGAAGTTCGGGTTTGGTGTTGTGTAGATTGTATTATTTTTCCTTATACCATGGTTATAAGGGAAAATAATAGCATTCCTAATACAGAATGCATAGTACAATAGGGCTGGAGGGGTTAAAAAAAATTAAAAAAAATTTAACTCACCTTAATCCACTTGTTCGCGCAGCCGGCATCTGTTCTGTCTTCTTCTTTGAGGAAAAGGACCTTTAATGACGTCACTGCGCTCATCACATGATAATTTTTTTATGTTGACGGATCATGTGACGGACCATGTGATGAGCGTAGTGACATCATCAAAGGTCCTATTCCTCAAAGAAGAAGACAGAATAGAAGCCGGCTGCGCGAACAAGTGGATTAAGGTGAGTTAAATTTTTTTTTACTTTTTTTAACCCCTCCAGCCCTATTGTACTATGCATTCTGTATTAGGAATGCTATTATTTTTTCTTATAACCATGGTATAAGGGAAAATAATAATGATCGGGTCTCCATCCCGATCGTCTCCTAGCAACCGTGCATGAAAATCGCACCGCATTCGCACTTGCTTGCCGATGCTTGCGATTTTCACGGAGCCCCATTCACTTCTATGGGGCCTGCGTTGTGATAAACGCACAATATAGAGCATGCTGCGATTTTCACGCAACGCACAAGTGATGCGTGAAAATCACCGCTCATCTGCACAGCCCAATAGAAATGAACGGGTCCGGATTCAGTGCGGGTGCAATGCGTTCACATCATGTCCGTGTCAAAGGGGCCTAGATGCTCCAGAAATGTTATTACATGGGGGAATACGAGTAGTTAATAAAATAAAACATGTCAGGAGAGGGGACAGATGGTTTTTAAAGGGACGAGTCTACCACCAGACTCCTTTAAGACCGTACTTTCAACCAGACGGCTTAGCATCCAGCTGTACAATCTCTATATGTCACTGACAACATGGAGACCAACTCAACTAGATTATTACTACTAGCGCTAGTAGAACGGCGACTGGTTCTAGAGGCTCAGCTAATGACAGCTGCCGCCCCCTAGTGGGGAAAGAGTAATACTATTCTCTGATCTGTATCCTGGCCTACAAGGGTAGACTGGCCCCTGTGTGCAGCCATTTTCTCCATGTAACCGGCTTGTAATCTGCTCCGAACATGAGACCCGGACATTAATTCACATAATAAAAACACAACATCGATGTCCCAACTGAGGGGTAATGACAATTTTAATTTTTGAGAAAAAAAAAAAAGAAGAGGAGTTTAAATCCGCTTCTCAGTGAGTATTGCTGCCTCCCAGTGGATAGAATTGGTCGTTACATATTTTTTTTGTAAAGGCATAAGGCCAGCACTAACCCAAATGCATGAGAATTATGGGTAGGGATACGCAAATGCGCACTTACTGTGTATTATAAGCTCTGTAACATTCATAATGCACAGAGAAAACTCTGCATATCCATAACTCCAGAGCGCACACTGCATATTATCAGTTTATATCTAATTAACATATTTTTTATAAAATCCTTATGAGAACATTAGTCTGTTGGTTGCTATCTGGCCAGTGCAGGAGAACGAGGCCTAAGGTACAAGGTTCGGAAATCCTGACTGCCCAAGGTCTTGATCCTGATCAGTAAGGAAGGGGATAATGACTGCAGCAGCTTTTCTGATTGGCTAAGAGGGATCACCTGACCTGATCAGGAAGGGCTGTCAATCATTCTACTGGTAAACCCCCATTGAGCTGCTCAGCATTGTAAACAGTGGGGACAACACAGCAGGAATCAGTCTATTTTTTCATACTATGCATTAACCTCTTCACGACACATGACGTACTACTATGTCATGAAAGTCCGCATTTTGACGTAATAGTATGTCATGGATAACTCCGGTCACCGCGCCGAATCGCGCGGTGACCGGAGTAAGCTGACTGCACTAATCGGCAGTCAACCATCTTAGCTGAGGGAGACGAGGAGTTTTTCCGCCCCATTGGAGCCCCGATCGCTGCGATTGGCTGGCTAGTTAGGACCAGCCCATCGCAGCATCTGCAATGTATGGAGCTGCAGGGGGGCTCGGCTAGAGGTGGGAGGGGCTGATGACAACAGCCCATGTCTCCTCCTAGGTCAGGGAGGGGACACCAGACACAGGTGTCCCTTCTCAGCGCTGCGATTGGCTGGAGCAACGCTCCAGCCTATGGCAGCACTATACTTCTATTGCCCTAGCTGTGGTGCTGCTGGTGGCTAGGATGCAGCTGTTTCAGATCCCCATTCCCTGTACAATGTCCCACCCTTTACAAAACACATAGACATTTAACATCCCAACATGGCACGAATTAGACCAGGGGTTAAAAGTTAGTAAAAGTCTCTTGGGCCTGGCTGTACTCATGGCTTTTCTGTCCAAAACCGGTTCTACACAGTCTTTTGCCCTGGAGATAATTGAGAAGTGATCCACTTATCTCCCAAGGACAGAGGCCAGACTCCATTAGCCACATGGTAGCAAAAGACAGCAAAATACCTGAACTTATATAACTATGCAGCTATTGCATAAAACCGGTGCATTCAACATGGGACCGTAATCACATGGTAAGAGGCTGGCAAGTAGTCCTCTCCAAGTACTCGTGGCAACCTCAAAAGAGGGGAGTTTGTCACAAGTTAGTGCTAGCTAGTTATATATATATATATATATATATATATATATATAAAAGTCAATTTTAGTTAGTACTAGTTTAGATTTTTGTACCCACACACATGGTGCCATCTCCGTGGGTCCTGCACCTGCTGAGCACTGGTCAGTACTATCAATTACTGACTGCACCTGCTCAGGTTTAGTGCCTTTTATTTAATTTTTTTTAGCCTTTTTTTTCTAAATTTTTCTCTTATTCTTTCACTTATCTTTTTCTCTTTTCTTTCTTTCTCTTTTTTTCCTTTATCATAAATTTTATTTTAATTCATTCATTACAAGCCCCCTCACGTGTTAAATCACTACATAGACCTCCCTGACACTTTTCACTTTACATACACCAATAAAAATAAAAATGTCCAGTTCATCCCAGAGAATGTACTCCGCTGAAGGGGCATACGCCATCCTTGCCTCTGAAACTGAGTCTGCAAGTGAGGGAGAAGAGGATGCCACATTCCTCTACTCCTTCATCATCATCGTCATCCGGTGATGAGGGACCCTCAAGGAGACGCCCCAGGAGAGATGAAGTAGCCCCCCCAGTGATCCCCTATGGTCCACACCGCCTGAGGATTATGAGCCCCAAATTCCAGAGTTTGTGGGAAACTCTGGAATCCAGATTGACTGCACGGGCTTCACATGTATAGATTTTTTTCAAAATCTATTTCTCTGATGATCTCATAAATTTGATCGTGACCCAAACAAATTTGTACGCCCAGCAGTTTATTGCTCAAAACCTGATATCCTCATATGCTAGACCCCTAGGTTGGACCCCTGTAAATGCAGCAGACATTATGAAGTTTTGGGGGCTGTTGCTGCAGATGGGCCTGGTAAAAAATATATAAAAATGAGACAATATCGGAGTTCAGATGTCTTGTACCACACTCCAATTTACAATATGGCCATGTCCAGCTCAAGATTTGAATCCATTTTAAAATTCCTACATTATAATGATAACACACAGTGCCCCCCTCCCCCCCAAAATGACCCAAATTTTGACCGTCTATTCAAAATAAGACCCCTCCTGGAGCACCTCAACTCAAAATTTACAGAGGTGTTCACCCCAGAAAAAGAAATTAGCATAGATGAGTCCCTTGTACATTATAAAGGAAGGGTTACATTTAGCCAGTACCTGCCCAGCAAGCGGGCACAGTACGGAATAAAAGTGTACAAGCTGTGAGAAAGTACCTCCGGGTACACCTACAGGTTCCGGGTTTATGAGGGGAAAGATTCCCGGATACAACCCCCTGAATGCCCCCCCATCCTAGGAGTTACTGGCAAGATTGTGTGGGACTTACTGCACCCACTGCTGGATAATGGTTACCACCTCTATGTAGATAACTATTACACCCGCATCCCCCTATTCATGTCCCTAAAAGCCAGAGGTATTGTGGCTTGCGGCACAGTGCGAAAAAATCAGAGAGGGCTCCCTAGATCCCTGGTAGGGCAACTAATCCGAAAAGGTGACAGCAAGGCTCTCCGCCATGAGAACATGCTGGTGGACAAGAGGGATGTCCTTGTACTAACCACCATTCACACCAACACCAGTTCTCCTGCCCAAGTGCGAGGTACCACTACCCCTGTCAACAAGCCTGACTGCATCCTTGATTACAACAGGCACATGGGAGGGGGTGATCTGTCCGATCAAGTTCTGCAGCCCTACAGTGCCATGCGTAAAACTAAGGTGTGGTGCAAAAAGCTTGCCGTATACATTGTACAGATGGCAATATACAATGCGTACATTTTACATCGAACTGCAGGCCACACAGGAACTTTCCTTCAGTTCCAAGAGGCGGTAATCAAACTAATTTTCCAAAGTCAGGAAGAGGAGGGCCCGAGTACTTCAGGAGGTCATGGTGCCCGTGTTGTACCAGGACAACATTTCCCTGGTGAAGTGCCACAAAACAGCAAAAAGGGGAAAGACCTAAAAAAGATGTTGGGTTTGTTACAAAAGGGGAATACGAAAGGACACCATTTATCAGTGCGACACCTGCCCTGATAAACCTGGCCTCTGCATGAAAGAATGCTTCTGAACCTACCACTCATCCATGGATTTTTAATTTCATCCTTTATGCGCCCTTTAATATTTCCATATCTCTGATTTAGTCCACCTCACTTGCAGACCCACTTTCCAAAAACCACTACATAATCTTTTCTGTGAAACACCTGTTTGGTAAAAAGTACCCTTTCCACCACTTAAAATGTTCGTACGTGGGTGCTATTTTAGAAATGAGGTCAATTCTTGAGCTTTTTCATTTCTGGGGACCTCTGGAATTTTTTTTAAATGCAACATGGCAGCTAAAATCCATGTGTGCCAATTCAGGCCTGCAAAAACCATATTTTGCACTTTTCCTGTAGCGGCCTGCTATGCGCCCATACAGCAGGCTACGAGCACATATGGGGTGTTCGCAAAATGAGGAGAAAATGGGGAACATATACTGGGGTGCATTTTCTCCTTTAACCCCTTGTGAAAGGAAAAAATTGGGGTCTGCTAGTAATTTTTCATTTTTATAAATGTGTGCTTTGAAATGCTTGTCTCAAGTAATTCTGCCTTCTTTGAGACACCTGTTTGTACAAAAGTACCCTTTCTACCACTTAAAATGTTCGTACGGGGGTGCTTTTTCCGAAATAGGGTCACTTCTTGGGGTTTTTCATTTCTGGGGACCTCAGGAATTTTTTTTTTATGTGACAGGACCCGACTGGTTCAGGACCCGACTAGAGGGACGGCCATACTGGACTTAGTATTAACCAATAGACCTGACAGAACAACAGACGTGCAGGTTGGGGGACACCTGGGAAATAGTGACCACAAAGTAATAACCTTCCAATTGTCATTCAAAAGAGCGTTTCTACAGGGAGGAACAAAAATACCAAACTTCACTAAAGCTAAATTTAGCCAACTAAGAGAGGCCATAGGCCTAACTAAATGGGATAAAGTCCTCACAAATAAAAATACAGCCACAAAATGGGATATCTTTAAAAGCATCCTAAAATCCCATTGTGAGAGGTACATACCGTATGGGAATAAAAGGTTAAGGAACAAAAAGAAACCAATGTGGATAAACAGAACTGTAAAGAAAGCAATAAATGACAAAAAGAAAGCATATAAAACACTAAAACAGGAGGGTAGCACGGAAGCACTGAAAAACTATAAGGAAAAAAATAGAACATGTAAAAAACAAATAAAAGCGGCCAAACTAGAGACTGAGAGATTAATTGCCAAAGAGAGTAAAACTAACCCTAAAATGTTCTTCAATTATATAAATGTTAAAAAGTATAAATCTGAAGGTGTCGGCCCGTTAAAGAGTAATGAGGGGGGAGTCGCAGAGAGCGACGAGGAGAAAGCAAAGCTGTTAAATATTTTTTTCTCCAATGTATTCACTGAGGAAAATAAACTGTCAGATGACATGCCGAATGTTGAAATAAATTCCCCATTAAAAGTGTCCTGTCTGACCCAGGAAGAAGTGCAACAGCGACTTAAAAAGATTAAAATAGACAAATCGCCAGGACTGGATGGCATACACCCCCGTATCCTAAGGGAATTAAGTAATGTCATAGCCAGACCCTTATTTCTGATATTTGCAGATTCTATATTGACAGGGAATGTCCCACAGGATTGGCGCATGGCAAATGTGGTGCCAATATTCAAAAAGGGTCCAAAAACAGAGCCTGGAAACTATAGGCCGGTAAGTTTAACATCTGTTGTGGGTAAACTGTTTGAAGGTTTTCTGAGAGATGCTATGTTAGAGCATCTTAACGGAAATAAGCAAATAACGCCATATCAGCATGGCTTCGTGAGGGATCGGTCATGTCAAACAAATTTAATCAGTTTCTATGAGGAGGTAAGTTCTAGACTTGACAGCGGCGAATCAATGGATGTCGTGTATCTGGACTTCTCCAAAGCATTTGACACTGTACCACATAAAAGGTTAGTATATAAAATGAGAATGCTCGGACTGGGAGAAAACGTCTGTAAGTGGGTAAGTAACTGGCTCAGTGATAGAAAACAGGGGGTGGTTATTAATGGTACATACTCAGATTGGGTCACTGTCACTAGTGGGGTGCCTCAGGGGTCAGTATTGGGCCCTATTCTCTTCAATATATTTATTAATGATCTTGTAGAAGGCTTGCACAGTAAAATATCAATTTTCGCAGATGACACTAAACTGTGTAAAGTAATTAACACTGATGCAGAAAATTGTAAAAGGTTTCAGACCACTATCCGGCGCTGCAGGCATAAAGATCAGTCCTTGAGATGAATAAGATTCTTTTTATTATTAGAGTCAACGCGTTTCAAGGGCGAAATGCCCCCTTCGTCAGGACAATATACAGAAAGATTCTGTATATTGTCCTGACGAAGGGGGCATTTCGCCCTTGAAACGCGTTGACTCTAATAATAAAAAGAATCTTATTCATCTCAAGGACTGATCTTTATGCCTGCAGCGCCGGATAGTGGTCTGAAACCTTTTACAATTTTCTGCATATTCACTTTCCGGGAACTTCTGGACGAGAAGAGACCCAGGCAGCAGCACGGCATCCCCTAATGCTGGTGGGGAAATATACCAGCCAAGGCACTTCTAGCTGTTGTGACTCCTCACAACAAAATCCGGTAAGCGAAATACGCACCGTAAATTTATATTATCTGTAAGACGTTACCATACATGAGGCGCTGTGTTTTTTGTCTTTTTTCTTGTTTATAATTAACACTGATGAGGACAGTATACTACTACAGAGCGATCTGGATAGACTGGAGGCTTGGGCAGATAAGTGGCAGATGGGGTTTAACACTGACAAATGTAAAGTTATTCACATGGGAAGGAATAATGCAAGTCACCCGTACATACTAAATGGTAAAACACTCGGTAACACTGACATGGAAAAAGATCTAGGAATTTTAATAAACAGCAAACTAAGCTGCAAAAACCAGTGTCAGGCAGCTGCTGCCAAGGCCAATAAGATAATGGGTTGCATCAAAAGGGGCATAGATGCCCGTGATGAGAACATAGTCCTACCACTTTACAAATCATTAGTCAGACCACACATGGAGTACTGTGTACAGTTCTGGGCTCCAGTGAACAAAGCAGACATAGCAGAGCTGGAGAGGGTCCAGAGGAGGGCAACTAAAGTAATAACTGGAATAGGGCAACTACAGTACCGTGAAAGATAATCAAAATTAGGGTTATTCACTTTAGAAAAAAGACGACTGAGAGGAGATCTAATAACTATGTATAAATATATCAGGGGTCAGTACAGAGATCTATCCCATCATCTGTTTATCCCCAGGACTGTGACTGTGACGAGGGGACATCCTATGCGTCTGGAGGAAAGAAGGTTTGTACACAAACATAGAAGAGGATTCTTTACGGTAAGAGCAGTGAGACTATGGAACTCTCTGCCTGAGGAGGTGGTGATGGTGAGTACAATAAAGGAATCCAGGAGGGGCCTGGATGTATTTCTGGAGTGTAATAATATTACAGGCTATAGCTACTAGAGAGGGGTCCGGGATCCAGGGAGTTATTCTGATTGGAGTCGGGAAGGAATTTTTATTCCCCTAAAGTGAGGAAAATTGGCTTCTCCCTCACAGGGGTTCTTTTTTTGCCTTCCTCTGGATCAACTTGCAGGATGACAGGCCGAACTGGATGGACAAATGTATTTTTTCGGCCTTATATACTATGTTACTATGACATGGCAGCTAAGATCCATGTCTGCCAATTCAGGCCTGCAAAAACCATATTTTGCACTTTGCCTCTATAGACCTGCTGTGCGCCAATACAGCAGGCTACGAGCACATATGGGGTGTTCACAAAATGGGGAGAAAATGGGGAACATATACTGGGGTGCATTTTCTTCTTTAACCCCTTGTGAAAGTGAAAAATTGGGGTCTGCTTGTAATTTTTCACTTTTACAAATGTGTGCTTTGAAATGCTTGTCTCAAGTATTTCTGCCTTCTGTGAGACGCCTGTTTGGTAAAAAGTACCCTTTCTACCACTTAAAATGTTCGTACGGGGGTGCTCTTTCCGAAATGGGGTCACTTCTTGGGGTTTTTCATTTCTGGGGACCTTAAGCCAATTCAGGTCAGCAAAATCCATATTTATTTTTCTCTATTACCCAGGCGCTTGCACTCCTAATTACTAAAGCTGCGCACCGCAGAGGTATCGCCGCCGCTGCTATTCACAAGTGACACGTATATTTTATACTGTGGTACTGCGCGATGCACTCCCTGTCCACCTTCACAGTCTACAGCAGCTATACAACTTCAGATGGGTGATTACCTGTTTCTGGGTTCTGCTTTATTTGACTGTATATTTGTGCCTTTTCTCTCGCTCTCACATCAACATGAAGGGGATTCGGGAAGCTGAACCCTATTGCTTTAACTTTTACTGAGCTTGCCCCGGCCGGCGGCACAGCGCGGTTTTAAACGTTTAAAAAAGGACCTGACTTTTAGGGTCCATTCACACGTCCGTAAGTGTTTTGCAGATCCGCAAAACACGGACACCTGCAATGTGCGATCCACAATTTGCGGACCGCACATCACAGACACTATAATAGAAAATGCCTTTTCTGGTCCGCAATTGCGGACAAGAATAGGACATGTTCTATTTTTTTCAGGAACGAAATTGCGGATCCCGAAAAAAACGGATGCGGATCCCGAAAATGCGGATGCGGATCCCGAAAATGTGGATTTCCATCCGTTCCAGCCCCATTGAAAGTGAATGGGTCTGCAAATTGCGGAACGAATACGGACCCAAATTACGGACGTGTGAATGGACCCTTAACCTGACACAGTGCTGGACCTGACTGTGGTGTCAGGAACCATTAGATGCAGAAGGCTACTAGCTCCCATGTTTTCTAAGCAGGGAACCTATTCTCGGCGCAGTGCCTCCTTATTTGTGGGCTGCTCATACTCTTCCCCTCAGGAACTTCACCTGACAGTAAACATAATGGGGGCGATTTATCCAAACTGGTGTAAAGTAGAACTGGCTTAGTTGCCCATAGCAACCAATCAGATTCCAGCTTTCATTTTTCACAGCTCCTTTGGAAAATGAAAGGTGGAATCTGATTGGTTGCTATGGGCAACTAAGCCAGTTCTACTATACATCAGTTTGGATAAATCTCCCCCAATGAAGTCCCCCTGACCCAGACCAGCTTTCTGACTCCTCCGGCCACGCCCGATCTGCCCCTGATATGAGGGCATAGACGAACTCCATGGCAGAAATCTGCCATTGGCGCATGACATTTGGGGCCGGACGAAACTGGGACGTTAAATCTGTACAACGCTCTATATGCACCGGGCGGCCTCCCCCCAGGGCCCTCTATATCGCCTCCCAGGTTTGGTAGGAATGCCGAGTGGTGTAGTGCGGTCTAAATGTCTCTTTATGTGTGTCACGGTGCTCCTACCTGGATACGGCTGGACCCCAGGCTTTGGCTCCGAAGCAATAGGGGGAATAATTGAAGAATTTGAAGAAATAACTTGAGTCCAGACCTTGAGATGAAGTTCAATGGCGGCTTTACTTGAATAAACATTTCTCCAAACAGTTTTTAGGTGTTTCTTGGTTCCAGCAGGCTTTAGCATTAAACTGGCAGACAAACTCAACTCTGCTATATCTTTCTCTCACTCTGATGTACTGACAAGCTCACTTGGTGTCTTTGTTTCCTCTCTATGCTGCACTTCACTCTTGTAGTCGGACTTTTGTTCAACCAAAAAGTAGGTTAGAATCCTGGCAGCTCCAACATGGAGTCTAAATGGAGAGTTCATTCTATGTAAGGATAGCTCTACAATTGACGCTGCCACCTGCTGTTGAACCAGGCACATTACATGGGGGGCAACATTGGCGTTCCTTACTTTTCTGTCACCGACCTTGCTACAAGCCAACCTACAGACCTGCCAGTGGGGCATGTTAATGGCATGCCACCAGCACATCTTCACCATTTCTACAGAAGTACTTAGCACGAAGTAAACATTTATTATCTAATGAAGTAGTGAGCAGAGGTGAGGTCCACAAGAAGACATCTTTTCTCATTGCCATAGATCAGGTATCAGCAACCTTCGACACTCCAGCCGCTGTGAAACTACAACTCCCAGCATGCAAACATGCTTGGCTGTTCTCACAACTCCCATAGAAGTGAAAGGAGGATTCTGGGAGTTGTAGTTTCAGAACATCTGGAGTGCCAGAGGTTGCTGATCCCTGCCATAGATCTTCTTCAGCTACAGTATGGATCACCGTTGGGTACTAGCCCTGGATATTAGTTTGTGAAGCTCACCATCTAGAGGGTAGATGAAACATCCGAAGTCGATTTGCATAAAACTTTGTTCTAATACTGCAGGAGCTCCGTACAGTATTAGAATTAATTGGCTCCGATGAGCCAAAGTTATTAGGTTATAATAACCTCAAAAATTGATTTATACTGTAAAAAACCATTTCCCGAACTCGGGTTCGGTTCCAAGTGGTACCTTGGAACTGAAAATATGAACAAGAGAATTGAACGGCACTCATCTAGGAGATAGGCGGTGCTCAGTGGTAAAGGGGGTAACAGTATTGATAGAAAACCACGGCACTCCGGAGAAATTTTGTAATGATTTCTTATTTATGTCATTATTTTTATTTCATTATTTTAATCCATCCGCATAAATAGTCACTGGCCAACGTTTCGGTCCAACATAGACCTTGTTCACGGCCTCAGTTTCTTAGGCATTGTAGATGCCGGGTGTATTGTATTTTCTAATGGCACCATTTAATATTGCATACAACATAATGTTTATTTTTATTTTGTGGAATTTTTATTTTAATCATTTTAAAAACATTTATTAAGCCCCCGAGGGGACCTAAACATGCATTCTTTAGATTGCTTTTTCCCTACACTAGTGGGATTTAATACAGTAGTGTATGGGGAATTTAGTATATTCTTATGGAGCAGTGCCAACTGCAGGCGTCCATGAGAAAATACCAGTGCTAAGCCTTGTAACCTTCAGCAGGCTCCAGCCTGTCACCAGCAATGAACGGCTTCCCCCCATCTCTGTGCGGGGAAGTTGTTTGGGCCTTGGGAGCACAGCTCTCCCAAAGAAAGCCGCTTCACATGGCATGGTCACAATTGACACGACATCTGAGGGGTTAAATGCCTGCGATCGGCATAATCGCCAATCACAGCCATCATAATCGCCAATCGCAGCCATTAGCCTTTGTGAAACAGCTGAAACCCGGTATGCCATCTTTAAAGTGCCAAAATTCACCAAACATATATGGTGGATGTCGTGAAGGGGGAGGAAGATCTGCATCAAAATCCACGCCAAAAGAAATTCATTGTGAACATACCCTAATACTTTTTACCTGGGAGAGACTCTTAAAGGGCTTGTACAGGATTCGAAAAACACAGCTTCTTGCATCTGAAAATAGTGCCACACTTGTTCACAGGTTGTGTTTGGTATTGCAGCTCAGCACTATTCACTTCAAAGGAGCTGAGCAGCAATTCTAGACACAACCTGTAGACAAGTGTGGCGCTGTCTGCCATCATGAATGTATGGGTGTAATTAAACCAGAAATTGGCAATCAGTAAGTTATTTCTTAAAGGTAATTGAACTGGATGGCTTCTTGGCCTTGTAGAGTATTTTTTATTTTTTTTTGAGTAGGAGTTTGGGTGACGACTGCTGACTGATTCCCGCAGGGAAAACACAGCACACCTGGGCGATGAGGTCAGCACCTGCTTCTTTTCTGTACTTTTTGCAGGATGATATGTGGAGTAGTACAGAGCAGCAGAAAGCTGGCTGTCATTTGTACAGATTGACGAACAACAAGCCTGGTCAGACCCAGCGTTCTGCAGCCAAGGACTTGAAACAAGATGGGGCGTCTGCTTCCTCAGACACAGAAAGCAATGGCCCTCACAGCAAAGATGCATCTGCCTGTTCTGCCAAGTGTCCCCGCACATTGACCTTTGAGTATCACAAGGTACATTCCAATGACCATTGTGTCCAGATGACCATTGTGGCCTCCGGCACGCGACCGTATTCGTTTTGCGGTCCGCAAATCACGGATCCAGATAATACGTATGCGGTCCGTGTGCATCCTGTGATTTTCAGTTTTTAACAAAAAAAACTATTCTTGTCCACAAGACGGACAATAATAGGGCAGGTTCTATAGTTTGCACCCCATAGATGCTGACAGCACACGTATGACATCCATGTGCTGTCCGTTTCTTTTTGCAGACCCATAGAAATGAATTAGTCTGTGTGCGATCCGCAAACAATGTGGATCGGACACGGAGCAAAACTATGTTCATGTGCATGAGGCCTTACAGCGTCAAACCTCAGGCCCCCCATGGTTTGTGTGGTCCAAATGCAGATCACCATGAAACCCTATAGAGATCTAAGCTTGGTTCAGGGGGTTCAGTCCTTGAGGCCATAACATGGATACTAAGATGTAGCCATAATGGTCTTCTGAAAGAGGCCTTACAAAGCTTTGTAGGTGGCAGCTGAAAACTATAGGCCGGTATAACCTGGAAACTATAGGCCGGTAAGTTTAACATCTGTCGTGGGTAAACTGAAGGTTTCCTAGGAGATGCTATCTTGGAGTACCTCAAAGAAAATAAGCAAATAATGCCATATCAGCACATGGCTTCATGAGGGATCGGTCATGTCAGACTAATTTAATCAGTTTCTATGAGGAGGTAAGTTCTAGACTTGACAGCAACGAATCAATGGATGTCGTATATCTGGACTTCTCCAAAGCATTTGACACTGTACCACATAAAAGGTTAGTATATAAAATGAGAATGCTCGGACTGGGAGAAAATGTCTGTATGTGGGTAAGTAACTGGCTCAATGATAGAAAACAGAGGGTGGTTATTAATTGGACACACTCAGATTGGGTCACTGTCACTAGTGGAGTACCTCAGGGGTCAGTATTGGAAGGGTCACTGTCACTATGGGGTACCTCAGGGGTCAGTATTGGAAGGGTCACTGTTACTATGGGGTACCTCAGGGGTCAGTATTGGAAGGGTCACTGTCACTATGGGGTACCTCAGGGGTCAGTATTGGAGGGGTCACTGTCATTATGGGGTAACACAGGGGTCAGTATTGGAAGGGTCACTGTCACTATGGTGTACCACAGGGGTCAGTATTGGAAGGGTCACTGTTACTATGGTGTACCACAGGGGTCAGTATTGGAAGGGTCACTGTTACTATAGGGTACCACAGGGGTCAGTATTGGAGAGAACCTCAACTCAATCAAACACTTTTGGGTAGAGTTGTAGAAAAAGCTGTGTTCGTACTGAAGCGACCAGTATTCACCAGCATTGGGAACGTGTAGAAGAAACCAGGGAACGGGTGGAGGTGGAGACGAGCTTAGTCTGATCAAGAACGTGCCCAGAAGGATCCAGGCGGTGTTCAAAGCCAAAGGTGGATTTACAAAATACAAAAGATTAAAATTTAGAATTTAGGAGCAAAACAGTAACAATGCAGTGACCTGAGAACCCGCATAACTAATAGCTGCAAGTCCAATCCATGTAGGAGAGCCGAGAGGATGGTCTATAAAGTGATGGTGGTCTCATGTTCAAAGCTGTAATTCATGGTGAGAGATGGAGACTGAAAGTCAAAAGGTCAAAACATTGTTACTGGTATTGAGCGAAATTGTGTTTTAAGTTCGGCGTCCAAAGTTCAGGTTTGGGTTATAAAAAAATCTCGTTATGGATTCTGCTACACGGACCATAACGGGATTCTATGACGGCATGCACCGAGTCCATAAGAGACATTCCGTCATAATGGAAGTCTATGCTGACCATACTGCTGCAAGAGGGTGGACCTCCGGCAGCACACGTGTGCACACTGTAGTACGGACCCGGCAGGGGAAAAAAAGATAAACGCCAGTGTGAAACTGGCCTTACTGAGCAGAGTTGTGACCCCTTTACAGATAATATGCCCAGATGTGCCCCTTACACTAGTTATGTCCAGATATGCCCTTTTCATAATAATTATGCCCAGAATGTATAGTCCTGTATATTACACTGCCCCTCATGTATAGTCCTGTATATTACACTGCACCCCATGTATAGTCCTGTATATTACACTGCGCCCCATGTATAGTCCTGTATATTACACTGCACCCCATGTATAGTCCTGTATATTACACTGCTTCCCATGTATAGTCCTGTATATTATACTGCACCCCATGTATAGTCCTGTATATAACACTGCACCCCATGTATAGTCCTGTATATTATACTGCACCCCATGTATAGTCCTGTATATTACACTGCACCCCATGTATAGTCCTGTATATTACACTGCACCCCATGTATAGTCCTGTATATTATACTGCACCCCATGTATAGTCCTGTATATTACACTGCGCCCCATGTATAGTCCTGTATATTACACTGCCCCCCATGTATAGTCCTGTATATTACACTGCACCCCATGTATAGTCCTGTATATTACACTGCACCCCATGTATAGTCCTGTATATTACACTGCACCCCATGTATAGTCCTGTATATTACACTGCGCCCCATGTATAGTCCTGTATATTACACTGCACCCCATGTATAGTCCTGTATATTACACTGCACCCCATGTATAGTCCTGTATATTACACTGCACCCCATGTATAGTCCTGTATATTACACTGCCCCTCATGTATAGTCCTGTATATTATACTGCACCCCATGTATAGTCCTGTATTATATACTGCACCCCATGTATAGTCCTGTATATTACACTGCACCCCATGTATAGTCCTGTATATTATACTGTACCCCATGTATAGTCCTGTATATTATACTGCCCCCCATGTATAGTCCTGTATATTATACTGCACCCCATGTATAGTCCTATATATTACACTGCACCCCATGTATAGTCCTGTATATTACACTGCCCCTCATGTATAGTCCTGTATATTATACTGCACCCCATGTATAGTCCTGTATTATATACTGCACCCCATGTATAGTCCTGTATATTACACTGCACCCCATGTATAGTCCTGTATATTATACTGTACCCCATGTATAGTCCTGTATATTATACTGCCCCCCATGTATAGTCCTGTATATTATACTGCACCCCATGTATAGTCCTATATATTACACTGCACCCCATGTATAGTCCTGTATATTATACTGCACCCCATGTATAGTCCTGTATATTACACTGCACCCCATGTATAGTCCTGTATATTATACTGCACCCCATGTATAGTCCTGTATATTATACTGCACCCCATGTATAGTCCTGTATATTATACTGCCCCCCATGTATAGTCCTGTATATTATACTGTAACCCATGTATAGTCCTGTATATTATACTGTAACCCATGTATAGTCCTGTATATTACACTGCACCCCATGTATAGTCCTGTATATAACACTGCACCCCATATATAGTCCTGTATATTATACTGCACCCCATGTATAGTCCTGTATATTATACTGCACCCCATGTATAGTCCTGTATATTACACTGCACCCCATGTATAAACCTGTATATTATACTGCCCCTCATGTATAGTCCTGTATATTATACTGTAACCCATGTATAGTCCTGTATATTACACTGCACCACATGTATAGTCCTGTATATTATACTGCACCCCATGTATAGTCCTATATATTACACTGCACCCCATGTATAGTCCTGTATATTACACTGCACCCCATGTATAGTCCTGTATATTATACTGCACCCCATGTATAGTCCTATATATTACACTGCACCCCATGTATAGTCCTGTATATTATACTGCACCCCATGTATAGTCCTATATATTACACTGCACCCCATGTATAGTCCTGTATATTATACTGCACCCCATGTATAGTCCTGTATATTACACAATAATCCACTGTATGAGAAATATCTTTAAAATGTTTTATTGTAAAAATGTTACATTATAGTTAAATATCTGTAATCATCTCACACACATCATCTTGTATGTAATCTATCACTCCCATCATCTAACACATCGGGTCAGATTAACAGTAAAACTGTCTTTGTTGCCCGTAGCGACCAATCACAGCGCTGCTTTTATTTTCAAAGAGCCAAATACAAACTGAAAGCTGCGATGTGATTGGCTGCTACAGGGACCAAAGTCCTCTGGGGTCATATATCCCACCCCTCATCCCAAAATCTATGTAAAAAGAATGAAAAAACATGAAGAAAATTTCAGGCAAGAACATGTATGTACATGATGTGATATTAAAAACGTGAGTTCAGTACATCCAATATGGCCGCTCTCATGCTAAGGCACTTCTTGTGATGTCATCAATAGATGCTTGTCCCCCTGGCCCCCCCTCCTCTGGCATGACCTTTTTACTTGTGATGTCATAATGGGCATGACTCGCTTACTTATGACATAATAATCAGGGGGTGTGGTCTAAGCCCATAAATTGGGGTCACGCCCTGACAGCAGTGTCAGTATCTCTAGCTGTCTCTCACCATGGGGAAGTCCGCGAAGAAGAGGAGGTTGGCGCGAAAGACGATTCCTGTGGTGAACGCTGTAGAGAAGATGGATGTCGGCCCTCGACAATATTCGGACGACATTGACATGAAGTCCGAACACGGTGACGACAAAATGGATGTTGGCCCTCGCCAATATCCGGACGACGTGGAGATGGAGGACCTTCCGGGGAACACCAGTAACATCAGGGCCTTAAGTACCCGGAAGAGAAAGCGGCCAACCTGTAACATCTGCCGCCGGCTGTAACATCTGCCGATAGGCCCTTACCATACCATCTGCCCCTTGGCCACCATATAACATCTGCTGCTTGGCCCCACTTACCATCTGCCGCCTGGGGCCATTTACCATCTGCGGCTTGGGGCCATTTACCATCTGCAGCTTGGGGCCCACTTACCATCTACCCCTTGGGGCCCACTTACCATCTACCCCTTGGGGCCCACTTACCATCTACCCCTTGGGGCCCACTTACCATCTACCCCTTGGGGCCCACTTACCATCTACCCCTTGGGGCCCACTTACCATCTACCCCTTGGGGCCCACTTACCATCTACCCCTTGGGGCCCACTTACCATCTATAGATGGTTTTACCATCCAAACCATCTGAAATTCCAGTGAAGACGAGCAGAGCACCACCAGGTCCGGTAAGTTTGGCCGCTTCCCTCTGTCTTCTCCTTGTGTTTTTGTAAACAGTTTTTTTATTTGGGTATTTTCTCTTCTAGGATCCGACTACAAAATAACATCAGGAACCTCTGGTGACAATATTCTGTCCCTGAAAATCTGCCAGAGGTGCGACCCCCGACCTCCTCTCTACAAGTTAGCGGACCTGAATCCAGCCAATCCTGAAGACGGAACCAGAGCTGCAAAAGAATAATTTAAAACCTAAAACCTTTTACAAATAAAAATGATTTTTTTAAAGAAAAAATTGTGTTTTATTTCTCTTAATTATCAAATTGCATAAATCGTACTCAGCCGCTATTTTCTATGGGTATCCTAAGGGTATAGTAAGTAAGCTCCGAGCTGGATCCTGAAGGGGTGCGCTATTTACGCTTTTTAAAAGTGTAGTATTTAAAGTCACACATTTTTGCACACAATCTGCATGCGCTAAAGTTTGTGACTTTTATTATAGCCGGAAAACTAGTACAAGTCTCAAAATAAATAATCCCCCAGGTAATATTCCATCCACTAGTTTTATCTCCATCAGGGCTCATTCAGACGGCCGTATGCTGTCCGCAAAAATACTGAATGCTATCCGTTTTTTTGCGGATCCGCAAAAAAACTGATCCGCAAAAAAACGGATAGCATTCAGTATTTTTGCTGACCCATAGACTTCAATAGAGCCATGTCCTGATTTTCACGGACAAGTATAGGACATGTTTAATTTATTTTGCGGAACCTTGGAATAGAAAAGGGCCCCATAGAAGTGAATAGGTCAGCATCTAATCCGCAAAAAAACGGATCCGCATTTTTGCGGATAGCATACGGCCGTCTGAATGAGCCCTCAAGGGTATGTTAATAAAGTACATTCAAGATGGCCGCTCTGATGCTACGCCATCCTTTGTGATGTCATCATTAGAATCCTGCCATGGTAACACATTTTGTGATTTCACCATTAGAATCCTGGCACGATAACGCTTCTTGTTTCCTTAGAAACACTATCTGTGATGTCATCGGCTACAGAGTCTGAGTGTCATAATCAGTGGCATGACTGCAGGGCATAGATAGGGGGTCATCACCCGTCACCTGAGTGGCCCCCAATCCAGATAATGCCGCACCATGACTACTAGTAATACAGCTAAATAGTGACTGAATATTACCACCGTACTGTTACTAACAGACCACTGTAGGAAGATCACTATTACCCCCACATAGTAATATAGTGTGTACGGCTAGGGCTACACTGCGACTTTTTGTAGCCGAAACGACGTTTAGCTTAAGGCCGGATCCGGATCAATGCCTTTCAATGGGCATTCATTCCGGATCCGGCCTTGCCGCAAGTGTTCAGGGTTTTTGGCCGGAGCAAAAAGCGCAGCATGCTGCGGTATTTTCTCCGGCCAAAAAACGTTCCGGTCCGGAACTGAAGATATGACGCATCTTGAACGCATTTCTCTGCATTAAGAATGCATGGGGATAATCCTGATCAGGATTCTTCCGGCATACAGCCCCGATGACGGAACTCTATGCCGGAAGAAAAGAACGCAAGTGTGAAAGAGCCCTAAGAGGGATCACCTGACCTGACCAGGAAGGGCTGTCAATCATTCTACTGGTAAACCCCCATTGAGCTGCTCAGCATTGTAAACAGTGGGGTCAACACAGCAGGAATCAGTCTATTTTTTCATACTATGCATTAACCCCTTCCCGACACATGACGTACTACTATGTCATGAAAGTCGGTGACTTACCGCATCTTGACGTAATAGTATGTCATGGATAACTCCGGTCACCGCGCCGAACCGCGGGGTGACCGGAGTAAGCTTACTGCATTAATCAGCAGTCAACCATCTTAGCTGAGGGAGACGAGGAGTTTTTCCGCCCCCCTGCAGCCCCGATCGCTGCGATTGGCTGGCTAGTGAACACCAGCCCATTGCAGCGTCGGCAATGTATGGGGCTGCAGGGGGGCTCGGCTAGAGGTGGGAGGGGCTGATGACATCAGCCCATGTCTCCTCCTAGGTCAGGGAGGGGACTCCCTTCCCAGTGCTGCGATTGGCTTCTTTTTTTGGCCTTTTTTGTGTGCAAGCTGTGAATGGCAGGTGCTGAGCACTTGTGTGTTTTTTAGTGCCAGCTATATGTGTAAGGTCGATTCATTGTTAGACCAACCTATAAGAAAAAACTCACATATAATGTATAGATTACACTGGGGTCTAGTATAATATACTGAGCCAACCCAAAAACAGAACCAATAACCCCAAAGAAAAGTGGGAGACACACATATAAAATATATGTAATTTATTGAGACATGATCACATAACAAACAATATATGAAACAAAAGGCACAAGTGTACAGGAGGGGGGGAGACCTAATGTAAGGAGGTCAGATACAACCTCTCTCCCAAACACCCAACTGGCAGGGAAAAAGATGTCACAGCCCTAGGTATACATCAGCATGAAAATTGTGAGAACTGTAGGTTCACTCAGAGTAACATGTATTGGTATGTATGTTGCATGCACAGAAAGATAAATGAAAACATTTACAAATAGCACAAGGCAAACTAGCCCACCCAAAGACCTGGGATGGCCGCATAAGATATGCACATAGCCATTGAACTGTACAATACAGACAGAGGCAAGTGTGCCAAGTGCAGGTGGCAATAGAGATATAAAAATAAATGTAACAACTAACTGAGCAAAACAACAAAACCTGTATTACCCATGACGGTGGTATTGGTTATCAGCCGTCCGACCCCTATCCATACCCACTCTTTCCCCTCCAAACCCCGTATCCTACCTTCGCCCATACCTCATCTTCTAACATACCTCCAAAATGACACACGGACACCGAGCTTGGAATAAATCGGCCACAGCAGCCGTCTTTTATTAACGTATAAACATAACAAATAATAAATAACAATTCTCCCCCCCCCCCCCCCGAGGGGAGGTCCTTGAAGCCCCCAAACAACCGCAAATACCCCACTGGGTGAGCCATCTTGCTTCCAGCCGTTGCCCTCCAGCTCAGAGCACCACTGAATGGCCCCTTTTAAATCCGTCACCACTGGGAGTCCAGCCCCAACCATGGAGCCCTCCCAGCATCCTCCTCTGTGAATCAGACCAACTTCAAGGACCTCCCCCCGCCACAGCCACCGTGACACCTAAACTACCCCCACCGGCCACATGACCCCTTAAACCTCTTCCCCAACCCCTTAAATAAAGGGAGGGTGGGCGGGAGCTCTTTTCAGGATCCGACAAAATGTCCCCCGGTCTCCCCTCAGCTTCCCTATTTAACCCCTTAACCACACCCCTACACTTAAACCACCCAATCACCCACTTTCACCAATTTCTCCTCCCATCCCCTCTAAACTCCACCTAACCTACTAACTGGGGTCTCCCTAAACCAAACCCCCGTCATGATGCCCTCCCCTAAGGCTACGCCCCTCAGTCCGGCCATGACTTGATATGCTGGACCCAGAGCGTGTGACCAAAAGCTGCACCTCGACGTACGTTTCACCTGGAGAGGCTTCGTCACCTCCTGACGAAGCCTCTCCAGGTGAAACGTACGTCGAGGTGCAGCTTTTGGTCACACGCTCTGGGTCCAGCATATCATGGGTAATACATGTTTTGTTGTTTTGCTCAGTTAGTTGTTACATTTCTTTTTATATCTCTATTGCCACCTGCACTTGGCACACTTGCCTCTGTCTGTATTGTACAGTTCAATGGCTATGTGCATATCTTATGCGGCCATCCCAGGTCTTTGGGTGGGCTAGTTTGCCTTGTGCTATTTGTAAATTTTTTCATTTATCTTTCTGTGCATGCAACATACATACCAGTACATGTTACTCTGAGTGAACCTACAGTTCTCACAATGTTCATGCTGATGTATACCTAGGGCTGTGACATCTTTTTCCCTGCCAGTTGGGTGTTTGGGAGAGAGGTTGTATCTGACCTCCTTACATGAGGTCTCCCCCCCTCCTGTACACTTGTGCCTTTTGTTTCATATATTGTTTGTTATGTGATCATGTCTCAATAAATTACATATATTTTATATGTGTGTCTCCCACTTTTCTTTGGGGTTATTGGTTCTGTTTTTGGGTTGGCTCAGGTCGATTCATTGGCCTTTATTTGTGGGAGGGGCTTGGCTGCCTACTTCAACGGCCAGCGCCCCTCCCACATCGTACGACGTGCAGAGTTTTGCAGGAAGCGTTGAAGTTGAAGTCCGGTCGGCCCCTAGGTGAGTGGGGGCCCTCACGCTCCGGACCGCATCACAACGGGGTTCCAAAGCCGGCGGGGGGCGGGGCCACGACAGTGGAAAGGTTCCCTCCTCCCCCGTCCACGCGGCTGCTGGTGAGCTGTCTTTTACCGGCGGGGGGTGGAGCTGCGACGGAGACAGCGCTCCCCTCCTCCCCCATCCACAGGGCTTCTGGTGCGCTGTCTTTCACCGGCGGGGGGGGGGGTGGAGCCACAAAGGAGGCAGCGCTCCTCTCCTCCCCCGCTCGGAGGACCTAGTGTGTCAGTCACTTACCGGCGGGCGGCAGGGCCCGTGATGGGAAGGGCCCCCCCCCGCCTCCGATATCTGGCCAGCGCTGCACCGTTTCCCCACGTGGTGGGCGGGCTCAGCCCGCGGTGGATCGGCCCCTCAAGCGAAGGGGGGCACCCCTGCACTGGGCGCCCTGCCAGGGAGCGGTGCGGCACCACGTGGCACGTCTTTTGACCGGTGAAGGGTGGGGGCCATGTCCCATAGGGCCTCCCCCCTGTCCCGGCTCCCAAATGCCAGGGGGCTGCGCCGTTTCCCCACGTGGTGGGTGTGCCCAGCCGGCAGCGGGTCGGCCCCTCAAGCGAAGGGGGGCACCCATGCACTGGGCGCCCTGCCAGGGAGCGGCGCGACCCCCCACTCTGCACGTCTTTAACCGGTGAAGGGTGGGGGCCATGTCACATAAGGCCTCCCTGTCCCGGCTCCCAAATGCCAGGGGGCTGCGCCGTTTCCCTACGTGGTGGGTGTGCCCAGCCGGCGGCGGGTCGGCCCCTCAAGCGAAGGGTGGCACCCCTGCACTGGGCGCACTGCCAGGGAGCGGTGAGGCCCCCCACGTGGCAATATCCACCAACCGGTGGGGCGGGGCCCGCGTTGATTCGGGGGCCCCCCCTGCACCGGTTCATGCCAGAGAGCTGCGCTACTCCCCACGCGGTAGAAGTGCTCAGCCGGCAGGTGGGTCGGCCCCTTGGGCGGAGGAGGGCACCCCCGCACTGGGCACTCTACCAGGGAGCAGCGCAAGCTCTCCACGTGGCTAACATACAGTGTTGATGTGGGGCGGGGGCCATTGCGCAAAGGGGTCCCCCCACTATGGTCCACGGTGCCAGGGAGCTCCGCGCTCCCCACACGGTTATCGTGGAGGGATGCGGGGGACGCATTGGCCACGCTCCGCACCTTCACTAAAGTCTGGCACGGGCCGCCGTGCCGCATAGATAGGCAGGGATCCGTGACAACGCTAGGAACAGTCGGGGGGGAACAATGTTAGCCAGCGGCTAACTCCCTTCTACCGGTCGCCCTTTAGCTTGCAGCTCACGTCCAATCATTTCATGTCTTACTTGTATGGTTCCTTACGGCATATGCACGATCCAGAGTTGACGCCTTAATTGTTTTGCATTCAGGTCCAAGTTTTGTCTTGATCTCATTCCGTGATTGTGGCTTGTCGGCAAGGTAGTAGGGGTACACGTTGGGGGAGGGGGAAGGAAGTACCCACCTAGTGGGGATTGTGTCTCATGCACTATCTCACGTCCAGGTTGTGCTGTTTCACAAGCTTTCCGCGGTGGTCAGTGTGTAGATTTCTGAGTAGGTAAGTACATCATATTTCCCCTGTGTGCATTTCTGGGTGGCGGTTCCTGGCCACTCCCTCACGGTTCCTCTGGTGTTAGTGTGCGTAGCTACACAGGGGCAGTGCACCTTTCCTTACATTGCTAAGCAGTTTTCACGGATGCTGGTGGTCGTCCAGTTTAGCCGGTCACTTACGTTACTGTTTCCACAGCTGTGATGTCACACGCATCAGACATCGTCGAGGCGTCTGTGGACGAGAACGTAGCAGGAATATCCGAGGGGGGCAGTATACCGTCCCTGCGAACATGGACCATCCCTAGGCTTATGTCGGAGCTGACGAAGAGGGGCGTCCCTTTCCCGGCTTCCGCCAGGAAGGCGGAGTTATATCGGCTGTGGAAAGATTTCTCGGTGCCCAGTAGTGATGATCCCCCCATGACCACGGTGCAAACGTCACTTGCTCAGTTGCACGTTATGCTGAACAGTCTGACATCTGCTGTCACTTCGATACAGGCGAGGTTGGAGTTAATCGAGTCTCACGGCTCGGTCATTCCGGTTTCTTCCCCTGAGGTTTCGGTCGCTACCACCTCTGCTGTAGGGGAAATCCGTACTGTCCAGGCCATCCCCAATGTGGCTCCTTCTCATTTCGTCCCGATCAGCATCAGGAAAGACATCCTAGAGGGTAGGGATGTTAACCTCGCTTCATTGCTGATAGCCTCCAGAGACTTGTCTGACAACAAAGTCATAGCTTGCGGGGAAGTCTCGGTGGTGCTGAGAGGCCGTGACCACAGGCTTAACCGCAAGTTAACCATCCCGGAGTTCGTCATGGCGTTTAGCCTTTTCAGGGATGTCGTATGTTCTGCCAGGCCGGACAGGAGGGAGGAACTCGATCTGTACCTCTTTCGGGTTACAGAGCTTGGGTTATAAGTATGGAGGAAATTCGTTTTACGATTACCATTGTTCTTTTTCAGCCAAGGCAGCAGCAGCTCTCTCTCAGTTCCAACATGTTACAGATTGGTCCAACCTAGATACAGAACTGTTCTGCAGGCACTTTGCAGGCCTGAAAGCTCCCTCCTGTTCCGCTTGTCAGTCCATCTTCCACTCCGTAGAGTGGTGCCACAAGTCAGCCGCCAGTACTTCGTCATACCCTTCCAGCTCGTCAGCTGGGCCACTCGATGTTTTCAGACCCCCTAGTTCTGTGGATAAGCTAGGCCGGCCCATTGTTCAGCTAGGTAGGGCCCAGATCTGTAACAACTACAATTACGCGTCTTGTAATTTCGGGCAATGCCGTCTGTTGCACATCTGCACCAACTGTTTTAGGGCCCATCCCAGAGTCGCATGCTCATTAAAGTCAGTGAAAAATTACATGAGTGTGGTCAATACCAGTTGTTTACAGGAGTACTTGCAAGGTCACCACAATCCAGGGTTCGTGCAGTTCCTGGTCTCAGGGTTTCACGAGGGCTTCCATACAGGGTTAATCACGACTCCAGAATTCACGTACGAGTGCAAGAACCTTCAGTCTGCCGAGAGGAATCCTAATTCTGTAGACACACTAATAGAGTCCGAGTTGAACAAAGGTTTCTTGATCGGTCCTTTCAAAGTGCCTCCCTTCCAACGGTGGAGAGTCAGTCCTGTGGGGGTGGTCACGGGCAAATTTAGCAAAAAGGAGAGACTCATCATCGACTTGTCAGCCCCACATGGTTCCCAGGTCCCCAGCCTCAACTCCCTTATTCCTTCAGAAGAAGTGGGCATGAGATATTCTTCAATTGACCAGGCTATTGCCATCATCATGCAGTCAATTCCCGGGTCGATGTTGTCCAAGGCCGACATATCAGATGCCTTTAAGTTGCTTCCCATCATGCCAGCGCTCTGGCAATGGCACGGCATCAAATAGAAGGACCTATACTATTTTTCCACCAAACTCACCTTCGGTTCCAAGAGCAGCCCGTGGCTCTTCGATTAGTTGGCTCAGGCCCTCCACTGGGTTTTGGAAGACAAGATCCACTGCGAATTTGTCATCCACTACTTAGATGACTTTCTGCTGATCGAGAGGCCAGGGGCAGCCCCCCTAGGGTTGGGGAAGTTGTTGAGGTGTTTTCCCAGTTAGGTGTCCCGGTCTCCCCCAAGAAAGTAGAGGGCCCGTCCACAGTTATCACCTTTCTGGGCATCGAACTAGACTCGCAGGACATGTTAGCCAGGTTACCTTCGGACAAACTAGTGAGAATTAGAGAAGTCATCCATAGGTTTGCAGTCACAACCGTGGTCACTAAGGCTGATTTACAGTCACTACTGGGTATGTTGAATTTCGCCATGCGCATCATCCCGCAAGGCAGGTCGTTCATATCCCGCCTGCTGGCGCTCTTGGTCACGGCCCCGAAGCAGGACAGCCCAGTGTGTCTGGATAGTCAGGCCTTAGCTGATCTCCACATGTGGGATCAATTTCTTTGCCAGTGGAATGGGGTGTCCTTGTTCATACCCGAGTTGTCATGTCAATCTCCTGTAGTCTTCTCAGATGCGGCTGCGAGCTCAGGTTTTGCCGACATTTTTGGCACCCACTGGGTTGCAGACGAATGGCCTGCCGAGGTGAGACAGATCCTAGGTTTCCTCCAAACCTCGGCACTGTTCGAACTGTACCCCATTGTGGTAGCCGCCCACGTATGGGGCAATCATTGGGTAAATCGGTCTGTTTTGTTTGTGACTGACAATACAGCAGTGGTAGACATTGTAAACAGTGGATTATCCAAGTCATCTTATGTCATGTGTCTCTTAAGACGATTAGTGCAACTATCCCTACATTACCATTTCCATGTCAATAGTGCGCATGTGCCAGGTTCGCAAAATGTGGCTGCTGACGCCTTATCGATGGCTAATTTCTCCCTTTTCTTGCAGGTCATGCTAGAGGCAGATGTAGCGGGCGCTACCATCCCTCCTCACGAGTCCTTAATGCTAGCGTAACCAGTCACCTAGAGATGGCCCACGCTTTGATATCCAAGTCCCTTTCACCAAACTCGACCAGGGCATATAACACCGGGTGGAAGGCGTTTTGCAGGTTTCAGGGGGAATGTCCTCAGGGAGAATCCAGTTTTATAGAGTACATCCTGGCGTTCATTGGCTACTGCCACTCAGAACTCAAGCTCTCCCACAACACGGTGAGGTCATACTTGTCGGGAGTGCAACATTTCTTCTCCGTCAGTCATCCCGAACAGGCATCGGTGTTCTCCATGCATGCTGTCAAAGCCGCGCTTAAGGGTTTGAGCAAATGTGGGCCCCAAGGCCAAGTGCGTAGGCAAGCTGTCACCGGGCTCCTTTTCCGTAGACTATCTGACATCCTGGATAGGAATCCTTTTGGGGTTCTACCTAGCCTGGTACTCAAATCCGCCGTCTATCTAGCTTTCTATGGCTTCTTGAGACCTGGGGAGTTCACTTGTTCTCCTGGCAGTAGCAGGTTTCTCACAGTCGGCCAGCTGGTCCAAAACGCCGAAGGTTACGTGCTACTGCTGAGGACGTCCAAAACCTCACAGGTGGGCCCCCCAGTCCCGGTGTCCTATTCCCCCACGTCTCATCAATGGTGCCCCGTCACAGTTCTCCGTCAGCTACTGTCAGCCTTGTCGGGGTCTGGGCCAAATAGTCCACTGTTGCCCTTTGGGGTGGTACCACTCACCACCCATCAGTTCGTGTCCCACGTACGCCCTAGTGGCCAGCTTGGGCGGCGACCCCGCCACGATCTCGGGACATTCATTCCGCATAGGTGCTGCGTCCGCGGCCTCTAAAAATTAGGTGCCAGCGCATGTCATTCAGAGGTTAGGGCGTTGGCGCTCCACATGTTTTAGCCGTTACATACTTCACCCCGAAACTAAGATGTCAATGGCTTTCCAGAGTCTGGTTTTGTAATTACGTTGTAATAAAATTACTCCTGCCAATCAGTATGTCTTTTTGCCCTCTTTCAGGCGTCCCTTCCACGACGCGGTTGCGGCACAACTCTAACCGTTTAGGGGTAGGGTATCTCAGGTAGGACTGGGTACGTTCTTGGTTGCCACGACCACAAATATATATATAATATACACTCACCTAAATAATTATTAGGAACACCTGTTCTATTTCTCATTAATGCGATTATCTAGTCAACCAATCACATGGCAGTTGCGTCAATGCATGTAGGGTTGTGGTCCTGGTCAAGACAATCTCCTGAACTCCAAACTGAATGTCAGAATGGGAAAGAAAGGTGATTTTAGCAATTTTGAGCGTGGCATGGTTGTTGGTGCCAGACGGGCCGGTCTGAGTATTTCACAATCTGTTCAGTTACTGGGATTTTCACGCACAATCATTTCTAGGGTTTACAAAGAATGGTGTGAAAAGGGAAAAACATCCAGTATGCGGCAGTCCTGTGGGCGAAAATGCCTTGTTGATGCTAGAGGTCAGAGGAGAATGGGCCGACTGATTCAAGCTGATAGAAGAGCAACATTGACTGAAATAACCACTCGTTACAACCGAGGTATGCAGCAAAGCATTTGTAAAGCCACAACATGCACAACCTTGAGGAGGATGGTCTACAACAGCAGAAGACCCCACCGGGTACCACTCATCTCCACTACAAATAGGAAAAAAAGAGGCTACAATTTGCACGAGCTCACCAAAATTGGACTGTTGAAGACTGGAAAAATGTTGCCTGGTCTGACGAGTCTCGATTTCTGTTGAGACATTCAAATGGTAGAGTCAGAATTTGGCGTAAACAGAATGATAACATGTATCCATCATGCCTTGTCACCACTGTGCAGGCTGGTGGTGGTGATGTAATGGTGTGGGGGATGTTTTCTGGGCACACTTCAGGCCCCTTAGTGCCAATTGGCCATCGTTTAAATGCCACGGGCTACCTGAGCATTGTTTCTGACCATGTCCATCCCTTCATGACCACCATGTACCCATCCTCTGATGGCTACTTCCAGCAGGATAATGCACCATGTCACAAAGCTCGAATCATTTCAGATTGGTTTCTTGAACATGACAATGAGTTCACTGTACTAAAATGGCCCCCACAGTCACCAGATCTCAACCCAATAGAGCATCTTTGGGATGTGGTGGAACGGCAGCTTCGTGCCCTGGATGTGCATCCCTCAAATCTCCATCAACTGCAAGATGCTATCCTATCAATATGGGCCAACATTTCTAAAGAATGCTATCAGCACCTTGTTGAATCAATGCCACGTAGAATTAAGGCAGTTCTGAAGGCAAAAGGGGGTCCAACACCGTATTAGTATGGTGTTCCTAATAATTCTTTAGGTGAGTGTATATATATATATATATGTCAATTTTAGTTAGTAGTATTTTAGATTTTTTAACCCCTAGACGTGCCGTCTGCGTGCGTGGGTCCTGCACCTGCTGAGCACCGGTCAGTACTATCAATTACTGACTGCGTCTGCTCAGGTTTAGTGCCTTTTATTATTATTTTTTTAAGCTTAATTTTCTAAATTTTTCTCTTATTCTTTCACTTATCTTTTTCTCTTTTCTTTCTTTATCTTTTTTTCTTTATAATACATTTAATTTTAATTCATTCATTACAAGCCCCCTCACGTGTTAAAGGGAGTCTGTCACCACATTTTAGCATGTTAGACCGTTAAAATAGGGTTATGTGATCCACCCAGAACATAAAAACGGTACCTTTGTTGTAGAAAACGGACTTTTCTTTTTGCCGAAAATGAACTTATAAGATTATGTTCTGAGCCCTCTCAAGTGCCCAGGGCGGTCTCTCAATCCTCGGAGCCCCAGGCAGCACCTCCTAAACGGCTCATAACCCCGTCCTCCGTGCGCCTCTGCCCGCCCGTTTACTCCCCTCCCCTGTCCTTTTCCACTGCGGCTGTGAGGTCCAAATCGTAGCGGGCGCATGCGCAATGCGATGCCCGCTCCTGGCAGGGCATCGCAATACCTACTGCGCATGCGCCCGCTACGATTTGGACCGCACAGCCACAGTGGAAAAGGACAGGGGAGGGGAGTAAACGAGCCGTTTAGGAGGTGCTGCCTGGGGCTCCGAGGATTGAGAGACCGCCCTTTAAATCACTACATAGACCTCCCTGACACTTTTCACTTTACATACACCAATAAAAATAAAAATGTCCAGTTCATCCCAGAGAATGTACTCCGCTGAAGGGGCATACGCCATCCTTGCCTCTGAAACTGAGTCTGCAAGTGAGGGAGAAGAGGATGCCACATTCCTCTACTCCATCATCATCGTCATCCGGTGATGAGGGACCCTCAAGGAGACGCCCCCCAGGAGAGATGAAGTAGCCCCCCCAGTGATCCCCTATGGTCCACACCGCCTGAGGATTATGAGCCCCAAATTACAGAGTTTGTGGGAAACTCTGGAATCCAGATTGACTGCACGGGCTTCACATAAATAGATTTTTTTCAAAATCTATTTCTCTGACGATCTCATAAATTTGATTGTGACCCAAACAAATTTGTACGCCCAGCAGTTTATTGCTCAAAACCCAACATCCTCATATGCTAGACCCCTAGGTTGGACCCCTGTAAATGCAGCAGACATTATGAAGTTTGGGGGCTGTTGCTGCAGATGGGCCTGGTAAAAAATATATAAAAATGAGACAATATTGGAGTTCAGATGTCTTGTACCACACTCCAATTTACAATATGGCCGTGTCCCGCTCAAGATTTGAATCCATTTTAAAATTCCTACATAAAATTGATAACACACAGTGCACCCCCCCCCCCCCCCCCAAAAAAAAAAATGACCCAAATTTTGACCGTCTATTCAAAATAAGACCCCTCCTGGAGCACCTCAACTCAAAATTTACAGAGGTGTTCACCCCAGAAAAAGAAATTAGCATAGATGAGTCCCTTGTACATTATAAAGGAAGGGTTACATTTCGCCAGTACCTGCCCAGCAAGCGGGCACAGTACGGAATAGAAATGTACAAGCTGTGAGAAAGTACCTCCGGGTACACCTACAGGTTCCGGGTTTATGAGGGGAAAGATTCCCGGATACAACCCCCTGAATGCCCCCCCATCCTAGGAGTTACTGGCAAGATTGTGTGGGAATTACTGCACCCACTGCTGGATAATGGTTACCACCTCTATGTAGATAACTATTACACCCGCATCCCCCTATTCATGTCCCTAAAAGCCCGAGGTACTGTGGCTTGCGGCACAGTGCGAAAAAATCAAAGAGGGCTCCCTAGATCCTTGGTAGGGCAACTACTCCGAAAAGGTGACAGTAAGGCTCTCCGCCATGAGAACATGCTGGTGGACAAGAGGGATGTCCTTGTACTAACCACCATTCACACCAACACCAGTTCTCCTGCCCAAGTGCGAGGTACCACTACCCCTGTCAACAAGCCTGACTGCATCCTTGATTACAATAAGCACATGGGAGGGGGTGATCTGTCCGATCAAGTTCTGAAGCCCTACAGTGCCATGCGTAAAACTAAGGTGTGGTGCAAAAAGCTTGCCGTATACATTGTACAGATGGCAATATACAATGCGTACATTTTACATCGAACTGTAGGCCACACAGGAACTTTCCTTCAGTTCCAAGAGGCGGTAATCAAGGCCCTAATTCAGGAAGGGGAAAGACCCAAAAAAGATGTTGGGTTTGTTACAAAAGGGGAATATGAAACCATTTATCAGTGCGACACCTGCCCTGATAAACCTGGCCTCTGCATGAAAGAATGCTTCCGAACCTACCACTCATCCATGGATTTTTAACTTAATCCTTTATGCGCCCTGTAATATTTCCATATCTCTGATTTAGTCCACCTCACTTGCAGACCCACTTTCCAACAACCACTACATAATCTTTTCTGTGAGACACCTGTTTGGTAAAAAGTACCCTTTCCACCACTTAAAATGTGCGCCAATACAGCGGGCTATGAGCACATATAGGGTGTTCGCAAAATGAGGAGAAAATGGGGAACATATACTGGGGTGCATTTTCTCCTTTAACCCCTTGTGAAAGTGAAAAATTGGGGTTTGCTAATAATTTTTCATTTTTACAAATGTGTGCTTTGAAATATCTGTAAAGAATAAATCAAGGCAACTGGACGTACTGTAGATTTCTTGAAAACATTTCACTCTTTCTTCCAACGAGCTTTCTCAATTCTGAGTTGTGCTTTGAAATGCTTGTCTCAAGTAATTCTGCCTTCTGTGAGACACCTGTTTTTGTAAAAAAAAGTACCCTTTCCACCACTTAAAATGTTCATACGGGGGTGCTCTTTCCGAAATGGGGTCACTTCTTGGGGGTTTTCATTTCTGGGGACCTCTGGAAATTTTTCAATGCAACATGACAGCTAAAATCCATGTCTGCCAATTCAGGCCTGCAAAAAACATATTTTGCACTTTTCCTGTAGCGGCCTGCTGTGCGCCAATACAGCAGGCTACGAGCACATATGGGGTGTTCGCAAAATGAGGAGAAAATGAAAAACATATACTGGGGTGCATTTTCTCCTTTAACCCCTTGTGAAGTGAAAAATTTGGGTCTGCTTGTAATTTTTCATTTTTACAAATGTGTGCTTTGAAATCCTCTCTTTAGTATTTCTGCCTTCTGTGAGACACCTGTTTGGTAAAAAGTACCCTTTCCACCACCTAAAATGTTCGTACGGGGGTGCTCTTTCCGAAATGGGGTCACTTCTTGGGGTTTTTAATTTCTGGGGACCTCAGGAAAAATTTTTAAATGCGACATGGCAGCTAAAATCCATGTCTGCCAAGTCAGGCCTGCAAAAAACATATTTTGCACTTTGCCTGTAGCGGCCTGCTGTGCGCCAATACAGCAGGCTACGAGCGCATATGGGGTGTTCGCAAAATGAGGAGAAAATGGGGAACATGTACTGGGGTGCATTTTCTCCTTTAAACCCTTGTAAAAGTGAAAAATTGGGGTCTGCTAGTAATTTTTACAAACGTGTGCTTTGAAATGCTTGTCTCAAGTAATTCTGCCTTATGTGAGACACCTGTTAGTAAAAAGTACAATATCCACCACTTAAAATGTTCGTACTGGGGTGCTTTTTCCAAATTGGGGTCAATTCTTGGGGTTTTTCATTTCTGGGGACCTCAGGAATTATTTTTTTTATGCGAAATGGCAGCTAAAATCCATGTCTGCCAATTCAGGTCAGCAAAATCCATATTTAGCTGTTCGTATCTAGAGCCCTGCCATGCGCCCATACATCATTTTATGAGCACATATTGGGTGTTGGCGTATTCAAGGGGAAATGGGGAAAAAAATGTGGGGTGCATTTTGTCCTGTTACCCCTCGTGAAAGTGAAAAATGAGGGTGTAAAGCAACAATTTTTATTTTCACAGCCAAGCGTTTCCTAATTCTGTGAAACGCTCGATGGGTCAAAGTGCTCACTACACACCTTGAAATATTCCTTGAGGGGAGTAGTTTCTGGAATGGGGTCCCTTTTTGGGGATTTCTTCACTCTAGGGGTACCTCAGGGTGTCTTTATATGCGACATAGCTCCCAAAAGCCAATCCTGCAAAATCTGTCCTCCAAAAGCCCCATGGCGCTGCTTCCCTTTTGGACCCTGCCATGCACCTATACATCATTTTATGAGCACATATTGAGTGTTGGCGTATTCGGGGGGAAATGGGGAACAAAATGTGTTTATTTTGTCCTGTTACCCCTTGTGAAAGTGATAAATGTGGGTGTAAAGCAACTTTTGGGAGGAAAAAATAAAATTTTTCATTTTCACAGCCAAGCGTTTCCTAATTCTGTAAAACGCCCGATGGGTCAAAGTGCTCACTACACACCTTGAAATATTGCTTGAGGGGTGTAGTTTCCAGAATGGGGTGACTTTTTGGGGGTTTCTACTGTAGGGCCACTTCAGGGTGTCTTCACATGCGACATAGCTCCCAATTACCATTCCAGCTAAATCCGCTCTCCTAACGCCATATGGTGCTCCTTCCACTCTGAAGCCTGCTGTGCGCCCATACAACAGTTTTTGAGCACACATGGAGTGTTTCTGTAAACCTCAGATTCAGGGTAATAGATTTTGAGTTTTGTTTGGCTGTTAACCCTTAATGTGTTGAAGAAAAAAAAATTGATTAAAATTTAGCTAAAAAAAAGTGAAATTTTGAATATTTAATTCCCATATTCCTTTAATTCTCGTGGGGCAACTAAAGGGTTAATAAAGTTTGAAAATCTGTTTTGACTACCTTGATGTAGTTTCTAAAATGGGGTGATTTATAGGTGGGCCCAGAAAGTAAGCCCCAGAAAGTGACTTCATAACTGAACTCGTCCTGAAAAATTTGGGTTTTGGAAATATTGTAAAACATTTTAAGATTTTCTTCTAAACTTCTAACCCTCCTAACGTCCCCAAAAAATTAAATGTCATTTTCAAAATGATCCAAACATGAAGTAGACATATGGGGAATGTAAAGTAATTACTATTTTTGGAGGTATTATTATCTATTACAAAAGTAGAGAAATAGAAACTTGGAAATTTGCTAATTTTTCAAAATTTTTGGTAAATTTGGTATTTTTTAATAAATAAAAATCATTTTTTTTAACTTATTTTTACCACTGTCATGAAGTACCACATGTGACGAGAAAACAATCTCAGAATGGCCTGTATAAGTAAAAGCGTTTTAAAGTTATTACCACATAAAATGACACATGTCAGGTTTTCAAAAAATGGTCTGGGCAGGAAGGTGAAAACAGGCCCGGGGTTGAAGGGGTTAATACCACATATTCTCATATACATCTATTAACTGTAGCGTAATTATAACATGTACACAAGATTTGCGGTGGACAGATTCCTGTACAGCCGCCCAAACCTTCCTCATGGTCGCCGGCCGGGTACATAACATTATGACCGTCCTTCTCCTCTGGATGGCGATACAATAGCGGAGCATGGGATCCGATGTCCCCCTCCCCACCCTTCACCCTCATAGGCCTTAGACCTAGCTTACTAGGCCTGAAGCCTATGTGGCAGTACAATGGGGCAGACAGTCACAAAGCGAGGACATCATCACGACCACCTATGCTGAGCAATGAAGTCATCTTTGCCAGAGACTTACCGTTTGGCCCATGAAAAAAAACATTCATCGCCTCTCCACAGGACTGGTAATAAAAGCATAACTTCTGGGTGTACGACCACTGGGACTTCCGCCAATCACAAGAATGAGCGTCCCGTGACTCCCATTTGAACAGAGAGGTGGTCAGACATGTGCGCCACTGCTCCATTCAAAGTCTACAGGACGGACTGAGATAGCGGAGTGCTGTACTACTACTTCTGTCAGTCCCATAGAGACTGAATGGAGCAGTAACCACGGCTCCATTTAAGGGGGAGTGAAACAGACCCCCCCCTCCAATACCGGTTATCGGGTGGGGGTCCCAGCCATTGGATACATAGGTGATAAATGTTTTTGTGGTCAAGCCCCATTAACCCCTTAAGGACACAGGGCGTACCGGTACGCCCTATTTCCCGAGTCCTTAAGGACCAAGGGCGTACCGGTACGTCCTGACTTAAAATCGGCATTCCGGCGCCGCGGGGGTTAATCGGAACGGGATTTCGGCTGAAATCATTCAGCCGGCATCCCGTAACAACGCAGGGGGGGGGTCATTTGACCCCCCCGTATCGGCGATCGCAGAAAACCGCAGGTCAATTCAGACCTGCGGTTTTCTGCGTTTCCGGTCCATTCGGGTGTCCGGTGACCCGATGAACCGGAAAAAGACTGCGATCGGTGGCGTAATTATACACCACCAATCGCAGTCCGAGGATTTGAGGAGGCGGTGCTGGCCCTGGTGCTGAACACTGCTGTCCAGGGTGCTGATTGGTGCAGGGGAGAGAGGCGCGAGATTCAAACTTCCTGCGCTCCTCTCTCCCCTCCTCTTCCTGTTCTGCACGAGCACCCGGCAGCATCGTCCAGCACCAGCTCCTGTGTCCCCCTAATCGCCATCCATCACCCTCCTGCACCCATCGCCACCCAGGTAGGTTAGGGTCAGTGAGGGAGAGGCATCGTTAGGCAGGGAAAGAAGGGAAAAGTTAGTTAGGAAAAAAAAAAAAAAAAAAACTTTTAACTTTTACACAAAACTTTTTTTGATCCATCTATCAGACCCCAGACCCCCCCCTGCCACTTGCCCCCCCCTACCAGCCCCCCACCACCACCAGCCCCCCCACCCCCTCCACCCATCCCCCCACCACTCCCCCCAACCCCCCCCCCCCCACCACCACCACTAGCCCCCTCACCACCACTTTTTTTTCTGCGTTCGCTGACTGGTCGGCACTTTTTAGCGTCCGTCCACTGTTAGCGCATCGCCTGCCCCACCGCTGATCAGCGTTGTACCGCTAATCAGCAACTTTTTTTTTTTCCTAACACTTGCCCTTTTTTCCTTTTTTTAGTACGCGAACACCCGTTGCCCCCACACACACGCACATATAATAAAGTTTTACACACACGCACACCTACACGCACACACACCCATGGCCCGCCGGGTGTTCTCGGCCGAGGAGGCATATGCCCAGATTGCCTCCGACTCCGAGAGCCCCAGTGAGGATGAGGATGACCCCACATTCCTCTTATCATCAGCATCCTCCTCATCATCATCGGATGACGATGAGCCACCAAGGCGGCGGAGACGCCGCCAGGCGGAGCCAGGGGCCGCACATGCTAGGGATCCTGTGGCCCACCCTAGTACGAGCCGCCCTGGGGTTCGTACTGGTTTCCCGGCCCACCAAATAAGTTCACCGGAGACCCCTGCCGATGAACTTAGCTGGTGTCCCCCAGTGGACTTTGAGCCTGAGATTCCGGATTTCGCTGGCAATCCTGGAATCCAGATTCCCACAGTGGGGTTTACTGAAATTGACTATTTTAGTTTTTTTTTCAGTAACCCACTGGTGAATTTGATGGTGGAGCAGACGAATCTGTACGCCCAACAGTTCGTCGCTCAAAACCCAGGCTCAGTTTTGGCTAGACCCGGTGGCTGGACGCCGGTCAGTGCAGCCGAAATGAGGACATTTTGGGGCCTCGTGCTGCATATGGGTCTAGTCCAAAAACCCAGTGTCAGGCAATACTGGAGTGGGGACGTCCTGTACCAGACCCCACTGTACAGTATGGTCATGACACGCTCCCGGTTTGAGGCCATCCGGAAATGTCTGCATTATTCCGATAATGCAGCATGTCCACCCCGAGGTGATCCTGCCTATGACCGGCTGTATAAGATACGGCCTGTCATCGATCACTTTGGGGCCACATTTCAGCAGGCCTACGTACCTGGAAGGGAGGTCGCGGTTGATGAGTCGCTCATTGCGTTCAAGGGGAGACTCAGTTTCCGCCAATATATTCCCACAAAGCGAGCGAGGTATGGCGTGAAGCTATACAAAATTTGTGAGAGTACCTCAGGGTACACTTACAAATTTCGTGTGTACGAGGGGCGAGATTCCCGTATTCAACCCCCAGAATGTCCCCCCACTCTGGGTGTTAGCGGGAAACTCGTGTGGGACCTTATGTACCCACTGCTGGATAATGGTTACCACTTGTACGTGGATAACTTTTATACCAGCATTCCCTTGTTCAGGTCCCTTGCCGCCAGATCTACGTTCGCTTGTGGGACCGTGCGGAAAAATCAGCGCGGCCTCCCTGCCTACCCCCTCCAGGTACCTATCCCCAGGGGTGAGACCCGTGCACTTACCAGTGGAAACCTGTTGCTGGTCAGGTATAAGGACAAGAGGGATGTCCTTATGCTGTCCACAATCCACGGTAACGGCACCACCCCAGTCCCTGTGCGAGGTACCGCGGCAACGGTCCTCAAGCCCGATTGTATCGTCGACTACAATCGGTATATGGGAGGAGTTGATCTCTCGGATCAAGTCCTCACGCCATATAACGCCATGCGCAAAACCCGGGCATGGTACAAAAAAGTTGCGGTCTACTTGGTGCAGGTTGCCATGTACAACTCTTTTGTACTATCCCGAAGCGCTGGCAGCACAGGGACATTCCTCCAATTCTATGAGGCAGTCCTCAAGGACCTGATCTTTTCGGACCGGGAAAGAGCAGGCCGGAGTACCTCGGGAACTGGAGGCGCCCGGATCGTCCCTGGCCAACACTTTCCAGGTGTGGTCCCCCATACTGGAAAGAAGGGACGAACCCAAAAAAAGTGCAGAGTGTGTCGCAGGAGGGGGATACGGAAGGACACCACCACTCAGTGCGACACGTGCCCCGATCATCCGGGCCTCTGCGTTATCGATTGCTTCAGGGAGTATCACACTTCCATGGAGTACTAAATTTTTATAATCCCCAACAGTTCACTAGAGAACATAAAACACTATGGCTCTCAGACTTTGGAGACACGAAAACTATTTTTCTTTCCCCCAAAAATATTAGTTTTAGTGCAGGCATCCTCAAACTGCGGCCCTCCAGATGTTGTAAAACTATAACTCCCAGCATGCCCAGACAACCTACAGCCATCAGCAGGGCATGGTGGGAATTGTAGTTTTACAACATCTGGAGGGCCGCAGTTTTAGGATGCCTGCTTAGTGTCTCCAAAGTCTGAGAGCCATACATATTGGGCATCGTCGCGTGCGTAAAAGTCGTCGCTATAAAAATAACTTTTGACCAAACGCCTCGGATGAACGGTGTTAAAAATATAAAATAAAAACGGTGCCAAAACACCTATTTTTGGGCAAAATTTCAATTTAAATCCATTTTGCCGGTAATAAAGCAAGGGTTAACAGCCAAACAAAACTAAATATTTATTGCCCCGATTCTGTCGTTTGCAGAAACACCCCATATGTGGTCGTAAATGGCTATATAGCCGCACGGCAGGGCATAGAACGAAGGGAACGCCATACGGTTTCTGGAAGGCAGATTTTGATGGACAGTTTTTTTTTTGACACCATGTCCCATTAGAAGCCCCCCCTGATGTAGCCCAGACTAGAAACTCCAAAAAAGTGACCCCATCTAAGAAACTACACCCCTCAAGGTATTCAAAAGTTACTTTACAAACTATGTTAACCCTTTAGGTGTTCCACAAAACTAAATAGCGAATGTAGAAACAATTTTAGATTTTAATTTTTTTGTTACATTGCCTCAAAAAAGAGTAATATAGAGCAACCAAATATCAAATTTACCCCAAAAATAGTCCCAAAACAACAACCACCTTATCCCGTAGTTTCCTAGATGGGGTCACTTTTATGGAGTTTCTACTCTAGGGGTGCATCAGGGGGCTTGAAAGGGTACATGGTGTAAATAAACCAGTCCAGCAAAATCTGCCTTCCAAAAACCATATGGCGTTCCCCTTCTTCTATGTCCTGCCGTTTAGCCAAATAGTAGTTTACCACCACATATGGGGTGTTTCTGCAAACTACAGAATCAGGGCAACCCATTTTGAGTGTTGTTTGGCAGTTAACCCTTGTTTTACTCCTAGAAAAAATTGATTATATTGGAAAATTTTCCAAAAAATTGAAATTTCATAATTGTTTCTCCATCTGCCATTAACTCTTGTGGAACACCTAAAGGGTTAACAAAGTTTGTAAACCCAGTTTTGAATACCTTGAGGGGTGTACTTTCTTAGATGGAGTCACTTTTTTGAAATTTCTATTCTAGGGGTGCAACAGGGGGCTTCAAATGGGACATGGTATAAACAAAACCAGTCCTGCAAAATCTGCCTTCCAAAACCCATATGGTGTTCCCCTCCTTCTATGTGCTACCGTTCGGCCAAACAGTAGTTTACGACCACATATGGGGTGTTTTTGCAAACTACAGAATCAGGGCAACCCATTTTGAGTGTTGTTTGGCAGTTAACCCTTGTTTTACTCCTAGAAAAAATTGATTATATTGGAAAATTTTCCAAAAAATTGAAATTTCATAATTGTTTCTCCATCTGCCATTAACTCTTGTGGAACACCTAAAGGGTTAACAAAGTTTGTAAACCCAGTTTTGAATACCTTGAGGGGTGTACTTTCTTAGATGGAGTCACTTTTTTGAAATTTCTATTCTAGGGGTGCAACAGGGGGCTTCAAATGGGACATGGTATAAACAAAACCAGTCCTGCAAAATCTGCCTTCCAAAACCCATATGGTGTTCCCCTCCTTCTATGTGCTACCGTTCGGCCAAACAGTAGTTTACGACCACATATGGGGTGTTTTTGCAAACTACAGAATCAGGGCAACCCATTTTGAGTGTTGTTTGGCAGTTAACCCTTGTTTTACTCCTAGAAAAAATTGATTATATTGGAAAATTTTCCAAAAAATTGAAATTTCATAATTGTTTCTCCATCTGCCATTAACTCTTGTGGAACACCTAAAGGGTTAACAAAGTTTGTAAACCCAGTTTTGAATACCTTGAGGGGTGTACTTTCTTAGATGGAGTCACTTTTTTGAAATTTCTATTCTAGGGGTGCAACAGGGGGCTTCAAATGGGACATGGTATAAACAAAACCAGTCCTGCAAAATCTGCCTTCCAAAACCCATATGGTGTTCCCCTCCTTCTATGTGCTACCGTTCGGCCAAACAGTAGTTTACGACCACATATGGGGTGTTTTTGCAAACTACAGAATCAGGGCAACCCATTTTGAGTGTTGTTTGGCAGTTAACCCTTATTTTACTCCTGGAAAAAATTTATTATATTGGAAAATTTTCCAAAAAATAGAAATTTCAAAATTGTTTCTCCATCTGCCATTAACTCTTGTGGAACACCTAAAGGGTTAATAAAGTTTGAAAAAACAGTTTTGAATACCTTGAGGGGTGTAGTTTCTAGAATGGGGTCATTTTTGGGAGGTTTCTATTATCTAAGCCTCACAATATGACTTCAAACCTGAACTGGTCCATAAAAAGTGGGATTTTGAAGATTTCTCAAAAATTTCAAAATTTGCTTCTAAACTTCTAAGCCTTGTAACATCCCCAAAAAATAAAATATCATTCCCAAAATGCTACAAACATGAAGTAGACATATGGGGAATGTAAAGTCATCACAATTTTTGGGGGTATTACTATGTATTACAGAAGTAGAGAAACTGAAACTTTGAAATTTGCTAATTTTTCAAAATTTTTGGTAAAAAATGTATTTTTTTATGCAAAAAAAATAACTTTTTTGACCCAATTTTAGCAGTGTCATGAAGTACAATATGTGACGAAAAAACAATCTCAGAACGGCCTGGGTAAGTCAAAGCGTTTGAAAGTTATGAGCACTTAAAGTGACACTGGTCAGATTTGCAAAAAATGGCCCGGTCCTTAAGGTGAAAATGAGCCCGGTCCTTAAGGGGTTAAACAGCGGAACTCTAAAAACACATCAAGTACGTGATAATACATATAATACCGCCATCACTTTCCCTACATTTCTTACTAAAGAAGCAGTTTTTATTTGCTTTTTTCCATTAAAATTAAAAATGTGCACTTATATAGGGAAGGGGTGTAGTTTTTAACTAATACACCATATACTACCCCAGCGCCCATATGATGCGACCATACAGTGGTGAAATTATACAACATACTGGGCAAAATAGTATGTATAACGTACCCAAATACTACCGTACCAATATAACATGCCATAATGTACCCAAATAATACGACACATTGTATCCCAGCAACGCTCCATACTGTGCCCAATAAAAACCTGTTCACATCTGCATCCGTCAGGATCCTCCATTGCAGATTCGTTCATGAGGCGCTATTTTCACCGTTAATATACCGTCAGGAAACCAATAGACCCCATTATACTCCATGGGGCCCATTTGTATCCATATTGCAAGGGTCCCGGCATTTAACGATGCAGAACGACTGAAATAAATACACAGATGTGAACGAAGCCTTAGGTATACCGTACATAGTGTATCCAAACGTACCGCCACATACACAAATATAGTGACACATACTGTATGTATACATTACAACTTACCTACTTGTTCAGGAGGTGATTAGTCCTTGGACCTGACTGTGGTGTCAGGAACCATTAGGTGCAGAAGGCTACTGGCTCCCTAGGGTCCTCTATTCTTAGGACCCCCAGAAGAGGTAAAGTGTAGAGGGGGTTCCTGCCATGTTTTCTAAGCAGGGAACCTATTCTCGGCGCAGTGCCTCCTTATTTGTGGGCTGCTCATACTCTTCCCCTCAGGAACTTCACCTGACAGATTGGTTCCACCTGACAGTAAGCATAATGGGGGCGATTTATTCAAACTTGTGTAAAGTAGAACTGGCTTAGTTGCCCATAGCAACCAATCAGATTCCAGCTTTCATTTTTCACAGCTCCATTGGAAAATGAAAGGTGGAATCTGATTGGTTGCTAATGTCAACTAAGCCAGTTCTACTTTACATCAGTTTGGATAAATCCCCCCCAATGAAGTCCCTCTGACCCAGACCAGCTTTCTTTTTTTTTAAACAAAATGTTTTATTGCGGGAAGAGACATGCATGGTTCATGACAAACATATCTTGAGAGTTACAAATCATATCCATATATTTGGACATTCTTATATGGAGAAAAGAAAAGAATATGATGATGACATTTGCAATAATTATTGGAAAGTAAATGATCCATACAATATGTTCCCTACTTTTCATTTTTTCCTCCCCCTATAGTCTCCCCCCCCCCCCCCGACAGACCAGCTTTCTGACTCCTCCGGCCACGCCCGATCTGCCCCTGATATTAGGGCATAGACGAACTCCATGCCAGAAATCTGCCATTGGCGCATGACATTTGGTGCCGGACGAAACTGGGACGTTAAATCTGTACAACGCTCTACATGCAACGGGCGGCCTCCCCCCAGGACCCTCTATATCGCCTCCCAGGTTTGGTACGAATGCCGAGTGGTGTAGTCTCTTTATGTGTGTCATGGTGCTCCTACCTGGATACGGCTGGACCCCAGGCTTTGGCTCCGAAGCAATAAATAGGGGGAATAATTGAAGAATTTGAAGAAATAACTTGAGTCCAGACCTTGAGATGAAGTTCAATCGCGGCTTTACTTGAATAAACATTTCTCCAAACAGTTTTTAGGTGTTTCTTGGTTCCAGCAGGCTTTAGCATTAAACTGGCAGACAAACTCAACTCTGCTATATCTTTCTCTCACTCTGCTGTACTGACAAGCTCACTTGGTGTCTTTGTTTCCTCTCTATGCTGCACTTCACTCTTGTAGTCGGACTTTTGTTCAGCCAAAAAGTAGGTTAGAATCTTGGCAGCTCCAACATGGAGTCTAAATGGAGAGTTCATTCTATGTAAGGATAGCTCTACAATTGACGCTGCCACCTGCTGGTGAACCAGGCACATTACATGTAATAAACAGTTACAGAACAAGATTATGAATGCACATTGTGGAGAACCTGGAAAGACATACATAACAATACATTATGTTAGCCCATTAGAGACAGTAGCAGGGTGCAGTAGTGGTAACACCACTCCGGGGTGTTACATAAACATTCATCAAAACTTTTCCATACTTCCACCCCTCTAACATCTAGACCCAGGGTTCCTTGTCACCTAGAATCTTTGCCCATGTTTAGGCCGGTGTCACACAGCTTCATGTGGCAGTTTTTGTGGTAATTTTTTGTGCCAAAGCTAGTAATGGAAATAGCCCCCAGTGACCAATCAGATTCTACCTTTCACTTTCCAAAGGAGCGCTCCTTTGTGTTGAACGCAGTGTAAAAATTTTGTCACACGGGCGTTTAAAAAGTTACGAAAACAGATCAGTGCGACAATTGTACGCCAAAAAGAGGTATAAAACTAGTGGTAAAATCTGGGCATCCAAAAAACACAGTGTCATTGCTGTGCTCTGTGCTTCGTGTTATTACGTTAGACAGTTACCTTATATATATAATTTAGATAGTTAGGGGGAGATATTCAGTGTAGGTTAGATTGATCTATAGTGTAGCAGATATTGCCGAAAATTCACAAGCGCGAACATATTGGAGCACTCTATCTGCATATAAAGCTGTTCTAATGTTCTTCCGTGCCGGCCATTTTCTCCAGTCTCAGAAAACTTATACCAGCTTGGAAAATGTAGCATAAGTGACCCACGCCTGTATTTTGCACGCATTACGCGAATATTACATTGCTGATTTTCACAATAAAGTATATAATCCTAAATTCGCGAATATATGATGAATATTCTACAAAATATTCACGGAATATCGCAAATTCGAATATTGCCCCTGCCGCTCATCACTAATCCTTAGATAGGTTTTAACCCATGCCTGATGGACACCAGCTTAGTATAAAGATCTGACACCAGTTCTCACCCTCAGGGTCCAAGATTTTTGAAAAAACTTTGGGGACGATTTAAAGAGTCACTGTACTTTCACTCAATTTAAATGTAATAGAGAATGGTGCAATTAGCACAGCTTCTGACGAGCAGAGAAGCTCCTCTGTGATCTCTCCCTCCTTGTCAGCTTTCTGAGCTCCACAAAAGTTAACACAAATAGTGGGAAGTAAGGTCCCTGCACACAATACTGGCAGATTCCAGAGGATGGAGACGCCCCCTGCTTGTGAGAGAAATGCATCTAGCTGTGAAACTGAAAAATAGTGAAACAAGAAATAATATGGCTGAGGAAAACATTAGGCAAGTCCAAAAAAGACCTATTCCGTCACAGTTATGATTCTACAGTGACGCACAGCCATTATGCGAAAGTTTTTAGAAAATTAATGTACTCTTTAACAAAAGTGTTATAAAATGCATAATATACGCATCGGCGAAAACGGCATGAAATTTATAAATTGCCGTCTGTGGAATCATGATAATGGTGCAATTTACCACTTTTTTATATGTATTTTTTTTTGCCTACAATAAGGCACGTACCTTTAGTAGATGTATTAGACTTTGTGAATCATGAGAGGCTCCACAAGAAAGGTCCAATTTATTTTTTGCAGAAGGCTCATTTCTATGGGGTCATGGACACATCCATATCTTTTGCGGATCCAGGTGACCATTTCACAAATTATAGAACACATCCTATTCTTGTCTGTATTGCAGTGGAGAATAACCATTTTAGTAGTGGGAAAAATATGGAATACTCAATGAAGGTATTGCTATTTTGCAAATCCGTGGTTTGTTCTGTCCCTCACAAATATCTAGAGTAAAGATGAGCGAATCGAATACCACGAAGTGGAATTTGATCCGAATTTCAGGATAAATTTGATTCACCTCGAAGCCGAATTTCCTTGTGCTTCGTGTTAGCGAATCGATTAAACCTGAAATAGTGTAAAAAAACAAAAAAATTCATACTTAACTCCATTTGCTTGCGACGGGCCGCCAGCCTCCATCTTGATTTAAGATCTCGGCTGAAATCCGGTACGTGGTGATCTAGGACATCACCATTCCAGCCAGCGTGACGACGTAATCTCGGGCCGAGCGAGATTTTGCTTCAGATCTTCAAGCAAGATGGCGGCAACCGGCCCGTAGCGAGCAAATGGAGGCAGTAAGTTTGAAGTAAAAAAATGTTATGTTAATTTCACACTGTTTTTACACTCAGATGCCGCGATCATGCATGAATGCGGCATCTGAGGGATACAATGACGGGGCGGTGCTATCGCAGCTCCCTGTCATTGCACCTTACAAATTTACTAACAAAAATTTGTTATTGAAGCAAATTCTTTTTTGTAAAATTTGGCGAATCAGCCGAATCAAACTTTTCATAAATTTGTTCATCTCTAATCTAGAGCTCTCCCCATTCATCACTCCAGTTCAGGATCGGTCAGTGCTCCTGTGTGGTGCAAAATAGGGGAGAGCTGACAGATCCTCTATACTACATCCCACAGGAGAGCTGACAGAGCCTCTATACTACACCACACAGGAGAGCTGACAGATCCTCTATACTACATCCCACAGGAGAGCTGACAGATACTCTATACTACACCACACAGGAGAGCCCACAGATCCTCTATACTACATCCCACAGGAGAGCTGACAGATCCTCTATACTACATCCCACAGGAGAGCTGACAGATCCTCTATACTACATCACACAGGAGAGCTGACAGATCCTCTATACTACATCCCACAGGAGAGCTGACAGATACTCTATACTACACCACACAGGAGAGCTGACAGATACTCTATACTACACCACACAGGAGAGCCCACAGATCCTCTATACTACACCACACAGGAGAGCCGACAGATCCGCTATACTACACCACACAGGAGAGCTGACAGATTCTCTATACTACACCACACAGGAGAGCTGACAGATCCTCTATACTACACCACATGGTAGAGCTGACAGATCCTCTATACTACACCCCACAGGAGAGCTTACAGATCCTCTATACTACACCGCACTGGAGAGCTGACAGATCCTCTATACTACACCACACAGGAGAGCCGACAGATCCTCTATACTACACCACACAGGAGAGCCGACAGATCCTTTATACTACACCACACAGGAGAGCCGACAGATCCTCTATACTACATCACACAGGAGAGCTGACAGATTCTCTATACTACACCACACAGGAGAGCTGACAGATCCTCTATACTACACCACATGGTAGAGCTGACAGATCCTCTATACTACACCCCACAGGAGAGCTGACAGATCCTCTATACTACACAGCACAGGAGAGCTGACAGATCCTCTATACTACACCACATGGTAGAGCTGACAGATCCTCTATACTACACCACACAGGAGAGCTGACAGATCCTCTATACTACACCACACAGGAGAGCTGACAGATCCTCTATACTACACCACACAGGAGAGCCGACAGATACTCTATACTACACCACACAGGAGAGCTGACAGATGCTCTATACTACACCACACAGGAGAGCCAACAGATCCTCTATACTACACCACACAGGAGAGCCAACAGATCCTCTATACTACACCACACAGGAGAGCCGACAGATCCTCTATACTACACCGCACAAGAGAGCTGACAGATCCTCTATACTACACCGCACAGGAGAGCTGACAGATCCTCTATACTACACCACACAGGAGAGCTGACAGATCCTCTATACTACACCACACAGGAGAGCTGACAGATCCTCTATACTACACCACACAGGAGAGCTGACAGATCCTCTATACTACACCGCACTGGAGAGCTGACAGATCCTCTATACTACACCCCACAGGAGAGCTGACAGATCATCTATACTACTCCACAAAGGAGAGCTGACAGATCCTCTATACTACACCCCACAGGAGAGCTGACAGATTCTTTATACTACACCACACAGAAGATCTGACAGATCCTCTATACTACACCACACAGGAGAGCCGACAGATCCTTTATACTACACCACACAAGAGATCTGACAGATCCTCTATACTACATCACACAGGCGATCTGACAGATCCTCTATACTACACCCCACAGGAGAGCTGACAGATCCTCTATACTACACCACACAGGAGAGCTGACAGATCCTCTATACTACACCCCACAGGAGAGCTGACAGATCCTCTATACTACTCCACAAAAGGAGAGCTGACAGATCCTCTATACTACACCCCACAGGAGAGCTGACAGATCCTCTATACTACACCACAGAGGAGAGCTGACAGATCCTCTATACTACACCACACAGGAGAGCTGACAGATCCTCTATACTACACTGCACAGGAGAGCTGACAGATCCTCTATACTACACCACACAGGATAGCTGACAGATCCTCTATACTACACCCCACAGGAGAGCTGACAGATCCTCTATACTATACCACACAGGAGAGCTGACAGATCCTCTATACTACACCACACAGGAGAGCTGACAGATCCTCTATACTACACCCCACAGGAGAGCTGACAGATCCTCTATACTACATCACACCGGAGAGCTGACAGATCCTCTATACTACATCACACAGGAGAGCTGACAGATCCTCTATACTACACCCCACAGGAGAGCTGACAGATCCTCTATACTACACCGCACAGGAGAGCTGACAGATCCTCTATACTACACCACACAGGAGAGCTGACAGATCCTCTATACTACACCACACAGGAGAGCTGACAGATCCTCTATACTACACCGCACAGGAGAGCCGACAGATCCTTTATACTACACCACACAGGAGAGCTGACAGATCCTCTATACTACACCACACAGGAGAGCCGTGACATTGCTGTTGTGACATGTCGCAGCACGACACCATTAACTATTACAAAAAATGTCTCTGTGTAGTCCTCGCCTCAAAGGGGTTTTATCAGATATTTCTGGCCTTGCTTTGCATTGTCCAGTGTAGCGGTACCATTCCGTTATACCATGGTGAATGGAGTTGGGCAGTATTCAATGAACATGGTCGCTTTCTTCCACAATCAGTGCCGCTCTTGTCCATGGGTTGCTTCTGGTATTGAAGTGAATAAGCTGTGTAACACCCCAGAGTTGTGTTACTAAACTCTTTTACCCAGCTACAATCTCTTAAGAGCATTTACTTTGTCATCTAATGTAATTTTATAGTATATCCTCACAAATGTGCATTGTAAACCTTGTTAAATGTATGTTGCTGTAATTTCCATGTTCACCAGCAGGTAGCAACCATGTGTTAGCAAGGAGTCAGTTTCAGTTTAGTGTTTCTAAACTGGAATAATTCATTCCGGTTTAGCTCCCCCCTTGGTGAGCAAAGTGGGCGGTGCCCATATCCTGCCTTATGGGGAGGGAAGGAAGTTAAGTCAGTGTGCCAGCCACCCCTGCTAGGGGAAGGCTGTGCATGTAGGAGCTGCCAAATATAAGGAATCAAGACAGGATCTTGTCTCGGCTGAGACATTGATCATCATCCCCAGCCTGAGCCCTTCAGCCTCAGCTGGAAGAACCAAGCAGACAACAACTCCAGTTACAAGAAAAAAGCATACCCTGTGAAGATAACTGTGAGTACAGACCAGAGACCCAGGAGAAGCCATATTCCTCCTTAGCTAGTCAGTACCCAGACAGCAGAAGATAGAAAGTGCAGAAGCCAAATTCCTGCCACAGTTTAGAGCTACTAAGCAGACGTCTTTTCCTGCAAAGCTCCAGGTACATGATAGAGCAGAAGATATATTCCTGCCACACATTGCCAATACATGCTGGGATCAAAGACTAATGCTGCATCTTGCTTGGATGAAAGCTACAACCAGTAAAGACAAGTTTGAACTTTACCCAATGTCTGGATCTCAATTTCTGCTGCAAATTCCTCTATTACTCCTACTAGCACCACATTCAATTTATTGCAAGTGAGCCAGGATCCAGGAGTCCAGCCATACTCAGGTAGGAGACACCGTTGACACCATTACCACTACCATACAGAGACATTACACCACTCTGGCATTCCTAAACTGGTGCGTTACAACACCTTAAAGGGCCCTGTGTTAGTACCCTGCGCACACTGCAATTGGCGTCACAAACTAAACTATAAACTATCACCTACACCTGACCTAGCCATTGCATAATTTGGCGTCAGAGTGCATACCTCGGTCCAGCTCAACGCAGCTGCAATACCACATACAACCTGTGGAGGCGTGGCCAATCTTGGAAGAAAGCATCTATCCTATCCTGGCTAACACCACTAAAGGGGCTGTCCAGGATTTTGATATCGATGGCATATCCTCAAATTAAGCCATCAATATAATATGTTCGGAGGTCCGACACCCTGCACCCTCATCGATCAGCTCTTACCTTGCAGAACTGACAGAACTGACATCAGCCTGAGCAGCCCTGCAATTACCAGCTCTGTCCACCACATAACGGATGGCGCTGTGTAGTTCCGGTGCCAACAGCATCTCTAATACTCAGTACACAGAGGTACAATATATTCTAGGAGGTTTCTATAGAAATATATCATAAATCTATAGTAGAATATTATTTGTTAATTGTGTAATAGTGTTCTTCTTAATTTCAGCATCACTTCTTCTCAGGAGCGGAGTCATCTATCATGCATCATGATTATTTATGGTCATCTGATGGTCAACACTGGAGAAAGATTCTGACCATTTGTGGCCTTTAAAAACATGTCAATTAAATGAAATTCCAAAACCATCACCTGAGAAGTTTTATTTCCAGTGTTAAAATGTCCATTAAAAGTTACTGAGGTTCAGGCAGATCATGACATGCTCCATCAGATGCGATATGATGGAGCAAAGCTTCTAACCTTCTAATGTGTAACATGGTGCTGCACAGGGAACTATATGGAGGTACAGGGAGTTGCCTAGGGCTCTGTACTATGGTGTAGAGTGACTCAGTATGCCTCTGTATGGCCTGATGTGTGCATGAAGCCTAAGTGCAATGCCCAAGAAATCTACTGACTGCTTGTCCCAGCTATGAGCAGAGATGGTAGGAGACAAGCAAGACACCTGCAGCGACTGGGACCGCCGGGACAATGTGTGAGTGTTGGTGCCCTGATGGGGGTAGTAGTTAGTACTAACGTTTCTGCAGCTCCGTGGGCTGGCGTGCAGTGATGGGAAGAAAGGCACTGGATTCCTTCGGGGCACACTCTGGTGTTGAGGGGTCTCCTGCCAGATGTTGGTTCAGGTTCTCTTGATGGTATAGGGTTTAAAGTGCAGGGAAGGCAGGGTCCCTTAGCTGCGTGACGTCAGCACCCTTGGGTGCAAAATAGGTGGTAAAATAAAGAGGAGCCCGTTTGAATAAATAACTGGAACATTTACTGAGAATCACTTGTCTTGAGGTAGATGTAGAGATTATTGCAATGCAAAGCAGAAGTTGTAATTTATTTAAAGGGCATCACAAGTTAGCTGTGGCTGTAATCCTAATAACAGGCTCTTGGGGAGGTATTGACTCTGCTCACACTCAGGCTATTGTCACTTCTGGCTGATCTTTCAGGTGTGGAGTATACATCCATAAACTTCTCTGTTTCACATGGCCGGTACATACACTCACCTGAAGAATTATTAGTAACACCTGTTCTATTTCTCATTAATGCGATTATCTAGTCAACCAATCACATGGCAGTTGCTTCAATGCATGTAGGGTTGGGGTCCTGGTCAAGACAATCTCCTGAACGCTAAACTGAATGTCAGAATGGGAAAGAAAGGTGATTTAAGCAATTTTGAGTGTGGCATGGTTGTTGGTGCCAGACGGGCCGGTCTGAGTATTTCACAATCTGCTCAGTTACTGGGATTTTCACGCACAACCATTTCTAGGGTTTACAAAGAATGGTGTGAAAAGGGAAAAACATCCAATATGCGGCAGTCCTGTGGGAGAAAATTCCTTGTTGATGCTAGAGGTCAGAGGAGAATGGGCCGACTGATTCAAGCTGATAGAAGAGCAACGTTGACTGAAATAACCACTCGTTACAACCGAGGTATGCAGCAAAGCATTTGTGAAGCCACAAAACGCACAACCTTGAGGCGGATGGGCTACAACAGCAGAAGACCCCACCGGGTACCAATCATCTCCACTACAAATAGGAAAAAGAGGCTACAATTTGCACGAGCTCACCAAAATTGGACTGTTGAAGACTGGAAAAATGTTGCCTGGTCTGATGAGTTTTGATTTCTGTTGAGACATTCAAATGGTAGAGTTCGAATTTGGCGTAAACAGAATGAGAACATGTATCCATCATGCCTTGTTACCACTGTGCAGGCTGGTGGTGGTGGTGTAATGGTGTGGGGGATGTTTTCTGGGCACACTTTAGGCCCCTTAGTGCCAATTGGCCATCGTTTAAATGCCACGGGCTACCTGAGCATTGTTTCTGACCATGTCCATCCCTTCATGACCACCATGTACCCATCCTCTGATGGCTACTTCCAGCAGGATAATGCACCATGTCACAAAGCTCGAATCATTTCAAATTGGTTTCTTGAACATGATAATGAGTTCACTGTACTAAAATGGCCCCCACAGTCACCAGATCTCAACCCAATAGAGCATCTTTGGGATGTGGTGGAACGGGAGCTTCGTGCCCTGAATGTGCATCCCTCAAATCTCCATCAACTGCAAGATGCTATCCTGTCAATATGGGCCAACATCTCTAAAGAATGCTATCAGCACCTTGCTGAATCAATGCCACATAGAATTAAGGCAGTTCTGAAGGCAAAAGGGGGTCCAACACCGTATTAGTATGGTGTTCCTAATAATTCTTTAGGTGAGTGTATATACCTTCCAGGCTTACTCACAATTTCTAATAACACGTCCACACCGTCCATGGAGGAATGTGGCTCCAAATGCAGCTTCTACTTTACTGTAGAGTGTGAACAGGCACCGTAGGCCAACTCCTGTCTCACAGCGAGTGCTAATGGAGGCTATAGGCTGAGGTAACACTCTCACCTCCACTAGTCTCTCCTTATACTCTACAACACTCTGGGTTTCTGTTATTCCTGTCTTGAGGCCTACCCTTGGCCTGAGCACAATTCAGAGGGGTAGCTACTTGTCAACTTAGGCTACATTCACACCAGCGTTTTCAATTCCGCTATTGAGATCCGTCATAAGATCCCAATAGCGGAAGAAATTGCTTCAGTTTTGTCCCCATTGATTGTCAATAGGGACAAAACTGAACTCAACGAAATGGAATGCACCAATATGCATTCTGTTCCGTTTAGTTGCGTCCCCATGCAAGCAGCGTTTTTCTGTCCGCGATGTGGTCCTGACACACAATGTAAGTCAATGGGGAAGGATCCGTTTTCTCTGACACAATAGAAAACGGATCCATCCCCCATTGACTTTCAATGGTGTTCATGACGGATCCGTCATGGCTATAGAAGACATAATACCACCGGATCCATTCATGACAGATGCTTGCGGTTGTATTATTGTAACGGAAGTGTCTTTGCAGATCCATGACGGATCCGAGTGTGAAAGTAGCCGTCTTCCGGGTCCTAGCTTTGGTTGGTTGCTTATTTTGTCTGACTCTGCAGGAATTACAGCAATTGTCCATACAGATCATGAAATGACATACTGCAGATATATATATATACACAGGGCCACTACTGATACGGAGTGAGACACTGCACGACGAGCATCCCAGACCCTTCATTGTGGGCATCGGTCGGGTCCCAGCGATCAATCCCCACTGATCAGGCCATGACTGTAGATCGGATCAGTACAGTGTAAATGTAATTGTGGGATTGTTCAGTCTAATGCAGAGAAAGCTTAATCGTTATGTAATAAAAGGTTCTGCAAGTTTTTATTAAACTCAATTTTTAGGATCCTTAAATCTCATGTGAAGATCTCTGCTTCATGTCAGGGGATTAAAATGTGGAAAGCCATCCTGTACACCTGGTCCAAATGTCACCCACAGATGTCAGCGATGTGTATAGTTATGTACAGATATAGTATAACAGGCCTTATACAGGGGTACACCTGAGGTACCCCACACCGCCACTCTCTCAGGACCCCCAGTGATAATGGGAGTAATAAGAGCAGGAAATACACAATCACTGACAACACACTGTCCTGACTACTGGACACAACTGCCCCTCACAAGGATTATTTAATTCCTTTATTTCCCAAACCGTCTTCATTTCCAGCAAATTTACTGATTATCAAACCCTATAAAGGCCTGAAATCAAATATGAGCGCCACCTCCACCCCAGATATACCCGTCACATCAGCTCCATCTTGGATGTTTTATATAAAATCATATAAAATTTCTAGGAATTTCTATCTCTACCGCTCATGGTGTCCACAGTACAATGTATGTGGCAGAGCGGGCACATGGGGCACCTACATGGCAGGTGCCAGCTGAAGGTTCTACTGCCTGTCCTGAGGTCATGTGACTGGCGCACGCTCAACTGCCGTTCACTTTTCAACTGTCAACTGCCGCGAGTGGAAGAGAGTTGGATTGCCCTACGAGATTTGTGCGAGATGACGTCCAGTGGAGAAGACGAGGAGAAGAGGAGCGAAGAAGAGGAGAAGAAGATGAGAGGAGGAGAAGAGAAGAGGAAGAGGGAAGACGACAGCCGAAAGAAAGACACCAAGAAGAAGAGGATTGCACCCAATGCCAGAGAGTTGGAGGATGAGGAGCCAAGAGCAGGTAATGGGGGCACTGTCTTCATATGGGGCACTATTTCATCTCCACACGTCTCTTCCACAATGTGGCTGGAGGTTTATTTGTAGTACATGTTCCCATATAGACAAGATGAGGAGATCTGTACAGGAGCCATGTATTAGATGTCACTACATTTATATGGGACTGCAGATATTAATGTCATTGTATTATCAGCACTAAGCCCCGGTCATACATTGCAGTGAGGGGGAGGGTTCTTCGGGGGCGGTACGTTACCTCAGGGGACGGATGTTCTTTATGTACAGTAAAGCTGTATTAGTAACAGGACGGCTGCAATGTGACAGATTACAGTTAGGACATCAGGTAGAAGGGTAATGTCTGAAATATGGGAACTAGTCAAGACAGTTCCACGTTTAGTTTTCAATTCCATGAAATACACCCATACGGTTTTGCAAAAAAAAGAAAGATCAGACAGACTTATCACCCAGCATCAGCCACTGTAATAAATCTGTCTAGGGTAAGTTCACGCTGTATAACTATTAAACAGCAGTAGTAAATCTGCCCCATATTTCACAATGTATTTACACCAGTCTACTAGCATCAATCCATTGATTTACTGTTCTACATCTCCTGTTTCTCATCACATAGTATATTGTAAAACTGCTGCCTGCAGCCACCACTAGGGGGAGCTCACTGCACAGGAATTTATACAGTTTCCATTGAACCTATAACAATCTCTATGCATTGAGCTCCCCCTAGTGGTGGCTGCAGGAAAATATAGTTGTTTTATATTGGAAAGGAGCTCAGCAGTGGTGTGGTCTGCCTCCATGGTGAGTGCACCACTGTCTATACATTACTATATATTATTTTGTTGGCCCCTGTATTAGTAAGTTTAGCCTTTTTCAATTATGTGATGCCAGGTATGAACACATCCTATGATAATATGGATGCAGCATGTAGAAAAATCATTATATACAGTGAATATACGTTTAGCGGCCGCACTTCAGATGACTTCTGCAGTCTAATAGAGACTGATCTCATGTTCTCTGATAATATTCTATTCCTTATTTTTGCCTCCAGGACCCAGCACGGCTATAACACCCAGAGCCAACACCCGACTTTCCATCAGCGGGTTCAGATTCCATCAGATGCTGGGTCGGGGCAGCTTCGGCAAAGTGGTCCTGGCTTCCGTCCGTGGCCGAAACATCTACAAGGCCATCAAGATCATCCCCATAGAGGACAATGCGGAAGCCCTACAGCGAGAGAGGCAGATACTCCTGGAGGCCAGAGACTGCCCATTCCTATGTCATCTCTCTGCCGCTCTGCAGTCTCAGGTACAGAGAGGTCTCCCTGCTCCACTCCTCTTCTCCCCATACAATAGACTATGTGTTACCTGGAATCTCATGTTCTGCTTTATACCAGTGATGTTACTGCTCCTTTCTTGTACAGGCCCATGCCTATTTCATCATGGAGTACTTGTCCGGCGGCAGCCTTGAGTCACTGATCGACATGAGCGGCAAGCTGAACATCGAAACTGTCCGGTGAGTGACTAATGGTGAGATATGGGAAAGAACATGTCCTGAAGAAGGTCCATCGTGGGGGATAACACTCATGTCCTGCTCCTGATGGTCTTGGGTAGTGTATTGGTTAATACCTGGTACTTGGTGGTCTGTGGTGATCCAGGATTACTCTACAGTCAGCAGATGAGGTGACATCTTCCTTTACAGCAGTTATACAGATGGTTTCAGGCCCCCCGATACTAAATCCTCCCCTTTCTCCATCAGGTTCTACACGGCAGAGTTGATCTGCGGCCTCCAGTTCCTCCACGGCCATGGCATCGCCCATCGGTAAGAAGAGCAGTAATCATATTGTCTAGTGGACAAGTCGCATACAAAAGATTAGAGAAATTTCTATGACTGAATATCAGTTCCATCTATCTGAATAGGGCTGTTTCTGCAAACCACATTTAGATGAATGGGACAATCAAAGAAATCCCTGCAACAAATCTGCTACTCAAATATATATATATATCTGTTTGCATTTCTGACCTTCTGCCAGTCTCTTCTGGTGCTCAGTCTCACCTACTACATGTGTCTTGTGTGACGTCAAAGCCAGAAATCTTTTTATTTCTTTGCAGAGACATCAAACCAGCCAACATCATGCTGGACACAGATGGTCACATCCGAATTATAGACCTGGGGCTGGCGCAAGACGGTCTGACCGCGTCCACTAAGATCTATGGACGGGCGGGAACATACCGCTACATGGCCCCAGAGGTGCACCTGGATCAACCATACTCCGTAGCAGCAGACTGGTGGAGCCTGGGGGTTGTCGTGTCCAAAATGTCAACTGGACATTTCCCATTTAAGGACAGCCACCAGATGCAATTGGTCTACCTGGCAATCACCAAAGCAAAGCCAAGATTTCCAACATGGCTGGAGGTAGACCTGAAACATCTCATCAAGAAGCTGCTACGGAAAGATCCAGAGAGGCGCTTGGGTGTGTCAGGAAACATCAGAGACCACCCATTTTTCGGAACCATCTGTTGGGAGGAACTGGAGATGAGGAGAGCGCAGCCTCCCTTTAGAGCTTTCCAGGTAAGTGAAGACTAGTTATAAACTAGAACTAGAACCTCAGTTAGAAAGTGAAATGACGGCTATCTCTGTGCACTTCCTTCTCTTGCAGCACGCTCTAGGGAGGGGTCATCTGGAGTGGCCGGAGGATGAACCACCTCTTCATCCCATGTCCAGCTTTTCATTCCTGTCACCTAGCTGGACATAGTAGGATGAAGCCGGCCTCCTGCCCAGAACCCTGCGCCTCCTCTGCCCACTGCCTGTGTAGCTGACCTTGGCTTGCCCTGGACTATGCCTCTCTCTGCTGATATACCGCCGTCAATGTCACCATAATGCTGCCCCAGTCTCTTGGCTCCGAATCCTCTGAACTCTGGCCTAACATCTCTTCAAGACGGCGTGTCAAGAACTCACAGCTTTCCATCTCTACACCAGACATGTGAGTATGTATATGGGCATCTGATCCAGGGACTATTGTCCCACTGCCATATTTGCAGTCAGGAAGGAGTGTTTTTCCCCTTACATCAGGACAAATTGGCATGGTCATAAAGGGGTTTTTTCTCGCCTTCCTTTGGATCACACAGCTGCCCTCCCCTAATTGAAAATACAATTCGGCTAGCCTTTTTGGGGACAAATTATTCGGTCATTGTTTCAGGGACTAATCTGACTGCCATACGTGGAGTCGGGAAGGAATTTTTCCCCCTCCTGGGGGTTTTTCGCCTTCCTCTGGATTCATAGGATCTGATCCAGGGAAATAGTCTGACTGCCCTAAGTGGAGTCGGGAAGGAATTTTTCCCCCTCCTGGGTTTTTTTTCGCCTTCCCTTGAAATCAATGAAAGTCAATGGATGTAACATATCCTTGACTTGGAATATGCATCACTGCATCTGTCCCCTCAGTAATACAAATATACCTGAAATAAAATTCTTTTTTCCACCCCTATATCTTTGTGTACCTGGTTTTATTTCCATTGACCCTTCGTGTGCTGATCAGGACAGGGGCAGAGACTGACGGCTATGGGGCCCTGTGCAGGAAGAGTGTCTGGGCCCCTATGTCTTCAAGGAGATACGAAGATACGAATATACGTAGAAACATACACGTCACACACATTGGGAGACACTGTACAGAAGCCACTCACATGTATGTGCACATGCCACTCACACATAGGACACATGTTGCACACATGCCACTTAGACATAAGGCAAATGGTACACACATCACACACGTAGAACACATGCCACTTAGACATAGGGCGCATGCAGTGAGCACACTTACGCCTTGTTGTGGAACTACAACTCCCAGCATAATTCTGTGCAGAACTACAAATCACACACAGCCGTGCACCACACAAGTAATCATAAGAAGCAGGTACCTTGCAATCACACTACCAGCCTAGTACTACATGTCCCAGCTTGGCTGATCAGGGGTGACTGCTGAGAGTTGTAGTTCACCCAGCTACTGAGGGGACATTGGCTAATGCTGACACACCACCCCCTACTGTCAGTGTTCGGAATTACCTGATCACAGCACAGCTGGGGAACGTCCTCATGTACCGCCATCTTGTCACAGTGGACACCAGAGACGTTTTCTGTATATTAGACGCATCACTTCAAGAAGAATTCATTTATAAAATTCTAGAAGGAATAATAGAGGAATGGCACATCATAGAGTTATATGAATAGATGCTCCAGAAATGTTATTACATGGGGGAATACAAATAGTTAATAAAACATGGCAGGAGAGGGGACAGATGGTTTTTAAAGGGACGAGTCTACCACCAGACTCCTTTAAGACCGTACTTTCAACCAGACGGCTTAGCATCCAGCTGTACAATCTCTATATGTCACTGACAACATAGAGACCAACTCAACTAGATTATTACTACTAGCGCTAGAAGAACTGTGACTGGTTCTAGAGGCTCAGCTAATGACAGCTGCCGCCCCCTAGTGGGGAAAGAATAATACTATTCTCTGATCTGTGTCCTGGCCTACAAGGGTAGACTGGCCCCTGTGTGCAGCCATTTTCTCCATGTAACCGGCTTGTAATCTGCTCCGAACATGAGACCCGGACATTAATTCACATTGAGTCCTGGGTGAAGCCCCAGATTTGCAAACTCTTACCAAATGCTAATTATCAACATGCCCAACTGTGTCGTAGAAACCGTCCATTATGTACATATCCACGTAAAAATGTGTTAATCCTCTGAGCGGTGCCACGCTGGCCGTACACGGTAGATAACTGCCGGCTGAATATTGCTGCGGCCTGCCGTTAACCCTGATTACTCCATTAACACGCATGTAAACCATAGGCAGGCGGTAGACGAGTGGTTGTCAGACAAGTCCCTTTCCTAGGTATAAAAATATAATAAAAACACATCGATGTCCCAACTGAGGGGTAATGGCAATTTTAATTTTTGATAAAAAATAAAAAAGAGTTTAAATCCGCTTCTCAGTGAGTATTGCTGCCTCCCAGTGGATAGAATTGGTCATTACATTTTTTTTTTTTGTAAAGGCATAAGGCCAGCACTAACCCAAATGCATGAGAATTATGGGTAGGGATACGCAAATGCACACTTACTGTGTATTATAAGCTCTGTAACATTCATAATGCACGGAGAAAACTCTGCATATCCATAATTCCAGAGCGCACACTGCATATTATCAGTTTATATCTAATTAACATATTTTTAATAAAATCCTTATGAGAACATTAGTCTGTTGGTTGCTATCTGGCCAGTGCAGGAGAACGAGGCCTAAGGTACAAGGTTCGGAAATCCTGACTGCCCAAGGTCTTGATCCTGATCAGTAAGGAAGGGAATAATGACTGCAGCAGCTTTTCTGATTGGCTAAGAGGGATCACCTGACCTGATCAGGAAGGGCTGTCAATCATTCTACTGGTAAACCCCCATTGAGCTGCTCAGCATTGTAAACAGTGGGGACAACACAGCAGGAATCAGTCTATTTTTTCATACTATGCATTAACCCCTTCCCGACACATGACGTACTACTATGTCATGAGAGTCGGTGACTTACCGCATCTTGACGTAATAGTATGTCATGGATAACTCCGGTCACCGCGCCGAATCGCGCGGTGACCGGAGTAAGCTGACTGCACTAATCGGCAGTCAACCATCTTAGCTGAGGGAGACGAGGAGTTTTTCCGCCCCATTAGAGCCCCGATCACTGCGATTGGCTGGCTAGTGAAGACCAGCCCATCGCAGCGTCGGCAATGTATGGAGCTGCAGGGGGGCCCATGTCTCCTCCTAGGTCAGGGAGGGGACACCAGACACAGGTGTCCCTTCTCAGCGCTGCGATTGGCTGGGACAACGCTCCAGCCTGTGGCAGCGCTATGCAGCAGAAAGAACCGTTGGTGCCTCTCTGCAGGCAGCCATTCTAGCCTGGTGACTGCTTGCAGAGGGGACCTGTCCTCCTCTGTGCTGCTCGTTGTCGGCTGGGACTTGTGGTACTACCACATAAATCACTGCTTTTCATTCAGAGCTTTTCAGAAGAAGAACATTTGGAACAGCTGTAGTGATCTTTGGCTCATCTGCAGCTGTTTCAGATCCCCATCCCCTGTCCCTGTCCCCCCCCTTCACCCCCCTCTCCGTCCTTTTTTATTTTTTTTGCCTTTTTTTGGCTATTTTTTGGCTATTTTTTGGCTCTGCACCACTTTTTCTGTGCGCGAGCTGTGACTGGCAAGTGCTGATCAGCACTTGTGGGTTTTTTGGTGCCAGCTAGCTATATATATATGTCAATTTTAGTTAGTAGTATTTTAGATTTGTGAACCCACACGGTGCCGTCTGTGTGCGTGGGTCCTGCACCTGCCGAGCGCCGGTCAGTACTGTTAATTACTGACTGCATCTGCTTAGGTTTAGTGCCTTTTTTAATTATTTTTTGGGAGCTTTTTTTTCAAAATTTTTATCTTATTCTTTAACTTATCTTTTTCTCTTTTCTTTCTTTCTTTCTCTTTTTTAGTTGCAATAGATTTTTATTGAGTGATTTATGCAGTAAAACGAACAAACACTGTGGACGCAGCCACATGATACAAAATAGCACATAAATTATGCATTAATATACTCTAATATACTTGGGCACCAGGGCACCCGCTCGGGTGCTGCCAACCTGGTACATTTATTTTGCTCATTACATTCAGTTGAGAGTAATAGCGGGCTTGTAGCGAATCCCATTCAGTATCAAATGTGACTATCCGCGTTAGCGGTAGTGTACATATATGTAGTCGCGTGCACAGAAACAACAGTACATGAATAAAACAAATATATAAACCAACAAAAACCGTAGTACAGGCATACGGAAATCGTTATAATGAGGAAGGGGGGATCTAGGGATCGGGAGAGCGTACAGTAAACTCTTTTAAAATAGCGTCTGGAAGAGGTGAAGCATGGGAACTTGAGAGCCAGGACAACCATTGGTTAAGGGCCTTAGTTCTGGAATGTAGGTCAGGTGAATACATTATTTCATGCTGCATATGTTGGTTTACCAATTGTTGAACCTCAGTGATAGGGGGTGTAATGCCTTGTTTCCAATGGCGGGCTATTACTTTACGACGCGTGGCCGTAAGGATATGTGCCACTACCCATCTTTGTTTGCAGGGAATGTCGGATAGACCAATACATAGTATAGCTAGTTCTGGGCATGGGGGAACATGCATCTCAGTCACTTCTGAGATAAGAGCAAAGGATTGGTGCCATAGAGGAGAGATGAGAGGACAGAACCACCACATATGGGTTGGGTTACCCCTATATCCGCATCCACGCCAACATACAGGAAGATAATCCTCAATCAAATGTGCTAGTCTATCGGGTGCGAGGTACCATCTTAGTTGGATCTTTCTATTTTGTTCCGCATGTTTGATGCATTTAGAGGGTTTAACTGCCCAAAAAAGCGCGTCATGACGCTTCGCTAATGAGAATGGGGCTTTAAGTTCCTCCTCTCATCTGATCATGAATGGCAACTTCTTCAAACTATAGTGAGAGGATAGGGATTGATACATTATAGACAGCCCTATAGCATTGGAAGCAAGGCTGAAGAACTTGGAAATTATTGTATTTATACCTGAGGGGTCATTGGAAGAGGTGGGAGGTAAGGAGTTCAGGAGGTGCCGGACCTGGAGATATTGATAGAAGACCTTATTGAGTAGGGCTCATTGGCCGTGCAAAGATTCAAACTGTAACATTAACTTCCCATCATAAAGCTTCCCAATGGTATCGATGCCTCTGGAGTGCCAAGATGAGAGAGATGGATTAGGGATAAGGTATTCTACTCATTTAAGAGGGAATCATTTCTTATCCAGAGTCCGAGCAAGGTCAGACTTAGAGAGCATGAATTTCCAAGCCGCTGAGGTGGTGTCACGGCGGACGTGCACTTAGTATAACAGATAACACACCAACCAGGCTTTGGACGAGAGACAGGGGAAGGGTCACCTCCTAGCTTATCCCTGACCTCTTTCCCTGCACTGCTCAGCCCACATGCAGACCTTGAAGGTAGGTGTGCTGTGTCCTCCAGCCTGGACTGACAAAACCCTGAACTCCCTGAGATGGTGAAGTGGGGAAATAGGAGCAGCCTGCTCGCACAGAACCTCGATGGGATAGATGACACAAACAACCAAACTAGGAATGACACTTATCTTTGAGAGCAGGAACTGACAGCCAACCTTCCCTCCAAGCTTCCCAGACCACAATGATCAGTATAATCCGCTCAGAGCACTTAGCTGGAGGCCATTTAAACAAATGACTCCACCTAGTGCACCTGATGAGTGGCGGATCCAGCACGGCACCAAAACAAATACTAAACTCGTGCTGCTATCCTGGCCGACCTCCGCACATCGTCAGAGTGGGGCATGACAGGTGGCCATCATGGATCCAATTGGAAGATTGGGTGGAAATGGTTTCAGAGTTTGTGCGGCTAAGTAGCCTCTGAGCGAGGATCCTCTAATCAGTGCTTCCTCGAGCTGTAGCCACCTCTGCAGATTGGACGGCTGCCACCATTCCTTGGCCTGCAAAAGCAATGATGCCCAATAATACCTCTTTGCGTCCCTAATTCCCCCTTGCGTATGGCCGGGTATAATGCTTATTTGCATATCCTAGGTCTGGTTTGGCCCCATATGAATTTCATCATAGCAACCTGAATCTTATTCAGTGCACATATGGGTATCCGTAGGGGGATACATTGTAATTTATAAAGGATTTTTGGCAAAAGTAGCATTTTGACAAGATTAATCCTGGCTATCCATGACAGATTGTGCTTAGACATGTTTTCATAGTCCTTTTTAAGTTCTGCCTGTAAGGTATCCAAATGTACCTTTACAAGCTGGCGTGACACCGGGGTTAGCAAGATACCGAGATAAGTAATATGATCTGACACCCAATTGAACCGGAACCTTCCCTGAATACGTTGTCTAACTTCATTAGGGATGAGTAGTGGTAGCATGTTGGATTATTGTGTAGTATGAGACCCTGGAGAACCCCTGCAGGACATCCCATACTGCTCTCAGCGACTTTTCAGGGTCCGTTACAGTTAAAATCACATCGTCAGCATATAATGTTAGCGTGTGATATTGTGCGCCGACAGGGATGCCCCTTATGTTGCTATTTAACCTAATGGCCTCAGCAAACGGCTCCATTACAAGTGCAAGGATCAAAGGAGACAAAGGGCATCCCTGTCTCAGGCCGTTCGTGATATGGAATGACCTGGAGAGAAACCCCGAAGCCAATACTTTAGCTGAAGGTTCAGAATATAGCCCCATAATGCCTTTGACAATAGGACCAGAAAAAACTAATTTGAGTAACACACCTTCCAGATACCCCCAGGGCACCCTATCTGGTCTATATCCACCAAGGATGGTAGGACCTTATGTAATCTAGATGCTAGAATCTTCGAGAATCTCCTCCTCCAGGGCAGCGTCAGCATCGATAAGCTGGTTGTGTGATGCGGCGAGTTCCGCCATCTTGCCCTCTAGGTGTGAGGTGCGTTCACCCGGTTTGTCTGAGGATGTGGTGAAAGTCCTCTTTCAAATAAGACCGCAAGGAGTCCAGCATATCGCGAAGCAGCTCTTCGGTAGGTGGTGAGCCTCCCGACAACTGGCGGTAATCTGTGCGGGCCGCATCCATAGAGGAAGCAGGAGAGATCGCACAAGATGGCGGAGATGGTGGTTTTGATCTCCCGCTCAGTGGCGAAGTTTTGTGGAAAAACTCTGAGTTTTGCCGGAGCCTGGCGTTTTTTAACTCGCCCCATAGATGGACCGGTAACAGACGTATGAGACCACATAAATTAGGGTGCTGGAAATGCTGAGAATTAGCTGAGTTGCGGTGCTAACAGCGGAGCTCTTCAACTATGCAGCCAGCGCCATCAGCGCCCAGGCCACGCCCCTCTTTCTTTCTCTTTTTTTTCTTTATCATAAATTTTATTTTAATTCATTCATTACAAGCCCCCTCACGTGTTAAAGGGTTTCTACCACCACATTTTGACCTATTTAGCTGTCTGACACTAGTGTCTGCTGTACCTAACCATGCTATTGTAATCCCTTTCTCTGCAGCGGTTACCCTGAAAAACGAATGCAAATGAGCCTCTAGGTGCTATGGGGGCGTCTTTTCAGCACCTAGAGGCTCCATCTACCCTGCCGCCCAGCTCGTCCCTCCAGCCCGCCCATCTCTAGATTGACAGCCTCCATCGCGGCCGAATTCTCGCGCCTGTGCCGTGTGCGTCTGTATTCGGCGCAGTGACTGTCAGACCGCTCACTGCGCCTGTGCATCTCCACTGCGCCTGCGCATCTCCACTGCTTGAGGCCGGGCGTCGTCTGTTCCTGGGAGCACTCTGACGTCATCGGCGCAGGCGCAGTGGAGATGCCGGCGCAGTGAGCGGTCCGACTGTCACTGCGCCTGCGCCGAATACAGACGCAACCCGACATCCTCATATGCTAGACCCCTAGGTTGGACCCCTGTAAATGCAGCAGACATTATGAAGTTTTGGGGGCTGTTGCTGCATATGGGCCTGGTAAAAAAAAAATAAACGAAATGAGACAATATTGGAGTTTGGATGTCTTGTACCACACTCCAATTCACAATATGGCCATGTCCCGCTCAAGATTTGAATCCATTTTAAAAATTCCTACATTATAATGATAACACACAGTGCCCCCCCAAAAAAAGATTACCCAAATTTTGACCGCCTATTCAGAATAAGACCCCTCCTGGAACACCTCAACTCAAAATTTACAGAGGTGTTCACCCCAGAAAAAGAAATTAGCATAGATGAGTCCCTTGTACATTTTAAAGGAAGGGTTACATTTCGCCAGTACCTGCCCAGCAAGCGGGCACAGTACAGAATAGAAATGTACAAGCTGTGAGAAAGTACCTCCGGGTACACCTACAGGTTCCGGGTTTATGAGGGGAAAGATTCTCGGATACAACCCCCTGAATACCCCCCCCCCCCCCATCCTAGGAGTTACTGGCAAGATTGTGTGGGACTTACTGCACCCACTGCTGGATAATGGTTACCACCTCTACGTAGATAACTATTACACCCGCATCCCCCTATTCATGTCCCTAAAAGCCAGAGGTACTGTGGCTTGCGGCACAGTGCGAAAAAATCAGAGAGGGCTCCCTAGATCCTTGGTAGGGCAACTACTCCGAAAAGGTGACAGTAAGGCTCTCCGCCATGAGAACATGCTGGCGGTTAAGTACAAGGACAAGAGGGATGTCCTTGTACTAACCACCATTCACACCAACACCAGTTCTCCTGCCCAAGTGCGAGGTACCACTACCCCTGTCAACAAGCCTGACTGCATCCTTGATTACAACAGGCACATGGGAGGGGGTGATCTGTCCGATCAAGTTCTGAAGCCCTACAGTGCCATGCGTAAAACTAAGGTGTGGTGCAAAAAGCTTGCCGTATACATTGTACAGATGGCAATATACAATGCGTACATTTTACATCGAACTGCAGGCCACACAGGAACTTTCCTTCAGTTCCAAGAGGCGGTAATCAAGGCCCTAATTTTCCAAAGTCAGGAAGGGGAGGGCCCGAGTACTTCAGGAGGTCATGGTGCCCGTGTTGTACCAGGACAACATTTCCCTGGTGAAGTGCCACAAACAGCAAAAAGGGGAAAGACCCCAAAAAGATGTTGGGTTTGTTACAAAAGGGGAATATGAAAGGACACCATTTATCAGTGCGACACCTGCCCTGATAAACCAGGCCTCTGCATGAAAGAATGCTTCCGAACCTACCACTCATCCATGGATTTTTAATTTCATCCTTTATGCGCCCTGTAATATTTCCATATCTCTGATTTAGTCCACCTCACTTGCAGACCCACTTTCCAAAAACCACTACATAATCTTTTCTGTGAAACACCTGTTTGGTAAAATGTTCGTACAGGGGTGCTTTTTCAGAAATGGGGTCAATTCTTGAGCATTTTCATTTCTGGGGACTCGTCTAGCAACATGACAGCTAAAATCCATGTCTGCCAATTCAGGCCTGCAAAAACCATATTTTGCACTTTGCCTGTAGCGGCCTGCTGTGCGCCCATACAGGAGGCTACGAGCACATATGGGGTGTTCGCAAAATGAGGAGAAAATGGGGAACATATACTGGGGTGCATTTTCTCCTTTAACCCCTTGTAAAAGTGAAAAATTGGGGTCTGCTAGTAATTTTTCATTTTTACAAATGTGTGCTTTGAAATCCTCTCTCTACTATTTCTGCCTTCTGTGAGACACCTATTTGGTAAAAAGTACCCTTTCTACCACTTAAAATGTTCGTACGGGGGTGCTTTTTCCGAAATAGGGTCACTTCTTGGGGTTTTTCATTTCTGGGGACCTCTGGAAATTTTTTAACTGCAACATGGCAGCTAAAATCCATGTCTGCCAATTCAGGCCTACAAAAACCATATTTTGCACCTAGCCTGTAGCGGCCTGCTGTGCGCCAATACAGCAGGCTACGAGCACATATGGGGTGTTCGCAAAATGGGGAGAAAATGAGGACCATATACTGGGATGCATTTTCGACTTTGACCCCATGTGAAAGTGAAAAAATTGGGGTCTGCTTGTAATTTTTCATTTTTACAAATGTGTGCTTTGAAATGCTTGTCTCAAGTAATTCTGCCTTCTGTGAGACACCTGTTTGGTAAAAAGTACCCTTTCCACCACTTAAAATGTTCGTACGGGGGTGCTATTTCAGAAATGGGGTCAATTCTTGAGCTTTTTCATTTCTGGGGACCGCTGGAATTTTTTTTTATGCAACATGGCAGCTAAAATCCATGTCTGCCAATTCAGGCCTGCAAAAACCATATTTTGCACTTTGTAGAGGCCTGCTGTGCGCCCATACAGGAGGCTACGAGCACATATTGGGTGTTCGGAAAATGAGGAGAAAATGGGGAACATATACTGGGGTGCATTTTCTCCTTTAACCCCTTGTGAAAGGAAAAAATTGGGGTCTGCTAGTAATTTTTCATTTTTACAAATGTGTGCTTTGAAATGCTTGTCTCAAGTAATTCTGCCTTCTGTGAGACACCTGTTTGTAAAAAAGTACCCTTTCCACCACTTAAAATGTTCGTAAGGGGGTGCTCTTTCCGAAATAGGGTCATTTCTTGGGGTTTTTCATTTTCGGGGACCTCAGGAATTTTTTTTAATGCGACATGGCAGCTAAAATCCATGTCTGCCAATTCAGGCCTGCAAAAAACATATTTTGCACTTTGCCTGTGCGGCCTGCTGTGCGCCAATACAGCAGGCTACGAGCACATATGGCGTGTTCGCAAAATGGGGAGAAAATGGGGAACATATACTGGGGTGCATTTTCTTCTTTAACCCCTTGTGAAAGTGAAAAATTGGGGTCTGCTAGTAATTTTTCATTTTTACAAATATATGCTTTGAAATCCTCTCTCTACTACTTCTGCCTTCTGTGAGACACCTGTTTGGTAAAAAGTACCCTTTCCACCACTTAAAATGTTCGTACGGGGGTGCTCTTTCCGAAATAGGGTCACTTCTTGGGGTTTTTCATTTCTGGGGACCTCAGGAAAAATTTTAAATGCGACATGGCAGCTAAAATCCATGTCTGCCAATTCAGGCCTGCAAAAAACATATTTTGCACTTTGCCTGTAGCGGCCTGCTGTGCGCCAATGCAGCAGGCTACGAGCACATATGTGTCACGGCTGAGGATGGGGAAAATCCTCAGCAGTGCGATGCCAGATGATGTAATGGCTACTCGGCCATGAGAACAGGATAGGGAGCAGGTCACCTCCTCACGCATCCCTAACCTGACCCTAACTCCTACCTGCATGGGCCGACCTTGATGGTAGGAGGACCCATGCGCAGGAACCTCGGAGCCCTGACTTACCCTCCGCAGGTCCCTGAGCTAGGAGCTGGGTAAGAAGACCTACTCCTCCTTGGCACGGAGGAGCAGGAGTCTCAATGGCCAAGTTGTTGGGAAAAAGGGGAACCAAAACAGCTTTACGGATATGGCAGGCGAACTGTTAGTTCCACCAACCTGCCACAGCCTTGCTGACTGGATCCCTGAGCTAACAGGAATCCAGAACCGTAAGCTGCACCAAAACATAGGAAGGTCCCAACAGAACAACATACAACATCACACACATAAAGACATCAACATAACGACAATTCTTTATGACCACAGGGGTGGCTCTCACTGGCAAGGAAGATGGAGGTCACAGGAGGCTGCTCCAGCAAGCATGGCTGAAGCAACCCACTGAGCCATGCTAACAGTGAGGCTTTATAGGCCAAGAAGCCACACCCCACAGTCAGACACACCCAGTGACACCACACACACACTGGGAAGGGAGTTAACCCTTCCAGCACCACAGAAGGGAAAACACACATAATGGGGAAGTGACCATACTAAGATCACTCTGTGGCTGTTGCCGCAGGCAATGACATGGGTGGCAGCCGTCCTGGGAGACAGCCCGAAGGCCAGGACACTGCCACCACATGTACAACATACCAAACGTTGCCACGGGCAGCCACAGTGAAAGGAAGATGTCAAAGTGCACACCAGACAACACAAAGTGCACACCAGACAACACAAAGTGCACACCAGACATACAAACGTGCATAAACACACGCACACAACTCCAAGGGAACCGCACACATAGCTGTTGTCCGCGGCAACCGCACTTGAGGCAAACAACATCATGCCTCAAGCTGCGGTTGAAACAACTACCCAAACCGCGGGCAACTGTATGCGGCTCCCAAGGAGTCACGACCATAACCGTGGCCGTGACAATATGGAGTGTTCGCAAAATGGGGAACATATACTGGGGTGCATTTTCTCCTTTAACCCCTTGTGAAAGTGAAAAATTGGGGTCTGCTAGTAATTTTTCATTTTTACAAATGTGTGCTTTGAAATCCTCTCTCTACTATTTCTGCCTTCTGTGAGACACCTGTTTGGTAAAAAGTACCCTTTCCACCACTTAAAATGTTCGTACGGGGGTGCTTTTTCCGAAATGGGGTCACTTCTTGGGGTTTTTCATTTCTGGGGACCTCTGGAAATTTTTTTAATCCGACATGGCAGCTAAAATCCAAGTCTGCCAATTCAGGCCTGCAAAAAACATATTTTGCACTTTGCCTGTAGCGGCCTGCTGTGCGCCAATGCAGCAGGCTACGAGCACATATCGGGTGTTCACAAAATGAGGAGAAAATGGGGAACATATACTGGGGTGCATTTTCTGCTTTAACCCCTTGTGAAAGTGAAAAATTAGGGTCTGCTAGTAATTTTTCATTTTTACAAATGTGTGCTTTGAAATGCTTGTCTCAAGTAATTCTTCCTTCTGTGAGACACCTGTTTGGTAAAAAGTACCCTTTCCACCACTTAAAATGTTCGTACGGGGGTGCTCTTTCCGAAATAGGGTCACTTCTTGGGGTTTTTCATTTCTGGGGACCTTAAGGAAAAATGTTTAATGCGACATGGCAGGTAAAATCAATGTCTGCCAATTCAGGCCTGCAAAATCCATATTTATTTTTCTCTATTACCCAGGCGCTTGCACTCCTAATTACTAACGCTGCGCACCGCAGAAGTATCGCCGCCGCTGCTATTCACAAGTGACACGTATATTTTATACTGTGGTACTGCGCGATGCACTCCCTGTCCACCTTCACAGTCTACAGTAGCTATACAACTTCAGATGGGTGATTACCTGTTTCTGGGTTCTGCTTTATTTGACTGTATATTTGTGCCTTTTCTCTCGCTCTCACATCAACATGAAGGGGATTCGGGAAGCTGAACCCTATTGCTTTAACTTTTACTGAGCTTGTCCCGGCCGGCGGCACAGCGCGGTTTTAAACGTTTAAAACAGGACCTGACTGTGGTGTCAGGAACCATTAGATGCAGAAGGCTACTGGCTCCCATGTTTTCTAAGCAGGGAACCTATTCTCGGCGCAGTGCCTCCTTATTTGTGGGCTGCTCATACTCTTCCCCTCAGGAACTTCACCTGACAGATTGGTTCCACCTGACAGTAAACATAATGGGGGCGATTTATCCAAACTGGTGTAAAGTAGAACTGGCTTAGTTGCCCATAGCAACCAATCAGATTCCAGCTTTCATTTTCCACAGCTCCATTGGAAAATGAAAGGTGGAATCTGATTGGTTGCTATGGGCAACTAAGCCAGTTCTACTATACATCAGTTTGGATAAATCTCCCCCAATGAAGTCCCCCTGACCCAGACCAGCTTTCTGACTCCTCCGGCCACGCCCGATCTGCCCCTGATATGAGGGCATAGACGAACTCGATGCTAGAAATCTGCCATTGGCGCATGACATTTGGGGCCGTACGAAACCGGGACGTTAAATCTGTACAACGCTCTATATGCAACGGGCGGCCTCCCCCCAGGGCCCTCTATATCGCCTCCCAGGTTTGGTAGGAATGCTGAGTAGTATAGTGCGGCCTAAATGTCTCTTTCTGTGTGTCACGGTGCTCCTACCTGGATACGGCTGGACCCCAGGCTTTGCCTCCGGAGCAATAAATAGGGAGAATAATTGAGGGATCTGAAGAAATAACTTGAGTTCAGACCTTGAGATGAAGTTCAATGGCGGCTTTACTTGAATAAACGTTTCTCCAAACAGTTTCAGGCTTTGTGTTGGTTCCAGCAGGCTTTAGCATTAAACCGGCAGGCAAACTCAACTCTGCTATATCTTTCTCTCACTCTGCTGTACTGACAAGCTCACTTGGTGTCTTTGTTTCCTCTCTATGCTGCACTTCACTCTTGTAGTCGGACTTTTGTTCAGCCAAAAAGTAGGTTAGAATCCTGGCAGCTCCAACATGGAGTCTCGACCCCAACAAACCAGAACTGGCCCTCTTCTCTCCAGAGGGGGGTTAGGATGGAATGGAGAGTTCCATTCTATCTAAGGATAGCGCTGCCATTTATGCTGCCACCTGCTGGTGAATCAGGCACATTACATGTAATAAACAGTTACATAACAAGATTTATGAATGCACATTGTGGAGGACCTGGAAAGACATACATGTGAGGACATTATATTAGCCCATTAGAGATAGTAGCAGGGTGCAGTAGTCGTAACACCACTCCGGGGTGTTACATAAACATTCATCATAACTTTTCCATACTTCCACCCCTTTAACATCTGGACCCAGGGTTCCTTGTCACCTAGAATCTTTGCCCATGTTTAGGCCGGTGTCACACAGCTTCTTGTGGCAGTTTTTGTGGTAATTTTTTGTGCCAAAGCTAGTAATGGAAATAGTCCCCAGTGACCAATCTCTGAAAATCAGTCCCTATAAATTCTCTGCATCTGTGAATGCAGGGCCGGTGCTATAATAGGGCAGACCTGAATGTGCGCAGCCTTCACAGCCGACAGCCGAGAACCAGAAAGAAGAGAGAGAGCGCTGGTGATGAGGAGCAGGAGAGGTAAGTTTATTTTTGCGCTGATGGCTGACATGGGGGGGCATGATGCCTGACATGGGGCATGATGATTGACATGGGGGCATGTTGGCTGACATGGGGGGCCATGATGCCTGACATGGGGGCATGATGGCTGACATGGGGGCATGATGCCTGACATGGGGCATGATGGCTGACATGGGGGCATGATGCCTGACATGGGGCATGATGGCTGACATGGGGGGCATGATGCCTGACATGGGGTGCCATGATGCCTGACATGGGGGGCCATGATGCCTGACATGGGGGCATGATGGCTGACATGGGGGGGGCATGATGACTGACATGGGGGACTGATGGCTGACATGGGGGACTGATGGCTGACATGGGGGTCTGATCTGAGGCATTGGGGGTCTGATCTAAAGTCTGATTAACATTGGGGGTCTGATTGCTGGTCTGACCTGAGGTGCAATGGAAAATAATTTTTTCTTATTATCCTCCTCTGAAACCTAGGTGCGTCTTAGAGGGCAGAAAATACGGTCCTCAAACCAGCGATTGTCTGAAGCAGAGAGAAGATACCAGGACCACACAGATGAGAAGCCAGCTGCTGCAGACGGGACCAGGGCCAGGTGAGCTGCAAGGGGGGGGGGGCGCCAAAATGTAGCTTTGCTTGTGTTGGCAAAAATCCTTGCACCGGCCCTGTGTGAATGCGCCCTAAAGTCTCTACTGATGCTGGCACAGCCGCTGCTGCATCTCCCCGTCGCGCCAAAGCAAGGCGGGTGCTGGAGAGCGAAGTAAGTACTAGTGTTGAGCATGAATATTCGAAAAGCTAATTTTTATCGCCACTTCGAGAATTCGCAAATATTTAGAATATAGCTCTATATACTAGTAATGATGAATATTATTATTATTTTTTTTTTTTAACACAGTACACATCAGGTGATCATCCCTCCCTTCTTCTAGCTTGTGGGCCAATGAGAAGGCTTTGTCACAGCTTAGGCTACTTTCACACTTGCGGCAGAGTGATCCGGCAAGCAGTTCCGTCGCCGGAACTGCCTGCCGAATCCGGCAAAATGTATGCCAACTGATGGCATTTGCCTGATTAGCCAGAAAAATGCATTGAAATGCCGGATCCGTCTTTCCGGTGTCATCCGGAAAAATGGATCCAGCATTTATTTTTTTCACCTTTTTCTTTCGGTCTGCACAGGAAGGACGGATTCGGCATTCCGGTATTTTGAATGTTGGATCCGGCACTAATACATTCCTATGGGAAAAAAATGCCGGATTCAGGCATGTCTTCAGTTTTTTTTGCCGGAGATAAAACCGTAGCATGCTGCGGTTTCATCTTTTGCCTGATCAATCAAAAAGACTGAACGGAAGACGTCCTGATGCATCCTGAACGGATTGCTCTCTATTCAGAATGCATGGGGATATGCCTGATCAGTTCTTTTTCGGTATTGAGCCCTTTTGACGGAACTCAGTGCCGGAAAAGAAAAACGCTAGTGTGAAAGTACCCTTAGCAACATCCCTAGCAACCAATAGAAAAGTTTCCTACCCCTTACTATATAAGAACCTCCCCAGCAGCTATTTTCTAAAGTTTTCTATCTGCATATAAGGCCTCATGCACACGACCGGTTTTTTTTAAGGTCCGCAAAAACGGGGTCCGTAGGTCCGTGATCCGTGACCGTTTTTTAGTCCGTGGGTCTTCCTTGTTTTTTGGAGGATCCACGGACATGAAAAAAAAATATATATAAAAAATCTAAGTCAAGTTTGCCATTGAAATGATAGGAAAAAACGGACACGGATCACGGACACGGATGACAATCTTGTGTGCATCCGTGATTTTTCACGGACCCATTGACTTGAATGGGTCCGTGAACCGTTGGCCGTGAAAAAAATAGGACAGGTCATATTTTTTTCACGACCAGGAAACACGGATCACGGATGCGGCTGCCAAACGGTGCATTTTCAGTTTTTTCCACGGACCCATTGAAAGTCAATGGGTCCGTGAAAAAATACGGAAAACGGCACAACGGCCACGGATGCACACAACGGTCGTGTGCATGAGGCCTTAAGCTGTTCTAATGCTCTGCCGTGTCGGCCATTTTTCCAGTCTCAGAAAACTTCTAGCAGCTTGGAAAATGTAGCATAAGTGACCCACGCCTGTATTTTGCGCACATTACGTAAATATTACATTGCCGATTTTCGCAATCAAGAATATAATCTTGAATTCTCAAATATATGACGAATATTCTACAAACTATTCACGGAATATCACGAATTCGTATATTGCCCCTGCCGCTCATCACTAGTAAGTACAACCTCTGTGAGCGGCCCAGGCATATGGGGGGGGGGGGGGGGGGCATTATAGGTCTTGGATAACAACTTTAAGGAGACATCCTTAGGCTTCGTTAACATTTCTGTGTCAGTGTCACGTCCTTGAAAAAAAGCGTACGTGTTTTATCCATGAAGATGTCCGTGATGGAGCCGTGCGTCCGTTTTTACCATCCATGTGTCATCTGTAATTCACTGACGTTGCTTAAAATTAATTTCCAAAGAATCTCCTATTAGTCTTCAGTGAAAAACGGACACAACACAGATGTGCGTCAGTGATTTTCACGGACCCATAGACTTCAATGGGTGTTCTTGGTCCGCATCAGGATCAATGCAGTGCATTGCCGTGATTTTTTTACTGACCCACGGTCAGTGAAAACATAATGAAATGTGAACAGACACATTTAAATCAACGGGTATGTGTGCCGCAGAAAATACGGACAGCACGCGTCAGTGAAAAATGGAAATGAAAAACTGAAAACGAGGCCTTTCGGCGAGGTAGTAATTGTAAGAGGATATAATAGTATTGGGAAGATCATTTCCACTACGTGGAGACATCCCATCAATGCGGAGGAGATGCTGCTAGTTTCCTAAGGGCTCATGCACACGACCGTATGTATTTCGTTGTCCGCAAAACACGGATCTACAAAAAAAACGGATCACGTCTGTGTGACATACGTATTGCATCCTATTTTTGCAGATTTAGTATAACAATGCCTATCCTTGTCCGCAAAATGGACAAAAATAGGACGTGTTCTGTTTTTTTTTTTGCAAAACAGCCATGCGGACATACGGAAACAGAATGCATCGGGATTTATTTCCGATTTTTTGTGGACCCATTGAAGTGAACGGTTCCGAATGGGCCGCAAAAAACCCAGAACGGACACAAAAGGCCTCATGCACACGAACGTATTTTCTGTCCTTGTCCGTTCTGTGTTTTTTTTGAGGACCGTATACGGAACCATTCATTTCAATGGGTCCGCAAAAAAAACGGTAGTTACTCCGTGTGCATTCCGTTTCCATATGTCCATATTTCCGTTCCGCAAAAAAATAGAACATGTCCTATTATTGTCCGCATTATGGACAGGGATAGCAGCACTGTTCTATTAGGGGCCAGCTGTACCGTTCCGCAAAATACAGAATGCACACGGACGTCATCTGTATTTTTTGCGGACCACATATTACATACGGTTGTGTGCATGAGCCCTAATTCTGAGCAGATTTGAGCAAAAATGGGAGAGTAGTTCAATTTATAAGATCTAGACATGGGAAAATATCTCCGGTTGTCAAGTTTCTGTTGCGTTCTAATACAGGACAGTGGAGGGGGCCGTGTAATGTCACCCCCCGAATCTTTATTATACATGCAAACTCTTCTGGAATATCTCTGAGACTTCCAGAAAAAGGGGACATCTCCCATCATCAGACATGACCTCTACTACACAGTCAGTCACCATTATTGGCTGATCTGAAGCTATTGTCTGATGAGCTAAACTGATCAGAGCTAGAAATTGTTATTTGTGTGACATGCTGCCCTCTGGTGGAGATCATTAGGAATGGCACCCTGTAGTGTCAGCGTAGCAAAATGAGCACAAGCTTGAATCTAATTTTACCACCGTGTTTTTGCCCCACATCCGATCTGCATTTTTTGCGGATCAGATGCACACCCATTCATTTTAGTGGCGTCGCAAAAAAAAAAAATGCAGACTGCACACCATGTGCTATCTGCATCTGTCCGTTCTGTGGCCCCGCAAAAGACAGAACTTGTTTTGCAGACAAGAACAGGTATTGTTGCAATGGGTTCGCAAACAAAAAACGGATGCAACACAGACGTCGTCTATATTTTTTGCAGATCGGGCACAGCCGCGTGTACGAGTCCATAGTGGATTTTTCTTAAAGCGGCTTTATTACCTATGCTGAGGAGTCCGTTTTATTATTTACTCTCATTCCCCATGTAGTTGTTGGCCATCTATTCTTCTAAGGCCTCATGTACACGACCGTTCCGTTTTTTGTGGTCCGCAAAACACGGAAGCCGCCCGTGTGTCTTCCGCAATTTGCAGAACGGAACGAGGGCGGCCCATTGTAGAAATGCCTATTCTTGCCCGCCAAACGGACAAGAATAGGACATGTTATATTTTTTGGGAGGGGCCACAGAGCAAAGGATGCACACGGAGTGCTGTCCGCATCTTTTGCAGCCCCATTGAAGTGAATGGGTCCGCACCCGAGCCGCAAAAACTGTGGCTCGGATGCGGACCAGAACGACGGTCGTGTGCATGAGGCCTAACTATAAGGCCTCTTTCACACAGGCGTCGCGTGAGGGCCGGACAAGATGCGGGTGCATTTTAATGCGTGATGGGCCATGTGATGAGCGCAGTGATGTCATCAAAGGTCCTTTAGCCACGTCCTGAAGAAAGAAGAGGGCATCCGCTACGCGACCAACTGGATGGGGTGAGTTAAATTTGTTTATTATTTTTAACCCCTCAATGGACATTTTACTAAGCATTCTGTATTCAGAATGCTATTATTTTCCCTTATAACCATGTTATAAGGGAAAGTAATAATGATCGGGTCCCCATCTTGATCGTCTCCTAGCAACCGTGCGTGAAAATCGCACCGCATCCGCACTTGCTTGGGATTTTCACGCAGCCCTATTCACTTCTATGGGGCCTGCGTTGCGTAAAAAACGCACAGTATAGAGCATGCTGCGATTTTCACGCAACGCACAAGTGATGCGTGAAAATCACCGCTCGTGTGCACAGCCCCATTGAAGTGAATGGGTCCGGATTCAGTGCGGGTGCAATACGTTCACCTCACGCATCGCACCCGCGCGGAGTTCTCGCCCGTGTGAAAGGGGCCTAAGGGTGCATTCAGACGACTATGCCGTGTTTTGCGGTCTGCAAATTGTGGATCTGCAAAACACAGATGCTGCCCATGTGCCTTCCGCAATTTGCTGAACAGACCCGGCGGCCCATTATAGAAATTGTTCTTGGCGGACAAGAATAGGACACGCTCTATATTTTTTGCGGGGCCGCAGAACAGAACTACGGTGTGCTGTCCACATCTTTTGCGATCCCATTGCAATTCAAGGGTCCTCAACTTTCTGACTATTCAAGGGTCCTCAACTTTCTGACTGATAGGGTTCTGACTGGTTTAGAATGAATGGGCAGCATCGCTAGTTTAGTCCTTTCCACGGCAGCTCAAGGTCACCAACGGCGCAGAGGTTCCCAGTAGCTTCCTGCACAGCTGAAGACTGGGAGCATCACTGTACTGGGAAACTGATGAAGGGAGACCTCTTTCTAAGATCTCCTCGGGTCCCATCAAACTTTCTGTAAAGGGTAACCTTTTATGGGAGGTTATTTGGGCACTATATGGCGGTATCGTGTGGCTTGTCTATGACAGTATTATCTTACTATATGGTGGTATTATGTGGGTTGAAATTATGAGGAAATCCAGAGAGCTACATTACTTGTTGCCCAATGACTCATTTTCCAGAAAATAAAAATCAGAACACAGATCTCCTTTTTTTCTGCAAAGCTACCAAGTTCTGGGCTCCTCTACCGTCATCCAAGTTGGCCGCACCAATTTTATAGACTGGTGGTCCAAGACACTTCCTGTTTGTCCAGCCCTGCTCTTGGATTGGCCAGCACTGCTCACATGAGCGGTGGCGACCAATCCAAGGGCAGCAGAAAGTGTCTTGGACTACCAAATGCACGGCGTGCATCAGGCAGTCTGAGAAGCTTCTGGATTACAGAAGAGCAGTCTGGGATTTGGTGGATCTGGAGGTCACCAGGTAAGTGTTCTGTTTGTTCCCCAGTTCCTGTGAATTTTTTCTCTTGATCTGGAGCATCTCTGTATAATATGTCTTATTTCAGAGTCCTAAGTTATCAGAAAAGTGGAAAATACGAGAGCAGCAAAAATGTTTAGAGCTGAAAGAATTTTACAAGAAAACATCTCAAGATGTCTGTATCTCAGTGTAAATCATTTCTGCCCTCCTGTAATATCTACAATCGAAGCAGACCAGAAAATCCACCCCCCGTGGTGACGGCTTGCCAGTTTCCAGGAAAACCTGAGGTAGTTGGAGTCTTTTAAACTGACCCAGATGTTGGCATCTGCTGGTCTAAAGAGACCTCTTAACTACTGAAGCAACTGAAACGAATTCTGAGGCGAAGCCTTCCTGGTTCCGTGGTGAGGGAAGGAAAGGGACATAAGATGGCAGCATGCTTTGATTACACAATTTCCCGGGGTGCAAACAACATAATAACTCGGAAACATCTGAATTATTTTTATTCCGAGAAACCAAAACACGACCATCAGAACGTCTTCCAGATGTTCCAGTATGTAATGTGTTTTCAGCGGTGTCCTCCTGTTTGACCCCCGAGACGTATTTATAGCAGCGTCGGTACTGTCTCCCTCCATATTCGTGGACAGCTTTGATTTCCATTTCCAAAGAAGTATGCTTTGATGTGATGGCCGTAATACCAAGCAGAGGAACACTGGAAGGCTCGACCTGACCCGATGTACTCATGGCTTGTGCATTTTTCTGCTTTCATAAATGACAGATTTATGTCAAAGAAGGATTCACATGAAATTCCCCATAGGCATCCTTAAGTACGTCCATGTTCTTAAGATGAGGCCTAACCCAGGATGGCTAAACTATCTTCTATGGTGTTGAGTAACATGTTCCTGGGGTGTGTAGGCATCTGGACAAGATAAGGAAAAGTCCAGGGGACCAGTTGCTTATGGATATGTGACAGCACACGGTCCTCCAAACAGGTGTTCACCAGGCCTAACATGGCAGATGTGACTCAATGGGGTATTTTTGTACGTGACAGGAACGGGGAACAAGAATATGGAGAGGTGGCCACACGTGCGAAGCTTTCAACATTTGCTTCTACGGCCGTTCCGAGAACAGCTGAGTGCAATTGAAGTGAATGGAGAAAGCCACGCAGCCGCAGTCACCTCACCATACCCTGCATCTGACTTCTCCAGACAGAGTCGTGGATGTGGAAATGCTGTAAAAGTCTGAGATGGGACTACTCCTTTAACCCCTTCCTGACCGCCAACGTACCTTTACAGCGGAGGTCGGGTATTTAAAGATGGCGCCCACTCGCAAGCTCAGCGGACGCCATAGCCACCAGGTTTATGCTGTTTTAAACAGCAGAAACCCTTGGCTAATGTCTTCGATCGGCGATAACGGAGAACACAGATATTTAACCCCTCAGATACCATGTTTAATTATGACTACGCGTCAGAGGGGTTAAATGTCTCTCTGAAGAAACCCATGCTTTTGCAGTTGTAGTTCCTATGGGACTACAAAGGCAATTCATTGCAATGTAGTGGTGAAGAGATCTAATAATTGTTTCTTCTAGACATAAAAAAAGGAAAAACTAAAATACACAAAAAAGTAAAAATATATAATATATAAAAATTCAAATCCCACCCATAATTAAAATAAACAATAAAAAAATAAAAAATCATCGCCACATCCCAAAATGCCGAACTTATTAATAAATAAATGTATTTATCCCATATGGTGAGCGCCGTAAGAGGAAAAAAATATAAATCTAAATGGCTGATTCACCTCCCCAAAGAGATTGAATAAAAAGTGATCAAAAAGTTACACACACGGCAAAATGGTATCAATAAAAACTACAATAAAAATGACCCCCTTAAACAGTTCAGTAGACGTAACTATAAAAAAGTTATGGAGGTCAGAATATGGCAATGAAAAGAACAAAAATAATTTTTTCCCCGTATTAAGGCCTCATGCACACGACCGTTGTGTGCATCCGTGTCCGCTGTTCCGTTTTTTTTCTGCAGACCCATTGACTCTCAATGGGTCCGTTGAAAAATCGGAAAATGCACCGTTTGTCATCCGCGTCCGTGATCCGTGTTTCCAGTCCGTCCCAAAAATATGACCTGTCCTATTTTTTTGACGGACAGCGGTTCGCGGACCCATTCAAGTCAATGGGTCCGTGAAAAAACACAGAGGCACACAAGATTGTCATCCGCGTCCGTGATCCGTGTCCGTTTTTTTCCTATCATTTTCAAGGCAAACTTGACTTCGATTTTTTTTTTCACTTTTCTTGTCTGGTGATCTTCCAAAAATCAGACACGGTTCACGGAACAACGGAACCCCGTTTTGCGGACCGTGAAATAATACTGTCGTGTGCATGAGGCCTAAAACACATGAAAAACTATAAAAAAGTGATATTGTTGTAACCTTACTGACCTGGAGAATGAAGGTAACGGGTCAATTTTACCACATCGGAAACGCTGTAAAAACTAAACCCATGGCGGAATTGCTTTTTTTCCCCCACTTCTACCCCATTTTGAATTTTTTCCGGCTTCCCACTACATTTTATGAAAATATTAAATGGTGCGTTTAGAAAGCACAACTTGTCCCGCAAAAAACAAGCTGATAAAACTGTTAAGAATATGGCTTAGATAAGTGTTTATGAGGTCAGGAGATCAGAGATAAGAGCTACACATGAGCCTTCAGGTGACGAGATTCAAAGAAAACACAAAGTGACAGCTTGCAGCAAGACTAATTTTTAACCCTTCTATCTCAGAAATGGATGAACAGCTTTAATAAAGACTCATTGAAAAAAGAAAACTTTTTAGCCAGTCATGAAAAAAAAAATGCCCCCAACAACGTGCATAACCTTTAATAATTCTATTGAAGAACAATACATTTATGTAGGTCAAGATAAAAGTTGGAATGACTGACTTTGGCCACTTCAGCCGACTGGAAGACTAGCGCAAGTTTTCGTTCACGATGTAATTGGTCATGGTGGGAAAATGCCCTTAATCCCTTCATGCATTTTCACGTACATGTACGTAATAACGTGTGAAGAAATGTATGGAGCGAGCTGCTGCGGTGAGCCCGCTCCATACGTGGCAGGTGTCGGCTGTATCATACAGCAGGCGCCCAGCCACAGCATCAGGGAACGCTTATCACGCCTAACCCCATTGGACCCCTCAGATGCTGCGATTGGGGTATCTGTGAGGTTAGGCAAGAGGGACGCGGCTCCTTCTGCCTTCCAGTTAGAGCCCCCGCAGTGAAATCGTGGGGTTCCTATCAGTTACCATGACAGCCTGGAGCCTGCTGAGGCTTCCCAGGGCTGTCATAGTAATCTGCCTGCTGAGCTATGCACGAGGCATAGCCCAGCAGGAAGTGTGTCATAATCCCTAATAGATCTCTATTAGGGCTCATGTACATGACTGTATTTTGCGGTCCGCAAAAAAATATAAATGACATCAGTGTGCATTGCGTGATTTGCTGAACGGAAGAGCTGGCCCCTAATAGAACAGTCCTATCCTTGTCCGTAATGCGGACAATATTAGGACATGTTCCAATCCTTTTGTGGAACGGACATACGGAAACGGAATGCACAGAGTAACTTCGTTTTTTTGCGGACCCATTGAAATGAATAATTCAGCATACGGTTCGTAAAAAAAAACAGGAAAGGACACGGAAAGAAAATACGTTTGTGTGCATGAGCCCTCAGGGTGAAAAGGACAGGGGTTCCAAAAATCCCAGGTTCTAGGGTAAATGCTTTTATGTAAAAAGTTAAAAAAAAAAAGTTTAAAAAAACAAAACAAAAATATTAAAAGTTTAAATCATCCCCCTTTCCTAGTTTTAAATTTAAAAATAAATTAACAATAAAAAATAAACATATCAGGTATCGCTGTGTCCGAAAATGTCTGAACTAATAAAATATAAAAATAATTTTCCTGTGTGGTGAACGCCGTAATGGGGGAAAAAACAAACAAACACACGATTCGCCATTTTTTAGTCACCCCCCTAAAAATTTAATGACAATCAGAAAGTCGTATGTACCACGAAAATGGTACCACTAAAAACTACAGTTCTGCAAAAAACAAGCCCCCATACAGCTCCATGGGTGGAAATTTTAAAAAGTCATGGCTGTCAGAAAATGGTGATGGAAATAAAGTTTAGATTTTGTTTTAAAAGTTTTAGTAAAACGAAAAAAAAAACTATACAAATCTGGTATGGCTGTAACCGTATTTACCCGCAGAATATGGGCATCATGTCATTTTTGTAGCGCGTAGTGAACGCCGTAATATTAAAACCCTAAAAAACCTTGGCGGAACTTTTTTTTTTCAATTTCACCCCTTCCCCCCTTTTCCAATACGAGATATGGTAAATTAAATGGTGCTATTAAAAAATACAACTCGTCCCGGAAATAATAAACCTTCATATGGCTATGTTAACAGAAAAGTTACAGCTCTTGGAATGTGGGGAGGAAAAGACAAAAATGGGCTTGGTCTTAAAGGGGTTATCCGAGACTAACAAATGCTCCCCCATATGTCGGGCCCCTCACACTGAATCTACTTACCTGGCTCCCCGCACCGCCGCTTCTCCCCATGCGCTGATGAAAACATCTGGTGAAGGGGGGCAGCAGCCAGTGGCAGGCAGGGACAGGGAGCCGCCCCCCTAGCGTCACCCACGATGCTAGGGAGGCTCATCCACATCCCCGCCTGCCATTGGCTGCTCCCCCCTGACACTAGATGTTTTCATCCGCACATGGGGGGGAGAAGCAGCAGCAGTGGCGGTGCGGGGAGCCAGGTAAGTAGATTCAGTGTGAGGGGCCCGACATATGGGGGAGCATTTGTTAGTCTCGGATGACCCCTTTAAGGGGGTTTTTCTGTGAGCTTCCTGACATGTCAAGCCAAGGCAGGAAGTGGAATCCATCGGGGACCTGAGTCACTAGTACAAGGACCAGACACCTCCGTCACTTCAGCTGTTCAGAAACTACAACACCCAGAATGCTTCATTCACGTCTGTGGGAGTTAGAAGAAGAGCTGAGGATGTTTGTATGTTTCACAGCAGCCGGAGAGCCGAAGGTTGCTGATCCCTGCACTAGTAGGTAAGCGGAGGTCGGTGGAGGTGAGGAATGATTCTTTTTTAAGTTTTAGGGTTCATGCACACAAACGTATTTTCTTTCTGTGTCCGTTCCTTTTTGTTTGCGGACCGTATGTGGAACCCTTCATCTCAATGGGTCCGCAAAAAAAACTGAAGTTACTCTGTGTGCTTTCCGTATGTCCATCCCACAAAAAGTAGAACATGTGCTATTGTTGTCCGCATTACTGACAAGGATAGGACTGTTCTATTAGGGGCCAGCTGCTCATGTACACGACCGTATGTATTTTACGGTCCGCAAAAAATCCGGATGACGTCCATGGGCATTCCGTATTTTGCGGACCACAAAATACATACGGTCGTGTACATGAGCCCTTACAGGGGTTGTTCCATTGCAATGTATCCAACATCTACAAGATGGGGATAAGAGTCTGATCAATGGGGGTCCCTGTTGATTACAAAAACGGGGGGCTAACAAGCATGTGTGAACGCCGCTCCATTCACCCCTACGGGACTGCTGGAGATAGCCAAGTACAACTGCTCAGCTATCTCCATCAGCCCCCATAGAGCTGAATGCAGTGCTGAAACACAGGACCCCACTCTCATGATCGGCAGGGGCCACAGCAGTCGGACCCCCTCACATCAGACACTTCCAGGGTATAAGTAGTTGTAATGGGACAACCCCTTTAACATTCTTCCCTGGAAACTCAAAGTAACCAATCATATTCGAGCTTTCATTTTCTGAGCTGGAGTGGAAAAATTAGAGCAGTGATCTGATTGGTTGCTGTGATAATACAGTCACCCCTGTTCTACGGAGTCTGCAGCACCCAGCCCGCACACCATCTAGAGTGTATGGGCTCCCGGGAGATTTACGTTATATCCCCTCCCCTCGTTCCTTTCGCACCCCCCTCGCGCTGTCGCTCCCTGGTGGCGCATCGTGATGACGTCACTCGCCAAGTTGCCGCGCCCCGAATGTGCGTCATCACGAAGGCCTAGTAACAGGAGAAAACAGGACCGGAGGAGTAGCTGTCGGGATGTGACGGGGTGCCCGGGACGGCCGGTGGGTGAGACCTCCTGTGCCCCCACTTTATCCTTGGAGGACTGCAACTCTGTGTCCTTCTGAGGCTGGAAAGGCTTGCTGAGAGTTGTAGTGCCTTCCTATAGGCCCCATTAGGTTATATGGATTTTATAGAGGGCGGATGATCACGGCTGCCCCTTAGGTGGTGCCATGCACTGGTACATTGCCCAGGACCCTTCAGATGCACCCCCCAGTGTCATACAGAGGGGTCACTGCATCTCCCATATTGGACGTATCCAGGTGGTCTATAGCTGTAGAAGCCGAGGGGTCTGTTCACACTTGGCAGATACATTGCAGATTTTCATGTGACAAATTCACAGCATTAAAAAAATGGAGGCGGATTTAAGAAATCTCGCGTCCAAAATTTGCAGCGGACATTGACCCGGGCTGCGGATCTGAAATCTTCCGCATGTCGATGTAGGCTGAGGAAAGAGAGGGCGAAATCCACAGCCGTTTGTAATACTTCAGTTTTTTTTGTTTTTTTTTGCCACTGATCCGTATCAAAATCCGCAGCGTACAGTGACGTGTGGAGCGGCCCCCGCTCCTGACGTGTCTGGTTTAGTAACTACTTGTATACCCCATGTAATACCAATTCTGGAGCATCTATTCTTATGGCTCTGTGTTGTGCCATTCCTCTATTATTCCTGCTAGCAGTTTGCAGTGAAGGTCTAAATGGGGGGTTACCAGTTAGGGATGTGTTCATGACACTCTCCAGTCAGTGCTAACATTGTCCAGACTGTGCAGAGACACCCCCCCCACACACACACACACTGGTGACACCCATCTGGACCTTCATTGCAGACTGCTGGCAATTCATTCATAACTTCTAGTAGACATAATAGAGGAATGGTAGAACATAGAGCCATAAGAACAGATGCTCCAGAATTGTTATTACATGGAGAATACAAGTAGTTACTATACCAGACATGTCAGGAGAGGGGGAGGGTCCTCTTTAAGGCCCCTTTCACACGGGCGAGTTTTCCGCCCGGGTGCAATGCGTGAGGTGAACGCATTGCACCCGCACTGAATACTGACCCATTCATTTCTATGGGGCTGTTCACATGAGCGGTGATTTTCACACATCACTTGTGCGTTGCGTGAAAATTACAGCATGTTCTATTTTTTGCGTTTTTCACGCAACGCAGGCCCCATAGAAATGAATGGGGTTGCGTGAAAATCGCAAGCATCCGCAAGCAAGTGCGGATGCGGTGCGATTTTTACGCACGGTTGCTAGGAGACGATCGGGATGGGGACCCGATCATTATTATTTTCCCTTATAACATGGTTATAAGGGAAAATAATAGCATTCTGAATACATAGTACAATAGCGCTGGAGGGGTTAAAAAAAAGATAATTTTTTTTTTTAACTCACCTTAATCCACTTGCTCGCGCAGCCGGCATCTCTTCTGTCTTCATCTGTGAGGAAAAGGACCTTTGATGAAGTCACTGCGCTCATCACATGATCATCACCATGGTGATGGATCATGTGAATGACCATGTGATGAGCGCAGTGACTTCATCAAAGGTCCTTTTCCTCACAGATGAAGATAGAAGAGAAGCCGGCTGTGCGAGCAAGTGGATTAAGGTGAGTTCAATTTTTTTTATTTTTTTTAACCCCTCCAGCGCTATTGTACTATGCATTCTGTATTCAGAATGCTATTATTTTCCCTTATAACCATGTTATAAGGGGATATAATACAATCTAGACAACCTTGAACCCGAACTTCTGTGAAGAAGTTCGGGTCTGGGTACCACAGTCAGTTTTTTATCATGCGCGTGCAAGACACATTGCACCCTCGCTATAAAAACTGAACAGCAAAACGCAATCGCAGTCAAAACTGACTGCAATCGCGTACCTACTCGCGCGGGTTTGCCGCAACGCATACGGACCTTATCCGGACACGCTTGTGTAAAAGAGGCCTAAAGGTACATTCACGCGTGACTTAAACTACAGCGGACAAGTACGTTGTGGTTTTTGCCACGGATCTGTGGCAAAAAAAAGTATGCATTATAAATTACTGTGGATTTTACCCTCGCACCATAAATTGACACGCTGCAGATTTCAATTCCACCGCAGGTTTACGCAGCGTGTAGAGGTGCAATACTGTCAGGAGAGGTTACAGGCCTTTGTAGGGGTTGTCCTGCATCTGAATACTTTTGTAATTGCATGTGATTAATAATTTAGCACAGCCACTGAGTTATTCAATAAAATGTATCTGCATAGCGCCACCTGCAGTTTTTTTATTTTCTTATATCTTTGTCCTGCTCACTGAGATCGCTGCACATGCTCAGTTTCATCCTTCAGCTGCAGCAGAATGGACACGCCCCCTTAGCTGCAGCAGAATGGACACGCCCCCTTAGCTGCAGCAGAATGGACACGCCCCCTTAGCTGCAGCAGAATGGACACGCCCCCTTAGCTGCAGCAGAATGGACACGCCCCCTTAGCTGCAGCAGAATGGACACGCCCCTTAGCTGCAGCAGAATGGGCACGCCCTTAGCTGCAGCAGAATGGACACGCCCCTTAGCTGCAGCAGAATGGACACGCCCCTTAGCTGCAGCAGAATGGACACGCCCCTTAGCTGCAGCAGAATGGACACGCCCCTTAGCTGCAGCAGAATGGACACGCCCCTTAGCTGCAGCAGAATGGACACGCCCCTTAGCTGCAGCAGAATGGACACGCCCCCTTAGCTGCAGCAGAATGGACACGCCCCCTTAGCTGCAGCAGAATGGACACGCCCCCTTGGCTGCAGCAGAATGGACACGCCCCCTTGGCTGCAGCAGAATGGACACGCCCCCTTGGCTGCAGCAGAATGGACACGCCCCCTTGGCTGCAGCAGAATGGACACGCCCCCTTGGCTGCAGCAGAATGGACACGCCCCCTTGGCTGCAGCAGAATGGACACGCCCCCTTGGCTGCAGCAGAATGGACACGCCCCCTTGGCTGCAGCAGAATGGACACGCCCCCTTGGCTGCAGCAGAATGGACACGCCCCCTTGGCTGCAGCAGAATGGACACGCCCCCTTGGCTGCAGCAGAATGGACACGCCCCCTTGGCTGCAGCAGAATGGACACGCCCCCTTGGCTGCAGCAGAATGGACACGCCCCCTTGGCTGCAGCAGAATGGACACGCCCCCTTGGCTGCAGCAGAATGGACACGCCCCCTTGGCTGCAGCAGAATGGACACGCCCCCTTGGCTGCAGCAGAATGGACACGCCCCCTTGGCTGCAGCAGAATGGACACGCCCCCTTGGCTGCAGCAGAATGGACACGCCCCCTTGGCTGCAGCAGAATGGACACGCCCCCTCGGCTGCAGCAGAATGGACACGCCCCCTCGGCTGCAGCAGAATGGACACGCCCCCTCGGCTGCAGCAGAATGGACATGCCCCCTTAGCTATCAGCTTGATATAAATCTAGCAGAGCAATGAATGGGGAGATCTCTGGATCCATGTGAGGTACAGGGCTGGAAATTGAAAGTCATGTACTATATGATGTCTGATTTACATTTTTTTTTACATTAAAAGGGTTTTCCAGGATTTTAATACTTTAGGTAGGTCATCAGTATCTGATTGGTGGGTGTCCCGGGTGTCTCACCCCACTAATCGGCTGTTTTGAGCAGGCCCACTGTGAGCGCCGCAGCCCTCTCGCAGCTCGCCAAGCACAACGCCGTACATTGTATAGGTGCTTGGTATCACCCCTCAGCCCCCACTCACTTCTATGGGGCTGAGCTGCTCTTAGGTCTGGTGACCGATAAACGTGTCGTCACTCCGCCTAGGAATAGCTGAGAGAAGGCCGCGGTGCTCACAGGCGCGTCGGTGCCTTCTCAAACAGCTGATCAGCGGAGGTCCCCGGTGTCGGACCCCCACCGATCAGATACTGATGACCTATCCAGATGATAGGTCATCAGTATCAAAATCTCGGAACACCCCTTTAAAGGGATTCTGTCACCTGGATTTTGCCTATAGCAAAAAAACCGATTTTATATATATATGTAAATGAGGCAAGTAAGGAGCCCAAGGGGCTGTTACCAACGTTTCAGGGGCCCAGCCGCGCCTGCTGTGAAGGAGCCCAGCACCGCCCGCATCCTCCGAATCTTCTCCTTGCTTTCTTGTGTTTTAAATGGGTTCTCTGGGCTTTTAACATAGCTGGCCTATCCTCAGGAGAGGTTATCAATATCAGAATGTATTTTAATATGTAGAATTTATCAGCCAATCCAACTACTCTCACATTTAGCAGTCATTTCCAGCAGTGAAACCTCCAATATGTATTTTTTTTATTTTTTTACATAAACTGTGGGAGTTAGGCCTTTTTCACACAGGCGAGATTTCCGCGCAGGTGCAATGCGTGAGGTGAACGCATTGCACCCGCACTGAATCCGGACCCATTCATTTCTTTGGGGCTGTGCACATGAGCGGTGATTTTCACGAATCACTTGTGTGTTGCGTGAAAATCGCAGCATGCTCTACTTTGTGCGTTTTTCACGCAACGCAGGCCCCATAGAAGTGAATGGGACTGCGTGAAAATCGCAATCAACTGCGGATGCGGTGCGATTTTCACGCACAGTTGCTAGGAGACTATCGGGACCCGATCATTATTATTTTCCCTTATAACATGGTTATAAGGGAAAATAATAGCATTCTTAATACAGAATGCATAGTACAATAGCGCTGGAGGGGTTAATTTTTTTTTAAACTCGCCTTAATCCACTTGTTCGCGCAGCCCAGCTTCTCTTCTGTCTTCATCTTTGCTGTGCAGTAGGAAAAGGACCTGTGGTGATGTCACTGCGCTCATCACATGGTCCGTCACATGACCCATCACCATGGTGATGGATCATGTGATGGACCACGCGATGAGCGCAGTGACGTCATCAAAGGTCCTTTACCGGGTCCTGAAGAAAAAAGAGAAGCCGGGTTGCGGGAACAAGTGGATTAAGGTGAGTTAAATTATTTTATTAACTTTTTAACCCCTCCAACGCTATTGTACTATGCATTCTGTATTCAGAATGCTATTATTTTCCCTTATAACCATGTTATAATGGAAAATAATACAATCTACACAACACCGATCCCAAACCCGAACTTCTGTGAAGAAGTTCGGGTCTGGGTACCAAACATGCTGATTTTTCTCACGCGCGTGCAAAACGCATTACAATGTTTTGCACTCGCGCTGAAAAATTGTGCATTTTCCCGCGACGCACTCGCATCCTATCCGGCTCAAAAACATGACACCCGTGTGAAAGAGGCCTTAGATGATGATGATGATGTGTATGCAGTTCATTAGGGGCTTTTGATAATCTTCCCTTCTGAATTTATTCCGATTTGATAGAGCTGCTCCCAGAAATATAAATTATATTGCAGATGGTCATTACATGTTGACACTCACTTTTTTATTTCCATACTTTCTTAGCAGAGTTCTTCAGAATGGTGGGCGCTGGTCAGGAGATGGAAGTTCAGACGTCCTCAGCACAGCAGCCACCCCTGGTGCAGTCTACGGACACCAGTAGCCACCAGTATGAGTGTCACGATTGTGGGAAAGTCTTTAAGTGGTCCTCTAGACTGATTCATCACCAAAGGACTCACACGGGAGAGAGACCATATAAATGTTCAGAGTGTCCCAAGGCCTTCAAAGGTTCTTCAGCGCTGCTCTATCACCAGAGAAGCCATACTGGGGAACGGCCGTATAAGTGCGGCGACTGCGGCAAAGCCTTCAAGCGTTCCTCCTTATTGCAGATCCATCAGAGCGTTCACACTGGATTTCGCTCCTTTAAGTGCAATGTTTGCGGGATGGCGTTCAAGTGGTCCTCTCATTATCAGTACCACATGAGGCAACACACGGGCGAGCGACCGTACAAATGCAACGTCTGCGACAAGGCGTTTAAGAACTCCTCCAGCTTGAGACGACACCGAAACATTCACACCGGAGAGAGGCCGTACGTCTGTACTGTATGCGGCAAGGCCTTCACCCAGTCTACAAACCTGAAGCAACACGAAAGGATCCACACTGGGGAGCGTCCCTACAAGTGCAATGAATGCGGTAAATCCTTCACCCATTCCTCTAACCTTCTCCTTCACCAACGCACACACACTAACGGGCACACACACAAATGTGACTTGTGCGGCAAGGTGTTCATTTCAGAAGCTTTCCTGCAAAAGCATTTGCAGTCACACACCGTTGAGCAGACTTTTGTGCCGGCTGATGCCGAAGTCTTCTTGACCACGGCTGCCGACATGGAGACGGTGGAGATGCTCTATAAATGTGGCACTTGTGACTTGACGTTCAAGAACGAGGATTTGCTTCTCGAGCATCAGCAGAGCCATGCCGTAGAGCCGATGTATTCTTGCACGGCTTGTGATAAGACGTTTAAGAACGCCTCAGGACTGTCACACCACCAGCATACCCACTCCAACGAACGGCCTTATAAATGCTCCATATGTGAGAAGACGTTTGTGCAACTCTCCAACCTTTTGATGCACCAGAGAACCCACACTGAAGAGCAACAGCTGATCCAAACCGAAGCGGAGGTCACCTGCCCACAAACCATTGAAATAGTTCAACCGTTTGCAGCAACCACCCCTCCGGAGACTGTCGACCGTCCGTACAAATGCACAGACTGTAACAAAGCCTTCAAAGGGTCTTCAGGACTCCGTTACCACATGCGAGATCACACCGGAGAGCGTCCTTACAAATGTTCGGAGTGCGGTAAAGCTTTCAAACGCTCGTCACTGTTGTCCATCCACCAGCGGGTGCACACTGGCGTCAGGGCCTTCAAGTGCGCGGAGTGCGGCCTCACGTTCAAATGGTCTTCACATTATCAGTACCACTTACGACTCCACACAGGGGAAAGGCCTTACAGTTGCCCAGAGTGCGGCAAGTCATTCAAAAACACCTCCTGTTTACGCCGCCACCGGCAGTTGCACACGGGTGAGCGCCCGTTCGCCTGCGTCATGTGCGGTAAAACCTTCACGCAGACGTCTAATTTACGGCAGCACGAAAGAACTCACACGGGAGAGAAGCCGTACAAGTGTGAAAAATGTGATAAAACCTTTACCCACTCTTCCAATTTGCAACTACATCAGCGCACACACTCCACTGAACGACCTTACCGGTGCACGGTGTGCGGCAAAGGCTTTGTCATGTCCTCTTATCTTCAGAGACACATGCGTACCCACGCGTTGGGGGGTGCCGAGTTGGTCGCACAGACGTCGCTTGGTGCTCAGAATGGACAAGCCCCAGCTGCCACCCCAAAATTGCACTTTATATCTGATATGCCCGCAACATTAAATCTCGAGGTCTGCAACCAAACGCCTTCGTTAAACCCACAACCCACCTTTTTCTTGGTACAAGTCCCACAGCAGAACGCCCCCAAGCTTATATTACTGCCCTCTCATCAAATATTAAACTGCCAGCAGAAGGTACCTGTAGCACCTAGTACTAATACCAGTCTAGCGACCATACCAAACAATGCATGTCAGAAAAATCAGCAGAGTAGGGTTTCGCGAAAGAGAGCGAAGCAGAAAACCTCAATTGCGGTTCCTAATATTACGCCCCCGAATAAGAATATTCTCATTATGCCAAATACTAGCCAGGCATTGCCTAGTGTGCAACCCCTTCAGTTTCAGGCTATTCAAAGCTTTCCCAGAGCACAAACGTTATCCATGGGGCAGAACATCATTTTGTTGCAGAATGTGACCGAGCAAAGCCCTCTGCAGCTACCAACGGTGCAAATAAATGCAGCGCCGCCTGCTCCGAAAGCCGCAAACGTGCAAATCCAGCAGGTTTCCAGTCCACAAGATGTAACCCTTCAAAGTTTATCTAGCTCTCAGGAACTATCAAACCTTCAAATGAAGACCCTACCACCTCCAGAAGAGATGTCCGGTATCCATACCCTCTCTAACCCCCAAAACGTACATATCCACCAGGAACTACCCAATGTACAGCTCCAGCCCAGCCCGAATGCAGCACACCTTTCAGATATCCACATGCAAGCACTTCAAGAAACGCAAAGTATCTCCAGCTTACAGGAACGTCAAAACTTGATCGTCGTGCAGAACTCCCCGGGGGAGGAGCTGCTAAGCACCAGCGAAAGTGTGGAAAGCTTGCAGTCTATGGAGGAAGTTCAGGACGTCCACTTTGAAACCCTTCAGACCGAAGACGGTCTGCAGAACGTCCTGGTGTTGCGGAACGCCGACGGCGAGCAAACGCGATTGTGCGTGCAAGGAGTGGAGAACCTTCAGGGCTTACAAGACGTTTCGAACCTTCAGCTGCAAGCCATGTCCAATATGCAGGAGGCGGCAAACTCGGCTGGCGAATGTCAGAAAGTATTTATTATCCAGAGCTCTCAAGGGGAACAGACTCTGCAAGTGGTCGATAACTTTCAAGGAGATCAGAATCTGCACGTGGTGGAAAACATTCAAGGGCTGCAGGCCGGGCAGAACCAACTGCAAGTTGGGCAGAACCAGCTTCAGATGCTACCAGGCCTTCAGAGCCACAACACTGTGCAGCTTCCACAGAACATGCAGCTGAGGACTGTACCGAGCAGTCAGGGGCTCCAGAGCGTACAGACTGTCGGCCCTGGAACCCAGAACGTACAGACCATCCAGCTACTTCAGAAGAATTCTGTTCAGGGATTACAGCACGTTTTGCCCTTCATTCAGATTGTACAGAGTGCTCCGAAAGTTCAGCTTGTCCATACTTTCTAATGTAAGCTGCGTTCAAGGGGTATTCCGGTTGGTACAGGTTATCCCCTATCTCTGGAACTGTCATAGAAATGAATGGAGCGTCCACCCAGGGAAACAACAGAGGGCCTGCAGGGGGGTACGGGACCCCCGTTCTCATGATTGGTGGGAGTCCCAATGGTAGGACCCTCACTGATCTGATAGTTATCCCCTATCTTGTGGATATGCGATAACTTGTACCTACCAAAATACCCCTTTAAAAGGCACCTGTCAGGCCTGTTATGCTGCCATCTCAGAGGGGGTTAAAAATTATTTATTTAAGGGGCCGAATACTTTTTTTAAAAATTTTTTTATAGCAGCATAAGGCCCCGTGCACACAACCGTATTTTTGGTCTTTATTCGATCTGCATTTTTTTGTGGGTTGGATGCGGACCCATGCATTTCAATGGGGCTGCCAAAAATGTGAACGGTACACTATGTGCTGTCTGCATCCGTATGTCGGTTCTGTATCCTTGCAGAAAATATATTTTTGTCCGTTTGTGAACAAGAATAGGTATTTTTATGCTGAAAGCACATATCCGATGTACGTGTTTTACGGATCCATGATTTGCGGACTGCAAAATGGATTCGGTCGTGGGCATAGGGCCTTACGCACATTGTCTCCCTCCTGCTGTTGCTGCGCTGGTGCTTACCATGTTCCTGCTGTTGTCCGCTTCATGGTCATGAAGATGATTGCTCAGCCAATCCCTAGCTGAGGCAGGTCACCGTTGCTTCCATTGATTGGCTGAGCAAATATCTCCTGCCGTTTCCTGTGTGTCAAGCTGCCACCAGGAATTGGGGACCCGGTAAGAACTGCGATGGCAGCGACAACGTGTTGGTGAGCAATCCTTTTTGTATTAAACCCATTCTGCCCTTTATGTAAAATATTTTATCCTGCTGGACAACCCCTTCAAGTGCAGGAGATTTCCCTGCAGTTGCACAGCGGCTGAAGGGCAGGTGCGCAGTATGCATATGGTGACTACCATCGGACTTCTTACTGGCAGTGCACTCCTTTCTGGCCGCGTGCTGCAGTGATAAGTTCTGGAAATCTGCTGGACTGTAGCACCTTTGTGACAGACCCCTTCAGTCGGAGTGACAGCCACTACTTTATGCTGTCCCTAGAGAGACTGCAGTCTAACAGATCCGACAGCTTCCTTTTAAAAGAGAGCTGCCCGTATAGTAAGGACTCGTGCACAGGACCGCGTGCGGCCCGGGAAACACGGGCAGTAGGTCGGCCGCATCTCCCAGACCCGAGCTTGCTGCATCCTAATGATGAGTACAGTACAATAGACACGCAGTCGGATAGGAACTCGCTGCTTCCTAAATTACTATGATGCAGTGAGTTCGGGTCAGATGAGCAGCTGTCGGACCAGGAGATGCAGCCAAACAAGGGTCGTGTGCATGAGCCCTAAGGCCGCGTTCACATTTTTGCGTCTGTGTTTCATCTGCGAAGGATCCGCGGTTGGTCTGTGTGTCCGTTTTTACCATCCGTGTGTCATCCGTAATTCACGGACGTTGCTCCTATTAGTCTTCAATGAAAAACGGACACAACACGGATGCCAACCGTGTTGTGTCAGTGATTTTTCACTGACCCATAGACTTAAATGGGCGCGCTTGGTCTGCATCACGGACCAAAGTAGTGCCTGTCTCCGAGATATTTTTTTTTACTGACCCACAGTCAGTAAAAAAATACTGAAATGTGAACAGACACATTTAAATCGATGGGTACGGTGCTGTCCGCAGAAAATGTGAACGAGGCCTTAGACTGACACTACAGCAGGGCCTGATTTGCACGTGCCGCCATACACGAGAAACCTTGACCAGTCTGAACAGCTCGGCTATAGTTTGCCCGTACTCCACGACCCTTGCCTTACAGACGCCTCCAGTTATGCATGGCAGTGTCCGCAGGACGGTTTTCAGTTCCCTAGGATTTAATATATAGTTTCTAGTATATCTACTAATGCTATCATGTTAAGCGACCTTCTGTCCAAGCCAATTAGCTGCCATTTTTTTTTTAACCAAAATATATAGCACTTTCTTGGAGAATGATTAGTGGTCTAGATTCCCCCTCCGTTCCCCGATCATTTCCCGTATTATAGCACGAGCATGCACCGTCCTTGGATTTCTTTAGACAAAAAATGTTTTAAAAATAGCTGCGGTAACGTTAAAAGTGAGCGATACTTGGCATGGTACGAATTAACATGTTTTCTATTCTCATTGGAACGTCTGGGGGCGATAGTTGTGTAGAATCCACATACAGCAAGAGGATGTTAAAGGGCTTCCGTCACCAGGAACATGGTTATTAAACTGGCTGACTTTAGACATGTGCTCATGTCATCTGATGCGAACAGTCGTTGTCCCTTCTTTCTAGATGCCTCCATTTTGGTGAAAAAATGAAGGTTTATTTTATGCAAATGAGCCTCTAGGAGCGATGGGGGTGTTGCTGAAGTTCTCCATCCTCTGGCCACGCCCTCATCATGTTGATTGACAGGGCCAGGCAGAGCTCACATCATCCTGCCTGTCAATCAACATGATGAGGGCGTGGCTCGATGAGGGAGAACTTCAGCAACACCCCCTTTGCACCTAGAGGCTCATTTGCATAAAATAAACCTTCATTTTTCACCAAAATGGAGGCACCTAGAAAGAAGGGTCAACGACTGTTCGTTTCAGCTGACATTAAAACATGTCTGAAGCCGGCCAGTTTAATAACCATGTTTCTGATGACAGAAGCCCTTTAAAGGGCTGGGATAGGTCATCAGTATCTGATCGGTGGGGGTCTTACACCCAGTTCGCCCTCCGATCAGCATTTTAAGAAGGCAATAGCATTTCGGTCATTTCTCTGCTGACCAAGCACAGCGCCGTACATTGTATAGTGACCGTGCTTGGTACTGCAGCTCAGGCGCATTCACTTCAATAGGGCTGAGCTGCGCCGTGACCGATGAACGCGGCGTCACATGACCTAGGGAAAGCTGGGGCTACTGAGAGCGTCGCTGCCTTCTCAAACAGCAGAGGTCCTGAGTGTCGGACCCCCACCGATCAGATACTGATGACCTATCCTTATTGGCGTGCATGCCCACTTGGCAGATTTAATCCTGAAAATCGGTTCCGTACCTCTGAACGCGTTTTGGCAGCAGGCACAGCTCCTTTCAGGTGAATGGGACAGTCGCAGAGTTTTTTCGCCTACGAATCCATCCTGTTTGAATGCGTCAATTTTTGGTATAATTACAAATGCGGCTTCAATAGAGCACTTATGCGGTATCTAGGGGGGGGGGGGGGGGGAACGGATCTGAAGCCTGACCACCCTTGTGTCTGGTATTGCATTGAGCCTATTGGCTGGGGGTGGACATTTCTTGTAAGTCAAGGGGCATCGGTAAGGAAAAATTACACACTGTCGAAGTCGATGAGAATTTTGCTAATGAAATTTGCAGTATAAATACCTGCACGTAACCTGTCGTGCGCGAACGTGTAGCATTTTCATGATAATTTCAGTAACAAAATCAGCGCCATTTGGTGCGGCTGGTGTGAAATATCGTCAGATCTGGTACGGAATTTTCTCTGCAAACCTGCTACTGTGGCCATGCCCAAACTTTTTTTAATCGGCCAGGCAGCCACTTTAGTGGTCAAATGGGTCAAGGGAACAGTTAGGACTCAGCATACCGCCATTGTCAGCCGGTGTCCGTATTGCGGCCCGCAAACAGCAGGTCCGCAACATACGTGCATTGGCCGTGTGCGACCCATATCACTTGAATGGGTCCGCAGTCCGATGACTACAGAGTGCTTCCATGGGTTTTCTGTCAGTGCCTCCGCACTGCAAAAAAATATTGCATGCACTACCTTCTTGTGATGAGGATCGCGAACCCCATTCAAAAGAACAGGCGGTGAGCGCAGGGTCGGTGGCCGTGCATTGCAGACCGCATCCTGTGCCTGTGGCTAGTAAAGCCTTCCTCAGCACGTGATTACAATTCATCTGCATAGGGCTCTGTTCACACTGTCATTATAAACTCACTCCGTAGTCTCTGTAGATCTCACGGAAAGAAAAGCGCAGCATAGTCAAACCTCAGAAAAAACCTTACACATAAGCGGCAAAGTAGGGGTGATATGTGAGATCTGTGTTGTATGTTTTTAGTTTTTTTTTCCCCCTTACCCATTGACCTCAAAGGGTCCATAAAAAAAAAACGGATGCAACACAACCGTCATACGTATTTTGCAGACCGCAAAATACATATGGTCCTGTGAATGTACCCTTACTCTTTCCTTGGGTATCGGTAATATCTGTCATGCAGTGGATCCTGCATGGAAGTGACTTTGTAAATGCATGAAATCATCATGTTCTGATCCTGTCTTCTACTTCATAGGTAATTTACAGTACTGCAGGCTTCAGAGCAGAACTCTCTCGGAAGTCCTGGCTTAGTGTATGTACAGAGCATGCACTTGACCGTATCAGTTCCGTTATTTTCAATGGATCTGTGGTCCGCATTTTGAGGACATAATCTATCTTTTTGCGCAGTGGATATAAGGATGCGGAAAGCGCATGGATGATCAGTGTGCTTTCTGCATCCATATATCCGTTCCGCAAAAAGATAGAGCCTTTCCTATACTTGTCGGGGAAATACGGACTTCGGACCCATTGAAAAGAATAGGTCCGCAAATAAAATGGGGTCTGCACATGGGCCGCATCCATATTTTTGAAAAAGGATACGGTTGTGTACATGGGGCCTTTAGAAAAGACAATGGGACACATTTACTAAAACCGTCTTTGTACGCCGGTCTTAGTTCCCCCCTTGCGCTGCTCTAACTTTTGATCAGGTGTTCCCCTTGTCATCAATTAGACGCATCTATAGCAGTCCTTGCACCTGTCTTTTATCAACATTTGCGCCTGTAAATGTTAGTAGATTTGCCAGGGCTGAAGTCCCAGCACCCGCCCCCATCCCGTCCAACTGGCGAACACGGCGTAAAACCGGCTGTGCGACTAAATATTGTCGCACGGCTGGTTAAAAAGGGGACTTGAGACTACTATTTGGCTAAAATAGTTCCTTAATAAATGTGCCCCTATCGCTTCCATTTTAATATAGGAGCACAACTCAGCGGTTAGTGGTCTGTACGTAAACTTGCCAGCTGTTTCCAGTTTCAACCAGCAAAATTGTGAATGCTGCTCTGGATTAGGCCTCCTTCAGATGGGGGTGTCCAGTGCGGAAAACATGCTCCGTGTGGGAGCAAGATCTCCCATTATGCTCGTTTTACAGCATTATAATGATCTCTAATGCTGCGCGTCTCTGTCCGACCTTGCATCTACTGATTTATACCGACATCAAGCTGTCGGTATAATTCAGTAGATACAAGGTCTGGCAGAGACGCGCAGCATTAGAAATGTGAAAAGAGCAGTGTCCAGTACTCTCTGCTCTGCACTGATGAGGGGCAATCACCCCGAAACAGCTGTCTGCAGATGAGGTGCTGGCTTATTTAATATCCGAGTCATGTCGCAAGGCCTGTTTAAAGGGTCAAACATGTTATAGGATAGCTGCCTTACATCTGGTGGCATCAGAAGCAGAGCGTGTTAATCGCTCATTTGCCTTCCATTCTTCCCAGATTTCCAGAGGAGCATGTATGGCCTATAAGCCTCCTCACGGACAGATAGTACCACCCTCCCAGATCATAACGGGAAATCACACGGAGCTTGTTTTTCGCATGTTTTTGATGCCTGTCTGAAAGAGGCCTTATGCTGGGTTTTTCCAGGGCGTCCAGCTAATGCCCACATCATTTTGCAGGATAATGGAGATATTTTCTTCAGATTTTTTTTTCTTCATTCGGCTGCTGGCAGGGTGCGATCACCGCATCACAGCCTCACCATGGAAACTCAACCTTAGGCCTCATGCACACGACCGCGCCGTGTTCTACGGTCCGCAAAACACAGACGGTGGCCGTGGGCCACCATAATAGAAATGCACCCATAATAGGAATGTGTGCAGGGCTACGGAATGTGTGCTGTCCACGTTTTTCGGCCCTATTGAAGTGAATGGGTCCGCATCCGAGCCACACGTGTGCGTGAGGCCTTATAATAATACAGGGTGTATATAACTCAACAGCCACAGTGGTAAGTGATTTCTTTGGATGTAGATTATGTCTGTATGTAAAATTAGGACATACGGGGGGGGGTCCGCAAGGTGAAGTTACTGTACCACCATTTGTGACAGAAGTAGCCAATATGAGCGGGACATGCAGTTATTTCAGCAGCACTCCGAACCTGCTTCTAGTTCCTCACTTGCATATATTTATTAAATCTAGTAGTTAAGTTATGAAATTGTGTAACGCGTCTCTAGTTTTCTGCTATTAAATGATTTTTAAGAGTTATTGTTTTTTGGCTCCAGAGACTCTCTCTAAGAAAAAAAAAATGGAAACCTGTGGCTAAAGAAATGGTATGTTACTGACCGCTACTGCTACAGTCTAACATATGTTATGCTATAATAGTAGAATAAAGTATCGGGTACAGCCGCAAGCATATCGATGGCGCTGAGCTGGTCCCCGACACGCTTTGGCTTCTTCATTCTGCTGAGGGTGCCGGGTGTCGGCTTGATAGGCCGCCCTGTATAGAGAAAATAGTTTTGTAAGACGGAGTGTCCCTGAAGCTGAGGGTGTTCGCCCTGCCACGTAATTGACAGGGTAGCGGCGCAGGTACATTCACTGCTCCAGCAGTGAAAGTAGGGCCTCCGCGCTTGCGCCACTATTCGGCACAGGCCCTGTCAATCAAGCGGCAGAAGGAGCGTCTTTTTGCTTTAGGGACAGCCAGTCTTAACGAATCAATTTCAATTTCCTCATCTCTAGAAAGTCATATTTCAGCTACAGGTCTGGACTAGTAGCCAAAATAGCACAATTTTTTTTATGTAATTAGACTACCTTAAGGAATATAGTGTACTCGGTTACAAGTCCGATGTATGTATGAGAGGGGTACACCCCCTGCCTAGCCTGGGCACAGATCGCCAGGTAGCTGTGAATGCACAAAGCTAGCTCAGCCAAATGTAATGATACCTTACATTTAGAAATCTGTTGATTCATCCTGGATTTTTTTTTACTTTTAGTCCATAGGCAAATAAGCAGTTAAGTGCACTGAGGGCAGGCCCAAGTTACTCTGTGCTTCACATTGCCAGGTTCCTGCATACTGTATTTTTTCGCTCCATAAGACGCATCCCTTCCCCCCCCAAAAGAATGAATGGAAGCTCTCATTAGTACCGGAGGACTGGGAAGTGGTGAAGGCTCTGTACTCACCGCTTTCTGGTCCTTGGCTGTGCTGTGGCTGCACGCAGCGCGAGGGCGCTCTGTGACCTCATGCTGTGCACGTCGGGTCACAGCACAGCCGACAGCAGGTGGAGCGCTGGCGGAGAGCAGCGGTGTTGTCCGGAGCAGGGGAGGTAAGTGTTTTGTTATATTTTATTTTATGTGCTATGAGGCCGCTGGGGGCTGATGAAAGGTGCATGGTACTCTTATCTCAGGTCTGATTGGGGGTCATTCACATTGGGATTTGAGCTGAGGTCTGATTGCTGATATGACGAGGTATAATGAAAACAAATTTTTCCCAATTCACCACCTTGACGCAGGAGGAGATTGACCCCTTACCTCTATAGGGGCAGGAAACAGAGAAAGGTTAAATTGCCCCCGCCCTTCAACCTGTTTTACTGCCCCTACAGCAGACAGGGCAGAGAAAGGACCTTTTCTGGAGAGAGGTGAACCAAAGTACCTGGTAGTGGAGGTCATCGGTGGCCAGGCCTCCCATGATTTTATTTGGCTGTGAAGTACTCCTCTGCTAGCCGGCGGTATTATTCCAATGCTGAGCCGAGGAGGGGGGGCGGACTTCGTATCTGTACATCGGGTACCTGTGTCTGGCGCGTGCATCGCGCGCGTCTTCCTTGCTCTCATATGAGCCTAAGCAGACGCAAACCGGAACCCTCCCCCACGTGATCTTCAGCGTCGGACGTCACTCCCGGTGACGGTGGAACCCAGGGAGATGTTCCGGAAATAAAGCGGTGGCAGCATGTTCGGTTGCAGGAAGCCACGTTTGGATTCTGATCCGAGGCGGAGGATCACATCCACAAACATGTCGGCAGCAGATCAACCATTAGAGCTGGACACTCCTGCTCCGGTGACAGTACGTTCCCATAGGGGAATGATGTACTAATATCTCACCTAGTGTACACCTCTAGATAAGTTCTAGATCTCACTTTTTATATGTAGGGTTATTGGTGGCTGATTGCTCCTCTCTCTTCGATAGGCATCTAAGGAGGCAGAAAAAAGACCCTGAAAAAGTGTCAAGTGCATTTCACGCTTTACAAAACTCCCGGAGTCGTATTCAAAAAAATTATGTAAAGATTGTATTTCTCAAGTGATGAGAGAGGAACAACCATCTATGTTGGAGGAAGTTAAGTCATTGATAAGAAGCTAAGTAAAATCCTATAAGTTCCTTAAAGGACACCCGTCAGGATCCTCCTCCACCCAAAAAACAGATTAATAGTCCCTTCTTCCTCCAAATCTGAACGTGAACTAAATGAAAGGGAACCTTCTACTCATAAAGTAGATGAAGATTCTATTTCTGAGGGGGAAATAGTGGAAGACGCAAACAAATTCTACTTTTCCTCGGAAGAAATGGCGGATTTACTAAAAGCTGTTAGAACTACAATGGGATTTGAGGAGGTACAGAAACCCCAAACGATCCAGGATGAAATGTTTGGAGGATTAAAAATAAAAAGATCAAGAGTCTTCCCCATAAATGAAAATATAAAGGAAATGATTTTAGACGAATGGTCGAATCCGGAGAAACGTCTAGGAATCTCAAGAGAATTCAGAAATAGGCTCCTGTTTGACCCATCAGAGTCAAAATGATTTGATGTCCCAAAGATAGACGTACAGGTAGCGAAAGTGAATAAAAAAACCTCACTACCCTTTGAAGATTCCTCCCAGCTGAGGGACCCAATGGAAAGCCGATGAGCTTTTACATAAAGCATGGGAAGCGGCTATGTTTAGCATAAAAACTAATATCACGGCGACTTCGGTCACAAGATCTATATATTTCTGGTTAAATGAGCTTGAAAATCATTTAAAAAATAAAACTCCTAGAGAAGTGATTTTAGACTCCATGCCACTGCTTAGATCCGCCACAGCTTTTCTTGCAGGCGCTTCTGCCGAAACTGTTAGGTTTGCGGCCAAGGACGCTGCACTTTCAAATTTAGCAAGGCGGGCCTTATGGATGAAGTCTTGGTCTGGCGACAAAGTTTCAAAATTGAAACTCTGCTACATTCCTTTCTCCGGGGAATATGTATTTGGCCCTGTTCTAGATAAAATACTTGAAAAGGCAACAGACAAGAAAAAAGGTTTCCCTGAAAAGAGACCCCAAAGAAAAAACTTTCCCTTTCGTTCCTATGGGTCAAAAGATAGGTCCTATAGGGGAAAAGGGAAAACGGGAAGATGGAGCTACCCCAAAGGTGGAAGAGGCAGGGGTTTCCGGAGCTACCCCAAAGGTGGAAGAGGCAGGGGTTTCCGGAGCTACCCCAAAGGTGGAAGAGGCAGGGGTTTCCGGAGCTACCCCAAAGGTGGAAGAGGCAGGGGTTTCCGGAGCTACCCCAAAGGTGGAAGAGGCAGGGGTTTCCTTTTTAATCCCCAGAATAGAAATACCAAAAATAAATTACGCCAGAGTCGGGGGAAGGCTATCAAAGTTCCTAACCCAATGGGAAAAATTACATCAAACCCTTGGATTCTAGACATAATTGCTGGATACAGGATACAAGATAGAGTTTACAACCCTTCCCCCAAAGAAATTTGTAATAACAACGCCTCCATCCATTCTACAAAAGAAGAGACTCTGGAAAGGGGTTCAAGAATTGTTGAATCTGGGGGTTATAACGCAGGTTCCCTCCTCTCAAGAAAAAACAGGGATTTTACTCCACACTGTTCCTAGTGTCCAAACCAGATGGAACATTCAGGACAATAATACATTTAACCTCTTGCCATCACACTAACGCCGATCGGCGTCAGTGCGGCGGCTCCCTCAGGTCACACTAACGCCGTGAGACCCGAGATTTCGCGTGAACGCGTGCATGCGCAGCAACGCACTGTTCGGAAGTTATACTACAGCCTGCCAGCGATGATCATTCGCTGGCAGGCTGTAGATGTTAAAATAATCGCATCAGAAAGGTATATCAGACGCTGTTTTGTTAACAGCGTCTGATATACCTGCTACGTGGTCCCTTTTGCTTGGATCGACCACGAGAGGACACAGGCAGCTCTGTAAGTAGCACCAATCGCCACACTACACGCACCCCCCTGTCATTGATCACCCCCCTGTATGGCTCCATTCAGACGAGCGTATGTGTTTTGCAGATCCGCGGATCCGTAAAACACGGACACCGGCAATGTGCTTTCCGCATTTTGCGGATCCGCACATTGCCAGAACTATATAGAAAATGCCTTTTCTTGTCCATAATTGCGGACAAGAATAGGACATGTTCTATATTTTTGCGGAACGGAAGTGCGGACCCGGAAGTGCAGATCTGCAATTCCGGATCCAAGCGGGACAAAGTCTGTCCCCATAGAAATGAATGGGTCCGCAATTCCGTTCTGCAAAAACACTGTAAAATCGCTGCAGTGCTATAAAGATCACTTTTGAGGGGCATGGCGAGTTCATAGATTTTTTTTTTGCCACAAGTTAGCGGAAATTGTATTTTTGTTTTTTCTTACAAAGTCTCATATTCCACTAACTTGTGACAAAAAATAAAATCTTACATGAACTCACCATACCCCTCACGGAATCCAAATGCGTCAAAATGCCCTGTGAAATCCTAAAGGTACTCATTGGAATTTAGGCCCCTTTGCGCATCTTGGCTGCAAAAAAGTGTCACACATGTGGTATCGCCGTACTCAGAAGAAGTAGGGCAATGTGTTTTGGGGTGTATTTTTACATATACCCATGCTGGGTGAGAGAAATAGCTCTGTAAATTGACAACTTTGTATAAAACAATGGAAAAAGTTGTCATTTACAGAAATATAGTACGGAGATACCACATGTGTGACACTTTTTTGCAGCCTAGGTGGGCAAAGGGGCCCAAATTCCTTTTAGGAGGGCATTTTTAGACATTTGGATTCCAAACTACTTCTCATGCTTTAGGGCCCCTAAAATGCCAGGGCAGTATAAATACCCCACAAGTGACCCCATTTTGGAAAGAAGACACCCCAAGGTATTTCGTGAGGGGCACGGCAAGTTCATGTAAAATTTTATTTTTTGTCACAAGTTAGTGGAAAATGAGACTTTGTAAGGAAAAAAAATATATAAATAAAAAAAAATCTTTTTCCGCTAACTCGTGCCTTTGCGCACCTAGGCTGTCAATTTACAGAGACAAAAAGTTGTCATTTTACAGAGATATTTCTCTCACCCAGCATGGGTATATGTAAAAATACACCCCAAAACACATTGCCCTACTTCTCCTGAGTACGGTAATACCACATGTATGACACTTTTTTGCAGCCTAGGTGCGTAAAGGGGCCGCAAGTCCAACGAGTACATTTAGGCTTTACAGGGTTGTTCACAATTTAGCCCCGACAGAACAGTAAACACACCCCACAAATGACCCCATTTCGGAAAGTAGACACCCCAGGGGCATAGTGAGTCCGTGGGAGATTTTTATTTATTTTTTGCCAGAAGTTAGCAGAAATGGAAACTATTTTATTTATTCCTCAGAAAGTGTAATTTTCTGCTAACTTGTGAAAAAAAATTAAATCATACATGAACTCACCATGCCCCTCCGCGAATACTTTGGGGTGTCTTCTTTCTAAAATGGGGTCATTTGGGGGGTATTTATACTATCCTGGCATTCTAGCACCTCAGGAAACATGACAGGTGCTCAGAAAGTCAGAGCTGCTTCAAAATGCAGAAATTAACATTTTTGTACCATAGTTTGTAAACGCTATAACTTTTGCGCAAACCAATAAATATACACTTATTAGATTTTTTTATCAAAGACATGTAGCATGATAAATTCTGACACAAACTTGTATAGAAATGTAATTATATTTGAACAATTTAACCAGAGAAAGTTAAAAATACACTTTTTTTGAGAAAATTGCAGCCTATTTTGATATCGGAAAAAGGAAAAATGTCAGCAGCAATCAAATACCACCAAAAGAAAGCTGTATTTGTGAGAAGAAAAGGAGGTGAAATTCATTTGGGTGCTAAGTTGCATGACCGAGCAATAAACCGTTAAAGTTGTGAAGTGCCGATTTGTAAAAAAGGGCCTGGTCACTAGGGGGGTATAAACCTGTGGTCCTTAAGTGGTTAAAACAACTCAACAAAAACATACTCTACAAAAAATTCAAAATGGAATCCATTTTGTCAACTATCCCTTTAATAAGTCTGAGTTCTTTAATGTGTTCTGTAGATCTCAAAGACGCATATTATCACATACCTATCAGACGAAAATTTAAAAAATTCCTGAGGTTTGCGTTAAAAGACACAACAGGGAAGGTGCATCATTTTCAGTTCAAGGCCCTGCCTTTTGGCATTTCCGCAGCACCATTAATATTCACCAAAATAATAGTGGAAGTAGTGGCCCATTTAAGGAAGCAAGCCATAGTAATAATCCCAAACCTAGACTACTTTCTTTTTATTAGCAGATTCAAAAGAAAAATTTGAAAGGGGCTTAAGATCCTTTCTATCCTTTTTAGAACAGCTGGGTTGGATCATAAATATAAAAAAATCTAGGCTACTTCCCCAAAACAAAATAAAATGTTCAGGTATCCTCCTAGACTCTCAAAATCAATCCTCTTTTCTTCCAAAAGGAAGAATTTTAGTGGCAAGAAAAAATTCCAGAAAAAAAAAAAATCTATGTACCATCAGAGGAAATGAGCCTCCTAGGGGTTTTGATGTCCTGCATGACATCGGTTCCATTTCAGGACTCTTAAATTATAGATACTAAAACACTGGGACAAAAAACAAACATCCCTGGACAGGTCAATACGTGTCCCATATGATGTAAAAGTATCCCTCAAATGGTGGACAGGTTCAAAAAACCTATTAAAGGGTTTGTCATGGCAGAAAACCCTGTTTATTCAGATCCATACAGATGCCAGCCAAACGGGGTGGGGCGCAAGTATAGAAGGGGAACCTGTTCAAGGGATCTGGCCAGAAAGCATTGTAAATCAGTCGTCAAACTACAGAGAGCTGAGAGCAGTGGGGGAAACAATAAAAGCGGCACCAGCCCTCCTAAAAGGACATCATACATTGTCTGAAAAGATTTTTATAACAACCGTTGCCTACTTAAGACAGCAAGGAGGAACCAGATCCAGGAAATTAATCAAGCTGACGGAAAAAATATTTTCCTGGGCCGAGGAAAATCTAAAATCTCTATCGGCAGTACACTTAAAAGGCACACAAAATCAGGTAGCAGATTTTTTGAGCAGAAAATCTTTAGACCAAGGAGCATGGGCATTAAACCAGAGACTTTCAATCTCTTCACGGAGAAATGGGGCCATCCAGTCTTAGATCTTTTCGCCTCAAGAACAAGCTCAAAAGTCAATACCTCGGGCAGTAGATGTTGGATTGGAAACTAGCCTATGCCTTCCCACCATTCCAACTCGTACCATAAGTAATCCAAAAAATCATTATGGGCAAACCAAATATGATCCTAATCACCCCATTCTGGCCAAAAAGACGTTGGTTTGCGTCCCAAAATCTGACAACTTCATAACCATGGATTCTTCCCTTGAGAGAAGACATTATGATTCAAGGTCCAGTAAAACATTCATGCCCCAAACTATTAAAGTTGACAGCCTGCATCCTGAAACTGAAAATTTAAGGAAGCAGGGGTTATCAGAAAAGTTTATTTATACTATGAAAGCTAGTAGGGGAAAAAGTGACTTCCAAAATTTAATTTAGAAAAAAATGGAAAAAATTCTGTTCATGGTGGGGACAGGAAGAAATCGATCAATCAACCCCAAACATTCAGAAAATCTTAGATTCCCTACAACAAGGGTTAGACTCGGGATTGCATCCTTCGACCTTGAAAGTTCAGGTTTCTTCACTCAGTGCCTTTTTATGATGCAAATATTGCAGAACATAGATGGATCAAGAGATTTTTTTAGGGCCGCAGGTCGTCTTAAACCTTTAGTCAGATGTAGAGTCCCAAATTGGGATTTGAACATACTTGTGCTTAAGGGTCTTACCCAGAGTCCCTTTGAACAGCTAGAAGAAATATCAGTCAAGATGCTCTCTCAAAACAGTCTTTCTGATCGCAATCTCATCTGATAGGAGAATAGGAAAAATCCAAGCTCGATCAAGCAGCCATATTTAACAATTACAGATGATAGAGTGATCCTGAAACCCTACCTCTCTACCTAAAGTAGTGTCAGACTTTCATAGGAATTCAGAAATCGTACTACCATCATTCTGTAACAACCCAAAAAAGAAGAGGACTTTTATTCCCTTGACGTTAGACGCAGTGTAATTAAATATTTGGAGGTAACTAGGGCAACTATTAGGACAGTAGATAATCTATTAGTGCAATTTGCAGGAAGAAATAAAAGGAGAGCGGCCTCTAGAGCCTCCATTGCTAGATGGATCAAGCAAACCATCCATAACTGTTACAGACTCCAGAACCTTCCTTGTCCGATAAATCTTAAAGCCCATTCTACTAGGGCGATGGCCTCTTCCTACGCAGAAAAATCAGGTGCTTCCTTGGAACAGATATGTACAGCAGTGACCTGGTCTAACATTCATACCTTTGTAAGACACTATAGACTGGACTTGTCAGGATCTTCTGATCTATAGTTTGGTAGGAAGGTCCTTCAAGCCATAGCCCCCCCCCCCCCCCTAACTGATTAATCTGGTTATTCTCCTCCTGCCATCATGGTGGTGAATTGGGAAAAACTGAATTAGACTTACCAGTAATTCCTTTTCCTTGAATCCACCATGACAGCCAAGTATTCCCACCCTACAAAAAAACCCATATAATAATTAATATATATATTGGGGTTAAATCCCGAGATGCTATAGTAATCTGGTAAACACTGAAGAGGATGAAGGGCGGGGGCAATTTAACCTTTCTCTGTTTCCTGTCCCTACAGAGGTCAGGGGTCAATCTCCTCCTGCTGTCATGGTGGATTCAAGGAAAAGGAATTACCGGTAAGTCTAATTCAGTTTTTTTCTTATTGTCCTCCTCTAAAACTTAGGTGCATCTTATAGGGCGAAAAATACTGTAGTTATCTCTCCTGGCACTCAAGAAGGAGAAGGAGGGGCCGGCAGGAGGAGCAAGGGTGCATCGAGTGACTTGGGCTCACCCTGACTGCACTTAACTGCTCATTTGCATGTGGATTAAAACCAGTGGCTCACTATGTGAAAGGTGTCATTACTTTTAGCTGAGCTAGCCCTACAAGGCATTGAGGAAAATTTATCAAAACTGGTGTAAAGGAAAACTGGCTTAGTTGCCCAAAAAAGCCACCTTTCATTTTTCAAAGCTCCTTCGGTGGAAGACAGTTTTCCTTTGCACCAGTTTTGATAAATCCCCCCCATAGCGCCTGGTTTAATAGTGAATTTCCTGGTGGTAGACCTGAAAAAACCCTTAGGAAAGGTCAAAGCTTTCTTTTGGTGTTCAACCTTCTATTTAGAGGTGCTGCTCGGCCATTGACAATGCTGACCGACTAAACAGTGCAGCCTCATTAGTCAAGAGCCACCTGTGGTCCGTATGACCATAGTGTACGCGGCCGCGGCGCAACCTTGACATGACTGCGCCGTTTGGTTGTACAGCTGCAGGTGGCCCAGAATTTTTTGTGTGTGGTCACACACAGTGCGAAAATTCACACCAAATGGTGAAGATTTTAGTGTGGATTTTGTGCAGAAATGCCGTAGATTTGCCACAGATTTTACCCGTTGCATTGAAAAGGGTGAAATCCGTGGCAGAAATCCACAGCATGAATTGACATACTATGGTTTTTAAATTCACACTGTGCGTGAATTTGTAAATGTAAGGCTACATGCACACGAACGTTGTTTTGTTTCCGTGTCCGTTCCGTTTTTTTGCGGACAGGATGCAGACCCATTCCTTTCAATGGGTCCACAAAAAATGCAGACCGCACACAGTGTGCTATCTGCATCCGTATGTCTGTTCCGTAACCCCGCAAAAATAAATATAACATGTCCTATTCTTGTCCTTTTTAGGCATTGTTACAACAGATCTGCAAAAAAAACAAAAACGGATGGCATACGGATGTCATCTTTTTTTTTTTTTTGCGGACTTCAAAACACGGTATCCTAAGGCCTCATGCAAACGACCGTTGTGTGTTTTGCGGTCTGCAAACCGCGGATCCACAAAACACGGATGGCGTCCGTGCGCGTTCCGCAATTTGCCGACAGCCTTTAATATAACTGCCTTTTCTTGTCCGCAAAGCGCGGACAAGAATAGGACAGGTTATATTTTATTTGCGGGGCTATGGAACGGAGCAACGGATGCGGACAGCACACAGAGTCCTGTCCGCATCTTTTGCGGCCCCATTGAAGTGAATGGGTCCGCATCCGAGCCGCCAAAACTGCGGCTCGAATGCGGACCAAAACAACCGCTGTGCGAGGCCTAAAATGTATGAATTTTACTGCGACCCTTTCTGTAACATGCGGCTGAAATTTTCTAAAATCCCTTGTGCAGCGAGCCCATGCAGAGGATGGGAGTGGTAGTGCCCCTGATGCAGTGTTGTGTCACGGTGTACTCCCTCAGGCCGTCGCTCCCTGTGCAGTGAAAAAGGTGATGATGAAGGAACCAGGCAGAGATTGTAGAGCACAGAACGTCTTTCTTTACTGCAAAAACAATATGAGTTATGGTGGCAGAAGATGACACTCAGAAGTTGGTTAGCGGACAATGTCTCTCTCCCGATTCCCTTCCTTATGGCTTCACTTTGGCACCTGTGGCTGTAGGTGTCCACTGATGATGCAGGCTTCTACAGGTGCATCTCAATAAATTGGATATACGAGATGGGTACGATACAACCGCATGGTCTGAAGGTAGAGTTTGATTTGAAACCGTGCCTGATAGACTGAGTAGACCAGATTAGCTGTATTTACGTACTACGTTGGGGAGAACAGTGGATTAAATTCAACTAGAGTTCTAGTTTCTGTTTGGTGTTATGATTTGGTTCCTACTTTTGTTTTGTGCTAAAAATAATTTTTATGTGTAGATCCCTAGTGTTTTGGAATTGAAGTGAGGTGGAATATGGATTTGAGTTCACTAGACATTAAAGGGGTTCTGCACTTTGTTTAAACTGATGATCTATCATCTGGATAGATCATCAGCTTCTAATCGGCGGGGGTCCGACACCCGGGACCCCCGCCGATCAGCTGTTTCAGAAGGCAGGAGCGCCGCGGCCTTCTCACCGTTTACCGCAGGCCCAGTGATGTCACGACTAGTATCAGCTGGCCTGGGCGGGGCTAAGCTCCATTCAAGTGAACAGAATTTAGCTGCATCCAGGCCAGTTGATACTAGTCGTGACGTCACTGGGCCGGCGGTAAACAGTGAGAAGGCCGCGGCGCTCGCTGCCTTCTCAAACAGCTGATCGGCGGGGGTCCCGGGTGTCGGACCCCCGTCGATCAGATGCTGATGATCTATCCAGAGGATAGATGATCAGTTTAAACAAAGTGCAGAACCCCTTTAATGAAGAGCAATGGGTGGAGTAAGTTTGGAGATTTAAAGGGATTCTGTCACCAGGTTTCACCCCGTCAGCTAAACATATGCTGATGATCAGGGCCTCATAAGGATTCCTAATGTGGGCTTCTAAATGTGATCTGTAGCCTTATTTTGCTAAAAAACAGCTTTTACTAACCTGTCACTCAAAGAAATAAGGTGCCGAAGGGGATGTCAAGGGATCCAAGCTGCCGGCCGCACCCGCCGCCGTTCGTGCCCAGCGCCGCCTTTCCAGACTTCTGCACCGCCTCCTAATCCTCTGTGCCGCCTCTCGCTCTCCCTCCCTCCCCTCTCTTCCTGCTGTAAGATCTCGCGCGTAAGCACAGGGCTCTGCCTGATGCGCCCGTGCGGACTTCTCCATTTGGCTTCTTACAGCGAAGTGCGCATGCGCCGGCACTTCGCTCAACCCCTGTATGCGCGAGATCTTACAGCAGGAGGAGGGGGGAGGGAGGGAGAGCGAGAGGCGGCACAGAGGATTAGGAGGCGGTGCAGAAGTCTGGAAAGGCGGCGCTGGGCACGAACGGCGGTGGGTGCGGCCGGCACCTTGCATCCCTTGACATCCCCTTGGGCACCTTATTTCTTTGAATGACAGGTTAGTAAAAGCAGTTTTTTTTTTTAGCAAAATAAGGCTACAGATCACATTTAGAAGCCCACATTAGGAATCCTGATGAGGCCCTGAACATCAGCATATGTTTAGCTGACAGGGGTGAAACCTGGTGACAGAATCCCTTTAAGGATTATGGGAAATTTGTAGGTTGCGCCCCTGATGAAGCCATTTGGAGCGAAACCCGGGTCGGGCAGGAGCATAGTTTGATGCCTATTTTACAATTGCACATTTTATTTATGTTTTTAAATGTGAGTATAATAAATCGTTTTTATGAATTTTAACCACGGATCTTCACTATGGGAGCATTATTGAATGGTTTGCCGGGAGTGTGATGAAAGAAAACTCTCACAGGAACTACTGATCGGCTTACCTTTGAGACGCCTGTATTATCAGAAGGCAGGTACAACTGGTTGCTACAGTGCTTCACTATGTATGCGTCTCTCTTGATGTCTAATAGTATGTTTAAATAAGAAGTGGCGCACAAAGTTAACTGGTGTGTGCTTGCTGGATAAAGGCGGAAGGCTCGATTGTCCAACAACTTTATTGATTTTGAATCTTGCGCGGTTCCCCGATGCATGTACTTCATTACAGACTGATGGCAATTCATTCATAACTTCTAGTAGGAATAGTAAAGGAATGACGCAACATTGAGTCATAAAAATAGATGCTCCAGAATTGTAATTACATGAGCAGAAGACATGTCAGGAGAGGTCCTCTTTAATTCTTGCATGGATCCATGTGGGAAGGGGGGGGGGGGGGGGGGAGGGGGGGACACAGTCCCAGCAAGAGCCTTCACTTGTCCTCATTTGCCTTTTATGAGTCACTGGTGGAGAACCAACCTCCCTCCATTATACCTGTCATCCTGGAACCTGCATGACTACTAATGCCTGACGTGAGAACACTCATAAATATCTGCCGAGATTTCCCGTAACTTGACAGGGGATGGAAATTTTCATCATTAAGGCCCCTTGCAGACGAGCGTTTGTCACGCTGCGAGTCCGCAGCGCAGCTCCCGGCCTGACCTCCCAGTACTGATGGGGGTCACATCGCATTATATTGATTTATGATGCTATGTAACCCTTACAGTTCCGCAATGTATTGGATAACACTGACATAATGCTGTTAGTGTCATCTAATACATTCCAGGACTGTATAAGAGTTACATAGCATTTTATTGATTTATGATGCTATGTGACCCCCGTCAGTATTGGAAGGTCAGGCCGGGAGCTGCGGACTCGCGGCGTGACAAACGCTCGTCTGCAAGGGGCCTAACTGTTGTCGTGAATTGCTTTCAGGTCTGATCATTATAGAAGGAGGCGATGAGGGTTTCCTTTAGGTTCTGTCCACTCAGCGTTGGTGGCTTCTCTACAAATTCTGTTGTGTTTGCTGGAAAACATAGCGCAGCATGCAGCACTGCACGTTTTTTTATTTTAATTTTTTTTTCCTTGTAAAATAAGGAACCCGACGGACCCAGAGTGGTCCACTGGTGTCTGTCTTATGAAAGAAACCTCGCAGCCTGAACTCCATTATTCTGCTCCTATACAGGAAAAGAGAAATGAAGATGTGACTGTAGCTTTAGGTGCGAACAAACATGGAACTAGCGCCATTTTTTACGTTAGTGACTGTATTATTGTGAGATCTGAGATTTGGGGAAAAAATAGATATAAAGGGGTTGGCCCATTTTGGACATTGGAGTCGTATTGCTAGGATATGCTCCCAATGTCTGATAGGTATGGGTCCCACCTCTGGGACCCTCACCTATACTTAGTACAGAGTCCGCAAAGTGCAGGAGAGTGCGCCGAGCATGCGCCGCTGCCTTGGGTATTTCCATTAGCACCATAGAAGTGAATGCAGCGGTGTGCTTCCCATAAATTTCTAGGGGAGTGCCGACCATAGCCAAGCGTGGTGCGCCTTCCTGCACTTTGCGGGCTCTGTATGAAGGACTGTCCGACATTGGGGGCATATCCTAGCAATATTATTATTATTATTATTTATTATTAAAGCACTATTCATTCCATAGCGCTGTACATATGATAAGGGGTACATACATAATACAGACAATTGCACTAATCATAAACTAGACGAGGTACAGACTGGTACAGAAAGAGAGAGGGTCCTGCCCGTGAGGGCTTACAATCTACATGGTATTGTCACAACCAGACAGCTGAGAAGCTCTGACAGAAGCCTTTCAGAACCTCCTCCTTGAGTTTTCTTTGTTGTGCTGTTCAGTTCCTCATCTCGTTAGCCTTTCTCAGCTGTCATGTAGTTGGACTGATTGCATCCCTTTAAATTCCGCCCCATAATGCATTACTGGGCGGCTTATACTTCTTCCTGGAGTGTGTGTGCATGCTGATCCTATTTCCCGGTCTGCTACTAAGTTAAGTGCTGTACATTTATCTGTTATTTTCTGTTTGCTGGATCCCAGGTGACCCTGACTCCCTCCGTGTCTGGTGTAGGGAGCCGGTGGTCGTGTCCCCTCACTATTGTAGGGCGTTCAGGTGTTATATAATCGAGGTACGTGGATATGCAACCATCCACCTCTGGGATTTTTGCATAGGCTGAGCAGCCAGGGAAAGTGCCAGGTTTTGTGCAGGGGTCTCCCTCTTGGTTCCTTAGCTTTGGATCCAGTGAGTCATATATGCATGTTGCATTGTCTTGTTTCCTGTACACCGTCAGTGACATTATAAGCCGCCCAAAACCGTCTCAAGCATGGATCCGGTTTCACTTTTGGCTGAACGCTTCCAGGGTCTTTCATTGGAGGTAGCTGATCTCCGTAAGACTTTTTCTCAGCTTCAAGTGACCGGTTCAGCTTGCGTTCATGGAGTTTGTTCTGAGCCTAAGATCTCGCTCCCGGATACGTTCTCCGGGGGTAGTGAGAATTTTGTGCATTTTAGAGAGGCTTGCAAACTCAATTTTCGCCTTCTTCCCCATTCCTCTGGTGATGCGGAATAAAGGGTGGGGATCATCATATCGCTGCTCAGGGACACGGCCTCTCCGTTCAGTGGATGAATTCTTTTTAGCCCTGGGTCAGATATATGATGATCCGGATCGTATTGCTCTGGCTGAGTCTAGACTACGTCTATTATGCCAGGGTAAACAATCCGCAGAGATATACTGCTCCGAATTTCGGAGATGGGCAGCTGATACTGGTTGGAATGATGCTGCACTCCGAAGTCAATTTTGCCATGGTCTTTCAGAGGGATTGAAAGATGCATTTGCCTTTCATGAGAGGCCTATTTCCTTGGACTCTGCTATGTCTCAGGCCGTTCGTATTGACAGGCATCTTAGAGAGAGAGGAGAGATATCTCCTTCCTGTCATACTCAGTCCCAGGACAGTGCAGCGGTCTCATTCTGTGCGCAGGGGTCTCGGTCGCTGTCAGCCCCTTCTGAGCAGGAGCCCATGCAGCTGGGGTTGATTGCCTCTGACAATAGAAGATTCAGCTCGCATGGGAGGGTTTGTTTTTGTTGTGGAGGTATAAATCATTTGGCAAATGTTTGTCCCTCTAGGAGATTCAGGCAGTTTTCTGGGAGTAATAAAGAAACAAACAGGAAAAAATCTTTTAAAAATGTTCCGTCTGTTACTATTGGCAGGGTTGAGGCGGAAATTGAAGGTTTTTCGTTTGCTTGTAGTTCCCGTTTTGTCCTGCCTGCTAGGGTGGCGCTAGAGAGCAAGAGCATTTTTTGTGAGATTTTTGTGGATAGTGGAGCAGCTGTCAATCTCATTGATAATCAATTTGCAATAACTCATGGTTTCCAGGTGCGCACTTTGGGAAAGGATATTCCGGTTTTTGCGATTGATTCCGCTCCACTTTCTCAGAAATCATTAAAGGGCATAGTTCACAATATCCGTTTAATTGTGAGTGATGCTCATGTTGAGGATGTGTCATGTTTCGTCCTTAGCGGTTTGCCTACTCCTCTAGTGTTGGGGCTACCCTGGCTCACTAAACATAACCCCACCATTGATTGGCAAGCGAGGCAAATAAATGGTTGGAGTGACTTTTGCAGAGAGAATTGCCTCACGACATCTGTTTCTGAGGTTGCTACTAAGACTGTACCATCTTTTCTCTCTGAATTTTCGGATGTCTTCTCTGAGAGTGGAGTTCAGGATTTGCCCCCGCACAGGGAGTACGATTGCCCTATTAATCTCATCCCAGGCGCCAAGCTGCCTAAATCTCGTTTATACAATCTTTCCCAACCTGAGAGGATCGCTATGCGTGCTTATATCTCTGAGAGTCTGAGAAAGGGACACATACGACCCTCAAAGTCACCTGTTGCCGCTGGTTTTTTCTTTAAGAAAAAAGATGGTTCTTTAAGACCTTGTCTGGATTTCAGGGAGCTGAACAGTATCACTATTCGTGAACCTTATCCGCTTCCTCTGATCCCGGACCTGTTTAACCAGGTTGTTGGGGCTAAAGTCTTTTCCAAATTAGATCTAAGAGGGGCATACAACCTGGTCAGAGAAGGAGATGAATGGAAGACGGCCTTCAATACCCCTGAGGGTCATTTTGAGAATTTGGTTATGCCTTTTGGTTTGATGAATGCCCCAGCCGTTTTTCAGCATTTCGTGAACAGCATTTTTTATCATTTGATGGGAAAATTTGTATTGGTGTATTTGGATGACATTTTGATTTTTTTCTCCTGATTTCAAAACTCATAAGGAACACTTACGTCAGGTCTTGCTCATCCTGCGGGAGAATAAATTATATGCGAAACTGGAGAAATGTGTGTTTGCGGTTCCAGAAATTCAATTTCTGGGGTTTCTTCTCTCCGCTTCTGGTTTTCGCATGGACCCCGAGAAGGTCCGCGCTGTGCTTGAGTGGGAGCTTCCTGAGAACCAGAAGGCGCTGATGCGTTTTTTGGGCTTTGCCAATTATTACAGGAAGTTTATTTTGAATTATTCCTCTATTGTTAAACCACTCACTGATATGACCAGAAAGGGGGTAGATTTTTCTTCTTGGTCAGTAGAGGCGCGTAAGGCTTTTTCTAATATCAAGGAGAGTTTTGCTTCCGCTCCCATCTTGGTGCAACCTGATATTTCTTTACCCTTCATAGTTGAGGTTGATGCTTCTGAGGTGGGTGTGGGGGCGGTCTTGTCTCAGGGCTCCTCTCCTGCCAAATGGCGACCGTGTGCCTTTTTCTCGAAAAAACTCTCTTCCGCAGAGAGAAATTACGATGTGGGAGATAGGGAATTGTTAGCCATCAAGTTGGCTTTTGAGGAATGGCGCCATTGGCTAGAGGGAGCCAGACACCCTATTACCGTATTTACTGACCATATAAATCTGGCCTACTTGGAATTAGCCAAGCGTCTGAACCCGAGACAGGCCAGATGGTCTTTGTTCTTTTCTAGGTTTAATTTTGTTGTCACGTTCCGCCCTGGAGTTAAGAATGTGAAGGCAGATGCCCTGTCACATTGTTTTCTGGGAGGCGGGAATTTTGAAGACCCGGGTCCCATTTTGGCTGAAGGTGTGGTGGTCTCTGCTCTTTTTTCTGAATTGGAGGCAGAGGTGCAGGCAGCCCAGTCAGAGGCTCCTGATCTTTGTCCTCCTGGGAGGTTGTTTGTGCCTCTCGCTTTAAGACACAAGATTTTTAAAGAACACCACGATACGGTCCTTGCTGGGCACCCGGGGGCAAGAGCCACACTGGATCTCATCGCTCGGAGATTCTGGTGGCCTGCGCTCCGTAAGTCGGTTGAGGGTTTTGTGGCAGCCTGCGAGACTTGCGCTCGTGCCAAAGTCCCTCATTCACGGCTATCAGGTCCTCTCCTTCCCTTACCCATTCCTTCCCGTCCTTGGACACATCTGTCCATGGACTTCATAACGGACCTGCCTCGTTCCTCGGGGAAGACTGTGATTCTGGTGGTGGTGGACCGTTTTAGCAAAATGGTGCATTTCATCCCTTTTTCTGGTTTGCCCAATGCTAAGACGCTGGCGCAGGCATTTATTGACCACATTGTCAAATTGCACGGTATTCCTTCAGACATAGTCTCTGATAGGGGCATGCAGTTTGTTTCCAGATTCTGGAAGGCTTTCTGTTCTCGCTTGGGGGTTCGGTTGTCATTCTCTTCTGCTTTCCACCTGCAGTCGAATGGCCAGACAGAGCGCGTCAATCAGAATCTGGAGACATATCTGCGCTGTTTTGTGGCGGAGAATCAAGAGGATTGGTGTTCTTTTTTGTCCCTTGCTGAGTTTGCTTTAAATAACCGTCATCAGGAGTCCTCTGATAAGTCACAATTTTTTGGTGCATATGGGTTTCATCCGCTGTTTGGGACTTTCTCGGGAGAGGGGTCTTCTGGTTTACCTGATGAGGACAGATTCTCCTCGTCTTTGTCATCTATTTGGCAAAAGATTCAGGATAATCTAAAGAGCATGAGTGAGAGATACAGGGAGTGCAGAATTATTAGGCAAATGAGTATTTTGACCACATCATCCTCTTTAGGCATGTTGTCTTACTCCAAGCTGTATAGGCTCGAAAGCCTACTACCAATTAAGCATATTAGGTGATGTGCATCTCTGTAATGAGAAGGGGTGTGGTCTAATGACATCAACACCCTATATCAGGTGTGCATAATTATTAGGCAACTTCCTTTCCTTTGGCAAAATGGGTCAAAAGAAGGACTTGACAGGCTCAGAAAAGTCAAAAATAGTGAGATATCTTGCAGAGGGATGCAGCACTCTTAAAATTGCAAAGCTTCTGAAGCGTGATCATCGAACAATCAAGCGTTTCATTCAAAATAGTCAACAGGGTCGCAAGAAGCGTGTGGAAAAACCAAGGCGCAAAATAACTGCCCATGAACTGAGAAGTCAAGCGTGCAGCTGCCAAGATGCCACTTGCCACCAGTTTGGCCATATTTCAGAGCTGCAACATCACTGGAGTGCCCAAAAGCACAAGGTGTGCAATACTCAGAGACATGGCCAAGGTAAGAAAGGCTGAAAGACGACCACCACTGAACAAGACACACAAGCTGAAACGTCAAGACTGGGCCAAGAAATATCTCAAGACTGATTTTTCTAAGGTTTTATGGACTGATGAAATGAGAGTGAGTCTTGATGGGCCAGATGGATGGGCCCGTGGCTGGATTGGTAAAGGGCAGAGAGCTCCAGTCCGACTCAGACGCCAGCAAGGTGGAGGTGGAGTACTGGTTTGGGCTGGTATCATCAAAGATGAGCTTGTGGGGCCTTTTCGGGTTGAGGATGGAGTCAAGCTCAACTCCCAGTCCTACTGCCAGTTTCTGGAAGACACCTTCTTCAAGCAGTGGTACAGGAAGAAGTCTGCATCCTTCAAGAAAAACATGATTTTCATGCAGGACAATGCTCCATCACACGCGTCCAAGTACTCCACAGCGTGGCTGGCAAGAAAGGGTATAAAAGAAGAAAATCTAATGACATGGCCTCCTTGTTCACCTGATCTGAACCCCATTGAGAACCTGTGGTCCATCATCAAATGTGAGATTTACAAGGAGGGAAAACAGTACACCTCTCTGAACAGTGTCTGGGAGGCTGTGGTTGCTGCTGCACGCAATGTTAATGGTGAACAGATCAAAACACTGACAGAATCCATGGATGGCAGGCTTTTGAGTGTCCTTGCAAAGAAAGGTGGCTATATTGGTCACTGATTTGTTTTTGTTTTGTTTTGAATGTCAGAAATGTATATTTGTGAATGTTGAGATGTTATATTGGTTTCACTGGTAAAAATAAATAATTGAAATGGGTATATATTTGTTTTTGGTTAAGTTGCCTAATAATTATGCACAGTAATAGTCACCTGCACACACAGATATCCCCCTAAAATAGCTCAAACTAAAAACAAACTAAAAACTACTTCCAAAAATATTCAGCTTTGATATTAATGAGTTTTTTGGGTTCATTGAGAACATGGTTGTTGTTCGATAATAAAATTAATCCTCAAAAATACAACTTGCCTAATAATTCTGCACTCCCTGTATAAGAGTGTGGCAGATAAGAGACGTGTGCTTGGTCCGGACCTGAATGTTGGTGATCTGGTGTGGTTGTCTACCAAGAATATCAAATTGAAGGTTCCCTCCTGGAAGTTGGGCACTAGGTTTATTGGGCCTTACAAAATCCTGTCTGTCATCAATCCTGTTGCCTACCGTCTTGATCTTCCTCAGACTTGGAAGATCCATAATGTTTTTCATAAGTCCTTATTGAAACCTTATGTTCAACCCATTGTACCCTCGCCTTTGCCTCCTCCTCCGATTATGGTTGATGGGAATCTTGAATTTCAGGTCTCTAGGATTGTGGATTCTCGTCTTGTCCGCGGTTCTCTTCAGTACCTTGTTCATTGGGAGGGTTATGGTCCTGAGGAGAGGATGTGGGTCCTAGTGACGGACATTAAGGCCTCTGGTCTCATCAGGGCTTTCCATAGGTCCCATCCTGAGAAGGTGGGCTCTGAGTGTCCGGAGTCCACTCGTAGAGGGAGGGGTACTGTCACAACCAGACAGCTGAGAAGCTCTGACAGAAGCCTTTCAGAACCTCCTCCTTGAGTTTTCTTTGTTGTGCTGTTCAGTTCCTCATCTCGTTAGCCTCTCTCAGCTGTCATGTAGTTGGACTGATTGCTTCCCTTTAAATTCCTCCCCATAATGCATTACTGGGCGGCTTATACTTCTTCCTGGAGTGTGTGTGCATGCTGATCCTATTTCCCGGTCTGCTACTAAGTTAAGTGCTGTACATTTATCTGTTATTTTCTGTTTGCTGGATCCCAGGTGACCCTGACTCCCTCCGTGTCTGGTGTAGGGACCCGGTGGTCGTGTCCCCTCACTATTGTAGGGTGTTCAGGTGTTATATAGTCGAGGTACGTGGATATGCAACCATCCACCTCTGGGATTTTTGCATAGGCTGAGCAGCCAGGGAAAGTGCCAGGTTTTGTGCAGGGGTCTCCCTTTTGGTTCCTTAGCTTTGGATCCAGTGAGTCATATATGCATGTTGCATTGTCTTGTTTCCTGTACACCGTCCGTGACAGATATGGGAGAAGGACACAGTAGGTGAAGGTGAAGCTGGTCATGGCGGTATAGAGGCAGCAGGGTCACTGGTTGTAGGCTTTTCTGAAGAGGTGGGTTTTCAGGTTTCTTTTGAAGGATTCCACTGTAGGTGAGAGTCTGATATGTTGGGGTAGCGAGTTCCAGAGTGTGGGGGATGCACAGGAGAAATCTTGGAGGTGATTGTGGGAAGAGGTGATAAGAGGAGAGGAGAGAAGGAGGTCTTGTGAGGATCGGAGAGTGCATGTGGGGATGTATCGGGAAAGTAGCTCAGAGATGTAGGGAGGGGACAGGTTGTGGACGGCCTTGTATGTATTTGTTAGTACTTTGAAGTGAATTCGCTGGGCAATGGGGAGCCAGTGAAGGGATTGGCAGAGGGGAGAAGCAGAGGAGTAATAGGGTGAGAGGTGGATTAGTCGGGCAGCAGAGTTGAGGATAGATTGGAGGGGTGCGAGAGTGCTAGATGGAAGGCCACAGAGGAGAATGTTGCAGTAGTCTAGGCGGGAGATGATGAGGGCATGTACAAGCATTTTTGCAGATTCAAAGTTAAGGAAAGCACAGATGCGGGAGATGTTTTTGAATTGGAGGCGGCAGGTGGTGGAAAGGGCTTGGATGTGCGGTCGGAAGGAAAGGGCAGAATCCAAGGTCACTCCAAGGCAGCGGGCTTTGTTGACTGGGGAGAGTGTGCAGCCATTGATCATGATAGATAGGTCTGATGGGGGAAAGATGATGAATTCTGTTTTATCCATGTTAAGTTTTTGAAAGCGAGAGGCGAAGAAGGATGATAGAGAAGATAGACATTGTGAGATTCTGGATAATAATGTGGTGATGTCTGGACCAGAGAGGGGACAGGGGTCCTAGGACAGAGCCTTGCGGGACACCAACAGAGAGGGAATGAGACGAGGAGGTGGTGCGAGAGTGGGAGACGCTAAACGTCCGGTCTGTGAGGTATGATGTGATCCAGGAGAGGCCAGGTCAGTGATGCCAAGAGATGAGAGAGTTTGCAACAGAAGGGAGTGGTCAACAGTGTCGAAGGCAGAGGACAGGTCAAGGAGAAGGAGGACAGAGTATTGTTTCTTGGTTTGTCCCCAATGTCCAAGATGACAAAACCCGTTTACCACAACTTAGGTCTGTAAACAGTTTACTAAACTATGATAAGAGATTGAGGTCCTCAATGAAGTTGAGCTCTTTGTTACATAGCTAGATGGTTATTAGCCTCCTGGCCCTTCCTAAAGGTCTCCAGCGTGCAGTACGCATGTACAGGTAATGTATACTTCAGGAATGTGGCCAAGTATCAGGCGCCGCTAACCAACTACATTATTATTGCTACAAAACTACTGTGTTATACAGTAACTACCATCAATTGGTTTCTCTAGGATTTACTGCTTTCTGATTGGTGGAAATCAATGTCAATGGGGGGGGGGGGGGTACACACCTGAACCCCTGCTGATCAGCTGCAACTCCATCCAATACTTCCATTCACTTCAGTGGGAGCAGAGCTGCAGTTACCAGCTTTATCCACTACACACAATGGATGGCGCTGTAGTTCTGGCAGCAACTTCCAGCATCAGCTGATCGTTAGCTGTGTTTGGTGTTTGACCCCCGCTGATCAGATATTGATGGCCTATCATGAGGATAGATCATCAACGTAGGTCCAAAAAACTCCTTTAAAGAGATATTTTTTTATTTTTTTTATGGCATACCTCCAGATATAAAACCACTTTGCGTAAATGAATAATGCAAGTGAATATAAGAAACTTTGTAATATATCTTATTAAAGAAAAATTCTATCTGCTTTTATGCTTGGTTTATGGAAAGAGGAGGCTGCTTGATGAGAGACACACAGATTGCAGTTTCTTAGCTATGCTACACTTTTCACTCTCCTATGTCTTAGTAGTAGTGGTTCGAATCCGACCAAGGACATCTGCATGGAGTTTGTATGTTCTCCCCATGTTTGCGTGGGTTTCCTCCGGGTACTCCGGTCTCCTCCCACACTCTAAATACATACTGATAGGGACGTTAGATTGTGAGCCCTATTGGGGACAGTTGGATGCTAATGTCTGTAAAGTATATCTGTAAAGAATAAATCAAGGCAACTGGACGTACTGTAGATTTCTTGAAAACGTTTCACTCGTTCTTCCAATGAGCTTTCTCAATTCTGAGTTATTGTACAAAAAATTCTGGGAATAAATATGTAACTGAATCCACATCTGGTAATTAGACCCAGCATTGGGTCAAAGGTGTTGATTCCATTAGGATAATGGAATCAACACCTTTGACCCAATGCTGGGTCTAATTACCAGATGTGGATTCAGTTACATATTTATTCCCAGAATTTTTGTACAATCACTCAGAATTGAGAAAGCTCATTGGAAGAACGAGTGAAACGTTTTCAAGAAATCTACAGTACGTCCAGTTGCCTTGATTTATTCTTTACAGATATATACCATGACCTGGATAAATGGGAACCTTCACAGACAATGTCTGTAAAAGGCTGCGGAATATAGTAGCGCTATATAAGTGAGTGAAATAAATAAATACCACTGTTCAGAGTGATGTAATAAATCACTTACTAGCTGGCAGTAGGCCCATTCCTCCATAGAATGTTGTGTGTGGGGCTGGGGATGGAGAGAGGACCTAACAGAGATTAGAGGCAAAGTGTAGGAAAGAGCCCAAGAGCGTCATTCTTTAATAAGATATATTACAAAGTTTCTATTCACCTGTACTATTCATTTCAACACTTGCTTATGACTGGCGGTAGACTTTCATGCCTTTTTTTTTTAGGACATTTGCATACTAGAAAGATTCTCTATGTCCTTCAAGAAGAAAGAGTCATTCCACCAAGTTCTTGGAAAGGGCACCATGTCCCCAGCGCCACGCTAGTGATAATATACTTATATAACTATATCCGCTTAGCTGCTATTTCTATACTCAATAATAGAGCCTTGAGCTGAAAATAGCGCAGGTCAGGAGCAGACGTAGCCCCGTGACGTCAGTGAGGCTTAAAACTGCCGAGGATGTCAGAGTGCGCAGCATATTTTAGGTATCTCAATTGGGCTTAGTGGTAGTTGAGTGCACTCTTGGGGCGGCTGAGATAAATAGGAGCCGGAGATTAAAATAGCCAGACCTTTCTTCTTTCAGAGGTGACTGCTATTTTTAAGCACAAACATTCTGTATTTCCGTACAGAATATGATACACCACAAAGCCTGACATGTCTGCCTGAGTAAAGACTTCCCCATCAAATAACAGTTTCCAATTATCTTTTTATTAGGACTAATTTATTGTATTAGGACTATTTTATTGTGCCAATCCTCTCTTATTCCTCCAGGAAATGTATAAATAAATTGCTAATTAGGCATTGCCATTCCCCTTGTCAGATAGGGGTGCCTTTATAAAGTCTGTACAGTGTCATAATCTGCAGGAACAAGCCCCGTTCACAGGGGGAATGGCAATAGTAGTTGTCGGTTTATTCATAAATTCATTTCCAGGAGGAATAACAGAGGAACAGCACAATGCAGTGTTGTATATACTAAAACAGACATTGGAGAGTTGACAGGTTGTCTTTTTGGAGGCTCTCACTAAAGGCAGTAATGTCATATCGCTAGTATACACAGTCGGCGTCCGGTCAGTGGGGGGTCGATCACCTTAAAACCTGTTAATTGCTAGTAAAGTGGCAGTGAAACCACGAAATACTGTGCCACTTTGGCTAATATTGGCTTTCATGCTGGGTGATGGACCATTGACTATAAACGGCCGGCGCTGTGGTCTACCGTATGTCTGAGTTGAGCCAGCAGGAGCTGAAATGACACGGCAGTTACCTAGTGACGCTGGTGGTGGTCTGGCCAATCGCGCCAATCTCTAGAATGGAGTGGATACTGATGATATCATCAAGTGATGTGCCACTGGGACTCCCGTTCTCATGATCAGTGAGAGTCCCGGTGGTCTGACCCCCACCAGTATAACAGTTATCCAGTGAATAGGAGATTACTTGTTTTAACCGGAATACCCCTTTAAATGCTGCAGCATTGAGCATGCCCACCACTGTTCTGTCAGTCTGCGGGACTGCCGGAGACAGCTGGCAGTCCCATAGAGATGAATGGACATGGGGCACAGGACCCCCACTGATCTAGTGGATAGAGGATTACTTATTCTAACTGGAGTACCCCTTTAATCAAGCATGCAGCCTATACTGGCAGTCAGATCTCGATCGATCAGTAAGTGATAGAGGGAAAATCTCTGCAACATTATGCATTATGTCACCAGAAGGACCCCCTGACGTCAGTATTTTCTAGCTGAGTTTATATTCTGAGTGGTGGTCTTCTTTAAAGAGCCCCTTCCTTTTGTACTAATGGCTGTAGAACAAGTTAGGAATGTGGTGACACCTAGTGGCCAGTTTAAAGATGACATGTCCCTTTCATATGGATGACACTGCCGTTGCTTTACTTGCGAATGGGTTCTTCAAAGCAAGAGTTTTATTAGAAGGAAGGGGAGGCAATGTTGGATACAATGGAAATAGGGCAATCTTCTGCAATGTGAGCCTCTGTACATCACCATTAGGGTGCATTTACGCAACCATATTTTCGGTCCGCATTTTTTGTGGATTGTACACAGACCCATTCAATACTATGGTGCCACAAAAACGCGGGCTGTACACATCCGTACGGCCAAAATGCTAATTATAGTACATGTCCGATTTAAAAAATAGACACTTTTTTCAATGGGGCCTGTGAAAAGTGCGGGATGCACACGTACTATATCCGTTTTGCGGATCTATTAGACGCGAGGAGAGAGGCGCCGGCCAGTATCGCCAGTGAAAAATCACATGATCGAGATGCAGATTCGGACTACCCAACTGGATACTTGATGCGCATGCGCACAGTTAAGTGCACCTTCTACATCAATAGAAGTTTTGGATGGTGGGCGCAGCCTAGTGGAGAAATATTAAATTGCACCAAATGGCAAAACTGTAGCTCCATATGTATTTACTATAGTTTTCCCATCACACTACGGTTTTGCTGCACGTGCTGGATATTATTGGCATGTTCAGATGAGCTGATTGCAATGAGGATACTTTGATTGGTGTGGACACATGTAAATATGCCGGCTCACAGGTATGACGCCACGCCCGAGTGAAGGCTGACTGCTTGCCGGCGGTATGCCTTAGGTGTTAGCTTGGCACAGATGTACTGTATGTGTCATTTTTCTTTTTGCATTTTGATCTTTTAACTTTTTTTTGTATGTTTTAAAGGCTATGTACACCTTCTGAGGCAATTTGTGTTTATGATTGCATTATACTCATTTTTGGCTAAAATCATATTTTCAATTGGCCTTTATTAAAAATATTTAGCAATTCTGTCCCAAAGCGTTAACTGTTTTTCTAACTGTGTGACTGGTACTTTCACTTTCGTCTAATAACCCTTATTTCTAAACTACTCAGAGGTCATAAACACTTATTTAAGCCACATTCCATCAGTAAGATAAGAACTGAGCTATACTGAGTGTTTGTAATGTCAGAGAACAAAGATAAGGAGTCCTCAGCTCCCAGTCTGACGGAAAGGACAGAAAATCCACAGGCTGCTTCTAGAGCATCTCAGCTCTGTACAGAAAAAAGGGCTCCATATTTATTAATAGAAACCAATATAAAAAATTATTTTTAGCTCAAAATGAGTACAATGTGAAAAAAAAAAATTGCCCCCAAAGGTGTACATAGCCTTAAGGTCTTGTGCACTTGACCATATCTGTATTTTGGTGCTCAAACCACAGATCCGCAAAATACAGATACCTTCCTTGTGCAATCCACAGTTTTCTCTCTCCCATCAACAGACTTTGATATACTCCTCCAGACCAGAATAGGACATATCCTATTGTGTGTGGAACGGGCATAAGGATGACCTTTTTTTTTTTTTTTAACGGCTCCATAGAAAAGAATGGGTCCGTGTTCTACCACAAAAAATACTGATAGCACATGAATGAAAAATATTGTTTTTAGGGGTTTTGACATTATGGCGTTCAATGTGTGCTAAGAATGACATCACATCCTTATTCTGCAGCTCAATATGATTACGGAGATACCAAACTTGTATAGTTTTTATTTTGTTTTATTACCTTTAAAACAATAAAAACCTTTGAAAAAAAATAAAAATGTTCTTTGCATCGCAATTTTCTGACAGTCATACTTTTTTTATATTTTGGTCTACAGAGCCGTATGAGGGCTTGTTTTTACTTAATTTTTGGGGTACGTACAACTTTTTGATCAGTTATTCAATTATAATGGGGGGACAAGGTGACAAAAAAAATTGCGAATTCTGTGTTTTTCATTTTTTTCCCGTTACGATGTTCACCGTGCTGGAAAATGTTTTAAATATTTTAATACTTCAGACATTTTCGTGGTGATATGTTTATTTTTTTATTGTTTATATATTTTTATTTGTAAAATTGGGAAAGGGGGGGTTATTTCAACTTTTAATATTTTTTTTTGATATATATATTTTTTTTACAGTAACTTTTAGCCCTCTAAGGGGGCTAAAACCTGGGATCTTTGATCCCTTGTCCCATTCACCCTAAGGGCTCATGTTTTGCGGTCTGCAAATTGCGTATCCGCAAAACACAGATGCCGCCCATGTGCGTTCTGCAATTTGCGGAAGGTATTGGGCCATCCATAATAGAAATGCCTATTCTTGTCTGCAAAACGGACCAAAATAGGACTATTTTTTTAGCGTGGCCACGGAACGGAGCAACGAATGCGGACAGCACACTGCATGTTTTGCGGCCCCATTGAAGTGAATAGTTCCGCATCCGAGGCGCATTTTTTGCAGAGCCAAACAATGTTCGTGTGCATGAGCCCTAATAGAGATCAATTAGGGTGAATGGCATTCTAATGCTCTCCCTGCTGAGCTGTGCTTCCTGCACAGCTTAGGGTACTTTCACACTAGCGTTGTTAGAATCCGGCAGGCAGTTCCGGCAACGGCAAGCCGTATACAAACTTTTCCGTATCCCTTAGACTGATCCGGTGAAATAATTGAAACTAGCCCCTCCTATATCCCGGTGCAGACCATAAAACCGGATCTGGCGATGCGGCAATTTCCAGAACACTTGGTACCGGATCCGGCATTAATACATCTCTATGGAAATTAATGGCGGATTCGGCAAGTGCGGTATTGTTCCAGGATTTTGGCCGGAAAAAATATTGCAGCAAGCTGCTGTATTTTGTCTGGTCAAATACCGTACAAGGGACCGAACGGAAGACATCCTGATGCATCCTGAACAGATTACTTTCCATTCAGAATGCATGGGGACAAAACTGATGCGTTTTTAGCAGGAAGCTTATCATGTCCGCCCTGGGAACCACCAGCAGGGTCCAGGCTGTCATGGTAACGATCAGAGCTCCATGACTTCACTGCGGGGCCTCAGACTGGAAGGCAGAGGAAGCTGCATCCCTCTGCCAAACCTCACAGATGCCACAATCGCTTTTGAACGCAGCATGATCGCCGTTTCCCGTAATTGCGGCCTGGTGCCTGCTGTATGATACAGCCAACATCTGTCAAGTATGGAGCGGGCTCACCACAGCCTTATGCGTTGAGTGGTTAATGCCAGTTTCCAGGTGTAAATGTTAGTGAATTTGCCCGGCCCCCGACCATGTCCCACCACTCTATAGTTTCAAGGACTACGTAAAAACTCATGCTACAAAATTTGTCATGAGGAAGCAAAACGGGGCCTTGCGACTTTTTAATGGCAAAAACAGGCATAAAGACTCTTAATAAATGACCCCCTGTATGTTTTGTGGTATATTTTTTGTTTGAATCTGGCTCCTTTTTTTTTTTTTTTTTTTATATAGGTTTTGTATACTTTTTTTTGCAGTAACATATACACACACCTAAAGAATTATTAGGAACACCTGTTCTATTTCTCATTAATGCGATTATCTAGTCAACCAATCACATGGCAGTTGCTTCAATGCATGTAGGGTTGTGGTCCTGGTCAAGACAATCTCCTGAACTCCAAACTGAATGTCAGAATGGGAAAGAAAGGTGATTTAAGCAATTTTGAGCGTGGCATGGTTGTTGGTGCCAGACGGGCCGGTCTGAGTATTTCACAATCTGCTCAGTTACTGGGATTTTCACGCACAACCATTTCTAGGGTTTACAAAGAATGGTGTGAAAAGGGAAAAACATCCAGTATGCGGCAGTCCTGTGGGAGAAAATGCCTTGTTGATGCTGGAGGTCAGAGGAGAATGGGCCGACTGATTCAAGCTGATAGAAGAGCAACGTTGACTGAAATAACCACTCGTTACAACCGAGGTATGCAGCAAAGCATTTGTGAAGCCACAAAACGCACAACCTTGAGGCGGATGGGCTACAACCGCAGAAGACCCCACCGGGTGCCACTCATCTCCACTACAAATAGGAAAAAGAGGCTACAATTTGCACTAGCTCACCAAAATTGGACTGTTGAAGACTGGAAAAATGTTGCCTGGTCTGATGAGTCTTGATTTCTGTTGAGACATTCAAATGGTAGAGTCGGAATTTGGCGTAAACAGAATGAGAACATGTATCCATCATGCCTTGTTACCACTGTGCAGGCTGGTGGTGTAATGGTGTGGGGGATGTTTTCTGGGCACACTTCAGGCCCCTTAGTGCCAATTGGCCATCGTTTAAATGCCACGGGCTACCTGAGCATTGTTTCTGACCATGTCCATCCCTTCATGACCACCATGTACCCATCCTCTGATGGCTACTTCCAGCAGGATAATGCACCATGTCACAAAGCTCGAATCATTTCAAATTGGTTTCTTGAACATGACAATGAGTTCACTGTACTAAAATGGCCCCACAGTCACCAGATCTCAACCCAATAGAGCATCTTTGGGACGTGGTGGAACGGGAGCTTCGTGCCCTGGATGTGCATCCCTCAAATCTCCATCAACTGCAAGATGCTATCCTATCAATATGGGCCAACATTTCTAAAGAATGCTATCAGCACCTTGTTGAATCAATGCCACATAGAATTAAGGCAGTTCTGAAGGCAAAAGGGGGTCCAACACCGTATTAGTATGGTGTTCCTAATAATTCTTTAGGTGAGTGTATGTTCAGAGAGTGGGGGTCCCTGAGTCCCCTGTGTGAATAGAGCGGTGTACGCACATGCACCACCACCACTCCTTTCCCACAGGGGACCGTGGGACCCCCAGTTCTTCTGTCGGTCACAATGGTTAGACTCCCAACGATCATATTGTTATAGGGAAAACCCCTTTAAGGTGACCCCAACTGTAGTATGGGAACCTGTAGAGACTTTCCATTTCTGTCAGCACACATATGTCCTTTTATTTGCCCTGTAAAAATACGCATTAGGGGTCATTTATCAAACTGATATAAAGGAGAACTGGCTGAGTTGCCCATAGCAACCAATCAGATTCCTCCTTTTATTTTCCAAGGGAGCTGTCCAAAATGAAAGGTGGAATCTGATTGGTTGCTATGGGCAACTCAGCCAGTTCTACTTTACACCAGTTTGATAAATGACCCCCATTAAATTTACTTCATATGGAGCTCGGTGAAGATGTTTATTACACACAGTATATGTCTTTATTTAGTTATACACATCTAGAACCTCGCCCAATATTTTTCTTCTCTAGAGAAATGTTTTACTCTTAAAGAGGACTCGTCACCCTTCCCCATAAAATAACCATTCTGTGTTTTGCCGCTCCTCTCGTATTCCTCCTAGAAATGCACGAATAAATTGACCACGGGGGGTAACAGTCCCCATGTCAAAGGGATATGTCCCTACACCCAGTTGTCACTTTAGTCATACATTTTTTAGGAGGAATAACACAGGAACAGCAAAACGCAGGATTGTAAGGAAGTTGCTCCAGCATTGTTATATAGTGGGACGTGTCCGGAGAGCTGCCTAGTCCACTATTAGGCGCGATCCGTAAGCATGACGTCTGCCTATGTCAGTTCCTATATACATCTACATTAAAGGGGTTGTCCCATAAATAATGTTATAAAAATGTTTAAACCAGCATCTGAATACTTTTGTAATTGCATCTAATAAAAAATATATTCTAGCCACTGAGCTATTAATTGAAATCTGTACAGCGCCACCTGCTGTTTGCACTTTTTCTTATTTCTCTGTCCTGCTCACTGAGATGGCCGCACATGCTCAGTTCCATCCTTCAACTGCCACTAGCTGCAGCAGACAGGAAACTCCCCTGAGAGAGGACACGCCCCCTAAGACGCAAGTTTGAAATAAATCTAACAGAGCAACTGGAGCAATGAATGGGGAGATCTCTGGATGAGTTTGTCATGTACTATATGATTTAAAAAAAATAATTATTAACCCCTTAGTGACCAGACTATTTTGGGCTTTACAGAGCAAGCGATTTTTTTTTCGCCGTCACCTTCCAAGAGCTAAAACTTATTTATTTCCGTATTGACCCTTATGAGAGCTTGATTTTTGGGGGATAAGTTGTCGTTTTTAATGGCGCCATCTTGGGGTACACATAACTTTCTCATTAGCTTTCATGAACTCTTTCTGGGAGGGAGATAGGAAAAAAACAGCAATACTACCACAGAGGTTTTTTTTTTACACTTTACATTTTTTTGCGTTTATTTTTCGGCATAAATAACATGAGAACTTTATTCTCTGGGTCAGTACAATTATAGCCATACCAAATACATAGTTTTTATTTATTTTTTTACTACTTTTTTTTTACTACTTTTGAGCAAAAAAAAACCTTGATTTAAAAAGAAGAAAATGTTTTTGCATCACCGCATCCCAAGATCCATTACTTTTAAATTTTTCTTTCTACGGACCTGTGTGAGGGCATTGTAGTTTTGATTAGTATAGTTTTCGGATACAGAACACTTTTCGATTGCCTTTGATTCAATTTTTTGTGACAAATAAGCAAAAAACAGCAAATCTAGTATTTTTATTTTTTTTACCGCATTCCCCATACGGTATAAATGACATGATAATTGCGAAGTGTGGGTAGTTATGGAAGCGTCGATACCAAATATATTTTATTTTTGCTATTATTTCCATCGAAAAATGTTTTTTTCAGTGGAAAAAAGCATATTTTTAATTGTAATTTTTTCATTTGATAAATGTTTTAATAGTCCCATAAGGTGATATTTTGAAATACAATACACTATTCCTGTAGTGCATTGTATTTTATTGTCAGTGCTATACTGACATTCACAAACAGGCCTAACTAGAGAGGCTCAGCCTGCTGGGAAACACTGCACTGACAACCGCATTCCACTGTTTTGCGGAATGCCGATGGGGAAACAGAGGAAGTCCGCTCCCTCTGTAACCGCTTACATGCCGCAGACGCTATTGCCCGCGGCATGTAAGCAGTTAAACGGCCTAGATAGCTGCTCCAGCCAGTCCGGGGCATTAGAGCAGGAGTGCAGCTCTCATGGGAGAGCCAAGCCCTGTCTCCCTGCTGCACGAGAGACCCATGCAGCGCTTAGACTGGGCTGCCGTAAAAAGGTGGCGGCCCACCCTAAGGCCCCTTAGTAACTGCCTTAAAAAGTTGTATTGTGGTCACTAAGAGGTTAATCATGTGATAACCCCTTTAGGTCATTCCCATACATGGTGTCTATAGTCTTGACCAGGGCTGATACAGATGAGATGCTCAGTAAACTGATGAGATGACTCAGTGAATGGAAATATTGATCATGCTCGTTACATAGCTCCACTTTACAGATGGGTAATCCTTAATTATTGTCTCGCCCCGTCCTCTTCTGACTCAATGACGCATGCCATGGAATGACCAATATTGCCTGGAGATGCAGATGGTTAGAAGAGGTCATGGTGAGGCCAAAGCACATCACTAGTTCTAATGTCAGGAGTCAGTGAGAAAACCTAAATTCATAGTGACAACTCCATAAGCTTCCATGCGTTCGGCTATTATTGGAGGTGTCTCATTGTAAAGGATGAAGGTTGGTCGCTTTGTCTTTGCCTTCCATGCGGTAAGATATCATATAGACTCGGCTCAGTGAAGCATAGTCCTGGAGACAATCCATGTATGAGCATCTGTACACTGGTGGATACAGTCCAAAGTAGTATAGAAACCTGTAGACCACTAGATAAACTGAACAATAGAGAATCCGTAAAACACATGAGATTTAGAAGTCTAGAATTAATAACTGTCAATGTCATGTCATCTGTATGTATAATCCCTACTTGCCTGGAGTCATGACACACAGATCATGGAGGCCGTCTATCTTGTCCTCCAGTCCATGACCCTTTCAATAGAATCCCATAATCAAAGTAGGGCCAAGAAACCACCCCATGAAAGTGATTAAGATCTTGAAGAACCAAGCCAGGAGAACATCTGAGATGTTTTCATTGCTGGACTGCTAAGTAAGAATTGGAAAATGAGGGGTATTTCCATCTCAGACATTGATGGCAGGATATGCTATCTATGTCAGATAGGTCAGATTCCAGCTCTGGGACCCGCTCCTATCTCCAGACGAGGCCCCCCAAAGTGAAGGAGAGCACGCCACGCATTTCTATGGGATTTCTGAAAATAGCTGAGCAAATGCGTCCGCCATTCCATTCACCGCCCTCACAGTGAACGGAGTGCAGCCACGCATGCATGGCCAACCTCTATACAATGCTGTGGAGCATTTCAGAACTCCCATAGTGGTGAATGGAGGGTGGTCATGCATGCCTGACTGCTCTTCTTTCACTTTGGGGGCCCTGTTCTGGAGATAGGAGTGGGTCCCAGAGGTGGGACCCGCAGCTAGCTGACATTTATGGCATATCCTAGTGACATACTGTACCACCAATGTCTGAGATGAGACGACTACTTTAAGGTCCAGGTTACCTGCAAATTCACTTTTAAGGGGTTATCTGGTTAGGCTACATTCATTTCTGTGTCAGAGGTTGTGTTCGGGGCCTCCATCACAGAGTCCGTCAAAAATAGTGCCAAATGGATTCTATTAGAATAAATGTGATCTGTTTGGCTCTGTTCAAAATCCAGCCTTTAGAAAACCTATTTTAGCTGGAACGTCTCTCACTGGAGGCACTAGGCCTTGCATTACATGGACATCCCATTGATTTCAACGGGCAATGTGTAACACCCCATTTCCCCTCTTCCTGCTGATTTCTCCAACAGATACCAGCTGATCACTGGAGGTCCTTGATGCAGGACACCCTATGATCGATTAACAAGAGCACCCCTTTACTGACAGCAGGAGATTTACAGTTTTGGTGCCAGCTTCTCTGACCAGGGGACAACTATTGTGGGGGGCACTAAAGGGACAGCAATACTGTGAGGGAGCACTAATGGCGCATATCTACTGGGTGGGGACATTAAGGGGGTATATCTACTGTGTAGGGACACCAAAGTTGGCATATCTACTGTGCAGGGGCACTAAAAGGGCATATCTAGTATGCGGGGACAATAAGGGGGCATAACTACTATGAGGAGGCACTAAGGGGGCATAACTACTATGAGGAGGCACTAAGGGGGCGTATCTACTGGGTGGGGACATTATGGGGGTATATCTACTCTTTGGAGACACCAAGGTTGGCATATCTACTGTATGGGGACACAAAGGGGGGCCCACTCATTAAATTTCTGCACTGGGCCCACCAATGTATTAAAACGGCCCTGGCAACATGCAGTATTCAATTCTTTAAAATTAATTTATTACACGTTAAGCACTGACTGTATACGGCACATATTTACCATATTTAGCAGATTACATTGTGTAGACCATTCATGATAAAAAATATGACATTCTCTCTCACCAAATCCACTTAATTTTCACAGCATCACAGAAAGCCGTCACCCAGCCCCAAATGCACAGACATCAATGATAATGTCATCTACTTCAGTCCAGATGTGCATACCCAAAGTCTGTGTTTTTTTTACAATGTGGTGACAGAAGTTCATAGTGATTCTTGTAGGATGCTCCTACAGCCTAGACTCCCAAACAGTTCCTATTGTTCTTCAAAAAAGTTGCATTTCCTTCACCAGTAGAGTGAGATCTTAGGTCCATTATCATGTTCTTTACAATATATTATATGTATATATATTTTTTACACATGACATCCATGTAATAACAATAGAACTTGAAGATATGCAGATCAGGTATTCGGAGAACTTCACCCATCTTCGAAAACAACGGCTCTACGGACATATAAGGTGCAGTGCATTAAGATTATTTCACAGGAACATGAAGTTCTGAAGAGGCCTTCAAAAAGCCTTCCTCAACCACCATCGTCCTCCATGTTTGGCCTATCAGCGTGACTGTTCAGGTTTGGCATACACATGATTGCCAAGCCATGTTTAGTACAGCGACTCCTTCTGTACTGTGGTGGACCCGGTGAAATAGGAGTCTTCAGGCAGAGAGTTCTTTCGTCGTCTCTTCTTGCAACCACAACACAAGATGGCATGTACATCCTTCGAGACGCTGCTGCTGAAGATGGTGTAGATCCAAGGGTTTGTACAGCTGTTCAAGCTTGCCAGTATCATCAGGATCTGGATGGCAGAGTCTGTGGAACGGGAAGATAAGAAGATAATATGTTATCATGTAGCTGTGCTATAGGGCCCCAACAGGGATGCACATTAACTCTTAAAGGCTATGGACACCTTTGGGTTTTCAAATTTTGTGCTATATTCTGCTTATTTTAGGTTAAAAATCTTTTTTTTCAATTGGTCTTTACTAAAAAATTTCCAATACTTGTTTCATCTACAGCTCTCGGTTCCACTGCATCTGCAGAATGAGCTTCTCCTCAATTAACCCATCAGGGAGCTGCTCTGACTGCTCAATCTGTATCCCTTATCTCTTTATACCTGACAGCTCATAAACTCTCAGTGAAGGTAAATTTCTATCAAACCGATAGGAATATGGCTCAAATAAATGTTTTATGAGCTGCAGAGCGAGCCGTCAGAGCAGCTCCCTGACTGATTCATTGAGAAGGAAAAGGCAGGGGAACGGAGAGTTGTAGAGGAAAAATTATTACAAATTTTAATAAAGACCAAAAATGTAAAAAAATATTTTCAGGCCAAAGTAAGCAGAAATCAGTCACTGAAAAAAGTCCCAAATGTGTCCATATCCTTCAAGTTGATCCGACACATAACATGAAAGTGCCTGGGGACACCTTAGGATAGGTTATCCATCAGATCAGTAAAAGACAGATTCCCAGCAACCCCACCGTGATTAGGGTGAGCTGTAGGACAACTACAAAAGTATGGCGCTGGGCCTGGCAAACAATGACGGGGATGCCAGATGCCATGCTGAAGCACTATGGCCCATCCATGGCAAATCTTCTCCTATACCTTGCACAATTTTCTATACAATTTCTCAGTGTTCATGATCTCAACTTGCTGTCAGTGAATGTAACCAAGTCTCACAGCTGAGGGTTTGGTACAAATCATCCAATATTTACACTAGTATCACGGCTTCTGTTTATAAAGCTGGATCCCCCAAATGATGGATCAAAAGAGTAGTGGTGGGGGTCTGCCCTCTTCTTGCCACCAAAAGGGACTGAACCTTTTGATGGCATGCCCTTGAGGCAGAAGACACATTGGTGCTGCTAATGTTGCCTAAGATGGATATATTGTATCAAAACCTCAGCTACCAGTTTTTACCATCTGAATGTAATTAAGAGTGCTTCCATTCACTGAAAGCAAGCAGGGATACTGAAAATGTTGAGTAATTGAAACTGAAAATATATTAGAAAGGGTCATAACTGCTTTCTAGATGGAATTAGAAGACTTGTTCCCTCTGCAGATTAGGACTGGTACCCAGCGCAGAAGCTCCTAAATCACTGACGGAATGTGTCTTTAATACGTTAAGTTGTCTCACTATGACAAATCATCTTAAAGGGGTTATTCCATGACTGATGCAAAAATTAAAATCATATAGAACATGACAATCTCCTTAAAAAAAAGCTAGAACCAGCCCTGTACCTCACATGGAACCAGAGATCCCCCCATTTATTGGTCTTCTAGATTTACGAGTATTATAAACTGGCAGCTCAGGGGGCATGGCATTTTGCGGACCACACATGGCTGGCACTATGATAGAAATGCCTATCTTTGTCCATTGCTGCGGACAAGAATAGGACATGCGCTATCTTTTTTGCGGGGCTGCGGAACAGACGTGCGAAGGCGGACAGCACATGGTGTGCTGTCCGCATCTTTTGCGGCCCCATTGAAATGAATAGGTCCGCACCTGTTCCGCAAAATTACGTAACGGGTGTGGACGCATTCATGCTGACATGTGAATAGACCCTTAGGCTGAAGCTCTCTCCCTATCACAAGAGGCAATTGAAGAATGGAACTGAGCATGTGCGTCCACCTCAGCGAGGTGGACAGAGAAGTAAGAAAAAGAACAAACAGCAGGTGGCGCTATATAGAAACATTTTATCGAATAACTCAGTGGCTATACTAAATTACATGTAAATTACATTCATTACATGTAATTACAAAAGTATTCAGCTCCAGGTGCTAGGTTGAAAACTGCAGAATATTTTTCATGGGACAGGGTTTAAAAGTCCTGGAATTAAAGGGGTTTTCCAAGTGTTTAATACATATGACCTATCCTCAGGATAGCTCATCAGTATCTGCTCAGAGCGGGTCTGAATCCTGGACGATCAGGTGTTTGAAGAGGCTGTGGCGCTCTGGTGAGCACAGCGCCATCCATTGGATAGTGGCCGTACTTGGTATAGCATGTAAGCCCCATTCAGTTGATCAATCAATTTGAGCTCTTTGGGCTCTTCAAACAGCTGATCAAAGGGATGGACTCTACAAACAGCTGATTGCCAGGAATGCCAGGAGTCGGACCACCACCGAGCAGATATTGATGCCCTATCAGTATGAAACACTCGGAAAATCCCTTTAATTTTCATTTGAAGCACGTTGATAGTAACATACATGATACCAAATATGCTTATCAAATCAGTCTCTCTCCTGGAAGAATGCCCTGTCCCAGAATATTTTATCACATTCCTGCTTCCTGCCTTGCACATCTCATAAATTGACAGCATCCTCTGGCAATGCCCCTGCCAGGAAAAAAAACTCACAATTCTAGATATTATCAGAAAACATCCCCAGAGCAAGTTCTCCCGACAAGCACAGAGACCCTGGAGAATTTGGAACTTTACTATAAAGTCCCTTTTAAGTCCTTGGGAATTTGACAAAGCCTTGTATGGTGACTACAGAGGCGCGTATCATTCCAGATAGAACTAGAGTCAGCAGAGACAATATAGGAGGACTTGGAAACTTCTAGCTCTGGGCTAGTGCTTGAACGCATCCAAGGCCAAACCCAACAGGAACACCTGCAGAGTGTTTGGAGAAGAACGTGCATGTTTATAAGGGTTTTAAGGTTCAGGCTTCAGTGAAAACATTCATGGGTGTGGAATTTTATTCCATCCACAGCATGGTTGGGAAGAGCTGTGATTTTGAAGAGCACTCTTTCATTGCTGGATATAAAGTCATGGTTGTCTCAGAGAGATTGCTGGCATATCACTCTTTGAAGGACACTTCAAGTTCTAGTCAAAAGGGAACCATGTAGGGTCATTCACCACTTGATGTGATACAGCAAATGGATATATTCACTCAGGGCAAGGCTACTTTTGCTTGAACAATGAGATAGGAAAAGTATGAAGTCTTCAACTTTTCCTTTTGTAGAATAAGAATGCTACAATTGAAGGAGCTTTACAACTAGAGACATTTATGGCCTACTGATATAACAGCATTTGGACAGCAATCAATTCTGAGAAAGGAAATGCTAGTCTGTCCTTTCCTGTCTACGTGGTCACTCTTCATGCTCCTATAGAAATTCACCGTGGCCATGACTTTGTGCCATGTTCTTTGTGAGGAACAGGGAAGCAAATACCCAGGTTCTCACGATTGTTGGGAAACCCATTAGTTGGAAATAAGACATTAGTGACATATCAAATTAATATGCCATAAATATCTATAGCAGAAACATCTGGTCATATTTTGTTATCCCTCATAAATAGTCCTGCCATATTCTGCAGCGCAAAGTCTAACATGAGGTCAGGCTCTTCACCTGTGTCTGGATGAGCTGCCCCCTATGGACCTCAGATAAGGGGGGCTCCATTAAATTTTTCTGTTACATGTGTGTACTATACAGGATCCCGAAAAAGCTCCTGTCCTCGCAATAAACAGTGATTTATAGCTTCCAGCAGCTTTTTCTTACATTCATATGTATGGACTAGATATACCTGTACTTGTTTTATGGTTGTCTTTAAAATTTTTGTCTTATTTTGAGTTGACCTGCCGTTTGTTCTTTTCCTTTTTTCTTGTCCACCTCACTGAGATGGTCGCACACGCTCAGTTTAAATCTTCAACTGTCACTGTCTGTTAGAAGCTGTTTCAGTTACATGGAAAGAGATACAGCAGAAAGGACAACCCCCCAGGAAAGAACATAACCGCTGAGCTGCCAGCATGAAATAAATCTAGTAGAACAATTGGAGCAATTAATAAGGAGATCTCTGGACCCATGTGAGGTGCAGGGCTGGTTCTAGCTTTGTTAGAAAGAGATTGTCATGTACTATATGATGTCTGATTTTCATGTTTTGCATCAGTCATGGCATAACCCCTTTAATACTGTAACCTGATGGACAACTGTACAAGTATACATATGTGTGGACAATACAAATAACTAGCAAAGAATTTATCCATTCCAAAGACTTTACAAAGGAGCAGGGGATATTCTTTATGTTTATGATGGAAAGGTCAGGAAAGGATTCTTTACAATTAGAGTAGTCAAACTATGGAATGCCCTACCCTAAAAGATGGTAATGGCAGATACTATGTCAACATTTAAAAAAGGGCTAGATAATTATCTAATAACAAATGTCAAAAGGTTAAAAGTAATTTAACAACTAGATCAAGAAAGGTTGAACTTGATGGTCCTGTGACTTTATTTTAACCTATATAACTACATCTGGAGAGTTGACAAGTGTTTGAGTAAACCTTCTCAAATTAGACTTTTACAATATAGTAGTCAGTAGGACATGTCAGAACATCCTAATCCATGGGGTCCAGCTACCGTACATGGAACCTGGCTGATCTTGAGTATTGCTAAAGAACCTGTCCCAACCTCAGGCTCACTGAGATTCCAGCAACTGGATCCCCATCAATCAGGCACTAGTGATGACATAAAAAGTCTAATTTGTGAAAAAACCATGAAGGTTATGGCATAAAAAGCAATTCACATATACTAGTTAGCATGATAAAATATAGCATACAGCAAGAATAGTCTAAAAAGTGACTTACGGCTTGTTCCTGACTTCTCGTTCCAGACATTCCAGAACTGCGCAATAAAAAAGGGTGTCCAGCATATCACGTAGATTAGCACTATAGCAAGAGTCATCCGCACAGTCTTGGACATGGCTTTGGTCACCCCTGTGTCTGAAACTGGTGACACTCCATTTATTCCACCCTCCGGTTTTTCTTTTCTTCTTGACCCAGGTGATCTTTCCGTTCCTAAATATAAGCTATTATGGATTTCTCGGAAAATCAGTACTTGGCACGTGGTAATAAAAATGGCGGGAAGGATAAGGACTGCCAGTGTTATCCACGTCACATAAGCTTTAATGCCCCATGGCTGCACAAAATTTGCCCAACAGTCATAGACACCTGGATGAACCTCTGTTTTTGAGAATATAAAAATCTGTGGAAGACTGAGGATGCCGGAGGCGGCCCATGCCAAACAGACAGGGATGTTCCACCGGGCAGAGCCCTTTTTAAAAGTCATCATAGGTCGACAGATTGCTTGATGTCTATCAAAAGTCATGGCCACAATCATATAAGAAGATGCAAACATTCCCACCACTTGCAGGTACCTGACAGACCTGCAAAGGAAATCTGGACCTTGAAAGCGGTCAGTAATGTCCCAGATAAGTTGAGGTAAAACCTGGAAGAAAGCCACCACTAAGTCCGCCAAGCATAGGTGAATCATAAAGGTGTGCATGAGGGCATTGTGCTTCCGTCTTCTCAGAAGGGTGAAGAGAACCAGACAGTTTCCAAAGGTGGCAAAACAAAAAACAATTGCGAGAAGGGCAATGTTCCACTGTACCACGTAAGGGTTTCGTTTGTCCACATCTTCAGCGGTGACATTGGTACTAATAATTGCAAAGGGGCTCTGTGTCACAGACATCTACAAGGAAACAAGACATAAAATAGTGGTAAATGTAAAGCACAGCAGTAAGAAAAATTCTCAAATGTATTTTCCTGGAAATAGAGTAGACATGGCATTTTTATGGCACGTTCACACCACAAAAGAAATAATTCACTGGAAGGATGTGCCAGTCAGTAAATAAAAGAAAGTTGAAGGCCCCAAAGGACTATAGTTAAAACAAATACGGCCATTTTGTTGTGATTACCTTCAAGTTCAAGACTGTGGACTGATTTTATTATTTTATTCTGTCAATTTATTTTTAATTTATACTCCCATATTTCTTTTTTTTTCTTTTTTTATAATCTTTATTAGCTGCTTATAATTTACAAAAAGTTCAACAATTCCATTTGACTTTACCATTTTTCTTGACGGCATAAACAGTAATACCTTATCGTCCTCCCTCCTGCTGCTTAAATCACTCCTGTGGGGGGATAGGAGGAAAAAAAAAAGGGAAACCCACTGTGCTCCCAACTCTCCCAACCGTCCCCACACTGCCTCCCCAGTCCCCCATCCTCACTCCGAGTCCACCACCAGCCCCACGTTACTAGACCAGCCATCTCTGCCACTTTTTAGCAAACATATCTTTCTTCCTAATTGACACCAAATGAAATTCTTCTCCAACAAGCGAGAATCTGGTCAAATTCTCCCATTCCTTAACTTAACTGTAGGTACCGTCCCATCTCCCCAGTGTGTCACAATACATGTTCTAGCATAAAATAACAATTTAGATGCTACTTCTTGATCTTTGGCGGTAACCGTTTTATCCATCACACCCAGGATACATGCTTCGAAACTAAGAGGGAGTTTAAACCGGTGATATTTCTCTATTTTTTCCTTCACATTCCTCTAAAAGCACTGGATCTTTAAACATATCCAAAGTATATGAATGTCATCTACTCCTACTTCCCCGCATTTTTTACAGCTAAATTGTTTGGATTTATAACATTTCATTAAAAACTTCGGGGAGTAATATAACCGGTAAAGTATATTAAATTGCATGATTCTATATGAGAAGTTGTATGGCCTTTTCCCTTTGCATGTTTAGATCCTCACGCCATCTATAATTCAGGGTAGTTATAGCTTTTTTTATTTGTCTTCTGCTGTAACAGACTTCCATATACTTTGGGAATCAATCTCCTCCCTGACACTAAATTAGAGATGTCCTCTAAAAAACATGGGTGGGGTGCTATTTGTGGACCTTTTCCTAGCTCCGCTCGCAGAGCTTGTTTCAACTGTAGATAAAAGAGAGTCAGGCCTTTTTCTCCGATATTATATTCAATTTTGAGATCTTGATAGGTTATTATATCCCCCTCTCTCCATATCTGACCAAGTTTGAGTATTCCATACTCGCACCAAATTTTTGTTCAATTAGTTTTAGTTCTTTTAGATGGGTATTGTCCCATAGCAAAGTGTCCCTTTGAGGCCACAAACCTTTTACCATGTTTCAAGATTTATTCCATAGATCGAATAGGGGTGTTTTATTAACTTGTTGATTTGACAATATATCTGCTTCTAATAATTGGAAGATACTACACTTTTCTAACCATTTATTGATCCCCGCCACCATGTTCTTATACCTACATGACTTACTCCACATTATCATGTTTCTAATCTGTCCAGAAACAAAATAGAGCTCCAGATCCGGAACTGATAATCCACCCTCTTTCTCGTGGATGTATAATATCTGGGCTCTTATCCCTGTTTTTTTACCGCGCCATATCAAGTCCGTTATTAATTAAAAATTATTTTGGGGATTATTATCGGTGTATTACAAAAAATATAGTATAACGAGGGTAATATACACATTTTAACCAGTGAGATACGACCTGCCATCGAAATATGTATTTTTTTCCAAACCTCTATTTTTTTCCGCAAGTCCTGTAGTTTAGGGAGCACATTTAGCTGTATATAATCCCCGGGACTAGTTGTTATCTGGATACCTAAATATTTTACAGATTCTCGACTTTCTTTGACTTCTAGTAGTCCCGGTACAAAACCAGAGGATCAATCAGAATACAGGCCGACTCGGACCAGTTTATATTCAGTCTAGAATACTTACTATATTCTTCGAATACCTGAAATATCTTCATAAGTGAGCCATGAGATCCCACAAACAGCATAATATCATCTGCATACAGGGAATTTTTTTTCTTCATGAGCTCCAAATCTAAAACCTTCAATTTGTTTATCTTGTCTTATCTTATCAGCTAAAGGTTCCATTGCTATAGCAAATAGCAACGGGGATATTTAGTCTGAATATTGACCGTTCAATATTACCCTTGCAGAAACTTCGGCATACAATAATTTAACCCAAGATATAAAATTGTCTCTAAATCCCATTCTCTCCAATGTAGCGAATAGGAAGGGCCATTCTATGGTGTCAAACGCCTTTGCGGCATCTATGGTTACAACCATACGTTCACCACAATTCGAAGGTTCCAGCTGGGTGTTCATAAAATATCTAATTATATTATCGGTTGTAGTTTTGCCTGCCATAAACCCCGACTGATCCTCGTGAATGATCCCGGAAACCACTTTCCCCAATCTTTTTGCCCAGATCCTTGCCAGTATTTGGTTGTCTGTATTTATTAATGAGATAGGGCGATAAGAGTCCGGGAGTATTGGGTCTTTTCCTGGTTTTAATATAAGTGTTATTAGGGCTTCTCTCACAGAATCCGGAAGTTTTCCTGATTCCCTTGAAGAAGCCCACATTTTAAGCAATTTTTACATTAATACTTCTTTATATTGAGCACAGACCTGAAACGGGATCCAATCTATTCCCGGGGTCTTATTCTTGGTTATCTTAGATAGAGTTACCTCCACTTCTGTAATAACTAAAGCATCCTCTAAACTTTCTCTTTGATCATCGGTTAGCTTGATAATAGCAATTTGCTCAAGGAACTGTCTTTCCCTCACACTCTTGGTTATCTTACTGCTGTATATATTTTCAAAATATTCCTTAAGTACCTCCATTTTAGCTGATTGTTCCACCAGTTTGTGGCCAGATTTATCTACCAGGCAATGTCTATAGTTATTATTTTTTGTCTGAGTTGCCACCAAGGCGACCAGTTTTTTACCGGGTATGTGGGCACAGATGTAATTGTCTCTTACATAGTTCTCTTTTTGTTGTTCCGCTAGTAGAAGTAGGTCGCTTTTCAGCTTGGTCACTTTATCTGTCCATGCTTTATAATTTTGTACAATGGGTTTTCAATATATATTTTTTCAGGTTTTCCACCTCATTTTCTAGTTCCATTATTTTCTTCCTAATTCCTTTCTTATATATTGCAGTGTATTTAGTGATAATCCCTGTTATTCATGCCTTTGCGGTGTCGCATACCGTGTCATTTTTTGATGAACCCTCATTTATGTCAAAATATCCCCTACTCTCATTCAATATCTTATTATGAGTGCCCATTATATTAATCCATCCTATATTTATATTCATCCTTCATTTTTTTTTTTTTTTTTTTTTTAAATATTTATAATAATTGTATTGTGATCCGATATCCCCCGCCGTCCATACTACTACACAATCTGTTCAATCTCCTGTGCCCCTCTATTATCAGTGAAAACCAAATCTATTCGTGATAAACTCCCATGGGTTTTAGAATGACAGGAATTAATTTTTAAATTTGGGTTTCTTACCCTCCAAATATCAAGCCAGCCTAGTTCTGTTATACCGTAATATCTTTTAATTTCGACCCTGTATTAGTTAATTGGAGGTTGTTTTGTCCACATCTATCCATTTGAGCGTCCATTACATTATTAAAGTCTCCCATTACTAATAGTGGTTTATCTCCTGCCTTGAGCACGAACTCATTTATTTTTAATAAGGCCTTTGGTCTAAAGGGAGGCCGGTATATGTACATTTGCTATAATCCATGCTCTACCTTCTATTATACAATCCATAAGGACATATCGACCTTCCTTATCTATAGCTGTATTTACTATTTTGATATCTACATTTCGATGGATTAGTATACTCACCCCTCTTGCATATGTTGAAAACACTGAATGGAAAGCGTACTGTATCCATGCCCTATTTACCCCTGCTGTCGTCTCCTTTGTCAAATGTGTCTCTTGCAAGCAGACTATAGTAGGGAGAAACCTTTGAATTGCATCAAACTCTGCTACTCTTTTGGTTCCCCTGCCCAGTCCCCTAATATTCCATGAAATTACTCTCATACAATCCCACAAAAAATATGTTGATAGCTATCCATTACTAAAAAATATATAGATGTAGACCCAGAGTAAAAAGGGAAGGGGGGGAATGGGTACCAGGGGAGACGGAGTACAGAAGAAGGAGAGCAAAAAAAAAAAAAAAAAAGGAGGAAAACCCTCGTTGTTCCCCCCTCAGGAGTGCACGCCGCAGCAGCTACCAAACCCTCCCTCGCTGAATGGCCCAGGATACCATCTGGATCTGGCCCTCTCACTTGCATTACTCCCTCTCATATGAACCCCAAGCCCTGTTCCCCTTAACCTTTTATCTTTTCTTTCAGCCATTCTTCCACTGCCTCTGCTGTATCAAAGAACCAAGTTTTTTCCTCCCATTCGACCCTCAGCTTAGCTGGAAATATCATTGAGTACTTAACATTATTTATACGCAATTTTTTTTAAAACATCAATAAAATGAGTTCTCTTTCTTATTGTTTCTTTTGCATAATCAAAAAAAAGCATTATACTTGTACCCACATATTCCAGCTTCCCTTTATTTCTTGACCTGCGTAACACTTCTTCCTTTTCCTTTACCGACAAGAAATTAATTATTATTGGACGCGGTTTTATTCCAGGGGGGGTAGTCTTGTCGGCAGCCTGTGAGCTCGCTCTAGAAAGTTTTTATATTCTGAGATATCTTGACCCAATTGTTCCCTTAACCAGGTTTGTATAATACCGCAAGGGTCTTGTCCCTCCACTCCCTCCGGGAACCCCAGGCCTCTCAGGTTGGACCTCCGAGACCTATTTTCTATATCCAGTAGTTTATTTTTAAGTACTGCATTTTCTTCCTTTAAGGTACATTTCTCTTTAACTATTATCCGATGTCCTCTTTTCTACTTCTATTAATCTATCTTTATATTTTTGTAAACCCATCCTGAGAAGCCCCACCGTCTCCTTAATGTTTCCAGTCTGGAGAGAGAGGTCCTGTACTGCCAGGTTACATTTTTTTATTTCTTGAAATATTTCCAGCAGACTCGTGCCTGCTCTGTCTGGGTTAGAGCCCCTCTCTCACTCTCTTTGAGGCGTTCTATACCTCTCTCCCCAGGCCGGAACTCCCCACCGGGTAGTGTTGTCGTCACACCCTCCATCAACCCGGGGTCCCTTTCCTGACTTTGGGATATATCATCTTTCTTCTTTCTTGGGCTAATCTGTCCGCTTGTATTAATCAGCAGTTGTTGTTTAACTCTCTCTGCCCTCTTAAACATTGGGGAAATGGAGGTATTTAATTCTGGATGGTTTCTCCCCTTCTTTCCTGCCCCCTGTCTAGACATTTCTATATTATAAAGCAAAACAGTCAAAGAGAAAAAAGGGGATTCAAAAAAATCATTTTTTTTTCTTTATTCCTCCTTTCCCCTTTTTCCTTCCCTCTTCTTCTTATCCCTTATTCCCTTCCCCCTTCTTTCTCCTTCCCCTTTTTTTTCCGTTCCTTTTTTTTCCTTTACAGCCCGCCTGTCAATTGTCCAATTTACAGCAGTTAGTCCACTATTTAGCACCCAGAACCTCAATACACAAAATGAAATAATTATTAATTGACTAGTAAGTGTTGCTGGCTTCCTGCAATGGGCGATTCGCACCAAACTGCTCCTCTCAATCTCTAGATATAATTATTGTAATGACAGTTAGGCCATAATACATTAAATAGAGAAAAAGGGAGATCATACAGTTTTCATATATGGGGATCTAAAAAAAAACAACAGGGAATCAATCCAGAGTCTCCCAACACTCCAACCTCGTTGTGGTTCCAGTAGCCCCCAAGAAATCAGCCTCTAGTAGAGGCTGTTATTTTCAGCAGAATATAGCCAATAAATAATTACTGTCTTTTTCCCTCCATCGATCATAATCAATGTTTACAGCAGGCACCTCACCCCGCCGCCTTCAGCACACCACCAGGAGATTTAACAAGGAAAACCCTCCAACAAAAAACGAATTCAGGTTGATCCAGTACTTTTCAGTTTCTTCTATCACCTTCCATACCAGTCCCTGCCCGGGAGGTCGTCCCTCCTTCCTCGGCTCCAGGACGTAAGTTCAAGTTCGACCCCCAACTTATAGCCCAGGATACGGGGGACAACCTCCACCTGATTCCGCAACAAAGAGTCAGAGCCTGTCCGTTTTATCGGGTTCAAGTCTCGCCTCGGGATCCTCCGTACAACTATCCGTCTCACCTCAGTAAGGGGGCCGGGATAATGCGAAGCGCCGCTCCGCTACCTGACCCCCTGACACTGGTACCTCGCGTCCCACTCCGCTCTTGTTTTCATCCAGCGGGGCACACCGAGACCGAGGAAGATATCCAGCACTCAAATCAGCTTCTGCCGCTACCCATGTTCCTCTGCTGTCACGAACCTGAGGGGCCGCTAGGATCCATCTGTATAGCAATCCTCCAGTATACCGTTAAATCAGGCAAGCCTCGGCGGCGAATAGTTCACAGCGGGGCTCACACCAGGGTTCATGGCAGGGATCAGCTGGTTGGAGGCTGTTTCGGCAGTGGGAGCATCTCACCTGGGCTTGGAGCTCATTACCCGAGGAGGAGGTGCGGGCGTCACCTGTGTACGCCCGCACGCATGCTCAACCTACTGATACTCCCATATTTCATTTAATAGCTTTTTTTCCCCTGATATGTGTATGCTGTTATATTTTAAATTTTTCACTTTATCTGTGTAATATTTGTTTTTAATTTCATTCTGTCACTCATGATTTTTCTTCTGGGTTAACTGTATATTTACTGGCTTTCTTGCCCTGACTTTTCAGGTGCCCTCTTTCTCTTCGAAACGTGTCTCACTTTCCTCATGTTGTTTTATACTACTGTTTTATCCTCGTTTTAATACATTTTCAGTGGTCTTGACCTACCTCTGGCTTATACTGATATGTATATATATGTTAAAAATGGAAACTGAGGACAGAATTTAGAGCACAATTTCAGGTATAACATAAGCTTTATATTTTACAGACCATGACCAAATGATATTGCAAGTCAACTGGCAGTTTTTACATGGTCAAGCTATCACAATCATCCTATATCAAATATCAAAATGGACCCCTTTCCCATGATCATGCTCCAGTCTAAATTAGAAAGGAGCTTGTTCTCTCTCTCTCTCTGCCCCTCTCATTATTTGCCTTGGACTCTGTATGATCTGTCCATCAGCTTTGATCAGTTTGAGTATACATTGGAGATAATATGGTCCTGCAATCTCTGTTAGATGGTATTTCTAACCCAAAACATGATGTTTTCATATCTCCCGTCTGCCATTATGTATTAGACTAGTGTGAGTACTTATAATGTATGCTAAAAGTCAGCTGCCGTCTTGAATACAACTTAAAATGTACAAATCGATGTAACATTAGATGCAGATATTCATGAGATTGCTCACACTTGGCCTTCATCATAGCTTTGAATTTCCATTAGCACAGCCTTTCTTGTATCAGTCGTGGCCAATAGTTTTGAGACTGACACAAATTTTGGTTTTCACAAAGTTTGCTGCTTCAGTATTTTTGGATCCTTTTTGTCAGATGTTTGTATGGTACACTGAAGGAAAATTATAATAATTTCATTGGTTATATAACTTCTACTAACAAATCTATCAAGGTAATGCGAAGACTCAATATTTAATTTGTTGACCCTTGGTTTTCAAGACTTCTGAAATTCGCCCTTGCATTCTAGTTATGAGCTTCTTCTTGACTAACCAGTGTTTAGAGTTTATCACAATTTCTGTGTTTTGTTTGTCCACCCACTTTCTGAGGATTGACCACAGGTTCTCAATGGGATTGAGATCTGGGGAGTTTCCTGGTCGTGGGCCCAAAATTTCAATGTTTTTTTTCTCTGAGGCACTTAGGTATGATTTTCGCCTTGTGATATGGTGCTCCATCATGCTGGAAATAGCGTTAGTCATCACCAAATTACTCGTGGATTGTTGGGAAAAGTTGCTCTTGGAGAATGTTTTGATCCCATTTTGTATTCATGGCAGTGCTCTTACCCAAAATGTAATTGAGTGTGCTCCCTTGGATGAGAAGCAACTTCACATTTGAATGGTCTTAGAATGCTTTACTGTTGGCATGACACAGGACTCATGGTAGCGCTCACCTTTTCTTCTCAGATCAAAAATTTTTCCAGATGTCCCAATGTCCCTGATGAAGACAGGGAGAAAATAACTTTACCCCAGTCCTCTGCAGTCAAAGCCCTTTACTTCCTGCAGAATGTCAGTCTGTTCTTTATGTTTTTCTTGGACAGAAGTGGCTTCCTTACTGCCCTTCTTGACACCAGGCCATCCAACAAAAGCCTTCACCAGACTGAGCGTGCAGATACACTGACACCTGTCTACTGCCATTCCTACGCAAGCTTTTCATCCAAGGGAGTGGGCTCACTCTCACAATTTTTCCTAAGAGCAATGCCATGAATTAAGAATGGAATCAAAACATTCTCCAAAAGCAATGTCTCCCAACCATACAGGAACAATTTGGTGAGGACCAATGCCAATTCCAGCATGATGGAGCACCATGTCACAAGGCAAAAGTCCTAACTAAGTGGCTCGGTGACCAAAACACTGAAATTTTGGGTCCATGGCCTGGAAACTCCCCAGATCTCTATCCCATTGAGAACTTGTGGTCCATCCTCAAAAGGTGGGTGGAGAAAAAAAAAATATAGAAACTGTGACAAACTCCAAGAACTGGTTAGACCAGAATGGGCTGTCATCAGTTAGGATTTGGCACAGAAGCTGATATCCAGCTTGCCTGGGGGAGAACTTCAGATTTCTTGAAAAAGAAGGGTCAACACTGGAAATATTGAGTCTTTGCATGAACTTGATGGATTCGTCTATAAAATGCTTCAATATACCTTAGACACATCTAAGAAAAAGATCCAAAAGCACTAAAGGAGCAAACTTTTTAAAAACCACAATTTGTGTCAGTCTCAAAACTTTTGGCCATGACTACAGTGCTCTCCAATATAAGGGACTGAATTTTGACACATTTGACTAGGTATTTCCATGTCATTGAGATAGTTTCACCACGATATATTTTCGTATCACGCTGTGTCCTACCTGGGAGGGAGAGGTTGTATCTGCAGCTCTATAATTATCCTGGAATCAGGCATCTCCTCTGGGCGCTTCATCAGTATTCTGTAGGCGCCTATTACATATATCTATTTTTAAGTTGTTTACCTTCCCTACACATCAGACAGTGACAGGAGGCGTGCACGCCATTATCTGAGCCAGTATTTACTGCATTCCTGGAGGGAATATCTATTTCCAGACATGATAATTATTACAGTAAATGTACCCAAAATGATCTGTTAAAACCAAGTTTAGGAACAGGGAAGCATCTGTACACTCATTATCGACTATGTACTGAATTTCATAAATGCTCATTACTTTCCTCAATGTGACCCTTACTCCCAACTTGCTGTATCTTGAATGAGGGTCTGTGGAAAAATGGGTGACTGACAACTCCTATGGGCACTATAATGGCCCAAATTTGTGGCCGTCACCTTTGGAAATTCAATAAAAATAATGAGTATATTGCACAGGCTAGCAATGTCTAAAAGATGTTAGCAACCACCAAGGATGCCTTGAGATGACCAGTTATGAAACCATGATGACCAGTCTTGAAAACCATTAAATTTTCTAAAAAATATGAAAAAAAACCTCAATGGTCCTTCATTCCGGGCTAATAACAATTCTTAAAATTTGGCAGAAGGAGATGTAAAATGACAGCATTATAAGTCACCAATGCTATGACCATATACCATAGAGGCAGCTATGAGTGCCCAAAATCAGGTTGGCCCATCCTTCTTCTCAATGAGGCCCTATCTCCACAGGTACTGTACATCCATATTAGAAAATAGTGGAAGAGGGATACTAACCCTTCCTTCTACACCATCCTTCTTTATCTCTTGTAGGACTTTTCCTTCTACAAGAGGTGTATGATCAGTGGGAGTCTGATTGTTGGGACCCACATGTTCACCAGATTGGTGTCCCAGAGTCCCCAGGCTGGATGCACGTTGTTGAGCTATTCAAGTCTATGGGTCTATCAAAGAAAAGTTAAATACAGCTCTCAGCTATCTCCAGAGTTCCCATACAGATGAATGGGGAGATAAGACACATGCATGATCAATTCACTTTGGGAACAGTGGGACCCTGTTATCATGGTCCAACTGCAGTGGATAGGTAATAACTTCCTATGGTAGGTCACCCTCTTTAATAGCCCTGAGCTGCAATACCAGACACAACCTATGGACAGGAGTGGTGCTGTTCTGAAAGTAAGCAGTCATGTTGTACAAATTGTTTTACCCCACCAGGAGCTCTTGGTACACCAGCTAATTATATTTACCAACTATGCAATGGGCCAAAGATATGAAGAGATACAAAAACTATATAGGTGGTAGTGATATATGTAGGGAGGAACCAATGTGGGGGATGGAAAGATGACCATTTATTTATGGCGTGTAGCCCATTACTCTCATATGTTCATTCACAGCTTCCACATTTCCATGTTTTCCTGAATGATTCCAGGCAGCATGTGTAAGATATGTTCTGTTGGGGAATACAAGGCCTCTCAAGGTCACCAGATACCGTCACTTGATCCGGTTTCAAAGTGAAATTTTACAGAAGCAAAATGAGTTTCTTTCCTGTTGAATTTGCAGACACATGGATTGTATGGTATCCTAAACTCCTTTTCTGCCTTGGGGTCACGAATGTTGCTCACCTCGAGTAAAGATATTCCAAACACATGGTCACAAACATAGATTAATATCTACATGCTGATACAGAAAGAAGATATTTTACATATATACTAGGGGGTAAAGGTATAAGGGTTTCAGAGGCAGTAGTCATAGCTGTACCTGGTGCAAAGCCATATGAGATGACATAGGGCCTGATTTATCATTTAGTTTTGCCAGTTTTCTGGTGTGAAAAATTTGCAAACTGTCCCAAGAGAAGCTTACTTACCTGCTTCCTGGCACCGGTTCCCCACTCCTGCTCCAGGTCTGTGATGCTTCGCAGGGCTCCCTCGATGTAAAAATCCTGTTTGACATCACTGCAGACAATCACTGGCTGCAGTGGAGACCGGGTCCCCTTACATTATGTGACGTAAGGGGGGCTGGGATATTTACATTGAGGGAGCCCAGCTAAGCATCACAGGCCTGGAAGAGCAGGGACCCCAGTGCTGGGAAGCAGGTAAATAACTCCTCCCCCCATTTTTGCATAACCCCTTTAAAGCATACCTATCCTTGCAGGGTTCTGGTGTATGTGAGAAATAATACTATTTCTGGCTATAATATGACTTGTAACCTGGATTTTTCACCATTTCCCCCTTTTACAGGTTTCATCTTTAATTGTAAGTTTTCCATAAACTAGTAGCTGCTATAATGTCTTCCATAGACTGCACTTAGACAGAAGAGGAAATACTAACAGTAGCCCTGTTTTTTAGTCGGGTCAGCTATACCATATTGTGGCACATTATACCACCCCAACAGAGCCAAATACCACAGTCCATCACAAAATACTATTGCCAGCAGCACAAACTACATCACCAAAAACTTCTACTGGCCGGCCATGAGAAGAGTCCAAGTGGCCCCCTGGGCATCGGCCCACTGGGAAATTTCCCTGTAAGGTCTATGGCCAATCCTCCCCTGGCCTCTGTCCACCTCCAGCAGCTCACTCCTCCCCTCCTCTTCCCCTCTCCTTAGGCTTCTATGGACAGCATCTATCCTGATCCTTCTGTAAGCTGATAATTGGGTTTGCCTCCTGTCAAGATGAATTTTAACTGTGAATTCAGAGTGAATGGTCAGTTCAGGAGGTTAGAGGAGGGGGAGAACTAGTTCATAAGATGAGACTTTTTTCACTAATAAGATACATTTTAAACATTTTTGTATTTGCTTGTACTATTGATTTGGGCATGTTTGCTAAGACTACAGTGATCTATAATGTAAATCCCCAAACACATAATATACAGTATATAAAATAAATAAGATACCCCCTATAGGATGGAATTGTTATGACATCTAAAGAAGTTCTTAAGAAAATGGCACGTGCACCCAACTGGACATACAGGGCATAAAGACCATGAATGACAAAGTAAAACACCCTCCACTACCCTGTTATATCCAACGAGATGAGCAGATGCATGGAATAGGAATGAGACTTTTATCATTTTAGATGGAACCACTGTCTAGGAAGTCCAGCATAACTACTGTTGTCCCTGTTTGGGCTTTTCAAAAGTTGAGAGGTATGAATATGTATTAGGTCACTGACTAGAGGAACCTGGCAAAAACCGACAGAGAACATACAGATAGGAGGGGAGTTGTTGAAGGGGCAGTTTTACTTTATAAGGGTAATTTATAGAGACACAGTTACTCTGTAAACCTTACTTTGTAAATTTATATAGGCATAGGTGAATTCTTAGAATAATTCAGTGCATGAGGGAATACTTGGTAAACATTTACAGACATAAGAAGACATGGGAACAGGGGAAACACATTACAAGGAGGTTACGAGATGTGCCCACGGAGACACCAGAGTTTATTGGTCCAACTTTTTAAACATTCTCCTATGGTTAGTTTGACTAGACTTACTTTAAACCACTGGAAAGATGCATAAAGCTAAATTTTATTGGGATACGGGGCTTGTAAAACCCATCTCAGTGTGTTACTGTAGAAGGAAAATTCTTGAAGGGAACCTGTCACCGGGATGTTGTGTATAGAGCTGAGGACATGGGTTGCTAGATGGCCGCAAGCACATCTGCAATACCCAGTCCCCATAGCTCTGTGTGCTTTTATTGTGTAATAAAAAAGGATTTTATACATATGCAAATTAACCTGAGATGAGTCCTGTCCCTGACTCATCTCACATACAGGACTCATCTCAGGTTAATTTGCATATGTATCAAATAGGTTTTTTTTACACAAAAAAAGCACACAGAGCTATGGGGACTGGGTATTGCGGATGTGCTAGCGGCCATCTAGCAACCCATGTCCTCAGCTCTATACACAACATCCCGGTGACAAGTCCCCTTTACAGTTGAGTGGAAAAGAACATGGCTACAGCTTGCAGGCCATTTCTAAGAAATGAGTTAGGCAGCTTTAAAGGGAACCTGTCACCCAAAAATCGCCTATTAAGCTGTTTACAGTACCTTATAGTGCTGTATACTCGGTTCTTGATGCACTTTTTGTTCGTTTTCCCGCATGTCTGCTCATTCAGAAATCGTAGTTATATTCAGCTGCTGCCCCGTGCTGCAAGTCAGGCTTGAAGTCACGGGGGCAGCGGCCTCGGCGTCTTACATGGCCCTCTCCCCGCCCCCTGCCTCTGTTACTGACAGCCGAACTCCGAATCCGGGACCGCGCTCAACGGCCGCATGCGCAGTAAAGGGCGGCAGGAGCGCGGTCCCGGCTGCCGCGCGTACTACGCGCCGTCTTACTTTCGCCGCACTGCGCATGCGCCCGACATCCTGTATCAAACGCGCCCGCGCCCAGATGCCGGGCGCGGGCGCGTTTGATACAGGATGTCGGGCGCATGCGCAGTGCGGCGAAAGTAAGACGGCGCGTAGTACGCGCGGCAGCCGGGACCGCGCTCCTGCCGCCCTTTACTGCGCATGCGGCCGTTGAGCGCGGTCCCGGATTCGGAGTTCGGCTGTCAGTAACAGAGGCAGGGGGCGGGGAGAGGGCCATGTAAGACGCCGAGGCCGCTGCCCCCGTGACTTCAAGCCTGACTTGCAGCACGGGGCAGCAGCTGAATATAACTACGATTTCTGAATGAGCAGACATGCGGGAAAACGAACAAAAAGTGCATCAAGAACCGAGTATACAGCACTATAAGGTACTGTAAACAGCTTAATAGGCGATTTTTGGGTGACAGGTTCCCTTTAAGAACCATCAGGTCTGAAATAAATGTTATATTATGTAAAAAGCTATTAGTAACATTCACAAATCTATATTTAAAAGAGTTGTGATAATTGGTCAAAGAGGATGTCCAGTGGCATGTATTTATTATATTATCTACTATAGAGATAAAGATTGTTCCCCCACTGTCCCCTGTAGGATCATATTTTCTCCTTCCTCAAGAAGGCACAAGCATACTATAGGGATACTGCTATACGAAGCCTGTCCCAAGAGACAAAAAAATTGGAAAGGAAATGTTTTGAGGATCTCCAAGACACGAATACTAAAGAAATATGACCAAGAGTGGCACCAAAAACTTAGCAAAGACAGACTCAAAGTGAGATAACTCTACACCAGGTTGGTGAGGTCTTCCATGGAATACCTCGAGGTGCCATGATCAAGAATGCAAGGTTATTTGAAGGTTGTTTGTTTTTGGAATAATCACTTGAGAAAACAAGATGGGGGAGGGGGCAATTCCTGTGGCTTCCAAATAGGCAAATGAGAGAGACGGATTTAGTGGAATCTAGGGTTTTTAAACCCACAAAAATGTGATAGAGCCCAGTGATGTACAGTAGGCTTGTGAGAAAGAAAGTTTGATCACCAAGTAATCTAAGTGTCATCCTTCATAACAGTGCATTTAGTTAATTAAAAATAATTGCAAAAATAATTAGGTCATTAAAAAGAGCATAAAATGTATGGTGAAAAAGCTTGGGTCTTCACATACAAATATGTCCACCTACTGTACTTAAAATGCAATCACGCAGGTCAGCATATTTTGAACTCAAGTTCCTCAGATTATACATGTACAATAAGCAAGACAATATGATGAATTTCATGGCATCTAAATCCTATATTCACATTTAAATAATACAATCATGATAACATTGAGATAGTTTCCATCTATGAGCTTACCATTCCTTCCTCCTTAGCTTCTACTTCTATGGCTCCAGTATCTTATAGTCAACTATGCATTTTCCTTCAGGAGGCATCAAATACGTTGCAAACCCTGCTTTCTCCTTGATATATGTAACTCTGCTATGTGTCACAATCTCTTTACACCTTATATACTCAACTCTCTCTCCACCCATCTCTGTCACTACCACTGACCTCATTCTTCTGGGATCTATAGATCAGTTGCAGATTGGTACATGTCTAAATAAAAGTACAGAGAGGTTTGGGTTAACAGTAAGACATTTTTCCTCCAAGACAGTGAAAACTGAAAGGTATGGCGGTATGTTTGCATGAAGCAACACCAGAAGGGGACTTCTGCTAAACTCAACTGAACATTCTCCTCAAAGTATCCAAGATGCAGGCATCATGTTGACCTCACAATTCCTACTGATCCTGTCTTCTGACATCAAACCAGAGCTTCATTATCAAAGTGTAAATAACATATATATTAACCCCTTCACTACGAGCCACTTTTCACCTTAAATCCCAGGCCGATATTTGCAAATCTGACATGTGTCACTTTATGTGGTAATAACTTTGGAATGCTTTCACTTATCTAAGCCATTCAGAGATTGTTTTCTCGTTACAAATTGTACTTCATGACAGTGGTAAAATTGAGTCAAAATATTTGATTTTTATTTATAAAAAAAATAACAAATTTACCAAACAGTTTGAAAAATTAACAAATTTCAATTTCTCTGCTTTTAAAACAGATAGTGATACCTCATATACTAGTTATTACTTTACATTTCCCATATGTCTACTTTATGTTTGGATCATTTTGTGAAAGCCATTTTATTTTTTGGGACGTTAGAAGGCTTAGAAGTTTAGAAGCAAATCTTCAAATTGTTCAGAAAATTTCCAAAACCCACTTTTTAAGGGCCAGTTTAAGTCACTTTGTGAGGCTTACATAATAGAAACCACCCTAAAATGACCCAATTTTAGAAACTACGCCCCTCAAGTTACTCAAAACTGATTTTACAAACTTTGTTAACCCTTTAGATGTTCCACAAGAATTAAAGGAAAATGTAGATGAAATTTCAAAATTTCAAATTTTTGGGCAGATTTTCCATTTTAATATTTTTTTCCCCAGTAACAAAGCAAGGGCTAACAGCCAAACAAAACTCAATATTTATTACCCTGATTCTGTAGTTTACAGAAACACCCCCATATGTGGTCGTAAACTGCTGTACGGGCACACGGCAGGGCGCAGAAGGAAAGGAACGCCATATGGTTTTTGGAGTGTAGATTTCATTGGGTTAATTTTAAGTTGGCATGTCACATTTGAAGAACCCCTGATGCACCCCTAGAGTAGAAACTCCAAAAAAGTGACCCCATTTTGGAAATGACACCCCTCAAGGTATTCAAAACTGATTTTTACAAACTTTGGTAACTCTTTAGGTGTTTTACAAGAAATAAAGTAAAATATAGATGAAATTTCAGAATTTAACTTTTTGGGCAGATTATCCATATTACATAACAAATATTAAATAACAGCTTTTTTGAAACAAAAAAAAATCACATTTTAGTGTCTCCATAGTCTGAGAGCCATAGTTTTTTTTATTTTTCGGGTGATTGTCTTATATAGGGTCTCATTTTTTGCTGGATGATTTTGTGGAGCATATGACTTTTTGATCGCTTGGTATTACACTTTTTGTGATGTAAGGAAAAAAAAAAAGGCTTTTCTTTACACAGTTTTTATTAAAAAATTTTACGGTGTTCACCTGAGGGGTTAGTTCATGTGATATTTATATACAGCAGGTTGTTACGGACGTAGAAATACCTAATATGTATACTTTTTTTCATTTATTTATGTTTTACACAATAATATCATTTTTTTAACAAAAAATAAATAATGTTTTAGTGTCTCTATAGTCTGAGAGCCATAGTTTTTTTTTTTTACAGTGTTCACCTGAGGGGTTAGGTCATGTGGTATTTTTTTAGAGAGGGTTGTTATGGATGCGGCAATACCTAATATAACACAATAAAAGCATTTTTGAAACAAAAATAAATCATGTTTTAGTGACTCCATAGTCTGAGAGCCATAGTTTTTTTTATTTTTTGGGCGATTGTCTTTGGTAGGGGCAAATTTTTTGCGGGATGAGGTGACGGCACTTTTAGTGATGTTAGGGGACAAAAAAATGTTTTATTTAGCACAGTTTTTTGTTTGTTTTGTTTTTACGGTGTTCACCTGAGGGGTTAGGTCATGTTATATTTTTATAGAGCCGGTTGATACGGACGCGGCGATACCTAATATGTCTACTTTTATTTTTTCCCTATTTTTTCACTTTATTTTTGGAAAAGGACCTTTTTTTTCTTTCTTGAAACCTTTTTTTTTGTAAAACTATTTTTTTTTACATATTTTTACTTTATTTTTTGTCCCACTCTGGGACTTCAACTTTTGGGGGTCTGATCCCCTTTACAATGCATGACAATACTTCTGTATTGTGGTGCATTGTCTGTAAGTGTATTACTCACTGTAATACACTTACAGCTTCCTGCCTATGAGATCCAGGGGGCTGGATCTCACAGGCTTACACGGAAGGCAGCCACAATGCCTAAGGAAGCTATCAGGCTGTCTTCCCTGCCATCGGGTCCTCGTCACAGCAGCGCGGGGACCCGATGGCCACCCTGGACCCGGCATGATTCCGCATGTGCTGCGGTCAGCGCTGACCACGGCAGTGCGAGGGTTAATGCGCCGGCATGTGTTTTTTATTTACCGATGCCGGCGCATATAGCAGGGGTCCAGCTATCAGTGACTGCCGGACCCCTACCGCTGATCAGGCGGGCGCAGCTCCTGCACCCGCCCGATCAGCCCGCCGTACATGTACGGCGCTGGGATTTCTGTCCCACATTTCTGCGCCATACATGTATGGTGCTGGTATCCTACAGATAAAAATTTGTGTCAACAGAAGAAAATAATAGAAGGAAAAGAGCAACTAGAAATGGTCATATTCCTTGGAGAAGAGAACTAGGATGTAACTGGTTGGCCAGTTCTACTCCCTTTTGATTGCTGGAGGTACCCTTTAGGGACATAAAGAGGAGTAGATCCACATGATTTTGGCTTATAAAAAAAAAAAAGAAATCCCAAGGATTAATAGTGTTGAGGTTTCCACATTGATTATACTGGTCCACCATGGGGCCAGACTATTCCTGGTGGCCAAGGTTCTGATGCAAAAACAGGGATCAGCAAGAAATAGGTTAAAAAATGAATGCACAAGAGAACCCAAAGCAAGTACAGTGTGGAAAATATTTTCTAATTCGTAGCTATGAGAGATGAAGGACTGAGTCCAAGGAGCTGTATGGAATAGGGAGGATAGGAAATGGATAAGGCGATGGATGACCATAAGGACCAGAGGATCTAGAGAATGAAAAAAAAAGCCACTGCCTCACATGAGGGGAAGGAGTGAGATGGGCCTAAGTGTAGAATATGGACTAGAGTAAGGAGTGGAGTGGGTACGGGTAATGTAAAAACTGAAAGTTATACATCATATAAAACATGATAATCTCTTTCTAACAAAGCTAGAACCAGCCCGGTACCTCACATGGATCCAGAGATCTCCCCATACATTGCTCTAATTACTCTCCTAGATTTACTACAAAGGGTGTGTGCCCTTTCTGCTGTAGCTCTCTCCCTATTAAAGATCAAGGGGCATGTCCTTTCTGCTGCAGTTCTTTCCCTGTAACTGTCACAGCTTATAACACAAGATAGGACTGGAGGCAGTTGCCACTGAGTCTATGCGACCACCTCAGTGAGGTGGACAGAGAAATAAGGAAAAGAACAAACAGCAGGTGGCGCTATACAGATAGATTTTATTGAATAACTCACTGCCTATACTACATTTTTCATTACATGCAATTACAAAAGTATTCAGATCCAGGGGCTGGGTACTGGTAGGGGCATATACACATGAGATGGCTGGCAGTCATGCTCATTCAGCTGACAGCTATCACTCCCAATCCAGCCATACACACACACACAAGCTCGGCTCTGATGAGATTGCATATCTAGTGGGGGATGGGGAGAGGGGAAGCCTGGCAGTGGCTTATCTCCCCACTAACAAAAGGATTGGGCCATTGAATCGAACAAGCCCAATCCTTATTTTCCTCAACATATACCATCGGAGGAAAACCATATATGTTCGAAGGTTGGCAAAACCCGCCAAAATTGGCAGGTTTGGCCAATACACATCTACTGTGTAGAACCAGCTTTATCTGACTTGTGTTCTTTTTGTGGTCACTTTTACTTTTTATTAGTTTTTCACAAACCCCAAATTCTCCATTAATTTATATCCATGTAGGATTAACCCTATCACCTGTCACGGCTGAGGATGGGGGAAATCCTCAGCCGTGCGGTGATGGTGGATGTCCGGTCGCTACTGGCCAGGACCACAGAGTTAGGGAGCAGGTCACCTCCTATTGCGTCCCTAACGCTGACCCTGTCTCCTGTCAGTATGAGCCGACCTTGATGGTAGGAGGGCTCATACGCTGTAACCTTATAGTCCCTACAAGCCCTCAAGTCGGCCCTGAACTAAGAGAACAGAGTAAGACAACCCACTCCTCCTAGACACGGAGGAGCAGGAGTCTCCTTGGCCAAGCAGCATAAAGAAGGGGACATCAACAGGCCTATGGATATGGCAGGTGCTGCACTAGTTCCAGCCACCTGCCACAGCCTTGCTGACTGGGTCCGTGTGCAGGCAAGCTAGAGTCCACAAACAACATAAATGTAACTCAGCACAAACACATCCACACACAGGAACCCAGATCCATAGCTGCACAGAAAAGTAAAGGAAAACATAAACTGAACATCACACAAACACCAAAGGACATATATTTTGCTATGACCAGAAGGATGGGCCCCACTTGGCAGATGGAGGAGACAGGAGGCTGCTCCAGCAAGCATGGCTGAAGCAACCCCACTGAGCCATAGCAAACACAGAGGCTATATAGGGCCCAGAGGCCACACCCAACAATCAGACACACCCCGTGACTCACACACACAGAAAGGGAGTTAACCCTTCCAAAACCATAGAAGCGAAAACACAACTTAAAGGGGAAGTGTCCAAACAACAAACACACTGTGGCTGTTGCCGCAGGCAACGACATGGGTGGCAACCGTGTCCTGGGAGTCAGCCCGAAGGCCGGAACACTGCCACCACATGTACACCATACAACCAAACGTTGCCACGGACAGCCACAGTGAAGGGAAGATATCAGTGCACACCAAACATAAACAAAGTGCACACAGACATACAAAAGTGCTTACAAACGCGCACACAACTCCAAGGGAACCGCACACATAGCTGTTGTCCGCGGCAACCGCACTTGAGGCCGACAACAATATGCCTCCAGCTGCGGTTGACACTACAACCCAAACCGCGGGCAACTGTATGCGGCTCCCAAGGAGTCACGGCCATAACATGGTCGTGACATCACCACAACTAAAAGCCCTACTAATGGTGAATTTTGCAGAACTGTCTGGTGCTAATAGAGCCTTGTCTTCTACTATGGGTCAAGAACGGGTCAGTGTAGGAGGCCTTCCTGGCCAGAATTTATAACGTCTCTTGCTGACTTAACCTTTGCCTACCATTAATATTGCACTACAGAGAGCCCGTCTCTTCTAAATTTTAGGAAGTGCAGACATATATTAGCGGCACTTACTGCACGTTGTGTAAATGTTACACATGAGGAACCAAGTGCAGTTATCCTGTCCTGTCACTACTGTATATACACATGGTTTATATGTATGGTACACTTGAGGACTATATATTCACTTTCTTACGGCTCCCATTACTGTGTGGGTCATACCTCCTAACCGTCCTGGATCCGGCGGGACAGTCCTGGATTACAGTGGCTGTCCCGGTACGGGGAAGATATGTCCCGCTTTCTGGCAGCTGTCTCTGCATCCATAGGAAGCAGATAAAGTTACCTGTATTATGATGAAGCAGAGAGCCGGCATCGGATCCCTGCTTCATCATCCCTCCCCCCTGCCGGCTGCCCACTCCTCTGGTCTGTGCTGGGGGGCGGGGCCGGCAGTTAGCCTTGGCTCCACCTTCTTCACAGACTAGAGCAGCCGATGTCCTGCTGTTGCTAGGAAGAAGGTAAGTATGTGGTGTTTATTTTATTTTTTACTTTCTGTGAGGGGCACAATGTGGGCATATTACTGGGGGGCACAATTTGGGCATATAACTGGGGGGCACAATGTGGGCGTATTACTGGGGGGCACAGCTGGGCATATTACTTGGGGCACAACTAGGCATATTACTGGGGGCACAGCTGGGCATACTACTTGGGGCACAGCAAGGCATATTACTGGGGGCACAGCTAGGCATATTACTGGGGGCACAGCTGGGCATATTACTGGTGGCTCAGCTGGGCATATTACTGGGGGCACATAACTGGGCATATTACTGGTGGCACAGCTGGGCATATTACTGGGGGCACATAACTGGGCATATTACTGGGGGCACATAACTGGGCATATTACTGGGGGCACATAACTGGGCATATTACTGTGGGCACAGCTGGGCATAATTCTGTGAAGACACAATGTGGGCATAAATACTGTGCGGTGGCATGGAGGGGGAATAATTACTATGTGGGGGCATTAAAGGGGCTGGGTGGGATTAGGTGTATAGTTATGTTTTGGGCGGAGTTAGAGGCGTGGCCTAGTGCAGATAAAATTTGCTGCGGTGCACGACCCAATATATCGCCTCTATGTGATGACATACAGTATTTTTTGCGGTGGGCCACAATTGTGTTTTTAACACCACAGTAGTTATTTTGTGTTGTTTTGTCTGTGTGCTTTCTTCAAATGTGATTCACAATGTATAGTGACACTTTTTAACAATGTATCTAATAAAAGTGAAGTATTAATTTGACCCGGGCCAAGATAGGTTTTCATTGCCTGTATAGGCTTCTGTAAATACGTACTTATATACAGTTTGTAACTGAACTAGAACCTTCTAGTGGGAGGGGTGTAGTGGAGTAGCACAGCCTAAACAGAAACAACGTTGCAATTTCAGTCTGTTATAGATTTGTATAAAGTTTCAATACAAGTCTATGGGAATGACTAAGCAGTTTTTCCAGATAGTTAGAAAGTCCCAAAGTCTCTCAGTATTAGCTGGTTGTGCATTAACCCTTTTAAGAGTGCAGATATAGTACAAATGAACAGGATGTCGTATAATAAACATATAAAATGCAGTTCAACAATATAAAACAGTATAAAGGTAAACAACGGCATAAATCACAGTGCAAGTTAACCATTCCAAGTGCACTAAAGTAGTGAGTTGATGGCTTTGCATAGTATGTAGCAATAGGGGCACAAACGTCCATAGTCCAAAGTACCCTTACTCCAGGGCACTACTCTATTGCATGGGGAATGCAAGTAGTTACTAAAATAGACATGTCAAGAGAGGTTCTCTTTACTGTAGGGGATCCATCTTAGCCAGATATGAACAGCATGCATTACACTAGTGTGAACACAACCTTATTGTCACTGCTGCTTCAAATTTTTTTTTAACATTTTTACTGTTAGTGTCCCTTTAAAGGAAAGGTAAACCTACCTCTTCTTGCTGTAAAGTGGGCTGCAAGCTATTGTTATCTGTATGCAGCCATTACCGATAGTAGTATGCACAGGATATAGCAGAACTGTGACTGATTGATACGAAGCTCTCAGACGGGGACTATGAAACCGTCAGACTGAGAACGGAGCGAGTGCACAGCGGTGGCAGCTGTGGTGCTGCTCGGATGACTGCTTTAATTGCTTTTGTCGAGGGCCGCATTGTGCGTTATGTGATATTTCGCACTCCACTATCAGAGGGGTTATTGAACAGGCGCTACGAAACCATAGTCATGGGAGAAAGGGCCTCTACTCTAAATGGAGCAGCATTTATATAGTTCTCAGAAGCAAGATTCTAAATTATATCTACACAGAGTCATATAGAGGAACCAATGGCCTACATGTATGCCCTAAAAGTAGAGTTATTACAGCAAAGGGGTTATCCAACTCCTATAATGCCCCCCAAAATTCTCGGGCTCTCTCCCCACGTCACTTTTGATACCTGCACGGCTGCCGCTGCATCTCCCCGTCGCGCGGAATAAAAAAAACATCCGGCGAAGAGAGGATGGGGATGTTGCAGCCAATAGCAGACCACAATAGGAATGGGCCTCCCTAGCATCACCCGCAAAGCTAGTTAGGCGCTTCTCCGTCGCAGCTTGCTATTGGCTGCCCTTTTGATACACACTGTCACCGCCAGATCTCTGAGAAGTTCTGACAGACGTTCTTCAGTACCTCCTGCATGATGTTCTTTTGTTTTAGTTTCGCTTTGACATCTCTTCTCCCTCTTCCAGCTGTCATCTATTAGCAGTGATTGCCTCCCTTTATATCCCCTCCCATACTGCCTCACTTTGCGGTTTATACGACTTCCTGGATTGTGTTCACTGCTAGATGCTACTACTGCTGGTTTCTCAGATAAGTCTATTTCTGTATTTGTGTTTTCCTGTTGGCTTGATTCTAGGTGACCCTGACTCCCTCCGTATTAAGTGCAGGGAGCCGGTGGTCGTGTCCCCTCACTATTATAGGGTTTGCAGGTGTCACTCAGTCTAGGTACGTGGACATGCAACTTTCTATCATAAAGATCTTTGCATGGGCTGAGCAGTCAGGGAGAGCTCTAGGGCTTTTATAGGGCTTACCCATTTGTTCCTTAGTTTGAGATTAAGTCAGTCGGATCTTTATTTGTTACTTCTTGTTTTCTGCAACACCATCCGTGACACACGCGACGAGGAGATGCATCGGCGGCCGTGCGGGCCAGTATGAGGGGCCTGCGCATTTTGGGGGCCACTATAGGTGTTGGATAACCACTTGAATGGGCAGCACGATGGTTAGCCCAGCTGCGCTGTGGCACTGTGGTCCCATAAGGGTGAATTCACACACTACAGAGTTGTTGCAGAAATGATTGAGATTGAAAACTGCATACACTAATATGTTTTCTACTGCTAGTGCGTGGATTTCTGCAGTCTCTATACAGGCAAGAGGGATCGTTGCTGAGATTTCTGCAGTGTGTGAATTCACCCCTTGTAAAGGGGAGCTGAGGAAAGGTACAGGGTCACGATCCTGGCCCAACTCCAGCAAACTCTAAGGATATATGGACCTAGTGTGTATTACTTGCCGAGTTTCCGTGTGGATTTGCATGGGTAAATTTGTAGCATTATACGCTTCCAGCTAAGTAGGAGAGAATTTCAAAATCTTGTGAACATGGTGCAAAAATTGATGGATTTTGAAATTCATAACATATCAAATGCTGATTTTCACGGCAGATTTCACTATTTGCAATGCAAAGAGAGGGATGTGAGACAAATCAACGTCAAATTCCTTGACAATACTTGCAGATTTGGTGTGGAAAATAATGTAGCTAAAAATGCACAAAAATCACTGTGGAAAATACACATAAAATTCACTGCTGTGTAGTGCATATCTATGCTACCTTCCTTCAAAACTCTGTAAGTAGATATAAGGCTACCCCTAAGTGTTCACCAGAGCCTGCCATGAGGCCAGATGGACTTGGCTGCTAAGGACCCAGGCTATGCTTGTGGAGCAAGGCAGCAGAAAACAGGTGTTAGCTCGCAGGCAGCAGACCAAGAGTCAACAAAAACAGACAAGGGGTAAACCAGAAACAAGCTGAGGAGTCAAATCTAGGAGAAACATTAAATTAAAGACTAATCAGTAGACAAGGGGTAAATCCATATTTTAGCCAAGGTCAATACACAGGAAGGTCCAAGAGAAATGAAGCACTATTCTGGGCACAACAGGAGCCAGGACAAAATCACAGGCAAAACAAACAGCCTGCACAAGACTTACATCCCCTGCCTGGCTCGCCAAGCCAGAAACCCAATTCCAGGCTCACAGATAGGTTGACCAGCTGGGGTTTGGTTAGTTGGCAGAGAAACCCTCCTAGAACACGTTTCGGAGTCAGTCAGATAAAGCTTAGGCACATCTCAGGCCATTGTGTGCCAAATCTACATCAGTTACGAGCGCCAGTTAATTTGCCGGGCAACTGAAGGCCACACGCCCCTTCCACTTAGCCCTGCCCAATTATCGAAAAAGTAGCAAATGTGGCATAAAATCCCCAAAAGTTGCAATTTTTGTGTGCAAAAAAAGGCTACTTTTTTATATCATTTTTCTGGCATATGCTTTCATTGACCGTGATACTACGGTGCGAATAGCTGACGCTATCACTGATGAGGTACTTATGATTTCCCTCCTTCTTGTGATATGTTGCACTGAACAAGGTTCTTCTCCCTGCCTAGTCAGAGGTCTGGTGTTTGTTTTCCCCTCCATGGCCCGTTTGATGACCCTTGTCCAATCCCTCCCCCCCCCTTGTTGCTAACATTGAGGCTCCTCTGGAGAGCTTGTCCTTGTACATTTGTGGAGACAGCAGAAAAGTGATGTGATGGTATCAGACATTTTAATTTATGAAACCATTTTTCAAGTGAATCCCTATGTAAATATTAATTAATCTTCAGTATGGGCTAGAATAGCGGTAACATTTACACTTCTCTCCCCTGTAATGGCAGGGAGCAGCAATATCCTTCTCCCTGTCAGTCGCCTCTTCCACATTTATTAATATTCATCAGTGCCAGATATGGATTTTAACTTCATGACTCCAGACTATAGGACTGCTTAAGCTGGGCATACACATTTGCATTGACCCAGTGAATCACTGCTAAAGAGTTAAATGGGTTATCCGAAACTATAAACTGCCTGACCCCCGCTCTCTGCGCCGCTCCTGGTCCCCGCACCACCGCTGCTGCTTCTCCCCGTGTGCGGATGAAAACATACAGTGTCGGGGGCGGGAGCAGCCAATGGCAGGTGGGGACAGGGACGTGCCTCCCTAGCATCGCGGCTGACCCTCCCCCCTACACCAGATGTTTTCATCCGCGCACGGGGAGAAAGCAGCGGCGGTGAGGGGACCAGGGAGTGCAGAGTGGGGTAAGTATATTCCATGTGAGGGGCCCGGCATATGGGGGGCAGTTTATAGTTTCGGATGACCCCTTTAAATGTTGTGAATGATTTATTGCCTAAGCACTCTAATGGTAATATGGTCTGTTTCTACTTGTGCACTGTAAACCTAATGGTTGTGCATGGGAAGCATATAGTAAAATCTGGCAGTCTTAGTTAGGTTGCTGGGGATAGGCTGGTTCTGCCCCTGGTTAGAGAGTTTTTGCTGGGCATACCTAGAGTCAGAAAGTGCTTTTGGTAAGCAATTGAGAACTAGTGTTTAGGATAAGGAGCCGTCATCTGAGCTGCCTATTGAATCAGAGTAAAAATACAGAGGCTGCTACTAGAGAATCTCAAGACTGTACAGAGAAAAGGGCTCAACATTTTTAATTAAGAACAATTGAAAAATGTATTATCAGCTCAAAATCAACACAATGAAATTGTCCCAAAGGTGTACGTAGCCTTTAAAATCTATGGGAAGGGCACGACCACATGGTGGCAGTCATGTTGCGGTTTGATATGTGGCCTCACTGCGATCGAGTACCACACGGCCGTTTGAGCAACAGTAGGCTCTAATTAAACTAATTAGGACTGCACTGTTTATCCGGTCGGTTTAGTTAGGGGCCCTGCGGGTCCCACAATGTTGTGTGGCCATTAACAAGGCAGGCTGATTAAACAGGGCGGTCCTAATTAGTTTAATTAGTGCCCACTGAGGCTCCTATGGCCGCTCTGTACACAACCGCAGCATTACGATCATACGGTCGTAACGTAAATTTTGTGTGTATTCCACATGCAATTCCTTTGCAGAAAATCAGCAGTGAATACGCCATGTGCACTTCTATCCTAATGGTACCAAGAATCCATTGGCATAAATAAGCCATCATTCATAGATACCAGCCCAAACAACTAATTACTGTAAGCTCTTTGCTTCTTCGCTAGGTTCCATCATGTATAATCATGAATACTTAAGTAACGATATAATACGCCACACTGGCTTTTGGTCTCACTTATGTTGGACAATTCTAAGTAGATACTGAGGTCTTCCCTTTTTTTTTTGTTGAGGAAAAAGAAAAAACACACATGAAATACATGACAGGACATTGGCCACCAGACCATCTGTGGTATGTGTCTGTGGAATGTTCCTCCACAATACAGCCTTGGCCGGCATTCAGCAAATCAGTGAATTCCTCTAATGGTTTTCTCAAAACCACTAATTCCTCTTACCCTGGAGGGAAGTCATAGATTCCACCACAATGTACCGTCCTATACTCCATCTGCAGAACACAGGAACCTGATCTGTCGAGGTTTATCTTCAGTTTTATTTCTGAATCACAGCTCACATTCTCCTTATTGTTCTGTTCTGTGCTGCTTTTAATATTACACAAAAGGACGGCCGTTCAGCCCAAATTCATCCTGGAAGGGCAGGTTTTTATTTGATTGAGTTGAGCTGCAATACCACAGACAACCTGTGGACTGGTGTGGCGCTGTTTCATGAAGGTGCAGCCATTCTTCTCTGATTCTCTCCTTTAACTCATTTCTGTGGGTCATTTTTAGATCATCCAATGGTTCATTCTGGCCACTGACCCAAATGATTCCCTTTCTAGGACTGTTTTGTGGATTCTAGACTGTTAATTAAAGGGGTTGTGCCGCTAGTAGAAATGTATCCCGCCCCAACAGATATCACTGTTGTATCAGGTCCCTAAATACTACCTTATTCTAAAGTTATTTGCCCACCATTGCCCCCTGTGGCAAATCAGTTTCCATTTTTTCGGTTGCTGTTGGTTACCTCCTGCATTGGAGCCCTGTAATGTAGGACGTAGGAAGTCTCATTGGTAAGAGCAAGGGGTGTGGTTAGTGTCACATGATCTGCTGATGTTAGGACAGCAGTCACATGACAAACCAGGAAGTGGGATTCAAACATGGGAGATAAGAGAAAACTGAAAATTTGGTAAATACAAAAAAAAAAACATTTCAAGGAGGAATGGCAGCTAGAGTAATTAATGAATAATATTTTTATTTAATATTAAGCATTATTAGGAACAGAACAGTATAGTAAGAGGTGATCTGGACCTGGCCACTGCGTAATTGGATCAGAAGGTCAAGGCACTATAGCATTAGATCACCAAGGAAGGTATATTCGAACTTGGCGCAATACCATTGAGTCATTACTGTCCAACTTTGTCACTGGAGATAGGACCTTTGGCCTCTGAGTCACCAGACTTGGAAACAGTAAATGGCCAGAAACTGGAAACTATAGCATTAGGTCATCATGAAGAAGATGGGATCTCCTTTGGTCATATGGGACAGATCACATATCATCTATGACTTGACAATTAACCCATGAAATACTATACAACTGAAGATTGGTCACATGCCCACTTGTTCACTGGACAGAAGGTCCTTTTCCAACTAGGTCACCAGAAGAAACAACATATGTCCAAAGTAGGGTTAGTCTGGCTCACTAGAGCACCAAAGGATCTACTGTTAAAGGTTGTCCTATTTAGCGTTGAACTAGGCCACCAAAGTACCAGAGTATCCTCCTGTCGACTTTGGCTCTGCCACAACAATGTGCCCAAAGGTCCACCAGAAGACAACTCAACTTAAAACTGGCTTTGGGGCCAATCATTTACAAGTAGGGTTTATTTCTAACAACCTATTAGATGTTATTGATAATATGTTCTATGTGTACACTGAAAACAACAAAGTAGATGATGTAACAAGTTTACATGTTCTGTATAGAGGTTGGGTAGTGGTTTACTTACCATGAAAGCAACCAACGGCACTGCTATAGGTCCCATGGTGGTGGCGGGGGATGTAGGGCTAAACATCTTCTGCTTCCGGATATTTAAAAAAAAACATTTTCTACAGCTTCTATTGAGTTCAATGGTAACTGTTTGAATTTCTATGCCCTGAGCTCCCCCTAGTGGTATCTGCAGAAGGCAGTTTTACAATATACTGAGTGAAGCAGATGATAGGCGAGATGTATCAGGGTATAGTGGGTGAAGGTGTGACTTTTTTTATTAAAAGATTCTGCCATGAATTTAAAAAAAAAGTGTGAATTTGTCAGATAACTCACCAGGGGCCCTTACTATGTTTTGCAATGGCCCCGATGATATCTGTTTACATCACTGAGGTGGACCCAATGAAGCACATTCCAACACTGGTCTCATTGATTTACAAACTGGAGGACATTTGCCCACTGATTTGCTCAGGACAGTACTTTTGCCCACTGAGTCACCAGTAATAGGGTACCGGCCCACTAAGTCACCAAATCCTAGATAAACCAGTCATACAGCAGAAGAAAACCAGACCTGTAATATAATAGGAACCGGTTTTATCATCTTATAAAGAAGATCGGGTCATTCCAGGCAACGACAAACATCTTCCTCTGTGGGAATGCAAAAAACGGAAAATTAATCTCTTATCAGATTCTATGGAATTATACAGAAAAATAAAGCCTGATGAAGTAAATTTCCACTTTGAAGAACTAGAGATGTCCAATAGATAGCAGCACTGCCCGAGGAAAGCCGGTTAAAAGCTGTTCTCATGGACTGGGGACACCACCTACCTGTGCAGACACTAGGGTGCACTCCACCTGCGCACTCCGCAGAGATCTGTCTCTCTGTAGCAACGCATCGGCCTCGGGCATACACATAGATGTGACCTTTTACATGACGGGGAAACCAGACTAACTTGTCAGGAGAAATCTATCAAATAAAACCGAGCTCAGCAAGAAGGCTTGAGATGAGACATCTTCCTCCTGACATGTCTATTTTAGCATCTGATTGCATTCTCAGTGTAAAAACTATTCTGGAGCATGACTTATGACTCTATGTTGTGCCGTCCCTCTAATATTCCCACTAGAAGTTATGAATGAATTGCCAGGAGTCTGCAATAAAGGGCTATCTGGGTGTTACCAGTTTGGGGTGTGGCAGCACTGATTGGATAGCGTCGGACTGTGCAGGGACACATCTCCCACCGGTAACACCCATCCAGATCTTCATTACAAACTTCTAGCAATTTATTGTTCATTGTCATTACATGGGAAATGCAAATGCAGCGTCCCACATGTTTAAATCTGAATTGCAATGCATGGTATTCCCTATTATCTGGCTGGCAATGTCATTTACATCCATTCGCCCCTAGGTGGTGCTTGCACCACATAATATATATAGTGAGGTGGGTCTAGCTTAGAGGAGAATGTTATGTTAGAGTCAGAGTGAGAGAGGAGAAGCAAGTTCATGGAGGAGAGAAACAGGCCTAAAGCAACATGTAGCTGGTTTCCTTTCCTCTGGGCCCTGATCAAGCCTGGAGAAGACAACCACAGCAACCAAGCACCAGACAGTGAGTCTATGTGCAAAGATGCAGAGAGCCTAGCGAGGGTAACAGCTAAACTTAGCTTATGGACCTCATTTCTCACTACAACTTTCCGAGTGCCAGGACACAAATGGACAGTTAGTGCGCAGAATTGTCCTTATCCACTACACAAGCCTTCCAGGTCATAGTGGAAAACCTAAACCTTTTTAGGAGAACTTCCTGCAAATAATGTAGCAGATGTGTTTGCCTGCCACAAAGGAGATCGCCCTTAAAGGGAACCTGTCATCAACTTTGTGCTTCCCATACTAATGGCAGTATAAAGTAGAGACAGGTGAGTTGATTTCAGAGGTCTCTCATTTATAAGTTAAAAGTAAGTGGTTGCCAAGAACCAACATCACAATCATCGCAGACTGGGCCTGGAAAAGAGTCCTGGTTATCCATGAAGTCCTGCCCACCTGCTGATGGCTGACCGGCTTCTACCCAGTTTTCTCCCTTTCTCTCTAGGAGAGAACTGCCAACCATCAGCAGACGGGTGAGAGAGCAGGAGATTAGGAATAACCAGGACTCTTCTCAGGTAGATTTGACTCTTTTTAAGGCCTGAGCTGCAATGATTATGATGTTGGTTCTCGGCAACCACTTACATTTAGCTCATGAGTGACACACCGCTGACATCAGCATTTCTGTCACTATGTTATACTGCCCTCCGTACGGTCAGCATAAGGCCTCATGCACACGACAGTTTTTTTTCACGGTCCGCAAAAACGGGGTCCGTGGGTCCGTGATCCGTGACCGTTTTTTCGTCCGTGGGTCTTCCTTGATTTTTGGAGGATCCACGGACATGAAAAAAAAGTCGTTTTGGTGTCCGCCTGGCCGTGCGGAGCCAAACGGATCCGTCCTGAATTACAATGCAAGTCAATGGGGACGGATCAGTTTGATGTTGACACAATATGGTGCCATTTCAAACGGATCCGTCCCCATTGACTTTCAATGTAAAGTCTGGAGTTCTTTTACCATCGGATTGGAGTTTTCTCCAATCCGATGGTATGAGTTTTCACGAAGTGAAAATTTAGATCAGAAAAAGCTTTTATGCAGACGGATCTTCGGATCCGTCTGTATGAAAGCAACCTACGGCCACGGATCACGGACACGGATGCCAATCTTGTGTGCATCCGTGTTCTTTCACGGACCCATTGACTTGAATGGGTCCGTGAACCGTTGTCCGTCAAAAAAATAGGACAGGTCATATTTTTTGGACGGACAGGATACACGGATCACGGCCTCGGCTGCAAAACGGTGCATTTTCCGATTTTTCCACGGACCCATTGAAAGTCAATGGGTCCGCGAAAAAAAACGGAAAACGGCACAACGGCCACGGATGCACACAACGGTCGTGTGCATGAGGCCTAAAGCTGATGACAGGTTCCCTTTAAAGGATAGCTCATAGTAACCAGATATATCAGCATACTTAGTACCAGAGTGCCACCAGGATCCTTGCCTGTAAAGTGTCTACTTTAAAAGGGACAGCTCCTTCATTGACAACTGTCACTACCTGATAATAGGATTACAATTGAACTTATTATTACTTTTGCAATACAAAAAAACTTTCCATTGATGAACTGTACCAACTGTCCAGAGACTATTGATTTGCAGTAAATGTTCAACTGGTTTATAACAAATGACTCCTCATTCTTACTACTGCTACTCTCAATATTTACACCTTAAACACCAAAGCACCAAAGCACCTTAAACACTAATTACCATCAAGGGCACCTCAACCAACATCTGGCTGGTGTTTCCTGTAACAGAGAGTGCCCCGGAGGATTTTGTGCTGTCTTCCTCATCACTGCACGCTGGCCCAGAAAGGCATATGCTAACCGTGAGTAGAAAACGACTACTGCCCCCATCAGCCCACACTGAGCCTCACGTGTTTTCCCCTGCGTGTCCCGGTCGCTGCCCAAATAGTTATTAAAACAAACAGGTTAGGAGAGGTGACAGCTCCTCTTTAAGGTATGGGGTGACTTGGCATAAGTCAGGATTGATATGGTGACATTTAAAGAGGTGGGATGCAGGTATAGCTGGTATGGGAAGGGGTCTGGTTAGAAAAAAAAGCAAAACAAAAGCCTGGACAACCCCTTTAAGGCATGAAGATCAGAATTATCTAGCTGGAGATCAGTGGTGCTGTGTATACAGTATATCAGAGATATAGATTTAGCAAAGCTGAGTTTGTCAGATGTAGTAGGCTTAAAGGGGTTTTCCCAGCTCCTGATATTGATGATCTATCCTTGGAATAGGTCATTAATATCCGATCAGTGGGGGCCCGACACCTAGCAGCTCCACCTATCAGCTGTTCTCTGCAGCTTCTGGAGTTGGAACTAGCACTGTGAATGGAACAGGAATCACAGGACCGTTCAAAGTGCAATCCTCCCGTCCCTTTGCCAGACAGATCCCGCGCCTGCGCATTAGGCTCGGCCAATCTGCAGGTCATATTAGGGTTGAGCGAAGTGCGCATCACGCCGGCGCATGTGCACTTCACTCAATGAAGCCGCTGCCAGGAGTCCGCACGGGCGCATCAGGCCGAGCCTAGTGCGCAGGCGCGGGATCTGGCAAAGGGACGGGATAGTCCGGACATGAGGATATCTTTAGGTTATAGGGGTAAAATCTGGTGACAGAATCCCTTTAACACGCTTATCATGGCGTACTGACAAGATCACCCCAAAGAGTTGAACAACACATTCAACATAGCTACATCTGTATTAAGCGTCCTTGTACATGGGCAGATACTTTAGTTGACAACTAGGTGATATGGCAAATCCCAAGAATCCACAACAACATAGCTAACAATCTGGTCACCGGACAGTAGAGCCATGGAGATGACAGACATCCACCTAATGGTTGTTTAATCTATGAAGACAACAAAGATTATCTCCTCTACCCAACGGGCATTGTCCAGCGGACAAGCTCCCTGCACTATCTTCCCTATATGATGAAAGAGAGGATGATGTGAAGTGTCTGTCAGAAGTCTCAGTGCATGCACCTAGATACATAATCCCAACAAGTATGCTAAATGGTCCAGTAATACCAGGGCAGAGAGGACATCATTGTCTACTGTAATCTCCAGACGGTACAGGTTTAATTAACCCCATACAACTATTTCTAATAGCTTTGGCCTAGGGGTGATCTGCTCTTTAGAATAACTGTTCCTTGCTGTCAGATTATCGGCTCTTAGAGGATATGCTACATAGATAAAATGGTACAATATAAAATGGTCTTCTGGATGGGTGGTCTTCTTGAAGATAGGGGCCAATAGGGAGATGATGCATCATTTGCAGTGTATGTTTGGCAGATGCACTGGTAAAAGCTCCCAGTACATAAGCTTTAAAAACCATTTAGAGATGGACAAATATGTGGTTTGATCACTTTTAGATTCCATTCTTGACCCATCTCTGTCCACTGCAAGTTCATCCTTGAGCCAAGGCAGAATAGTTACTAGAAATGCGTTGCTATCATCAAACCTGTGCTTCTCCAGTAACCAGTCTGTCTCATATACCTTAAAAAGACCATAACACCTGTCAGCAAACATGCATGCTTGGTGCTAAATAGGAAAAGAGGAGTGAGCCGCTACCTCCTAAAAAGCAGGAATCCAAAAATGAGGTTGTCTATAGTGCTGAGAAACCTTACCCCCATTGCATCAAAGCATAGCACTATGAAGTCATGACTCGGGGGCATGCAGGGACTTGAGACCAGGTGACAACTTCAGTTCTTCTGTGGCCCCTGAGGGTCTCCACTTTGTCTCAAGAAATACAGCATATGATGACCCTAGGGCGGGCGAGATCCATTTTTAATCTGAGTAATTAGATGTTTGTTATATGTTGTAAATTACAATAGAAAATGTTAATTGCTTGCATTGTTCTCATAAATGAATGACTAATGATGAATACATTTTACAATCATCAGATCTGAGTGGTAATTTGATGTTTGGAGACAAGCATCGGTTGTCAGGCTAATCATTAACTCTCGTTGTTTTACATCTGCCTCACAAATTAGGAATCTTATAAGTGTTGTGGACTTGGATAAGCAGAAGGATCAAGCCCTTCAGTAGAAACCTTGGAGTGATCCTTGTGTAAGGAAACCAGCAGGTTGTTTGTTGGAATGCAGTCAGGGTCACTCTTCTCCACCAGGCTTGAAAGTGCAATGTTCAGTGATCTAAAAAGGTCCACATTATGGAATCAAGACCCTCACCCACATTAGGTTAGTGTCAGCAGAACCTGGCGTTTTCAGTGGAACCATCCAACAATTTTAATGTGTATGGGGAGCTCCCAACTTTCCCTTGGCAGAAGATGTCAAGGGAGAGAGGGATCATGCACCATGAATTTTCAAGCCCGATCCTTTGGTTCTTTGTCTGATAGGGACTTTCTTCTCTCTCCTCATTGAAAACCAATACATGCTTTGCCAAACTGGCCATGCATGTGTTTGGGGGAGTCAGGAGTCATTGCAACTGTTATGCAGTGAGAGTGGGATCACTGTATCAACCAACAGATTTTACTGTGAGCTAATCCTAAGGGTGTTATCCTGGCAGTCCCTGGTTTTCATCCTTCAACCTCTATACAGGTAACCGGACTTCACTGCAGAGGAGCCACGGCTACCTCCTGGAATGGTCTTTGTGTGGTTGACATCTGACCCATGGGGGCTAGAGACACTGATGCGGAGCACAGAGAGATCAGGCAAAACTGTGGTCAGGGCAGGCAGTGAAGTATCAATACAGAGGTCATGCAGTGGATGGTCAGAATCCAGAAATCAGGCAGACGTCAGTACATGGACAGACAAGCAAATACAGCATACCTTTGCAGGGAACTTGCAAGCTAGACAACCTATTGCTCAGGGACCCTACCATAAAGAAAGGTGCCTAAAGTACCCAGAGATGGCTGGTGTGAATTAGGGTGCATGAACACTGGCCCTTTTAGAGCTGCAGGGCACATGCACGAGTGCTTTATGGGTAGAAGTGAGAGGCCTAGTCAGCAAGAACAGGTTGTGAACTAGTAGAGGAGATAGTGCAGCCGGCTCTGACGGCCGGGCCCACTGCAGGTAGGCTGAGTAAAAATGGCCACCCCAGGAAGAGCAGGAGGGGGCCTGAGAGAGTACAGTGGAGGTGAGCAACATGGCCATTAGTGGTCTTGCAACATGGACATTAGTGGTCTTACATCCAATGTGATGACCTATCATGTTAATGTTTAATTTTCTGATACAATACAATACAACTCTGTAACCCCCAACAATACCTAAAAGTAAGGCTGGCCTTACACATGAGATACCTTTCAGACCAGGTTCCACCATACACATGCACATTTGACTTGGCCAGAAACCTCTGGCGGCAGCTTATGTTGAAATCCTACAGTCTTGTCCTAATCTTTCTCTGTCATAGTTCTAGAGATGCATCTGAAGAGTTAACCAAGGAGCATTTGTTGTGAGAGAGAAGACACAACTCCTTAATTCTAGTGCCAAGGCTTGCTCTGATAACCCATCTCTTCCAGCCTGTTGCACAATCTTCTTTATCTGATAGAGCAAGCAATGCACCCTGGTCACCCCCCTCTTTCTGCCAGCTTTCCCCTCAGTGATTTTATGCTTTTTGTGACTCTGGCTCAGAGATTACACCTGCTGGCAGCCAGCTTGCTTTGAAGTGGTAGGATGCTGAGTTTGTGCTACTCCAGGAAGAATTTAAACTTGGGGAAATGTCATTAAATGTGAACGCAAGACCTCCCTCGTGGCAGCTCGTATTTTGTGCAGCCCGGGTGCTGTCATCCTGCCGAGCTCTATGCCGAACGGTCATAAACCCCATCTTTTCCTTCTCACCTTTCATATTTGCCAACATTTGAAAACAATTTTCAAGGACACTTTGAAGTCTGTGAGGTTAATCTGTTCTCGATGTTGTCTACAGGAAACCCCCGGGAGACATATGACACTGTGTAATGCTTTCAAGATATCATCGAGGATTTTTTGTACGTTGCTACAGAATGTAATCATGTTCATAATATATAGAAACATACTGTATTAGAAATGTATAGACACAAACTATTGCTGCTAATCATTCGCAGTAACATGTGTATGTTACAGAAGAGGATGTGGCTAGCCGTACCTTCTGAAGGGGATCCACTGTGCCTACTTAACTGATTTGGCTTGGGGAAACTCGTAAGGGTGTTATCCTGGCAGCCTCCTGCTCTTCACCCTATAACCCTTATACAGGGATCTGGACTCCACTGCAGGGGAACCACCAGGCTGCTACCTCCTGGAATAGTCTGAGTTCAGAGGCCATTGATCCACAGGGGAAGCACTGAGAGGTCAGGAGAAACCATACTCAGGAACAGGCAGAGGTCAAGGCAGGGAGCAAAAAGTCAAATCCAGAGACAGGCAGAGGTCTGTACGCGGATAGGCAAACCAAGACAATTGCACACCTTAGCAGGACACAAGCCAACTAGAACCTATTGCTCAGAGACCCTCCCTTAGGGGAAGCTGTCCTAAATACCATAAGATGACCAGCCATTGGTTGGTGAAGACTCAGGTGTGTGCTCTGGAATTTTAAGAGCCAACAGACGTTTGCGACCTAAGGGCAGCAGAGGAGTGGGCCTCAGGAAACTGATCAGGGCTACACCAGAGGCCATGCCTACCAGGAGACATCAGCAGGATTCCTCAGACAAGAACCGGTGGGGGAACAGAATAAGAGAAACAAGTGAGTACTCCAGGGGGAAGTGAGATGGTGGTGGGCATGGACCGTCGGTATAATAGTGTGACACGTAATAGAAGGAGTTACTGACAATTTCTAATCATTTCCAGAAACACTTACCTACTGAGTATATTTTAAAAGGTATATGCCTTGCCAGAGGAGGTTATATTAGTAGTGATGTAGGACCTGGATTCATACCTGGCTATAAACAAGAATAATGGAGAGATAGCCAACTCATCAGTTTCTATGGCTCCCAATGGTTTCAGTTGAGAAATGGGCCTTAGAGTAGTTCCATACCCTAAAAGTGGTTGTGTTAATGCAGTGCAAGTATAACTAGGATCCTCCAGTGGACTGGACCCCTAAAACAACAGTTCTACTATTAAAAAACCCCATTTAGAGGCGACTTTGGAGCCCATCACTCATCAATAAGGTCTATTTCCTAGGGCCCTTGTAAACAGGCCAAGGATCAGGGCAAATCCTCGTTCCTGAAAACTGGTCCTTGTAAAGGTAATGCTGATCACCTCACAAATGAGAAAAGTGGGCAATGATCGAGAACGAACATCATCTCTGTCGACTCATGTAGTAGGACCCTTATGGGTTGATTCATAAATAACCTATTAGACCTTTTTGATGGTACGTCCTGTGTGAACAATGATGACAACAAAGGTAATGATGCAACTAAAAGCATATGTGCACATGTTCTGTGTAGATTGGGGTAGACTATCCAGATCATGTCCTTTAAGGGGCCTAAAGACCTTTCTAATGTGTCTAATTGAGTTTAACACTGGAATACCCCTGTAAGTCTACCACATGAATCTCAAACATCTCATTATGGAATCTTATTACACAGCCAACATAAAATAAGTAAAAAGCCAGCAACATGGTAACAAACTGAATCACATATGGACAGAGGGTAGAGTAGAAGACCCCTGTGCAAGAACAGTATCTGTTTCTGTAACAGTATCTCATTGTAGAGCTCCCCTGTACATTACCCCTGGTATTACAATTCACCACCTTCCTGCTGGAATTTTAGCCCCCTGCATATGAAAATAGGGTTATGGAATTAAGGTTGCATTTCTGAATTTGGCCAAAACTAAGACATAAAGGGTGACTCTGTGAAGGTTACATACATCATGTATGACTATGAGGCATTACATAGTGGTTATTATAGACATAAGACATAACTAGCACTGCAGTCAATTTTCATGCTCTATCAACTTAATATTTTTTATTTTTAGTTTCTTGTATTAGGATCAAAGTGACCCATCCTAGTGCAAAGAGAGGAGAGTACAAATTATAGACAAATATGTCAGACAATGGCTTGCAGAAGACATTTCTTGATCATTTCCATCTCCAATTTTACTGCTAATGGATAATATAAAAGAGAAAAGCTACATTCTGTTCTCATCTATTCATCTCACTTAGAAAAAAACTCCCAGGCTTATACCCTTGTAAGTAGAGATCCAACAGCAAAATGAGGCCCCCAACGTGACATTTTTGGACCCCCATCTCCACAATGTATGCAAAGTACAGGAGTGCTTCATAGCGCTCTCTTTCCCCATACCAGGCAGAATGGGATTCTTTGGTAGATTCCTTTCTCTATTGTTTTATGGGAAGTTGTAGGGGCATAACTCGGGGAAAATGTCAGAGCATGTCCATAGGTGCCAGAGAAGGCGTCAAGTAGCCATTGAACCTTTGTGACTGTATTTACATAAATAGCTAAGGGTGTAAACTAAACAAGTGGGGGTTAAAGACCTCTCTGGGAGGAAGCACAATTTGGGTGTACCTAGAAGGTGGATGTAGCCCTTGGGCGGGCTGACCATAGACCTTACAGGAAAATTTCCCGGTGGGCCGATGCCCAGAGGATCGTCAGCCAGGTACAATAAGAGCTGATGTTCTCTGCATTAATTAATGTAGGAGCATCAGAAACGAATGCACCTGGCCAACGGCCACAGGTGCCCTCCTGGATTCAACAATGATACCGTTCCATACTGTGGTGTCGGCTGCAGTATTTTATGCTGCACTGTGGTAGTTGGTTCTGCTGGGGAGGTATTTTGTTCTGCACTATGGCCCTCTGTCAATTTGAACCTGCCTAAAACATGAGGCCACTTTTAGTTTTTTTTTCCAAGGCCACTTTAAGTTCCCAGTCCGCCCTTGATGGAGCCCCATCATAGCTCCTTAGCAGCCACAGGTGATGCTTTTATGGTACACTAACTCTTGGTATTGCCACCCGGAAACAATTGGTGGGCTTCACTTTCAAGCATGCACAGGTCATTATTTAGGGCCAGATTAGGCAGCTGAGGGACAGTTCCATAAGCCAAATACAGGACTAAGTCCCATCAGGACCAATGTGAGGAACCTTTCCCAAATGGCGGCCACTATTTTATATTTAAAATTCAGTATACTAGTAAGGGAAACAGGGCAGGGAGGATGAAGTTGGAGGATCACATGACCCTGGGCAGGCCCCCATCTTACAGGCTTGACCACAACGCTTTGCAAGCAGCCTGACAGCCAATTAGGAAGGAGGATATAGGCTGGTGTATTAGGCTCTGAAGCACATACGCTGTTGTGTGCTCAGCCACTGATGTGAGAGGATATGTCTACCATGTCTCTGACAGATATCTACTACAGACACAAGCCAGCCATCTTAGGGTCCCGCAGAAACAATATATCATAATAACAGCCCGGACGAAGCCAGATCACTGGCGAAACGGCGTTGGGTCAGGAGGTGGCTGAGAGATCATCACACCACTCAGGGTATGCTTATCTATTTTTTCTTTTTAATCACCAAGCCTGTTTATCCTCACATTTGCCTCCACTCCTTTGTGTTTGGGGCTTATTGTCTTGAGCTTTCTTGGTGACCAGCATCTGTGTATAACTGATTTCTGGTGTGCTGACCTCCCAGCCCCTCCTTAGGGCCTATTCCTCTCCTTTGTGTTCCACCTTTGTGCTGCCTTTTTTACAACCATGCATGTATTTTTACATTGTTAATAAAGTTTATTTATGTATTTACTACAAAGAATTTTGTGTTAATTTTTGGTTCTAGAAACAATATATAGGTACAGTAGATTGAATTACTAGGTAGAAAGTCGGGATTTATTAGTAGGGAGAGCACAGCAATGTATATTTCGCTGCATACACTGCACAATTGCACCTTTTTTCTTTACAAAAAACAGTTGCAATTTTGTTGCTGTTTATAATTCCACAATTCAGTCGAATTTAGTGCATCAATATCAGTGTACAGTGTGTTCATAGCAAAGGACATTTTATTGCGCCTGTAATTGTTACCCAAATAAATGTTGCAATTCTGCACCAAGTGCACACTTTATCTTGTTCAGAACAAGTTACTGATTATTCCTATGCTACTGTGTGTCTGTTTAAACATGGGCAGGTATCTACCCCCATTAAAGCACAAGCTTTGGACCGCTTGTTCAAGACAAGCTACAGTTTTTTTTCCCCAATTACACCATCTGCTTCCAATAAGCGAAAATATTTGGAAGGTTTTTAATTTAAAAAAGTATAACAAATGCAATGGTGCAGCGTGTTTCTAAACTCGCTATTTTTTAATACCGTCAACTATGTGTTTACCCAAAGATATATATGTCAGTGTCACTCTGACATTATTTACTATTGCTGTAATTAATAAAAAATATATATACTGTATATATATATATATATATATATATATATAAACAAGAGAAAGACAAGAGTCTCAGAGTGTCATATACCAATTTTCAGGCCAATTGGAGCAATTTTGATTTGGTCGGAATCAATTTGGAACTAAATCAAAGTTTTTCGCCCATTCGCTATAATTGTCACCAAAACAAATTTAAAAAAATTTGCTGATCTAGAGCGTCTGATTTAGCCTTGGATATTGCTCTGCAGACATAAGTTGTTTTATGATGACCTGTATCCTGCTGACAAGTTTTAGTTTATTTGACTTTACCCGACCCTTTTTTCGGTGTACTATAGGAGCAATCATGTGCCTGGGGCAGTGACTTCAATATTTGAAAACTGTATGATCTTTACATTACTCTGAAAATACCATGACATTTACCTTTCAATCCTATGCATTGATCACTCGGTAGATGCATTAATTATGACATAATACATTACTAACTAATGGGATTGAATGTTTCATGTGCATGGTAGACAAGGGCAATGTTTGCCTTCATGTCATTGTTTCCCATTGCAGAACCCCCATGAGACTAGAAAAGAAAGGATCCTCCCAGGAACAGCTGTAAAAAGAAGAACTCAAGATCTATGTCTCTATATACTATAGCGACAGCTGAGAAAGCAGCACTTCTAACCAACCCCAGCGTCCTGCCATCATGTTTTTTCCATTCCAAGGACATGAATGTGCTTCACAGTGTGGCGAGAAACAGGAAACACTAAACATGACATTATATAACGTATGGTATAACTCAGTCAACTGTGACGACCTAGGAGTTTGTGGTCTAGTACAATCCAAAGGGGTTCTTTGCGCAAGTCCATTTATCAGAAGACCCAACTCTAAAACCTGACTCATAACCGATAGTTACTCTAAAAAAATCTTCTCATGATGGTCCATACATCATTATTTTGGGTTAAATTCTGTCAATACGGGTCTACAAAACTATTACTGTCTAGTACTAAGCTCTTGATCGAGTGGATTTAGTTGTCCATAACTACTACCAACTCAACGAAGATCTTATCTGATGGATGTGTCTTCTCGGCTGTAACCTTGATGAAATGTGGTGACCTTCTGAATTTGAGGTCTAATACCATCCAAACGGGATGCTTACTCACGTTCATTTGTCAGAAGAGCAAACTCTAAAAATCAAGTAACTTTTTTACTTCCTCTCACATTTCTTCTCGTGATGATCCATCCATCATTATTTGTTTTTTGTTTTTCTATCAATCTGGGTCTACAAAACTATTACTGTCTTGGACTAAGCTGTTGATGGGATGGATTTAGTTGTCTATAACTACTACAAACTCAACTAAGATCTTATCTGAATGAACTGCCCTTGGATGTTTCTTGACTGTAACCTTGATGCATTATGGTGACCTTATGAATTTGAGGTCTAAAACCATCCAAAGGGGATTGTTACTCATGTTCACTTGGCAGTAGTCTTCACTCTGAAACTCAACCTAAGTTTAATTTCTCCCCAAAAAAGGTCCATTCATCTTTTATTTTTTTTACTGCAATTCATTTTAAAGCTCCTGATAAGTGTGTACTATGACTACTGTACTAACTACTCAACTAAGGTCTACCTGACTCAACCTCCATCTGATTTGTCATTCCTTCTGATGCTGGAAAGGTGTAAATTAGAGATGAGCGAATTTCAGGTTATGAAATTCGTTCACGCTTCGTTTGGTGGTAAAAGCAGAATTGGGTTATGGATTCAATTACCACGGACCATAACGCAATTCTATGATGGAATGCATCCGTCCCATTTCTGTTATGCAGGGGAGTCCTCTCCTGCATAACGGAAACGGGACGGATCTGTTTTGCAGCCCATAGACTTCTATTATGACGGAATGAATAACGGAATGCCTCTAAAGGCATTCCGTTATGCATTCCATCATAGAATTGCGTTATGGTCCGTGGTAATGGAATCCATAACGCAGTTCACCTTTTACCAGTAAATGAAGCACGAACGAATTTCAAAATATGACATTCGCTCATCTCTAGTTGTAATAGCTAAAGATTGGGGATTATATGTGAACATTCTCACAGTGTAGCCAGCTGCCTACTTTAGGCTAAATAACATTCACATAATTTATACCTTCTATATAAAGACATCTTTTACCATTTGGAATATGAGGGAAAAATCCCTCATATAAATGCGTGTTGATTATTTTGCTCATTAGGTCACTGCAGGGAGCAATGATTGATCAGATTCTGGTTATAATATAATTCCATATTGATTATTGTATCCAAGAGTGAAAGGTTAATATTTGTCATTAGAGTCCATTATTCTCTGGTGTTTTATGCCACTGCTTATTGCAATCATTTCCATTGCATTGTCCATCTATTTCTGTTTGGTTACCACCTTTCTTGTGTTCAGCAGGGCTCCATGATATTGGAACAGATGATGTGCGTTGTATCTTCATACCTCAACTGCGGGCTATGCATTGGTTTAGATACATAAGTAATACATTAAATCACAGACTATAAACACTTTTAGGGGCAATTTTTTTATGACTGCATTTTACTCATTTTGGGCTAAAAATATATGTTTTTAAAGTTAGTCTTAATTAAGCATTTGCAGCAATTTTTGTCCTACAGAGTTAAGTATCAGTCTATCTGCAGACATGTTTCTATTCACTCATTAGCTAAATTATTATCAAACTGATAAGAATATAATTTAAATGAGTGTTTATGAGCTGTCAGGAATTCTGAGATAAGGGCTATACATCCAGCCCTAGAACTGCAACGTGTTGGGACTCATTGTCAAACAGAAAGTAACAGTCTGAGGATAGACTTAAATTTTTGCTTTCTTTTTACTTCTGTAGTTTTAGCCATGGTGACGTGTACCTGTGCATTTACTTTATTTTGCAGGAGGTGCTGATTCACTTTTATCTTTCAGCTCCCATTGAAGTGAATATGAGCAGAGCTGCAGTAACCCTGCATGGCCACTACACTTTGAACGGAGCTGTGCTTCCTGTTCCATTCACAGTCCTAGATCCATCTGCGGAGACTGCAGGGAACAGCTGATCGGTGGGGATGTGGTGTGTCAGACCCTCAACAATCAGATATTAAAGGGGTTGGCCACTTTCTTGCTACTTGTGACCAATGTGTATGTAAGATGACTATATGGCAATTACTAATATAGCCTGTGCCGTTTGTTATATTTCATAACCCATGTCTCCTTGTTAGGCAAATGTTCTGTGCGGTACACATTCAAGTCCTGTCCATAAAATAGGCCCCTGATGGAGGGTCATGTTACCAGACAAATAACCTCCATGTGCAAGTGCAAGTTCAGATGTCAGGTTCAGTGCATTTGAACAGAGGAGACATCACATGGAGGTGATTTGCCTGGTCACATGTCCCTCCATCAGCAGCCATTTTATGGACAAGACCTCTGTGTGGACAACACAAAAGAGGGAGGATACCTGATGCAATATAGAAAATGGCGCAGAATTTCAACAAAAACCATATTATTAAGTGTCATCTTACAGATACATAGGTCAACAGTAACCAGAAAGTGGCCAACCCCTTTAAAGATGGATCATGAGCATAGGTCATCAATATCAGGAGCCTGGAAATCCCTTTCATTTTGAACATCCTTATGCTTCGTTGTACATAAGTAGCATAGGTGGGACAAGTCTTTTGGGGTTTCAGAATGGCACCTAATACTCCCAGTCTCAAGAGTGCAACATGTCAAACAGACATTCATTCATCTAATTGCCCCTGCCCCCTTCTCCTCTGCATTATTATTTATGATAAATCCTCCCAAGTTCCCTATACCTCCATCCACTCCATACATTTGTAGCACTCATAGCAGGGTAGGTTGGTCACCCTATCATATCAGTAGATATCAGATCTCTAATATATACTGCTGCCTGATGCTCATTCTCTTGGATAAGTCTAGCTTAGAGATAAGGGAATTTCCCAAAATTTGTTTCTGGTCCGATTTGTCAGAATTGGCCAAAAAATTCTATCTGGGTATGAATCATTTCTACTCTAATGAAAATTACTTTATTATTAAATGTCTGGAAGATCTCTCTCTCCAAAAATTCTCCCAAATGGAATCTCAAGGAATTCTCAAGGAATTCTAATTCTAATGAATCAAAATTTTGATTCTATAGTTAATGGCTAGTCTAGCTCTAAAGCTAGGGTCTCAATGGACACAAACACCTATCAGCTGGTCAGACAGAACATCTAATTGGTTGTACAAAAAATTAAATAACCTAGCACTGTTTTTATATCTACAAATTGTGTGGCTCCCACGGCAATGGAGCCCTATGTAAAAGCTTACTGTGCCTATACTATCTTGATCAAAATTAGTAGACACAAAGTCATAAGACAATCTCAAAATGGCTGAGGTTTTGAGACCAACTCAAAAAAGCTAATTTGAATATCTTCCACATTAAGGAGCAGTGGTCATGTCTTGGCGGAGGACAAATGATCTTTTTACCCTCATGCGGAGACAATGAGAGTCTTCCACTTCATATTTCAGTTATCAGTCAGTGCATTACATGTTTACCACAACTGTACATGTAGATTTACATGCAGAGCCTGGTTCCTTGCCCCGGAATCATGTTGCGTTGCATTCACCCCCAGAAAAAAAATGACTACACTACATTATGTAGTTTAGAAATGTAATGGATCAATACTTCGGTGACCTCTATATTTTTTCAGTCTAAGTAAACATGAAGATACAATCTTCCCAGAGTCTGGAGACTCATTTAAGGATGAATGATTGGCACTGGGAATTTATAATGACTTCAGTTACTTGAGAAAATTTCCAGGATACAAAATACTGTACATCCATCAGAACCATGGGACAGAGCTCAATATGAAGGGATGGGGTCATATGTACCTACGTTATTAGAGATTTGTCTTCCTCCATAGAATTATGGTATATTCTCGGTAAATATGACCAAGGAGACCAATCTCCCAAAGAAAAATAGGTATAAGATAAATTCATACATGATAAACTCGATTGAATATCCTGAGTAGTGTCTTCAGACATGGATGTCACAAAAACAGAACAAAAACATGAACATTACAGAGATGTATCATTTAATATTACATTGCTTTCCTAAAAGAGGTTCAATCAATGGAACGTAGAACATCTCTACATTGGATAGCTTTAGGCATTTGCTGTATTGAGAGAAGAAGAGAACAAACCCTAGAGATCTTTGGCATTCCATCTGACCAAATGGGTCTGTTTGGTCCCGAAACAGGTGGCTACATCATCCTCCAAAAGAACCAAAGTCGGAGAAGAAGTTCCTGGTACTATCTAAGTAGGATTTCATGTACAGTACCCACAAAATCATAGCCAAGATACTTGGAGACATGTTTGACAACTTAGATGTTCTATGATTATGTGAATAATTCAAAATGGACAAAAAAAATAACTACATTTGGAGGTGACAGTTTTTACAAGGTTGTAAATTTTGTTTTCTGAGGGCAAATCTGTTGTCCAACCACTTCTATGTGCTCAGAGTCACACATGACCTCTGGAAAAAAAAAAAAGTTGAACCTATTTTTCCAGTAAACAAGATGTATGAGCTCCATACATCACAAATACAGAAGTGGCCTACATACCTATCTTCTATCCAAAACACAGTACAGCAGAATGTGTACATGTGTGAATACAACAAAAAACAACTTTCTATTTCAGCCCATGATTTGTCACCAGGGGTGGTCTGAAGTAAGAGCTTAAGTGAGAGGATATCAACATGTCCATTAACATGTCTGCAGTCATTGGGCTCCATCTATTTCTGATTACTTAGAACTGTCTATTTGCTTCAAATCAAATCTTTATGTTGGAATGTTTTGTTCTAAGCACAATGCAGTTCACTTGTCAAGAGAGCGCCAAATAATCATCTAATTGTCTACTGCACTTGGCTCTTGGAGCTAAACATATGGTCTTTATATGCAACTTCAGCTACTTTTTCTGTCAGCAAGATACCACAAAAATAGAGATTTAATCAAATCTGAAACTTTTTCGATACCAGATGATTACATTTTTATGCTGGGAAGATACTATTTGAAATTGATATTAGTATAATATTTAAGCAGTGATTTATACTAAAGAGCCACTCACTCTGGCAGGAGACATCTCACAAAGTTGTATGGGTGGGAGCCGAGCCAGATGCCTTTGAGGCTACCTCTCCGTTAAAATCATTTTGAGACCTAAGAGTGAAAGCTCTCAGCAGCTGAACCCAGACATACCCATAGCTGAACCCAGACATACCCATAATTTCACCCAGGCAGCCCCCCCTGACATGAGCATCGGAGCAGTTTATGCAGGATCGCGCAGGGCAAGGGCTCTTTTATTTACTATGTCGTCACTGGCTCTGATGGGGGGGGGCCTTTAGCGCTGCCCTAGCCGTTTTAGAGGCTAGGGCAGCGCCAAAGCCCACCCATCAGTGCTGGTGACGTCACTGGGCTCACTGCTGGGTGGAAGCCTCCGCCTGGCAGCCCGAAGGAGAGCCCTGTTCGTCACCGGAACTCCACGAAATGCCTTTGTCCTGTGCGATTCAGCGCAGGGCAAAGGAGAGCATGGGAGCATGAACTGCTCCGATGCTCTTGTTCGGGGGGGCCGCATCTGTGAAATTCTGGGTATGTCCGGGTTCAGCTCTGAACCCAGACAACCTCTTTAAGCCATGTCTAAATGCCAGCATTAACAGGAGCAATGCAAACCGCCTATCTTCATCTCTTCAGTTCTACAAGTTGAAGGACAATCTCTTACTGCAGCTATGACAGATGTTAATATGAGAATCTAAATATTTGGAAACAGAGAAGATGTTGCAGTTACAATATTTTTTGTTCCCCTTTCTAGCCAGTGCTATAGTTTGCATCATGCTTTGAGATCATGACTTTTTTTTACTTATATTGGCCTGAGGTCTTTTAGGGCAGTGTTTAGTTAGGCATTATACACTTTTGTGCTAGCATTTCAAGCGTTTAAATTACTAATGTCCAGTATATATAAAGGAAGGAACAAATGACAGGTCTAGAAACAGTATAAGGAACCTTTAAATACATTTCTTTGGTGACTTCAAATGAACTTACTGTTATTCTTCTACAGAGTATCTACTTTATGGTAAAACATGTCTACAAGTGCCCCATTCAAGTGTTTAATAAAGGGGTAACGTCAAGGCATTGGTTACATTGGATACCATAAAAGACTAGGCTCCCTAAGACTCCATCATCCCATGGGACCTTGGATCATATGATTCCAGCCTTCGAATGTGTGTCCTCCAGCTGTCCTTTTTGCTTCTTCATACTGAATTGATGTCCTGTCATGTATCCTCCTGGTACTATCCACAGTGAGGTCAACTATAACACTGTAAATGCTTCAATTAGCATTTTACCTATTTTGCGCATTAATTATATCTCTACATGGAATGCTAGATAATGTTCTATGATAAGCCTTATTGTATCTTTTTAGCTATTGGCCCAAAGGTATCCCAGAGATGGATAGGTTATTGTTGAGATTTATCATATATTTTGGTTGGCTTGGTAGTCTACCTACTTGACTTTCTTTGCCTAATTAGGTGCCAGAGGTATCATCCTCTCCAATCACAAACTTGCCCCTCCTTTAAGGATCTCCAGTCCAGGATACTTTGTGCATAATTCCATTAAGCTTGGGTACTATCATCATTTCAGACAAATGCACTGATATGTACAAAATCTGTGTTTCATTTCTAGGTTCCAGAAGGTGCCTCATGGTGGTCACATACATCTCCTTACTCCATAGGTTTTCTGTTCCTGGAATGGATGAGCATGTCATTTCCAGGAATAGCATAGGGGTGTTCAGTCGACAGTGCTGTAATCCTGTGGCCGAAATCCTCCCTCATCTATTAGCGCATGCACAGCGTAGACTCAACACATGCACCGGGAGATGGTGAAGGATGCTGTCCTTAAGATTACAGCCCTGTCCACCGCACTGCCTCTATTCTGTCCCTGGAAATGACATGCCTGTCCATACCAGTGACAGAAAACTTAAGGTGGTGGTACTATATCCACAGGAGTTGCAACCCTTAGCTGGTCACAGGCAGTAATTCAGATGGAGGACTTGGAGAGATCAGGAAAGGTTGGCTCCACCGTTCAAGCCACAATTTGGTCAGGGCAAAGCATAGGTTGCTGATGGGGCATGTGTCCTGGGTGAAGCATGTGTAAAGAGGGTATCAACAAGCTTTGGCCAGGGTATTTAGGCACTGGGCTTGGGACCAAAACTGATTTGCTGCCCTGGGTGAAGGAAAGGCTAGCTATAACTATTTTATTTCTGGCAGAACTAGGCACATTGGGGCAGATTTATAGATGCTGGTTCAGTCTCAGGCCCCTTCCCTTACAGTAAGCCTATTGCATACATTAGACCTCACAGTCCACAGTCCAATATAACTGCTGCTCATTGGCTTCTGTCTGTTTCATTGTACAACCTTTTTATTGCTTCTTTTTCCTACTAATTGCGACCAGTGTTGGACTGTTGCTCCCCCATTTCCCTATAGCTAATGATTAATATCTTAGCAAGTGAATGCCAGGGTTTGGGAAGCTCTTACCTCCAGCAACCATACTTTTCCATGCGCTGGGTTTATTTTTGGTAATCCTATCAATTTTCTACTGTGTAGAAGAAAAACATATTGCATTCAATTAAAGATATTCAAATAAACAGTATTGGTCTCTCTCAGTAGCTCATACAGTAGATGATGGCCCAGAGGGCCCTGCCCATATATGATGTCCGTATGCCGTAATAGAACATATGGAAGGGGTTGTCTTCATAACAGAACTTCTTTAAAGTGTTTTTTGTTTTGTTTTGTGCAGACTACTCACTTACCTGTGGAATATACACAGTTAAAGGCACACATGTGGACACACTGTACAGTGATTGTTGTCCACCTTACAATAACCATCAGTTCTTTCCATTCATTCCCCATCAAAAATTTACTAACCAATGCGAAGCATTTCTATGGACACCAAACATTTTCTTACGACCATGTTAATAACAAAGCCATCCTTTGTGTTGTAGTTATGTTGAGAACAGTTGCTCCGTCTTTCTTTTCGGATTCTTCAGCCTGAGAAAAACATTTGGTGGGAATTGCTGCCATAATTCATAAATCACTAATACGTTCTGCTTGTCAGGCTTAACCTAAGCAGCAGCTAGGGAAGATGTGTATTATCTAAAAAAGTTTAACCTCCTCAATTTGAGCTGTCCCAGCTGGAATAAATTGGGGACTTTAAGAGTCAGCAGATATAAGTGAAAGATTTCAGAAGTTTTGATTCCAAGCTCTTCGAGATGAACATTACATTTTCAGGAGCACATTCCAATCTTATGCTGTGAAAAGCTATTTTACATTTCGTGGACCATTGAATCTGCTGCGGCATTTTCTATTATGTCAATCCATGACATCCATATGCATTAATAGGTGGAAGTGGCCCCTTGCTTACAGATGTACAAATTACACATTTGGCATGTCCGCCTTTGTCATGCTTGAGTTAGTCAAAAAGCCTAAAAAGCCATCCTGCTTTTCCAAACCCTTCTCAGTGCTGGATGTCATAAATACCAAGAAAACCAAGCTCCAGCTCTGGAGAGAGACAACCATATTTCCTCTCAGTCATTTCCAGGAGAAGTGCTATATCTAATACTGGGCAATGGTGCCACTTTTGAAGGAGTAAGAAAATCCAATGGTGTCAGCCAGTGCCTACTACATTTGATTTGACTGAGATAGTTTGTTATATATTGGAAAAGAAAGTATAAATCTTCTGGGTGCCTAATTTAAGGTGCCCACTGTATTATGGTCTTTTTATTTTTATGGTCTGAGACCCAGAGGAATCATGGTCAAGAAGCTGGTGATCTGCACCTACTCATAGAGTAGATTTTAAGCAGTGAAGTGGAATCATAATATTTCTCCTTGTAGAGAGCACCTAGTAGATGTGAGGAGTCTCACAGGCCATGCTATGCTCCTCTTATAGAATAGCAACCTTCCAACTGGTGGAACCAAAAGCATATCCTTATTTTTATTGTGTGTGTGAAGACAGCTAATGTAGCATCATATTGTACTATGAAACACAACAGATGTTCAGGAAGCTGCCAGAGCAAGTCAATGATCTAGAGATGCTAAAAGGTCAATAAACTAATTTAATTAAGTGTTGAAGTAATTTTTCAACATACAACATGCCAACACATATCGACCACTAGCACTATCGACTGCTTTGAATGTAAGGTACCATGCCAGAAGCTGAAGCAATGTTTGTTGTTGCCTCTTTGGCAAAAACAATGGCAGGACCCCCCACCCTCCTCCACAGCAGTGCCATATAATTTATGACTAGCTTAAGATGGCCATAGACATCAGACTTTGTTGGCATCCCTTGGAACCGAACCTGAGTTCGGGAAATGTTTTCTTACAGTAGAAATAAATTTTTGAAGTTATTATGCGAAGTCTCGCGAGACTTCACGAAGTAATAACAGAGCCAATACATTCTAATACTGTACTCCGTACAGTATTGAAACAAAGTTTTATGCAAATCGACTTCAGATGTTTCATCCGAAATCAATTCGCTCATCCCTATTACTGATGTCAACATGATCTGGCAATGTTGAAGTGTATTAAATTGTCTGAAAGGGCTGAAGGGAGATTGCTAAAGAACTCTCATTGATAGAGGCCCCTATGCAACTGTTTCTTTTACCATCCCATAAACATGGAATATGTTTGGTGATTCCTTGGAGTCATATTATGAAGACAAGTGTTGTGCATATGCCCTATTAAGGCATAGAAATGGACATCATACAGGTGGGTCTTGGTATTAGGGGAATGGATGCATGATCACCCAGGCTACTGCATTATGCAGAGGGTGATTCCCAACCTTTTTACCATTGGAGAACTCCTGAGGAATAGTTCCATCTCTCAGGAAGCCAAACACCTACCTAATGCAAAAGTGACAGCTCTTGTTGTTCCTGTCTTCTAGGACAATGTTTCTCAATGTGATGGCAAAGGAGAAATGGAACGGCTCTTAAAAAATGGGGATGTGTCAGAGGTAGCTGAGATCCTGAGCCTGATAAAATAATTTATTTTACACAGCTTTTGAATTATAGGAGTGTCCTGTATGTCTGTAAGTGTATTTTCCCCTCCCTATCTGTTCTGTGAGTTTCAGAGCTTAAAACAAACATAGTGGAAAGTAAAGGAAAGGACATCACAGCAGTACAGTGGTGGCAGATTCCACAGAAGGAAGACGGTCCCTGCTTGTGAGAGAAATGCATCAAGCTGTGCAGCTGAAACAAAGAAAAGACATTAGGGAAGCCCAAAAAAGTTAGGATTGTACAAAGCCACAGTCATTATGCAAACTTTCTTTGAAAACTCACCTACGCTTTAAACACGACATCATCACGACACATCAAGAATACCCAGCAATGTTCTACATTACATCGTACCCTCAAATCTCAGGTGCTTAGCTTTGGAATGAGAAATGTTTAAATTTATGGATCTTATGTGATGCAGCTGATGTTACTGGATTTACCTGCGGTGTTACAGAGATATCAACTCAATTTAAGCAAATACACCTTTAAGCCACACTGAAATATCTGCAAGCATTTCTGAAACTTCAAACTGTGAAGTAATGAGATGCTGTGCTGTATGTGATTAACTCTAAGTATGAGGAACGCAGCTGTGTGAGTGAAACGGTTAGTCAGCAATCTGGTGCCTAACGTTTATTGGTACAGTTGCTGCTAAAGGAAATCAGCAATCTGCAGTTTAGGCTTTCTGTGGATAAGGTATGACTGGTTGTAAGCCTATCACATTATACTAGGTAACTCTTCTGATTAACTCATAGACTGTCCGGCCATGAAATACGGAAACACGTCTCAAGAAGCACGTCTCGAATCCTTATCATTAAGACTCCGACAGAGTGAACTTTAGATGTACGGATGTATAGTAGGTGATAAAAACTCACCATTACAAGCAGCTAAAAGCAACTGTGGGAATTCTCAGTGTGTTGGCATGATGGAAGAACAAAATGACTAATTTCATAATCACAGTGCCCTCAGAGAGCTAGAGTAGGGATTAAGACAGGGCTAAAGAATTAAAGTCAAACTTCCGACTCAATTCTTCTACCTTTCCATAGTTCCATCCATCTTCAACTCCTCTATAAATGGCTCATGCCTAATAACTCACAATAACACATTTGCTGTTGTAAAATCATGGTAGCATCAGGTTTTTTAACACTTTCATCACCATCATGAAATATTTTTATTATTAAAGCATTGTTGGAGTCAGTAGGTTTCCACAGACTCCATTGAGCAGTCATCTGACAGCATAAAGGAAGGGGCACTCGACTTTGGCCAAACCGTATTATTGTTCCAGGCTTTACCTGGCTGTAAATCTTGAAGTTTCCACACTCCAACGAGACAAAAAGTCAAAGGAATGTATTCAATTTTGTATTCTCCTAAAACAATCTGTGACAAAGATACTGACTGGCTATACAGACAAGGAAGGCAATTTCCCAGACATCACTGGGGATAAGGCACTGGATATTATGACTAAAGGATCACTAGTTATAGGACATTGCACCACTAGATCTCCTCAAAAAGGACACTTTCTGACCAGGTCCCTAGAGACACTTGTTTGTTGGATTACCTAGGACTGGACAGCTACCAGGACCATCCATCAGATGACCATGAAATACACATAAGCAATATCAAGAGGCAATGAATGCTATCTCATTGGCAGTAGTGTACAACATGGAGACCCTTTACTCAAGAAAGAAGGGTCTGGTGTTTGCTCCATCCACAAAGCTCTTTCTTCCTTGACCAATTCACCATTGTTTTTTTTTTTTGTGAATGCAGATTCCCCAATGAGTGAAGATGTAAAATGCATCTCACTACCTTGTAGCACATGGAATGAGACCAACCAGGACTAGCCTGCCTCTTTCCAGAGGCGAGAAACTATATTTTATTTGAGAGTTGAATCAACATGAAATATACCACTGGATCACCGGGACCGGGTTTACCAGGGATGTGCCCTCTCTATTTTAAAGGGTGTCCATGGTCTAAGTTGGCAACAATGTGTAACATTTGCTATTGGCATGTGCCAACAAACCTGAGATAGACTGAACTAAATATAACCAGATGGGCTAATTTGGGACCACACACAGCAATAATGGGCAAATTGCACAATTACCTGAGCTTTTTTTTACCCTTTGCACAGTTGAACTGAGTTGAAAATCATCCACAAAAATTTTAACTGTCCAAATAAATTTGGATAGAATTAGGACAGTATCAACAATATCAAGACCACCTTGACTTCTGTGTAGAATATTCCGAACCCTTCATAAATTCGTCCCAGGATGTCCCGTCTCCTGCAATCTGCTAATATGATTTGGTTGCATTGTCCTATGAGTCAAGCACTTCTGAAATGACTTTTTGTGAAGTAAGTAGTTGTCGTAGCCGTCTTTGGTTTGGTCTTGAGCTGGATTTGTCTTGGTAGGAATAGAACAAAGCACTTTTACTGCCATTTGTATTCATATGTGAAGCGCACCGCAGCTTTCTGCGGTGCAATTTATCAAGGGAGACAGAATCAGACATTATCAGAGAAACATTAGGCTGCAGGATTTTTCCTTATAGACTGGAAGAGATATGCCCTCCTTAGATGTAATGATAATGGTATAAAAAAATAATCCCTAAAGAGCTCTTGGACAGGGATGAGTAAAGGGACTGTTCGGCCTAGGAGCAGACAAAACCAATAGTTGGAACTTGTTCCCAATTTAAACAAAAACTCACCTGTCCACAGTACTGCTGTTCCAGCACTGCTGCCTCATTCCAGGCCTCAAATGGCTTGGCCCTGTGACCAATGCTGCCAATCACTGGCTTCACTAGAACGGCACATCGTTAGCACCTCACACATGCTGTTCTAGGACATGTGACAGCTGAGGACAGAGATTAGCTGCAGAAGCCATGGTACCAAGCCATGTGGTAGTGTATTTTTTTATTTTTAGGTTCCAACCATTGGGTTTGTAAGCTCCTAGGCTGGAGCCCTTTAAGGTAGCCACACACATTAGACAGCTGTTGTCCAAAGGGCCGTCTGACTGATAACTGCTCCCCCTGAATCCACCATAAACATGCACAGCATCCATGAAGCCACAGGTGAGGCCATCATTGTATGTATATATTTGGCTATTAATTTTGAGCACCTCTGAACGAAAGTTCATATCAAGGTGTCACAGACTGGCTAGGTATTGCTGCTACAAACATTATGAGTGGGTTTTGACAGTGGGTAAGGTCAGATATATTCTGGGGATCTATGCCACCAGGGATAATACTAGGATTTGCAACCAGTTGACCAATTCAACCATGGTCATACATTTTGGTGGTGTATCTCCTGGACTAAGAAGCAACATAGAAAATATAGATGTAAATGCATGAAGTTGCCCAAAAAGGAGTTTGGTGGAGAAAAGAAGAGTCACATTAATGCAGAGACTGATGGTTTCCTAACTATATAGGTACTGGTAGAGTTTGGTCATGGATCAGCTGGAGAGGACAATGCATGACTTAATCTTACTAGCCGAGCTATACGTGTTTGTGTATGGGGATGAGTGAGAATAGCTCTTAACTGAACAAGCCTTTGACCAACAGCAACTGAAGATGTATTGGCTGGTTCTGCTTTTGGTGGGACCGCCCAACTATCCCTCGACAGAGGATGTTTCGGGAAAGAATCGAACATGTTAAATTTAAACGCTTGAGATAAGTTGCCACCAAAGGTATCTAATGAAGGCTTACTATACTCCCACCTGCCCATTGTGAACACACGCATGCTTGACTGAGCCAAATTGGAAAGAATAGCTGCCTGTACACCATTAGTCATTTGTCCAACAGTTATTGAGTGTATTTAGGCACCACATAAGGAGACGACAATATTATAATAGAATGTGGGCCAGGTTAAGATTTTGCATTGGAGCCCAGAAGCTACAAGTCCTGCCGTTGCCACCATACATGGTTTTGCATAATGCAGGAGTGGAACGTCAAATAGATTTTTACGGGTTAACAGAATGTGGAACATTAGGCAATTTTTAGTTTCAGTCTCTCATCAAGTTACAGTAATTACATATAATAGAATTTTACAAGGCACTGTAGATGCTGGTCATGTTATGTCAATGTTCAGTGAGTCTCACGGTGAGTCTAATGTCAATTTCAGATTATAGTCATAACCTTGCATAAAATAGGTTGCCGTCCTAAAAATTTATGGAAAATCAAGATATTTATGATTAGTCATAAATAATCTGTTTATGATGCCTGTTGAGCAGTCCAGCCTGTCTGACTACATATGATCAAAACTGGTTTCTCCTTAAAAAACTTGACCTAAAGGCAAACTTACAAATACTTTTACATTTTGTAAAGTAAGTAAACTGGGTTATAAGTTTGTAACATCCTATGAAGGACAAATGAAAAGGGTTTAGTACTTGGTAATTTTCCTCTACCCCTTTGGAGCTCAGTGGTGAATTGGCAAATGGAATCCCTCTCACTCCAAAGTTAGGCTCTGTTTACACCATCGAAACATTTGTGGTATATCGATAATTGTCAGATAGAGGTGGGTCCCACTTCTGGGACCTTCTCGCGAATGGGGCCTCTGAAGTGAAGGGAGAGCAACTGTGCATGTATGGCCACCCTCCATCCACCACTAAGTGAGTGCTGAAAATATATGATCTCTGGCTTGGCTATTTCCGGCAGTCCCATAGCGGTGAATGGATCGGTGGCCGGGTTTGTGTGCCTTGCTATTCATTTACTACTGTAGGGGAAACAGGTGAGTATGTAATGTTTTTTTTTTTGTTTTTTTTAGGATTCATGTATTTTTAAATGTGTATCTTACTCATATTGCATGGTCTGAACCAACAAGTGGATCACATTGTGTCTGCCTGGCTTAGGTCATCATGTTCTTCTGTAGGCCAAGGTGGTCACCTTCAATAGTACATAATTACAGATGACATCATAAGTACTTCCTTCACCCTACATATTGGGTGATGGTTGAACTTGCCATATCTAAGCACTAAGACTTTTTGGGTGGGGCAGAATAGGTGACCAAGCAGGTGTCTCTCAACCTTCCCTATAAAAGAACCACATGAAGGATGCAAAACTCTACCTTGAAAGTCTTATAATTAGATAATACATACAAATTACCATGGGCTATAATAGTAATATATTACTAAATAGCAGTACTCTTCCATTTTTTTTTTTTTTTGCATGTCGCTCAGTCCCAATTTAACCCTTGGATTGCTGAAAGGAGCTGTTCCCGGAAGGGGTTTATAACGAAATGTTCACATAAATAGTGGTATGAGCTAATCATCCATCAAAAATAAACATAACATATTGTTACACAAGTAATCCACCGAATCTTGAGGTCAGGGATAGTATTTATCTTGGGTTACATAAATGCATCATTGATTTTAGCATAGATAAAAAGTTATGTGTTACATGGGACACGTAGGCACATAAGTCAACCTAATAATGTTGGTGTCATGAAGTAAGTAAAAGTAGAATTGCCCTTTAAATTGAATCTGTCAGCAGTTTTTATTGGTGCAAATGCTGACAGACATAGGTAGGGGCAGGGAACAGGAGGTAATACATATCTCTGTCCCCACTTTTAGGCAATGGAGTGCTGTAAAATGTAACTTTGAATTTTGTGGGCGTCACTCCTGCAAGTATATCGTAAGTAGAAACATAGAATGTGTCGGCAGATAAGAACCATTTGGCCCATCTAGTCTGCCCAATATACTGAATACTATGAATAGTCCCTGGCCCTATCTTATATGAGTGTATCGGGGGCAGGCCCATAGGCTTCAGTACTTCACAGGCCCTCACCTCTGCTGTAGTGGTCTCTTGGTTTGATGCTACAAAGTTATTTTCAAAGCACTCTATTGGTTAAAAGCATGGACAGAACTATATATTACCTCCTGTCCCCTGCCAATATAGCCTAAGTCTGTCAGCAGTTTTGTATTGACAAAACTGCTGACAGACTCCATGAAAACATATGGTAAACACTGAACCGCTAAAGCCTAAAACTGTCACGGCAGACAGGATCTCAGATACACAGATAAATAAACAAGTTTCTAGGCGAGAAGCTGGGGATAAGGTCACCTCCTAGCAAATCCCTAACAGCTCTCCCTATACTGCTATGCCCACATTCAGACCCTAAAGTTGAGAATAATGTGTCCTCGTGCCTGGGCTGAAAATACCCTAGAATCCCTAAGATGGTGAAAGGGGAAAGGGGCAGCCTGCTCCCTCAGAACCTGGAGGGGACAGACGTCACTCAAACAGCCTAGACAGCAAACAAACATCAGAAACCAAACTTATCTTATCTGAGCCGGAACAGCGCCAATCCTTCCTTCCTTGCTTCCAAAGCCAGACTGATGCTATAACCCGCACGGAACACTGGAAGTAAGAGCAATTTAAACCAATGATCCCACACCGTGCACCTGAAGGGAGGCTGATCTAGCACGACTCCAAAACAAAAAACTAAACACGTGCTGCCAATCTGGCAGACCTCCGCACATAGTCAGAGCAGGGCATGACAAAAACTGGCCATACAAATCAGATAAATGTTTGCCTAATCCACCAATTTGATGACCATCTAATGTGTATGGGGGCCATCTGACTCTTCCCCCGATGACTGATGGAGTTAAATTGCCGAATCCTTTCGTTCTTGGAGAGATAAGCATCTGGCAGATGGGCCTGGCAGTATCTTTCTCCCCCACTCTGTTCAGGGATGCTCAGTAGAGTGTTCATGTGTAGAGAGGAGGGAATCAATTCTAAACAAATTGGATTTCACCTGAATTTTGTAACATCTTCAGGCCAATTGGAGCATTATCGATTCAAGCAGAATTAATTTTAACCCATATCGAATCAGTTGACCGATTTGGCCATATTCAACCAACAACAAATTTCAAGAGATTCGTTCATCTCTATACATGTGTATTGATGGGTCGGGAGAGATAGCTGTTGGTAGAGCAACTGTTCCTCCTGACATTCCATAAACATAAAATAGTCACTGTATTCTACTGACTCTCTCATGTGTATAGGCACCTTTAAAGGCTATAGAGAAGAGATTATTGAATTAATTCTAAATTAAGGGATTTGTCACAAATTTCATAAAAAATCTTTTACCAAATGAATTCGAAACTTTGGCGATTCGCTATGGACCAATCATGCAAAATGACGCCTGCCAGTTTGCTGTTAAAGTGCCAGGGAAACAGGGCAGGGAGGATGTAACACATGACCCTGGGCTTTCCCACAATGCGTTGCAGCACTAATACTATTGTGAGCTATGCCAATGATGTGAGACATCTTAGGGTCTTGCAGGGACAATGTAGGGATATATTTAGTTAGGTAGATTGATCTACTAGATAGAAAGTCAGGTTATCAGTAGGGAGACCATAGGGGCAGTGTACTGTGTCTTACAGTGAGGGCAGCTGCTGGAGCTCTTCATGTGCACTGCAGACACAAAGATCTTTTTGTTCTGTGCATATGCCCAGCTCCCCCCCCCAAAAACAAATATATGTTACAAGGCTTCTTTAGGCATGTTCCCAGCACCACCAGCAGCATATATTTCATTGCATGCGCTGCACAATTGTGCCTTTTTCGTTACAATTTTGCTATTGTTTATACCGCACAATTCACTGCATTTAACGGTGCCACTACCAGTGTGCAGTGTGTTCGTAGCAGGGGATGTTTAATTGCTCCTCTGTTAATTGCAAAAAAAAACATTGCAATTTTGCTACCATATATATTTGTGCAATTGTGTGCATTTTAGTGGGTCAGTCTCAGTGCAGTGTGTTTGTACCAAGGGATGGCTTGTTTTTTCCGATAACCCCGTGTGTGTTTTTCCGATACCCCGTGTCTGCCTCAAATAAGGGGCAATTTTTGTAATGTTTTTAATGGGGTTGTCCACTTTTTACTATTAATGACCTATCCTCAGAATGGATCATCAATATCAGATCGTCGGAGTTCTGACTCCGGCCACCCCTGCCCTTCAGCTGTTTGAATCGAAGGCAGCACTTATACCAGCGCTCCCCTCTCTGCCCTGTTTACCTGCTCGCCATAGCAGTGAATACTTTAAGTGTTTAAGTGAATACTACAGAGCCGTCCCATAGAAGTGAATAGGGACGCCATACTTGTAATTACACCTGCTCAGCACTGCAATTGTTGCGGCGAGTAGGTAAACAGAGCAGAAAAGGCAGCGCGCGGTGGTGGTGTCGGGAGTCGCCCCCCCCCCCCGCGCCGATCCGATCTGAGGGTAGGTCATCAATAGTAAAAAGCGGACAGCAAATCTGATGGCGAAGTGTGTTTGTTCACACCATCAACCATGCGTTTACCCATAGCTGTATATGTCTGTATTACTTCTCACATTATTTACTATTGCTGTCATAGCTTAAAAAATGGGGAGAGAAAAAAAGAAAATAAGGAAAATAAAGAAAAAGAGAGAAAAAATATCAGTCCTAGAATATCTTAGTGTCAAACACTAATTTTCCAGCCAGTTGGTGCACTTTTGATTCAGGTAGAAATGATTCAGGCGCAAATTAAATTTTTTGACCTATTCGTTAGAACTGGACCCAAAACGAATTTCAAGAAATTTGCTCATCTCTGCTACAGAGGCTTCTACATATACATGATCTCTATACTGACAGATATGTAGTCGTACAGCCAACAGATAAAAAGGTAGAGACGTCCTTATAGTAATATGATGATCGTTCAATATTTGTATTAGGGCTATTGATAAAGCATTGAACAATACGCCGGGACTGCTCCAACAATGGATCCTCACAATGGGAACATTATCTGATCTGGTTCCTTTTGTCCAGCATTAGGTAGGACATTGCCACCATTGTTTGCCCACACTGATAGAATTCACCAAATGGGATCAGTCAGCTCAATACAACACTTAATGATGAAGGTTAATACTGAGAATTGTCACCACGACATGGGCTTAAGGCTACTATCACACTAGCGTTTGAGTTTTCCGGTATTGCGATCCGTCATAGGGGCTCAATACCAGAAAAAAAAAACGCTTCAGTTGTGTCCCCATTGATTGTCAATGGGGACAAAACTGAACTGAACAGAACGGAGCGCTCTAAAATGCTTGTTTTTTTACCGCCATTCAGGGAAAATTGTTTCGCTACCACGAAGCACAAGGAAATGTTCCCTGTGTATCCATATTGCGTTCCTTGTGCTGCCATAGCGTGCACCATGGCACCATACTGTTCCCTACAAGCGTTGTTTTTTTGTAGAATTTGATTGTAATACGGCATCTGACGGAAAGTCTAATATGGATGTCACATATGGAGTCGGAGGTACGTGAAGGTACAATGTGGACTATATATGGCACCATATTCCGAATCATTACAGGTTTGTGTATGAGCCCTAACTTCTCCCTTGAAATTTTTTGAAATTAGAAAGCTGTCAGATCTCTCTCCCGACTCCCCCATAGACATGTCTGCTTGGCCGAATGTGTATGTGTCCTCAACAGGGAGAGGGGTGAAAGCCGCTGCTAGACCCTTCTGGTGATGTCTCCTCAAGAACAAAAGGATTGGGCATGTTGAAATCCAACTGCCTGATCTTATCTGCCATGACATCAGGCATTGGGGAAGAGTTCAGAGGCCCCTCTTATGCACATTAGACGGTCAGCCAGTCTCGCCGAAATCAGAGGATGTCTAGAGCTAGCTTAATGCATGCCAGCTAAGACTTGACTCTTGAGGAGCCCTGGTCCTCCTTGGAGAGATCCAGCTGGATGTAGGGAGTCTTGCAGGCAATGCTCCCTGGTAAAAAAAAATATGCGTTCATTGCCATATATGTTCCCAGGTTGATGTCACAGCTTCTATATGACTGCACTTAGGACTCATGCACAGCACGTTCAAGCTCTGTTATTGGAAAACTGACATTTTTACTGGTTTTCCAGTGTTTTTGGAGATTTTGTTAAGGGCTCATGGACACAAACTTATTTTTCTTCCGTTTCCGTTCCGTTTTTTTACAGGTCCATATGCGGGACCATTCATTTCAATGGGGCTTGAAAAAAAACGGAAAAGACTCAGTGTTCATTCCGTGTCCCTATGCCCATGTGTCCGTTCCGCCCAAAAAATTGAACATGGACAAGGACAGACATTGGATTACAATGGATTTGCAAAAAATAAATAAAACGGATGCAACATGGATGTCATTCTTTTTTTTTTTTTTTGGGCGGATATGTGTTTTGTGGACTGCAAAATACATACGGTCGTGTGCATGAGCCCCAAGAGGGTTATCCCAGGAAAAGTATTTCTATGCAATGACCAGAGCATTTTAAATTAAATTTTACTGCAATATACATGCAATAAAAAAATATTTTTATTTTTTTCCGTCATTTTCCGCTCTGGTAGCGCCTCCTGCTGGTTATCCTTCTGGTCCTCCTTCACATGCATTCTGAGATGGACTGACATGCTCAGTAGCTTCCCTGCTCCTTTCCTTTTGCTTCAGTACCAAGTAGTGAAGTGGTCCAGACACCTTTCATCCATTTATCCGTAAGTCTACATTCATAGAGGCATATAGCTCTATCTCTCTCTATTGTGGGGGCGTTACATACCATAAGCATCTCTCAGGGGTGCTCCTAGCCTTTCTGCTGCCTGAGGCGAAAACTGAAACGGCGCCTCTCTCTCCCCAATGCCAATTTCTTAACCTAACCCCTTCACTTCAGCCCATGGCCCTTCGGCTGCCCCCCTCTTGCCCCTACCTGGTGCTGCCTGGCCTTATTGGTGGTGCACCCCTGCATGGAAGGGACTATTTTCTATGCAGGGAAGCAAGGGGTTAACAAGAGCTTATTGCTATGCATCCCAGGAGCTACAAGTACTTGATGAGCTGCTGCCCACCCACAGAAAGGGAAGAAAGTCCTCTAGATATGTGTGTAAAAAAACGTTTACAATTTTTGAGATAACGCCTTTAAGGTCTTGCGTTTTTTCTGTGCGGATGCCATAACTTTTTGATGTTTTTTTTTTCTTTTACATGAATGAAAAAAAGATGAATCCTCTCTACCTCTCCTAGCAACCATCAGTGAAAAATGGACCGACCATCAGTGTGGTTTGGGTTTCTTTTCTCACTGACGGAAGAGATAGGACATGACAAAAGACTGCTGCGTAAATGCACCAATTGATTTTGATGTTCAGTCCGGATGACGTCTGTTTTAAAGTCAGGCGGACGTGAAAATTGTTTGTGTGCATGAGCTTTTAGAGAATAAGTACAGCATTTACATCATTAGATGGCGGCGCTATAAGTGCAACGTTTTTCCCATCTCCCCAGCACAAGGAAGGTTTAGGTTTTAACTTTGATATTTTAATGTTCATAAAGTAAAGTACACCGCAATATGTACATTCATAAAGTAAAGTACACCGCAATACGTACATTCATAAAGTAAAATACAGCAGTTCATACATGAGTCAAGTAAAATACCGCAATGTGCACATTAGTAACATAGTATATAAGGCCGAAAAAAGACATTTGTCCATCCAGTTCGGCCTGTCATCCTGCAAGTTGATCCAGAGGAAGGCAAAAAAACCCTGTGAGGTAGAAGCCAATTTTCCTCACTTTAGGGGAATAAAAAATTCCTTCCCGACGCCAATCAGGCAATCGGAATAACTCCCTGGATCCCGGACCCCTCTCTAGTAGCTATAGCCTGTAATATTATTACACTCCAGAAATACATCCAGGCCCCTCTTGAATTCCTTTATTGTACTCACCATCACCACCTCCTCAGGCAGAGAGCTCCATAGTCTCACTGCTCTTACCGTAAAGAACCCTCTTCTATGTTTGTGTACAAACCTTCTTTCCTCCAGACGCAGAGGATGTCCCCTCGTCACAGTCACAGTCCTGAGGATAAACAGATGATGGGAGAGATCTCTGTACTGACCCCTGATATATTTATACATAGTTATTAGATCTCCCGTCAGTCTTCTTTTTTCTAAAGTGAATAACCCTAATGTTGATAATCTTTCAGGGTACTGTAGTCCTCCCATTCCATTTATTACTTTAGTTGCCCTCCTCTGGACCCTCTCCAGCTCTGCTATGTCTGCCTTGTTCACAGGAGCCCAGAACTGTACACAGTACTTAATGTGTGGTCTGACTAGTGATTTGTAAAGTGGTAGGACTATGTTCTCATCACGGGCATCTATGTCCTTTTAAATGTAACCCATTATCTTATTGGCCTTGTCAGCAGCTGCCTGACACTGGTTTCTGCAGCTTAGGCTACTTTCACACTAGCGTTTGGGGCTCCGCTTGTGAGTTCCGTTTGAAGGCTCTCACAAGCGGCCCCGAACGCATCCGTCCAGCCCTAATGCATTCTAAGTGGATGCGGATCCGCTCAGAATGCATCAGTCTGGCAGCGTTTGGGATCCGCTCCGCTCAGCAGGCGGACACCCGAACGCAGCTTGCAGCGTTCGGATGTCCGCCTGGCCGTGCGGAGGCAAACGGATCCGTCCAGACTTACAATGGAAGTCAATGGGGGCGGATCCGTTTAAAGGTGACACAATATGGTGCAATTTTCAAACGGATCCGTCCCCCATTGACTTTCAATGTAAAGTCTGGACGGATCCGTCTGCGGCTACTTTCACACTTAGAATTTATTTTACAATATAATGCAGACGGATCCGCTCTGAACGCAAGTGTGAAAGTAGCCTGAGTTTGCTGTTCACTAAAATTCCTAGGTCCTTTTCCATGTCACTGTTACCGAGTGTTTTGCCATTTAGTATGTACGGGTGACTTGCATTATTCCTTCCCATGTGCATAACCTTACATTTGTCAGTGTTAAACCTCATCTGCCACTTATCTGCCCAAGCCTCCAATCTATCCAGATCCCTCTGTAGCAGTATACTGTCCTCTTCAGTGTTATTACTTTACACAGTTTAGTGTCATCTGCAAAAATCGATATTTTACTGCGCAGGCCTTCTACAAGATCATTAATAAATATATTGAAGAGAATAGGGCCCAATACTGACCCCTGAGGTACTCCACTGTGACAGTGACCCAATCTGAGTATGTCCAATTAATAACCACCCTCTGTTTTCTATCATTGAGCCAGTTACTTACCCACATACAGACGTTTTCTCCCAGTCCGAGCATTCTCATTTTATATACTAACCTTTTATGTGGTACAGCGTCAAACGCTTTGGAGAAGTCCAGATACACGACATCCATTGATTCGCTGCTGTCAAGTCTAGCACTTACCTCCTCATAGAAACTGATTAAATTAGTTTGGCATGACCGATCCCTCACAAAGCCATGCTGATATGGCGTTATTTGCTTATTTTCATTGAGGTGCTCCAATATAGCATCTCTTAGAAAACCTTCAAACAGTTTACCCACGACAGATATTAAACTTACCGGCCTATAGTTTCCAGGCTCTGTTTTTAGACCCTTTTTGAATATTGGCACCACATTTGCTATGCGCCAATCCTGTGGAACACTCCCTGTCAGTATAGAGTCCTTAAATATCAGAAATAAGATATTACTTAATTCTCTTAGGATACGGGGGTGTATGCCATCTGGTCCTGGCGATTTTTCTATTTTAATCTTTTTAAGTCGCTGTTGTACTTCTTCCTGGGTCAGACAGGGCACTTTTAATGGGGAATTTACTTTCACATTCAGCATTTCATCTGACAGTTTATTTTCCTTAGTGAATACAGTGGAGAAAAAAATATTTAATAGCTTTGCTTTCTCCTCATCGCTCTCTGTGACTCCCCCCTCATTACTCTTTAAAGGGCCGACACCTTCAGATTTATACTTTTTACTATTTATATAATTGAAGAACATTTTAGGGTTAATTTTGCTCTCTTTGGCAATTAATCTCTAGTTTGGCCGCTTTTATTTGTTTTTTACATATTTTTTTTTTTTCCTTATAGTTTTTCAGTGCTTCCGTGCTACCCTCCTGTTTTAGTGATTTAAATGCTTTCTTTTTTGTCATTTATTGCTTTCATTTTATTTATCCACATTGGTTTCTTCTTGTTCCTTAACCTTTTATTCCCATACTGTATGTACCTCTCACAATTAAGTTTTAAGGATGCTTTTAAAAATATACCATTTTGTAGCTGTATTTTTATTTTTGAGGACTTGTTAGGCCTATGGCCTCTCTTAGTTGGCTAAATTTAGCTTTTTTGAAGTTTGGTATTTTTGTTCCTCCCTGTAGAAACGCTCTTTTGAATGATAATTGGAAGGTTATTACTTTATGGTCACTATGTCCCAGGTGTCCCCCGACCTGCACATCTGTTGTTCTGTCAGGCCTATTGGTTAATACTAAGTCCAGTATGGCCGTCCCTCTAGTCGGGTCCTGAACCAGTTGGGAGAGGTAATTGTCTTTGGTTATTGCCAAGAACCTGTTTCCTTTATGAGATGTACAGGTTTCAGTTTCCCAGTCTATATCTGGGTAGTTGAAGTCCCCCATAATAACCACCTCATTATGATTTGCCGCCTTGTCTATCTTGTTTAGTAGTAAATTTTCTAAAGTAAAGTAAAATACCGCAATGTGCACATTCGTAAAGTAAAATACTGCAATGTCCATATAGGAGGATGGTACCTAAGAGTCATTTCCCCCCATGGGAGCAGCATGGAATACTGGCATATACAGTACAAGCTGAAATGGGATGGAAAACTCTCAGTGCCAGGGAATATCTGGTGCATGCACAGCTAGGGGTTAGCGGTTTATCTCTCCACTACAATATTATAGCTGATTATTCATCACTGTCTAATAACTACTTGTCATTCAGGATTCACCCAGGAACAGATAGAGCTTAAAACATCTTAGGGTACTTTCACACTAGCGTTGCTAGAATCCGACAGGCAGTTCCGTTGGCGGAACTGCCTGCCGGATCCGGAAATCCATATGCAAACGGATCGGATCGGTTAGACTTATTCATTGAAATACCAGATCCGTCTTTCCGGTATCATCCGGAATAATGGATCTGGTATTACATTTTTTAAAGCTAGAAAGAACTGTGCATGCACAGACCGGAAAACGGATCCGGCGATGCGTCAATTTCCGGAACACTTGGTACCGGATCCGGCATCAATACATTTGAATGGAAATGAATGCCGGATCCGGCAAGTGTGGTAGTGTCCTGGAATTTTGGCCGGAAAAAATACCGTACAAGGGCTGGAACGGAAGACATCCTGATGCATACTGAACGGAAGAGTTTTTTTCCGGTATTGAGACCCTTTACCGGATTTCAATACTGGAAAAGAATAATGCTAGTGTGAAAGTAGCCTTACTGGACTTTGTAAAACTTGTCAGAAAGATAGTTTCCTAATTTTAGATAGAATTTGTCCCCTTTTCATTCCTCTGTGACGAGTATTTAGTAGGGAATCGATCTTCATGCAAATCCCTAAATAGGCAAAAAGTTTTGTTGATTTGAAAATATATATGTACATTTTTCTTTTAAATGGTACGATGTCTAGATTGCCTGTTGTACTGTGAATGATCAGGTCTGGCATGCCTTAGGCTCTGTTCACACTGCCCGCGTCTAGTGTTTATTACGCAGTTATGACGGACGTGGGTAAATTCTGATCAACGCCATTAACGTTAATGTTTCGTCTAGGTTCTGATATTTTTGAACTACAAGGATAATGCTGCAGACTGTATGAGCATTGCCAAAAGGAAACGCCGGAGGCGAGGTGTGAACAGCAAAAATAAGTCCAAAGGTCTAAAACAGCTAAAAGACCAAACTGGTCACAATTCAACAAAGATCAGCGACAAAGCCATAATAAGTCTTGGACAGAACTGTAAAGGGTGACGCTTCATGTACATTTACACTAATAGAGATATGAATACAATAATAATACAAAAATAAGAATGAAATTAATAAATACATAAAATATAATAAAAAATAATTAAAAAAAATAGCAATAAAAATACAAATAATAATACAAATAATAAAATAGAAAATAATAATAATAATAGTAATAATAATAATAATAATACATTTTTAAAATGATGATAGTGATGCTAATCATCATGGTAGAGGGAACCTCTGATGTATAATATCAATTATCCCTCAAAAATATCTCTGAAGCTTTTTACCATGACCAGTGCTTCATTGATCCCAAAGTTGAAGGGTTCTTCAGACCTGCCCTTACCTTGTGATGGGTACTGGTAGGGCATCCCCCCTCCTACCCTGGCATCTGTCTGTTGAGTTGCTGTATTAGTCCAAGAAGAGGACAACAACACCTGTCCTGATCCCTTGAAATCCTAAAGAGGAACTCTGAGGCTCTCTAGATCCACAGCAGGGACATGACATGAGGCGGCAGGCTGGAGGACTTGTGAGCCTGACAGGAGCTGGAGCTGTTACTTGTGCAGGGAGGAGGAGGAGGAGGAGGGGGCACACAGGGGCTGGCACAGGCATCACTAAACCCTAGCACTGCTTCGCTAAGAATGTTTTCAGCAACAAAATTGTTACATTAAATTGTTATATAAACCAAACTGACCGGTTATTGGTCCAGATTAACCCTATGTTATACAGCTGGACGGTGACCAGGGGCAATGGACTGCTGAGATCTAGCTACTGTTCCCTGACCAGGACTGGTGACCAGTATGATCCATTCCAGTTAATCAGATGGGTAATTGTGTCATCATAAATGCATCAATGATTGTAATATCTGCTGGACACACGTCAGTTTATCTACAGTCACCTGCAGTCATATCTATCATCTATCTATTATCTATCTATTATCCTTCTATCTATCTATCTATCTATCTATCTATCTATCTATCTATCTATCTATCTATCTATCATCTATCTATTACCCTTCTATCTATCTATCTATCTATCTATCTATCTATCTCCTATCTCCTATCTATCTATCTGTCTATCCTTCTATCTATCTACATATTATCTATTATCTATTATCTATCTATTATCTATCTATTATCCTTCTATCTATCTATCTATCTATCTATCTATCTATCTATCTAATTATCTATCTATCTATCTATCTAATTATCTATCTATCTATCTATCTATCTATCTATCTATTATCTATCTATTTATCCTTCTGTCTATTATCTATTATCTATCTATCCATCTATCTATCCATCTATCTATCTATTATCTATCTATCTATTATCTATTATCCTTCTATCTATCTATCTCCTATCTCCTACCTATCTATCTATTTCCTATCCATCTATCTATCTATCTATCTATCTATCTATCTATCTATCTATCTATCTATCTATCTATCTATCCCCATGCATGTACTGTACATATATCAGTCTAATATATATGCTTATCTTTTTCTCCCTGTTTTATCTAATCTATCTATCTTCAGTATTTATCTGTAATCTATTTATCCATCAGAAGAGCAGAAAAGAAAAAAAAAGGATCCTGTGCATCAGTTATGCACATTTAGGCCCCATTCACACATCCGCAATTTCGTTCCGCATTTTGCAGAATGGAATTGCGGACCCATTCATTTCTATGGGGCCGCACGATGTGCAGCCCGGCTCCGGAAATGCGGACCTGCACTTCCAGGTCCGCATTTCCGTTCCCGAAAAAAATAGAACATGTCCTATTCTTGTCCACAATTGCGGACAAGAATAGGCATATTCTATTAGTGCTGGCGAAGTGCGACATTGCCGGTGTCCGTGTTTTGCGTATCCGCGTATCCGCAAAAACACGTTACGGACGTGTGAATGGACCCTTATCATCCATTTGAGCCATATCCGTCACAGATCTGTTATTTTAGTGTATTTTCACACTTGCGTTAAAGTTTTCCGGCACTGATTTCCGTCCTAGGGGCTCTATACCGGAAAAGAACTGATCAGTTTTATCCCCATGCATTCTGAAAGGAGAGCAATCCGTTCAGGATGCATCAGTTCAGTCCTTTTACGGTATTTGGCCAGAGAAAATTCCGCAGCATGATGCAGTATTTTCTCCAAAATTCCAGAACACTTGCCGGGATGCCGAATCCGGCATTATTTTCCATTGAAATGTATTACTGCCGGATCAATTGTTTCAGCAAAACGAATCCGGTTTTCCAGTCTGCGCATGCACAGACCTTTAACAATGCAATAAAAAAATAAATACTGAATCTTTTTTTCCGGATGACACCGGAGAGATGGATCCGGTGTTTCAATGCATTTGTTAGATGGATCCGCATCTGGATCCGTCTACAAATGCTATCCGTTTGCACGCGGATTTCCGGATCCGACAGCCAGTTCCGGCGACGGAGCTGCCTGCCGGATCCTCACAACATAAGTGGAAAAAAAAAGTCCCGCACGGATCTCCGATGAAAATAGCTCAAATGGATCAGTTTTTTGCTTTGCTTTTTTGCTTTATTTATCTATTCTTCTGACAGATCAGGAGAACGGAAAAAAAACTTAAGGCTCATGCACACGACCGTATGTATTTTGTGATCTGCACAAACAGATCCGCAAAAAATACGGATGACGTCCGCGTGCATTCCGTATTTTGCAGAACAGAACAGCTGACCCCTAATAGAACAGTCCTATCCTTGTCCATAATGCGGAAAATAATAGGACATGTTCTATTTTTTTGCGAAACGGACATACGGAAACGGAATGCACACGGAGTAACTTCCTTTTCCGCATACGGTCCGCAAACAAAAAGTGACGGACACGGAAAGAAAATACCTTTCTGTGCATGAGCCCTTATGTGATGCTGATTAGACGCGTATAAGAGCTCATGCACACAAACGTATTTTCTTTCCATGTCCGTTCCGTTTTTTTGGCGGACCGTATGCGGAACCTTTCACTTCAATGGGTCCTTAAAAAAACCTGGTTACTCCGTATGCATTCCGTTTCCGTACGTCTGTATGTCCTATTATAGTCCGCATTGCAGACAAGGATAGGACTGTTCTATTAGGGGGTCAGCTGTTCCATTCCGCAAACTACATACGGTCGTGTGCATGAGCCCTAAGGAAGTGCTTCTAATTCCATTGCATTTTGCACTCGTATCATTGCTTGTCCCCAACCACAGGGTCTCTTCAGTCGTTCCAAGAAATTCAGCGAAACTTAAAAAAAAATAAAAAAAGATTTCCGGACAGAAAAATAAACATGTGTCCTGAAAAAGTCCTTCATATGCAAAGCTCGTCACAAGATCCGATATCTGGGAGCAGAAGCGCTGCGAGATAGCGCCATGTTTCTATGGCCGGCTTCTGGCATGCTTCAATGGCCAAATCCTCCCCCCCCCCTCTCTCCGGGGACACAATCTGTGACCCTGTAACCCTTGTCTTCCCAGCACAGGCCACTTGTGTAGTGTTTGATGGTCTGGGGGGTGGGGGTCTTCATGTCAACATTCCATTATAAAGAGAATGTTGGGGGTTGTAATACATTGACCTGCTAATAACCCCCGCACTATAGTACACATTATTTTTTGGAACAAGTAGTTCTCTTTGGGGTGTCCCTGCACAGTTTAGATCAGGCATCCTCAAACTGCGGCCCTCCAGCTGTTGTAAAACTACAACTCCCACAATGCCCTGCTGTAGGCTGATACCTGTAGGCTGTTCGGGCATGCTGGGAGCTGTCGTTTTGCAACAGCTGGAGGGCTGCAGTTTGAGGATGCCTGGTTTAGATAGTGTCAGACTGTGTAAGGACACACCCATCTTAACCGTTATTGCAGACTGCTGGCAATTCATATTTAACTTTTAGTAGGAGTAATAGAGGGATGGAACAACATAACATCCTAAGAATAGATGCTCTAGAAGTGTCATTACATTGGGAATGCAAGTAGTTTCTAAAACAGATGTCAGGAGAAAGGGACAGGTCCTATTTAAAGGGGTTTGATAGACCCATACATGCCTGGTCCCTGGCAATTCATTTATAACTTCTAGTAGGAATAATAAAGGAATGGCACAAGATAGAGACATAAGAATAGATGCTCCAGAAGTGTTATTACAAGGGGAATGCAAGTGGTTTATAAAACAGATGTCAGGAGAGGGGACAGGTCCTTGGCAAATCATTTATAACTTCTAGCAGGAATAATAAAGGAATGGCACAAGATAGTCATAAGAATAGATGCTCCAGAATTGTTATTACATGGGGTATGCAAGTAGTTACTAAACCAGACATGTCTATTATTCCTGCTAGAAGTTATGAATGGATTGCAAGCAGTTTACAGTGAAGGTCAATATGGGTGTTACCAGTTGGGGGTGTGTCCCTGCACAGCTCTGATTGGATAGTGCCAGACTGTGCATGGACACGCCCCAACTGGTAACACCCATCTTTACGTTTATTGCAGACTGCTGGCAGTTCATTTATAACTAGAGATGAGCGAATTTCATTTTATGAAATTCGTTCACGCTTCGTTTGGTGGTAAAAGCAGAATTGCGTTATGGATTCCGTTACCACGGACCATAACGCAACTCTATGACAGAATGCATAACGGAAAGCCTTTAGAGGCATTCCGTTATTCATTCCGTCATAATAGAGGTCTATAGGCTGCAAAACGGATAGGATAGGTCATAAATGTCTGATAGGTGCAGGTCCCATCTGAGGAACGTGACCTCACCATGAACAGAGTGCATGCAGATCGCACAGGCATATCAATCACTGCTATGGGACTCCCAAAAATAGCCAGAGATCGACTATTTTCGGAAATTCTATAGCAATGAATGGAATTGTGGCCCTGTACTAGCAATAGAAGGGACCAGACATTTATGAGTCTATCAAAACTCCTTTAACCACTTCAGCCCCGCTAGGTGAAACCCCCTTCATGACCAGAGCACTTTTTACACTTCGGCACTACACTCCTTTCACCGTTTATCGCTCGGTCATGCAACTTACCACCCAAATGAATTTTACCTCCTTTTCTTCTCACTAATGGAGCTTTCATTTGGTGGTATTTTATTGCTGCTGACATTTTAACTTTTTTTGTTATTAATCAAAATGTAAAGATTTTTTTGCAAAAAAATGACATTTTTCACTTTCAGCTGTAAAATTTTGCAAAAAAAAACGACATCCATATATAAATTTTTCGCCAAATTTATTGTTCTACATGTCTTTGATAAAAAAAAAATGTTTGGGCAAAAAAAAAATGGTTTGGGTAAAAGTTATAGCATTTACAAACTATGGTACAAAAATGTGAATTTCTGCTTTTTGAAACAGCTCTGACTTTCTGAGCACCTGTCATGATTCCTGAGGTTCTACAATGCCCAAACAGTAGAAAACCCCAACAAATGACCCCATTTCGGAAAGTAGACACCCTAAGGTATTCGCTGATGGGCATAGTGAGTTCATAGAACTTTTTATTTTTTGTCACAAGTTAGCGGAAAATGATGATGATTTTTTATTTTTATTTTTTCTTACAAAGTCTCATATTCCACTAACTTGCGACAAAAAATAAAAAATTCTAGGAACTCGCCATGCCCCTCACGGAATACCTTGGGGTGTCTTCTTTCCAAAATGGGGTCACTTGTGGCGTAGTTATACTGCCCTGGCAATTTAGGGGCCCAAATGTGTGAGAAGTACCTTGCAATCAAAATGTGTAAAAAATGGCCTGCAAAATCTGAAAGGTGCACTTTGGAATATGTGCCCCTTTGCCCACCTTGGCAGCAAAAAAGTGTGACACATCTGGTATCGCCGTACTCAGGAGAAGTTGGGGAATGTGTTTTGGGGTGTCATTTTACATATACCCATGCTGGATGAGAGAAATATCTTGGCAAAAGACAACTTTTCCCATTTTTTATACAAAGTTGGCATTTGACCAAGATATTTTTCTCACCCAGCATGGGTATATGTAAAATGACACCCCAAAACACATTCCCCAACTTCTCCTGAGTACGGCGATACCAGATGTGTGACACTTTTTTGCTGCCAAGGTGGGCAAAGGGGCACATATTCCAAAGTGCACCTTTTGGATTTCACCGGTCATTTTTTACACATTTTGATTGCAAAGTTCTTCTCACACATTTGGGCCCCTAAATTGCCAGGGCAGTATAACTACCCCACAAGTGACCCCATTTTGGAAAGAAGACACCCCAAGGTACTCTGTGAGGGGCATGGCGAGTTCCTAGAATTTTTTTTTTTTTGTCGCAAGTTAGTGGAATATGAGACTTTGTAAGGAAAAAAGAAAAAAAAAAGAAAAATCATCATTTTCCGCTAACTTGTGACAAAAAATAAAAAATTCTAGGAACTCGCCGTGCCCCTCACGGAATACCTTGGGGTGTCTTCTTTCCAAAATGGGGTCACTTGTGGGGTAGTTATACTGCCCTGGCAATTTAGGGGCCCAAATGTGTAAGAAGTACCTTGCAATCAAAATCTGTAAAAAATGGCCGGTGAAATCCGAAAGGTGCACTTTGGAATATGTGCCCCTTTGCCCACCTTGGCTGCAAAAAAGTGTCACACATCTGGTATCGCCGTACTCAGGAGAAGTTGGGCAATGTGTTTTGGGGTGTCATTTTACATATACCCATGCTGGGTGAGAGAAATATCTTGGCAAAAGACAACTTTTCCTATTTTTTTATACAAAGTTGGCATTTGACCAAGATATTTGTCTCACCCAGCATGGGTATATGTAAAATGACACCCCAAAACACATTCCCCAACTTCTCCTGAGTACGGCGATACCAGATGTGTGACACTTTTTTGCAGCCTAGATGCGCAAAGGGGCCCAAATTCCTTTTAGGAGGGCATTTTTAGACATTTGGATCCCAGACTTCTTCTCACACTTTCGGGCCCCTAAAAAGCCAGGGCAGTATAAATACCCCACATGTGACCCCACTTTGGAAAGAAGACACCCCAAGGTATTCAATGAGGGGCCTGGCGAGTTCCTCGAAATTTTTTATTTTTTGCATAAGTTAGCGGAAATTGATTTTTTTGGTTTTTTTCTCACAAAGTCTCACTTTCTGCTAACTTAGGACAAAAATTTCAATCTTTCATGGACTCAATATGCCCCTCACGGAATACCTTGGGGTGTCTTCTTTCCGAAATGGGGTCACATGTGGGGTATTTATACTGCCCTGGCTTTTTAGGGGCCCTAAAGCGTGAGAAGAAGTCTGGAATATAAATGTCTAAAAATGTTTACGCATTTGGATTCTGTGAGGGGTATGGTGCATCCATGTGAGATTTTATTTTTTGACACAAGTTAGTGGAATATGAGACTTTGTAAGAAAAAACAAAAACAAACAAAAAATTTCCGCTAACTTGTGCCAAAAAAAATGTCTGAATGGAGCCTTACCAGGTGGGGGGGGGGGGGGGGGTGATCAATGACAGGGGGGTGATCACCCATATAGACTCCCTGATCACCCCCCTGTCATTGATCACCCCCCCTGTAAGGCTCCATTCAGACATCCGCATGATTTTTTACGGATCCATGGATACATGTATCGGATCCACAGAACGCATGCGGACGTCTGAATGGAGCCTTACAGGGGGGTTATCAATGACAGGGGGTGATCAGGGTAATCAGGGTGATCACCCCCCTGTCACTGATCACCCCCCCTGTAAGGCTCCATTCAGACATCCGCATGATTTTTTACGGATCCATGGATACATGTATCGGATCCACAGAACGCATGCGGACGTCTGAATGGAGCCTTACAGGGGGGTTATCAATGACAGGGGGTGATCAGGGTAATCAGGGTGATCACCCCCCTGTCACTGATCACCCCCCCTGTAAGGCTCCATTCAGACATCCGCATGATTTTTTACGGATCCATGGATACATGTATCGGATCCACAGAACGCATGCGGACGTCTGAATGGAGCCTTACAGGGGGGTTATCAATGACAGGGGGTGATCAGGGTAATCAGGGTGATCACCCCCCTGTCACTGATCACCCCCCCTGTAAGGCTCCATTCAGACATCCGCATGATTTTTTACGGATCCATGGATACATGTATCGGATCCACAGAACGCATGCGGACGTCTGAATGGAGCCTTACAGGGGGGTTATCAATGACAGGGGGTGATCAGGGTGATCACCCCCCTGTCACTGATCACCCCCCCTGTAAGGCTCCATTCAGACATCCGCATGATTTTTTACGGATCCATGGATACATGTATCGGATCCACAGAACGCATGCGGACGTCTGAATGGAGCCTTACAGGGGGGTTATCAATGACAGGGGGTGATCAGGGTAATCAGGGTGATCACCCCCCTGTCACTGATCACCCCCCCTGTAAGGCTCCATTCAGACATCCGCATGATTTTTTACGGATCCATGGATACATGTATCGGATCCACAGAACGCATGCGGACGTCTGAATGGAGCCTTACAGGGGGGTTATCAATGACAGGGGGGTGATCAGGGAGTGTATATGGGTGATCACCCGCCTGTCATTGATCACCCCCTGTAAGGCTCCATTCAGACGTCCGCATGTGTTTTGCGGATCCGATCCATGTATCCATGTATCCGTAAAAATCATGCGGACGTCTGAATGGAGCCTTACAGGGGAGTGATCAATGACAGGGGGGTGATCAATGACAGGGGGTGATCAGGGAGTGTATATGGGTGATCACCCGCCTGTCATTGATCACCCCCCTGTAAGGCTCCATTCAGACGTCCGTATGCTTTTTGCGGATCCGATCCATGTATCCGTGGATCCGTAAAAATCATACGGACGTCTGAACGGAGCCTGACAGGGGGGTGATCAATGACAGGGCGGTGATCAATGACAGGGGGGTGATCAGGGAGTTTATATGGGGTGATCATGGGTGATCAGGGGTTTATAAGGGGTTAATAAGTGACGGGGGGGGGGGGGGTGTAGTGTAGTGTAGTGTTTGGTGCGACTGTACTGACCTACCTTAGTCCTATGGTGGTCGATCCTAACAAAAGGGACCACCAGAGGACCAGGTAGGAGGTATATTAGACGCTGTTATGAAAACAGCGTCTAATATACCTGTTAGGGGTTAAAAAATTCGGATCTCCAGCCTGCCAGCGAACGATCGCCGCTGGCATGCTGGAGATCCACTCGCTTACCTTCCGTTCCTGTGAGCGCGCGCGCCTGTGTGCGCGCGTTCACAGGAAATCTCGGCTCTCGCGGGAGGACGCGTATATGCGTCCACCCAGAAGAGCAGGGCCGCCGGCAGGACGCAATCCTGCGTACGGCGGTCCTGTAGTGGTTAAAGAGGACCTGCCCCCTCTTCTGACATGTCTGTTTTAGCAACTACTTGCATTCCCATGTAATAACAATTCCAGATAATCTATTCTTAGACTGTTATGTTGTGTCTTCCCTCTATTACTCCTACTAGAAATTATAAATAGAGATGTTCCTGGTTCACCATCAGGTGGCAGAACACAAAGCAGAGCTGTACTTAGAAAGAATGGAACCTTCCATTCCATTCTAACTCCCCTCTGGAAAGAAGTGGGCTAGTCCTACTTCCTGCAGGAAGGGTGGGGACCACTTAGAGTCAGTCTAGCTTACCCCCTGCTAGACGTGCCCACGCCAGCCAGAGCACCTTAAGCTCTGCTGGCCATGGAGGCCAAAGCTTGAAGCCTCAGGAGCCAGGAGGAAAATTCCCTGGCCTAATCTAGAGTTATACTACAAAGTGCAGCATACGGAAGAAGCTGAGTTATACAGCCAGCTTGTCAGTACAGCAGAGCCAGAGAGAAACTGATATAGCAGAGTGAAGTTTGCCTGCCAGTTTAATGCTAAAGCCTGCTGGAACCAAGACAAAGCCTGAAATCTGTTTTGGAAAAACATTTACTCAAGTAAAGCTGCCAATTGAACTTTATCTCAAGGTCTGGACTCAAGTTCTTCCTTATTCCCTAAATTATTCCCCCTATTTATTGCTTTGGAGCCAAAGCCTGGGGTCGAGCCGTATCCAGGTAGGAGCACCGTGACACACAATAAGAGACATTTTAGGCCGCACTATACCACTCGGCAATTCCTACACCTGGGATGCGTTATATAGAGGGCCCTGGGGTGCGGCCGCCCGTTGCATTTAGTCACGCCAGGATTTTTTAGTCACGCCAGGCAGGGACGGGTTTAATAAGTAACTACTGGTGGGATGACATATTATGTTTTCTAGCTCTGATGGACCCCAGGGACATAATGTGTTTGCTCTCACACGGCCTAATGCTATAAATACAACTCATTCATTCAAGCCTCTTGCCCACGAACGTGTGCGCCCCGTGGCCGTGCTGCAGGCCGCAATGCACGAACACCCACCGTAGGGCAGCTGCAGCGGATCCCGGACCCATTCACTTTAAAGGGTCTGCAATCCGGCTGTTCTGCAAAAAGATAGGACATGTTCTATCTTTTTGTGGAACGGAAGTACGGGACGAAACCCCACGGAAGCACTCCGTAGTGCTTCCGTAGGGTTCTGTTCCGTGCTTCCATTCCGCATCTCCGGATTTGCGGATCCATTGAAGCAAATGGGTCCGCATCTGTGATGCGGAATGCACATGGAACGGTGCCCCTGTATTGCGGATCTGCAAATGTGTCCTGCAATACGGCCACGGAACGTGTGCAATAGGCCTTAATATGATTATAATAATTGTTGTAACGGCCTGAAACATCTCCACTAGAGTTGAGCGAACACCTGGATGTTCGGGTTCGAGAAGTTCGGCCGAACATCCCGGAAATGTTCGGGTTCGGGATCCGAACCCGATCCGAACTTCGTCCCGAACCCGAACCCCATTGAAGTCAATGGGGACCCGAACTTTTCGGCACTAAAAAGGCTGTAAAACAGCCCAGGAAAGAGCTAGAGGGCTGCAAAAGGCAGCAACATGTAGGTAAATCCCCTGCAAACAAATGTGGATAGGGAAATGAATTAAAATAAAAATTAAATAAATAAAAATTAACCAAAATCAATTGGAGAGAGGTTCCATAGCAGAGAATCTGGCTTCCCGTCACCCACCACTGGAACAGTCCATTCTCAGATATTTAGGCCCCGGCACCCAGGCAGAGGAGAGAGGTCCCGTAACAGAGAATCTGTCTTCATGTCAGCAGAGAATTAGTCTGCATGTCATAGCAGAGAATGAGGCTTCACGTCAGCCACCACTGCAACAGTCCATTGGCATATATTTAGGCCCAGCACCCAGGCAGAGGAGGGAGGTCCCGTAACAGAGAATCTGTCTTCATGTCAGCAGAGAATTAGTCTGCATGTCATAGCAGAGAATGAGGTTTCACGTCAGCCACCACTGCAACAGTCCATTGGCATATATTTAGGCCCAGCACACACACAGGCAGAGGAGAGAGGTCCCGTAACAGAGAATCTGGCTTCATGTCAGCAGAGAATCAGTCTGCATGTCATAGCAGAGAATGAGGCTTCACGTCAGCCACCACTGCAACAGTCCATTGGCATATATTTAGGCCTAGCACACAGGCAGAGCAGAAAGGTCCCGTAACAGACAATCTGGCTTCATGTCAGCAGAGAATCAGTCTTCATATCATAGCAGAGAATCAGGCTTCACGTCACCCACCACTGCAACAGTCCATTGGCATATATTTAGGCCCAGCACCCAGGCAGAGGAGAGAGGTCCCGTAACAGACAATCTGGCTTCATGTCAGCAGAGAATCAGTCTTCATATCATAGCAGAGAATCAGGCTTCACGTCACCCACCACTGTAAGAGTCAATTTTCATAAATTTAGGCCCAGAACCCAGGCAGAGGAGAAAGGTCCCGTAACAGACAATCTGGCTTCATGTCAGCAGAGAATCAGTCTTCATATCATAGCAGAGAATCAGGCTTCACGTCACCCACCACTGTAAGAGTCAATTTTCATAAATTTAGGCCCAGAACCCAGGCAGAGGAGAAAGGTCCCGTAACAGACAATCTGGCTTCATGTCAGCAGAGAATCAGTCTTCATATCATAGCAGAGAATCAGGCTTCACGTCACCCACCACTGTAAGAGTCAATTTTCATAAATTTAGGCCCAGAACCCAGGCAGAGGAGAAAGGTCCCGTAACAGACAATCTGGCTTCATGTCAGCAGAGAATCAGTCTTCATATCATAGCAGAGAATCAGGCTTCACGTCACCCACCACTGTAAGAGTCAATTTTCATAAATTTAGGCCCAGAACCCAGGCAGAGGAGAAAGGTCCCGTAACAGACAATCTGGCTTCATGTCAGCAGAGAATCAGTCTTCATATCATAGCAGAGAATCAGGCTTCACGTCACCCACCACTGTAAGAGTCAATTTTCATAAATTTAGGCCCAGAACCCAGGCAGAGGAGAAAGGTCCCGTAACAGACAATCTGGCTTCATGTCAGCAGAGAATCAGTCTTCATATCATAGCAGAGAATCAGGCTTCACGTCACCCACCACTGTAAGAGTCAATTTTCATAAATTTAGGCCCAGAACCCAGGCAGAGGAGAAAGGTCCCGTAACAGACAATCTGGCTTCATGTCAGCAGAGAATCAGTCTTCATATCATAGCAGAGAATCAGGCTTCACGTCACCCACCACTGTAAGAGTCAATTTTCATAAATTTAGGCCCAGAACCCAGGTAGAGGAGAAAGGTCCCGTAACAGACAATCTGGCTTCATGACAGCAGAGAATCAGTCTGCATGTCATAGCAGAGAATCAGGCTTCACGTCAGCCACCACTGCAACAGTCCATTGTCATAAATTTAGGCCCAGCACCCAGGCAGAGGAGAGAGGTCCCGTAACAGAGGATCTGGCTTCATGTCAGCAGAGAATCAGTCTGCATGTCATAGCAGAGAATGAGGCTTCACGTCAGCCACCACTGCAACAGTCCATTGGCATATATTTAGGCCCAGCACACACACAGGCAGAGGAGAGAGGTCCCGTAACAGACAATCTGGCTTCATGTCAGCAGAGAATTAGTCTGCATGTCATAGCAGAGAATGAGGCTTCACGTCACCCACCACTGCAACAGTCCATTGGCATATATTCAGGCCCAGCACCCAGGCAGAGGAGAGAGGTCCCGTAACAGAGGATCTGGCTTCATGTCAGCAGAGAATCAGTCTGCATGTCATAGCAGAGAATGAGGCTTCACGTCAGCCACCACTGCAACAGTCCATTGTCATAAATTTAGGCCCAGCACCCAGGCAGAGGAGAGAGGTCCCGTAAAAGAGGATCTGGCTTCATGTCAGCAGAGAATCAGTCTGCATGTCATAGCAGAGAATCAGGCTTCACGTCAGCCACCACTGCAACAGTCCATTGGCATATATTTAGGCCCAGCACCCAGGCAGAGGAGAGAGGTCCCGTAACAGAGGATCTGGCTTCATGTCAGCAGAGAATCAGTCTGCATGTCATAGCAGAGAATCAGGCTTCACGTCAGCCACCACTGCAACAGTCCATTGTCATAAATTTAGGCCCAGCACCCAGGCAGAGGAGAGAGGTCCCGTAACAGAGGATCTGGCTTCATGTCAGCAGAGAATCAGTCTGCATGTCATAGCAGAGAATCAGGCTTCACGTCAGCCACCACTGCAACAGTCCATTGTCATAAATTTAGGCCCAGCACCCAGGCAGAGGAGAGAGGTCCCGTAACAGACAATCTGGCTTCATGTCAGCAGAGAATTAGTCTGCATGTCATAGCAGAGAATCAGGCTTCATGTCAGCCACCACTGCAACAGTCCATTGGCATATATTTAGGCCTAGCACACAGGCAGAGGAGAGGTTCATTCAACTTTGGGTAGCATCGCAATATAATGGTAAAATGAAAATAAAAATAGGATTGAATGAGGAAGTGCCCTGGAGTCCAATAATATATGGTTATGGGGAGGTAGTTAATGTCTAATCTGGACAAGGGACGGACAGGTCCTGTGGGATCCATGCCTGGTTCATTTTTATGAACGTCAGCTTGTCCACATTGGCTGTAGACAGGCGGCTGCGTTTGTCTGTAATGACGCCCCCTGCCGTGCTGAATACACGTTCAGACAAAACGCTGGCTGCCGGGCAGGCCAGCACCTCCAAGGCATAAAAGGCTAGCTCTGGCCACGTGGACAATTTAGAGACCCAGAAGTTGAATGGGGCCGAACCATCAGTCAGTACGTGGAGGGGTGTGCACACGTACTGTTCCACCATGTTAGTGAAATGTTGCCTCCTGCTAACACGTTGCGTATCAGGTGGTGGTGCAGTTAGCTGTGGCGTGTTGACAAAAGTTTTCCACATCTCTGCCATGCTAACCCTGCCCTCAGAGGAGCTGGCCGTGACACAGCTGCCTTGGCGACCTCTTGCTCCTCCTCTGCCTTGGCCTTGGGCTTCCACTTGTTCCCCTGTGACATTTGGGAATGCTCTCAGTAGCGCGTCTACCAACGTGCGCTTGTACTCGCGCATCTTCCTATCACGCTCCAGTGCAGGAAGTAAGGTGGGCACATTGTCTTTGTAGCGTGGATCCAGCAGGGTGGCAACCCAGTAGTCCGCACAGGTTAAAATGTGGGCAACTCTGCTGTCGTTGCGCAGGCACTGCAGCATGTAGTCGCTCATGTGTGCCAGGCTGCCCAGGGGTAAGGACAAGCTGTCCTCTGTGGGAGGCGTATCGTCATCGTCCTGCCTTTCCCCCCAGCCACGCACCAGTGATGGACCCGAGCTGCGTTGGGTGCCACCCCGCTGTGACCATGCTTCATCCTCATCCTCCTCCACCTCCTCCTCATCCTCGTCCTCCTCGTCCTCCAGTAGTGGGCCCTGGCTGGCCACATTTGTACCTGGCCTCTGCTGTTGCAAAAAACCTCCCTCTGAGTCACTTCGAAGAGACTGGCCTGAAAGTGCTAAAAATGACCCCTCTTCCTCATCCTCCTCCTCCTCCTCCTGGGCCACCTCCTGTTCCATCATCGCCCTAAGTGTTTTCTCAAGGAGACATAGAAGTGGTATTGTAACGCTGATAACGGTGTCATCGCCACTGGCCATGTTGGTGGAGTACTCGAAACAGCGCAACAGGGCACACAGGTCTCGCATGGAGGCCCAGTCATTGGTGGTGAAGTGGTGCTGTTCTGTAGTGCGACTGACCCGTGCGTGCTGCAGCTGAAACTCCACTATGGCCTGCTGCTGCTCGCACAGTCTGTCCAGCATGTGCAAGGTGGAGTTCCACCTGGTGGGCACGTCGCATATGAGGCGGTGAGCGGGAAGGCCGAAGTTACGCTGTAGCGCAGACAGGCGAGCAGCGGCAGGATGTGAACGCCGGAAGCGCGAACAGACGGCCCGCACTTTATGCAGCAGCTCTGACATGTCGGGGTAGTTGTGAATGAACTTCTGCACCACCAAATTCAGCACATGCGCCAAGCAAGGGATGTGCGTCAAATTGGCTAGTCCCAGAGCTGCAACGAGATTTCGCCCATTATCACACACCACCAGGCCGGGCTTGAGGCTCACCGGCAGCAACCACTCGTCGGTCTGTTGTTCAATACCCCGCCACAACTCCTGTGCGGTGTGGGGCCTGTCCCCCAAACATATGAGTTTCAGAATGGCCTGCTGACGTTTACCCCGGGCTGTGCTGAAGTTGGTGGTGAAGGTGTGTGGCTGACTGGATGAGCAGGTGGAAGAAGAGGAGGAGGAAGCCGAGAAGGAGGAGGTGGCAACAGGAGGCAAAGAATGTTGCCCTGCGATCCTTGGCGGCGGAAGGACGTGCGCCAAACAGCTCTCCGCCTGGGGCCCAGCTGCCACTACATTTACCCAGTGTGCAGTTAGGGAGATATAGCGTCCCTGGCCGTGCTTACTGGTCCACGTATCTGTGGTTAGGTGGACCTTGCTACAGATGGCGTTGCGCAGTGCACACTTGATTTTATCGGATACTTGGTTGTGCAGGGAAGGCACGGCTCTCTTGGAGAAGTAGTGCCGGCTGGGAACAACATACTGTGGGACAGCAAGCGACATGAGCTGTTTGAAGCTGTCTGTGTCCACCAGCCTAAATGACAGCATTTCATAGGCCAGTAGTTTAGAAATGCTGGCATTCAGGGCCAGGGATCGAGGGTGGCTAGGTGGGAATTTACGCTTTCTATCAAATGTTTGTGAGATGGAGAGCTGAACGCTGGCGTGTGACATGGTTGAGACGCTTGGTGACGGAGGTGGTGGTGGTGGTGTTGGTGGTACATCCCCTGTTTGCTGGGCGGCAGGTGCCAACGTTCCTCCAGAGGCGGAGGAAGAGGCCGAGGCGGCAGCAGCAGAATAGGCCGAGGCGGCAGCAGCAGAAGAGGTAGCAGGGGGAGCCTGAGTGACTTCCTTGGTTTTAAGGTGTTTACTCCACTGCAGTTCATGCTTTGCATGCAGGTGCCTGGTCATGCAGGTTGTGCTCAGGTTCAGAACGTTAATGCCTCGCTTCAGGCTCTGATGGCACAGCGTGCAAACCACTCGGGTCTTGTCGTCAGCACATTGTTTGAAGAAGTGCCATGCCAGGGAACTCCTTGAAGCTGCCTTTGGGGTGCTCGGTCCCAGATGGCGGCGGTCAGTAGCAGGCGGAGTCTCTTGGCGGCGGGTGTTCTGCTTTTGCCCACTGCTCCCTCTTTTGCTACGCTGTTGGCTCGGTCTCACCACTGCCTCTTCCTCCGAACTGTGAAAGTCAGTGGCACGACCTTCATTCCATGTGGGGTCTAGGACCTCATCGTCCCCTGCATCGTCTTCCACCCAGTCTTGATCCCTGACCTCCTGTTCAGTCTGCACACTGCAGAAAGACGCAGCAGTTGGCACCTGTGTTTCGTCATCATCAGAGACATGCTGAGGTGGTATTCCCATGTCCTCATCATCAGGAAACATAAGTGGTTGTGCGTCAGTGCATTCTATGTCTTTCACCGCTGGGGAAGGGCTAGGTGGATGCCCTTGGGAAACCCTGCCAGCGGAGTCTTCAAACAGCATAAGAGACTGCTGCATAACTTGAGGCTGAGACAGTTTCCCTGGTATGCATGGGGGTGATGTGACAGACTGATGGGGTTGGTTTTCAGGCGCCATCTGTGCGCTTTCTGCAGAAGACTGGGTGGGAGATAATGTGAACGTGCTGGATCCACTGTCGGCCACCCAATTGACTAATGCCTGTACCTGCTCAGGCCTTACCATCCTTAGAACGGCATTGGGCCCCACCATATATCGCTGTAAATTCTGGCGGCTACTGGGACCTGAGGTAGTTGGTACACTAGGACGTGTGGATGTGGCAGAACGGCCACGTCCTCTCCCAGCACCAGAGGGTCCACTAACACCACCACGACCATGTCCACGTCCGCGTCCCTTACTAGATGTTTTTCTCATTGTTATGGTTCACCACAACAACAAATATATTATTTGGCCCAATGTATTGTATTCAAATTCAGCGGGATATAAATTTGAGGCCTAGTATTTAGGCGCTGGGTGACCGGTATGGATTTAGTGACAGAATTAGACTTGGAAATGCACAGAAGCGTGTGTGTGAAGTTATTCTGAATGACCCAATGTGCACCTTGAATATTATATACCCTTTTTGGGATAGATTTCAAATAGCTCTGATATAGCAGGAACCACTAAATTATGAAATTGCTAAATTGGGAATTGTACTTCAACCCAGAACAAAAAATGTGCTTTGACGGGCACTAAATAACTTTCCCAGCTACAACAGGACAGCGGTAACGAGAGATTTAGAGGGATTTAAATTTGAGGCCTAGTATTTAGGCGCTGGGTGACAGGTATGGGTTTAGTGACAGAATTAGACTTGGAAATACACAGTAGCGGGTGTGTGTGAAGTTATTCTGAATGACCCAATGTGCACCTTCAATATTATATACCCTTTTTGGGATAGATTTCAAATAGCTCTGATATAGCAGGAACCACTAAATTATGAAATTGCTAAATTGGGAATTGTACTTCAACCCAGAACAAAAAATGTGCTTTGACGGACACTAAATATCTTGCCCAGCAACAACAGTACAGCGGTGGGTAACGAGAGATTTAGAGGGATTTAAATTTGAGGCCTAGTATTTAGGCGCTGGGTCACCGGTATGGATTTAGTGACAGAATTAGACTTGGAAATGCACAGAAGCGTGTGTGTGAAGTTATTCTGAATGACCCTATGTGCACCTTCAATATTATATACCCTTTTAGGGATAGATTTCAAATAGCTCTGATATAGCAGAAACCACTAAATTATGAAATTGCTAAATTGGGAATTGTACTTCAACCCAGAACAAAAAATGTGCTTTGACGGACACTAAATATCTTGCCCAGCAACAACAGTACAGCGGTGGGTAACGAGAGATTTAGAGGGATTTAAATTTGAGGCCTAGTATTTAGGCGCTGGGTCACCGGTATGGATTTAGTGACAGAATTAGACTTGGAAATGCACAGAAGCGTGTGTGTGAAGTTATTCTGAATGACCCTATGTGCACCTTCAATATTATATACCCTTTTAGGGATAGATTTCAAATAGCTCTGATATAGCAGAAACCACTAAATTATGAAATTGCTAAATTGGGAATTGTACTTCAACCCAGAACAAAAAATGTGCTTTGACGGACACTAAATATCTTGCCCAGCAACAACAGTACAGCGGTGGGTAACGAGAGATTTAGAGGGATTTAAATTTGAGGCCTAGTATTTAGGCGCTGGGTCACCGGTATGGATTTAGTGACAGAATTAGACTTGGAAATGCACAGAAGCGTGTGTGTGAAGTTATTCTGAATGACCCTATGTGCACCTTCAATATTATATACCCTTTTAGGGATAGATTTCAAATAGCTCTGATATAGCAGAAACCACTAAATTATGAAATTGCTAAATTGGGAATTGTACTTCAACCCAGAACAAAAAATGTGCTTTGACGGACACTAAATATCTTGCCCAGCAACAACAGTACAGCGGTGGGTAACGAGAGATTTAGAGGGATTTAAATTTGAGGCCTAGTATTTAGGCGCTGGGTCACCGGTATGGATTTAGTGACAGAATTAGACTTGGAAATGCACAGAAGCGTGTGTGTGAAGTTATTCTGAATGACCCTATGTGCACCTTCAATATTATATACCCTTTTAGGGATAGATTTCAAATAGCTCTGATATAGCAGAAACCACTAAATTATGAAATTGCTAAATTGGGAATTGTACTTCAACCCAGAACAAAAAATGTGCTTTGACGGACACTAAATATCTTGCCCAGCAACAACAGTACAGCGGTGGGTAACGAGAGATTTAGAGGGATTTAAATTTGAGGCCTAGTATTTAGGCGCTGGGTCACCGGTATGGATTTAGTGACAGAATTAGACTTGGAAATGCACAGAAGCGTGTGTGTGAAGTTATTCTGAATGACCCTATGTGCACCTTCAATATTATATACCCTTTTAGGGATAGATTTCAAATAGCTCTGATATAGCAGAAACCACTAAATTATGAAATTGCTAAATTGGGAATTGTACTTCAACCCAGAACAAAAAATGTGCTTTGACGGACACTAAATATCTTGCCCAGCAACAACAGTACAGCGGTGGGTAACGAGAGATTTAGCAGGATATAAATTTGAGGCCTAGTATTTAGGCGCTGGGTCACCGGTATGGATTTAGTGACAGAATTAGACTTGGAAATGCACAGAAGCGTGTGTGTGAAGTTATTCTGAATGACCCTATGTGCACCTTCAATATTATATACCCTTTTAGGGATAGATTTCAAATAGCTCTGATATAGCAGAAACCACTAAATTATGAAATTGCTAAATTGGGAATTGTACTTCAACCCAGAACAAAAAATGTGCTTTGACGGACACTAAATATCTTGCCCAGCAACAACAGTACAGCGGTGGGTAACGAGAGATTTAGAGGGATTTAAATTTGAGGCCTAGTATTTAGGCGCTGGGTCACCGGTATGGATTTAGTGACAGAATTAGACTTGGAAATGCACAGAAGCGTGTGTGTGAAGTTATTCTGAATGACCCTATGTGCACCTTCAATATTATATACCCTTTTAGGGATAGATTTCAAATAGCTCTGATATAGCAGAAACCACTAAATTATGAAATTGCTAAATTGGGAATTGTACTTCAACCCAGAACAAAAAATGTGCTTTGACGGACACTAAATATCTTGCCCAGCAACAACAGTACAGCGGTGGGTAACGAGAGATTTAGAGGGATTTAAATTTGAGGCCTAGTATTTAGGCGCTGGGTCACCGGTATGGATTTAGTGACAGAATTAGACTTGGAAATGCACAGAAGCGTGTGTGTGAAGTTATTCTGAATGACCCTATGTGCACCTTCAATATTATATACCCTTTTAGGGATAGATTTCAAATAGCTCTGATATAGCAGAAACCACTAAATTATGAAATTGCTAAATTGGGAATTGTACTTCAACCCAGAACAAAAAATGTGCTTTGACGGACACTAAATATCTTGCCCAGCAACAACAGTACAGCGGTGGGTAACGAGAGATTTAGAGGGATTTAAATTTGAGGCCTAGTATTTAGGCGCTGGGTGACAGGTATGGGTTTAGTGACAGAATTAGACTTGGAAATACACAGTAGCGGGTGTGTGTGAAGTTATTCTGAATGACCCAATGTGCACCTTCAATATTATATACCCTTTTTGGGATAGATTTCAAATAGCTCTGATATAGCAGGAACCACTAAATTATGAAATTGCTAAATTGGGAATTGTATTTCAACCCAGAACAAGAAATGTGCTTGAACGGACACTAAATAACTCGCCCAGCTACAGCACTAGGGACAGATTTAGCTGGATATAAATTTGAGGCCTAGTATTTAGGCGCTGGGTGACCGGTATGGATTTAGTGACAGAATTAGACTGGGATATGGCCAAAAAATAAACAGACTATTGCTGGTTAAATGCACTTGGTGTGACAGCTTCACCCTGATGTAGGCTTTAGCCAAAAAACAACCACACCATTGAGGGTTAAATGCACTTGGTGACAGGCGCAGCTTGCCCCTGATTTTGTATATGGCCAAAAAATGAACAGACTATTGCTGGTTAAATGCACTTGGTGTGACAGCTTCACCCTGATGTAGGCTTTAGCCAAAAAACAACCACACCATTGAGGGTTAAATGCACTTGGTGACAGGCGCAGCTTGCCCCTGATTTTGTATATGGCCAAAAAATGAACAGACTATTGCTGGTTAAATGCACTTGGTGTGACAGCTTCACCCTGATGTAGGCTTTAGCCAAAAAACAACCACACCATTGAGGGTTAAATGCACTTGGTGACAGGCGCAGCTTGCCCCTGATTTTGTATATGGCCAAAAAATGAACAGACTATTGCTGGTTAAATGCACTTGGTGTGACAGCTTCACCCTGATGTAGGCTTTAGCCAAAAAACAACCACACCATTGAGGGTTAAATGCACTTGGTCGCAGCTTGTGCTGGCGCACCACAAGACACAAAATGGCCGCCGATCACCCCAGAAAAATGAGACTGACAAACGGTCTGTGCAGCCTAAAAACAGTGAGCAATTGAGGATCAGCAGCTCAATGATCCACAGCTGCAGATCGATCAGTTAATCAAGTCCTTTGGAGGAGTTAATCTGCCTAATCTCGCCCTACTGTCGCAGCCGCAACCTCTCCCTACGCTAATCAGAGCAGAGTGACGGGCGGCGCTATGTGACTCCAGCTTAAATAGAGGCTGGGTCACATGGTGCTCTGGCCAATCACAGCCATGCCAATAGTAGGCATGGCTGTGATGGCCTCTTGGGGCAAGTAGTATGACGCTTGTTGATTGGCTGCTTTGCAGCCTTTCAAAAAGCGCCAAGAAAGCGTCACAAAAGCGCGAAGAAAGCGACGAACACCGAACCCGAACCCGGACTTTTACGAAAATGTCCGGGTTCGGGTCCGTGTCACGGACACCCCAAAATTCGGTACGAACCCGAACTATACAGTTCGAGTTCGCTCATCCCTAATCTCCACCACTTACGCTAATATCTGGTGATGGTTTTCCGCTGCTTTCACAGTACAAGGGTACTTCCACACTTAGGGGGAGATCTATCAAAACTGGTTTAGAGGAAAACTGGCTTGGTTGCCAATTATTTGGCAACATTTCAACCAACCGTCAAAAAAACTAACTACGGGGGTAATTTATCAAACTGGTGTAAAGTAGAACCGGCTTAAGTAGAACTGCCCATAGCAGCCAATCAGATTCCACCTTTCATTTTCCAAAGGAGCTGTGAAAAGTGAAAGGTGGAATCTGATTGGTCGCTAGGGGCAACAAAGCCAGTTCTACTTTACACCAGTTTTGATAAATCTATTCTACCCCAATGGTTTTTCTTTTTTTTAAATTGACTCTCTGGTCCTTGAGCGCTATGGCAAAGACTTCCCACCTGGCCAAACACATTTTCAGCAGACAGAAGTTTGCTGTCAGCCATAGTGAACCATCACTCGCGCTAGTTTTTCGAACAGCAGTCAGCTGAAATGTTGTGTGACTAAAAAATAAAATTTTAAAAAACACCACTCCAAAAAATGCTTGAAAAAAAAAAGCCAACATGACGTTTTTTATAAGACAAAAAAAGGCAATGAAAAAATCTAAGAGGGAGATATATGAAAACTGGTGTGAAGGAAAACTGCCCCTAGCAACCAATCAGATTCCACCTTTCAATTTCCAAAGGAGCGGTGAAAAATGAAAGGAGGAATCTGATTGGTTGCTATGGGCAACTAAGCCACTTCTACTTTACACCAGTCTTGATAAATCTTTTCTACCCCAATGGTTTTTATTTTTTATTAAATGGACTCTCTGGTCCTTGAGCGCAATGGCAAAGACTTCCCACCTGGCCAAACACATTTTCAGCAGACAGAAGTTTGCTGTCGGCCATAGTCAACCATCACTCACGGCAATTTTTCCAACAGTAGTCGGCTGAAATGTTGTGTGACTAAAAAATACTATTTAAAAAAACACCACCCCAAAAAATGCTTAAAAAAAAAGCAACATGAGTTTCATTACATTTTTTATAAGACAAAAAAAAAAAGCAACGAAAAAAACTAAGAGGGAAATATATCAAAACTGGTGTGAAGGAAAAGCTTTTTTTTCAAGCTTTTTTTGGGTGGTGTTTTTCAAATAATTTTTTTAGGGCTCTTTCACACTTGCGTTCTTTTCTTCCGGCATAGAGTTCCGTCGTCGGGGCTCTATGCCGGAAGAATCCTGATCAGGATTATCCCCATGCATTCTGAATAGAGAGAAATCCGTTCAGGATGTCTTCAGTTCCGGAACGGAACGTTTTTTGGGCAGAGAAAATACCGCAGCATGCTGCGCTTTTTGCTCCGGCCAAAAATCCTGAAGACTTGCCGCAAGGCCGGATCCGGAATTAATGCCCATTGAAAGGCATTGATCTGGATCCGGCCTTAAGCTAAACGTCGTTTCGGCGCATTGCCGGATCCGACGTTTAGCTTTTTCTGAATGGTTACCATGGCTGCCGGGACGCTAAAGTCCTGGTTGCCATAGTAGGAGCGGGGAGCGGGGGAGCAGCATACTTACCGTCCGTGCGGCTCCCGGGGCGCTCCAGAGTGACGTCAGGGCGCCCCACGCGCATGGATGATGTGATCGCATGGCACGTCATCCATGCGCATGGGGCGCTCTGACGTCATTCTGGAGCGCCCCGGGAGCCGCACGGACTGTAAGTATACAGCTCCCCCGCTCCTACTATGGCAACCAGGAATTTAATAGCGTCCTGGCTGCCATAGTAACACTGAACGCATTTTGAAGGATGGATCCGTCTTTAAATGCTTTCAGTACACTTGCGTTTTTCCGGATCCGGCGTGTAATTCCGGCAAGTGGAGTACACGCCGGATCCGGACAACACAAGTGTGAAAGAGGCCTAAGTCACTCAACATTTCAACCAACTGTTAATTTATCAAACTGGTGTAAAGTAGAACTGGCTTAGTTGCCCATAGCAACCAATCAGATTCCTCCTTTCATTTTTCAGAGGAGCTGTCCAAAATGAAAGATGGGATCTGATTGGTTGCTATGGGAAACTAAGCCAGTTCTACTTTATACCAGTTTAATAAATGGCCCCCTACATCTTGCAATCATCAGTGAAAAACGCATTGCATCTGGATGCAATCCGTTTTTCACGCAAGCCCCTTTCACTTCTATGGGACCAGAGCTACGTGAAAAATGCACAATATAAGACATGCTCCGATTTTATTTTTTTCCTAAACTAAAAAATTATGCGTGAAAAACGACACTCATGTACACAGACCTATTAGGCCTCCGTCACATGAGCGAATTTTCCGTCAGGGTGTGATGCGTGAAGCAAACGCATAGTATCCGGGCTGAATCCTGACCCATTCATTTTAGTGGGTCTGTGCACATTTTTCACGCATCAGTTCTGTGTTCAGGAAAAATCGTAGAATGTTCTATATTCTTCTTTTGTATGCAGCTCTGCTCCATAGAAGTGAAGGGGGCTTCAGTAAAAAAACGGAAGACATCTGGATGCCATGAGTTTTTCACTGATGGATGCTAGGATATGTAGATTGTTATTCTTCAAGTACCAGAGAAGCTATTTAATATGTAGCTCTCCAGGTGATCTGTCACTACTACTACTACTGCTACTACTACTGCTACTTCTGCTATTACTGCTGCAACTGCTACTACTACCACTGTCACTACTACTGCTACTACTACTGTTACTACTAGTAATACTACTACTACTACCACTACTGCTACTACTACCCCTACTACCACTGCTACTACTACTATTACTATTTCTGCTACTACTACTATTACTACTGCTGCTACTACTACCACTGCTAAAACTGCTACTGCTGCTGCTACTACTATTTCTGCTACAACTACTACCACTACTACTATTACTACTACTACTACTACTACTACTATTGCTACTACTACTACTATTTCTGCTACAACTACTACCACTACTACTACTGCTACTACTACTACTGCTACTACCACTACTGCTACTATTGCTACTTCTACTGCTGCTGCTACTACTACTGCTACTACTACCATTACTGCTACTACCCCTACTGCTACTACTACCATTACTGCTACTACCCCTACTGCTACTACTACCATTACTACTACTACCATTACTACTACTACCATTACTACTACTGCTGCTTCTCCTATTACTGCTGCTACTACTACTGCTGCTGCTACTACTATTTCTGCTACTACTACCCCTACTGCTACTACTACCACTACTACTACTGCTGCTTCTACTATTACTGCTGCTGCTACTAGTGCTACTACTGCTACTACTACTATTACTACTACTATTTCTGATACAACTACTACTGCTACTTTTGCTACTACTGTTGCTACTGCTGCTAGTACTATATATATATGTTCTATATTCTGCGTTTTTCACGCAGCCCTGGCCCCATAGAAGTGAATGGGGCTGCATGAATAACGTATTGCATCCGGAAGCAAGTGCGGGTGCGATACGTTTTTCACTGATGGTAGCTAAGAGATGTTGTTTGTAAACCTTCAGTATTTATCACGCGCGTGAAAAACACATCAAAACGCATTGCACCCGCGCGGAAAAAACTGAACAACTGAACGCAATCGCAGACAAAACTGACTGAACTTGCTTGCAAAATGGTGCGAGTTTGGCCTCATGCACACGACAGTATTTTTTCACTGTCCGCAAAACGGGGTTCCGTTGGTCCGTGATCCGTGACCGTTTTTTCATCCGTGGGTCTTCCTTGATTTTTGGAGGATCCACGGACATGAAAAAAAAGTCGTTTTGGTGTCCGCCTGGCCGTGCGGAGCCAAACGGATCCGTCCTGAATTACAATGCAAGTCAATGGGGACGGATCCGTTTGACGTTGACACAATATAATGCCATTTTATACGGATCCGTCCCCATTGACTTTCAATGTAAAGTCTGGAGTCCCTTTTATACCATCGGATCAGAGTTTTCTCCAATCCGATGGTATATTTTAACTTGAAGCGCCCCCATCACCATGGGAACGCCTCTATGTTAGAATATACTGTCGGATATGAGTTAGATCGTGAAAACTCATTTCCGACAGTATATTCTAACACAGAGGCGTTCCCATAGTGATGGGGACGCTTCTAGTTAGAATATACTACAAACTGTGTACATGACTGCCCCCTGCTGCCTGGCAGCACCCGATCTCTTACAGGGGGCCGTGATCAGCACAATTAACCCCTCAGGTGCCGCACCTGAAGGGGTTAATTGTACTATCATATCCCCCTGCAAGAGATCAGGGCTGCCAGGCAGCAGGGGGCAGACCCCCCCCCCCAGTTTGAATATCATTGGTGGCCAGTGCGGCCCCCCCTCCCTCCCTCTATTGTAATAATAGGTTGGTGGCACAGTGTGCGGGCCCCCGCCCGCCCCTCCCTCCCTCTATTGTAATAATTTGTTGGTGGCACAGTGTGCGCCCCCCTACGGCCCCCCCTCCCTCTATAGCATTAACATTGGTGGCCAGTGTGCGCCCCCCATCGGCCCCCCTCCCTCTATAGCATTAACAACATTGGTGGCCAGTGTGCGGCCTCCCATCTCCCCCCACCCCCGATCATTGGTGGCAGCGGAGTTCCGATCGGAGTCCCAGTTTAATCGCTGGGGCTCCGATCGGTAACCATGGCAACCAGGACGCTACTGCAGCCCTGGTTGCCATGGTTACTTAGCAATAGTACAATGGTAAAAGATTCATAGTTACCTGCTTGCTGCTGCGATGTCTGTTTCCGGCCGGGAGCTCCTCCTACTGGTAAGTGACAGTTCATTTAGCAATGCGCCGCACAGACCTGTCACTTACCAGTAGGTGGAGCTCCCGGCCGGACACGAACATCGCAGCAGCCAGCAGGTAAGTATGAATCTTCTACTATTCCGCACTTATTTTTGAGGTCTAAATATGCAATTATATCTCCCTTCTTCCATACCTGACCCAATCTGAAAATTCAATTTTTCCACCAGACTTTTTGTTCAATTAACTTTAATTCTCTAAGAAGAGTATCTGTATGTATTCTGGTGTGAGGCCACAGATTTCTTGCCTCTTTCCAGATGTTAGCCCACAACCCAAATAGCGGTATTTTACTAATTTGCTGTTGTGACAGACTGTCAGCTTCCACTAACTGAAAAATACTGCAATTGTTCAGCTTTTTATTAATCGCTGCTATCATACTGTTATATCTTTGTAAATTACTCCAATTTCTCTCATATTTCTAATATGGCCAAAAAGAAAATACGGTAGAGTTCCAAATCCGGAGCCGATAGTCCACCCTCTTTCTCTCGGATATACAGTATTTGCGCTCTTATTCGCGTTTTTTTTTCGCCACGCCATATCAAATCCGCCAATAAGGAGGCTATCTTTTTTTTTAAATTTCTTGGGGATTATAGCAGGCGCATTCCACATGATATAATTCAGTGAAGGTAAAATGCACATTTTCACCAATGAGATGCGACCTGCCATTGATACATATCATTTTTTCCATACATCGACTTTCTTCCTAATTTCCTGTATTTTAGGAAGCACATTTAATTGAAGATAATCCTTAGAATTAGGGGTGATCTGAATTCCTAGATATTTTACCGGTTCATCCCTTCTCTTAATTTCCAATAAGCCCGGTATTAAATTGTTTAGGGGATCAATCGGAATGCAGGCTGATTTGGACCAATTTATATTAGGACCAGCATATTTACTATAATCGTCAAATATCTGGAAGATCCTGGCAAGTGAACCGTGGGTACCCACAAACAGCATAATGTCATCTGCATATAAAGCGATTTTTTTCTTCATAAGATCCATACCTGAACCCCACAATTTTCTCATCTTGCCTAATCATGTCCGCTAAGGGTTCCATAGCTAAAGCAAATAGCAGGGGGGGAAAGGGGACAACCCAGTCTAACCCCCCTGCCAATGGGTATATTATCAGAGTATTCTCCGTTCAATATCACTCTTGCAGATATTTCAGTGTATAATAATTTGACCCAAGAAACAAATATATCGCCAAATCCCATTTTCTTTAATGTTGCCATTAAAAAAGGCCATTCTATGGTGTCAAAAGTAGAGTTGAGCGAACACCTGGATGTTCGGGTTCGAGAAGTTCGGCCGAACATCCCGGAAATGTTCGGGTTCGGGATCCGAACCCGATCCGAACTTCGTCCCGAACCCGAACCCCATTGAAGTCAATGGGGACCCGAACTTTTCGGCACTAAAAAGGCTGTAAAACAGCCCAGGAAAGAGCTAGAGGGCTGCAAAAGGCAGCAACATGTAGGTAAATCCCCTGCAAACAAATGTGGATAGGGAAATGAATTAAAATAAAAATTAAATAAATAAAAATTAACCAAAATCAATTGGAGAGAGGTTCCATAGCAGAGAATCTGGCTTCCCGTCACCCACCACTGGAACAGTCCATTCTCAGATATTTAGGCCCCGGCACCCAGGCAGAGGAGAGAGGTCCCGTAACAGAGAATCTGTCTTCATGTCAGCAGAGAATTAGTCTGCATGTCATAGCAGAGAATGAGGCTTCACGTCAGCCACCACTGCAACAGTCCATTGGCATATATTTAGGCCCAGCACCCAGGCAGAGGAGGGAGGTCCCGTAACAGAGAATCTGGCTTCATGTCAGCAGAGAATTAGTCTGCATGTCATAGCAGAGAATGAGGCTTCATGTCAGCCACCACTGCAACAGTCCATTGGCATATATTTAGGCCTAGCACACAGGCAGAGGAGAGGTTCATTCAACTTTGGGTAGCATCGCAATATAATGGTAAAATGAAAATAAAAATAGGATTGAATGAGGAAGTGCCCTGGAGTCCAATAATATATGGTTATGGGGAGGTAGTTAATGTCTAATCTGGACAAGGGACGGACAGGTCCTGTGGGATCCATGCCTGGTTCATTTTTATGAACGTCAGCTTGTCCACATTGGCTGTAGACAGGCGGCTGCGTTTGTCTGTAATGACGCCCCCTGCCGTGCTGAATACACGTTCAGACAAAACGCTGGCTGCCGGGCAGGCCAGCACCTCCAAGGCATAAAAGGCTAGCTCTGGCCACGTGGACAATTTAGAGACCCAGAAGTTGAATGGGGCCGAACCATCAGTCAGTACGTGGAGGGGTGTGCACACGTACTGTTCCACCATGTTAGTGAAATGTTGCCTCCTGCTAACACGTTGCGTATCAGGTGGTGGTGCAGTTAGCTGTGGCGTGTTGACAAAAGTTTTCCACATCTCTGCCATGCTAACCCTGCCCTCAGAGGAGCTGGCCGTGACACAGCTGCCTTGGCGACCTCTTGCTCCTCCTCTGCCTTGGCCTTGGGCTTCCACTTGTTCCCCTGTGACATTTGGGAATGCTCTCAGTAGCGCGTCTACCAACGTGCGCTTGTACTCGCGCATCTTCCTATCACGCTCCAGTGCAGGAAGTAAGGTGGGCACATTGTCTTTGTAGCGTGGATCCAGCAGGGTGGCAACCCAGTAGTCCGCACAGGTTAAAATGTGGGCAACTCTGCTGTCGTTGCGCAGGCACTGCAGCATGTAGTCGCTCATGTGTGCCAGGCTGCCCAGGGATAAGGACAAGCTGTCCTCTGTGGGAGGCGTATCGTCATCGTCCTGCCTTTCCCCCCAGCCACGCACCAGTGATGGACCCGAGCTGCGTTGGGTGCCACCCCGCTGTGACCATGCTTCATCCTCATCCTCCTCCACCTCCTCCTCATCCTCGTCCTCCTCGTCCTCCAGTAGTGGGCCCTGGCTGGCCACATTTGTACCTGGCCTCTGCTGTTGCAAAAAACCTCCCTCTGAGTCACTTCGAAGAGACTGGCCTGAAAGTGCTAAAAATGACCCCTCTTCCTCATCCTCCTCCTCCTCCTCCTCCTGGGCCACCTCCTGTTCCATCATCGCCCTAAGTGTTTTCTCAAGGAGACATAGAAGTGGTATTGTAACGCTGATAACGGTGTCATCGCCACTGGCCATGTTGGTGGAGTACTCGAAACAGCGCAACAGGGCACACAGGTCTCGCATGGAGGCCCAGTCATTGGTGGTGAAGTGGTGCTGTTCTGTAGTGCGACTGACCCGTGCGTGCTGCAGCTGAAACTCCACTATGGCCTGCTGCTGCTCGCACAGTCTGTCCAGCATGTGCAAGGTGGAGTTCCACCTGGTGGGCACGTCGCATATGAGGCGGTGAGCGGGAAGGCCGAAGTTACGCTGTAGCGCAGACAGGCGAGCAGCGGCAGGATGTGAACGCCGGAAGCGCGAACAGACGGCCCGCACTTTATGCAGCAGCTCTGACATGTCGGGGTAGTTGTGAATGAACTTCTGCACCACCAAATTCAGCACATGCGCCAAGCAAGGGATGTGCGTCAAATTGGCTAGTCCCAGAGCTGCAACGAGATTTCGCCCATTATCACACACCACCAGGCCGGGCTTGAGGCTCACCGGCAGCAACCACTCGTCGGTCTGTTGTTCAATACCCCGCCACAACTCCTGTGCGGTGTGGGGCCTGTCCCCCAAACATATGAGTTTCAGAATGGCCTGCTGACGTTTACCCCGGGCTGTGCTGAAGTTGGTGGTGAAGGTGTGTGGCTGACTGGATGAGCAGGTGGAAGAAGAGGAGGAGGAAGCCGAGAAGGAGGAGGTGGCAACAGGAGGCAAAGAATGTTGCCCTGCGATCCTTGGCGGCGGAAGGACGTGCGCCAAACAGCTCTCCGCCTGGGGCCCAGCTGCCACTACATTTACCCAGTGTGCAGTTAGGGAGATATAGCGTCCCTGGCCGTGCTTACTGGTCCACGTATCTGTGGTTAGGTGGACCTTGCCACAGATGGCGTTGCGCAGTGCACACTTGATTTTATCGGATACTTGGTTGTGCAGGGAAGGCACGGCTCTCTTGGAGAAGTAGTGGCGGCTGGGAACAACATACTGTGGGACAGCAAGCGACATGAGCTGTTTGAAGCTGTCTGTGTCCACCAGCCTAAATGACAGCATTTCATAGGCCAGTAGTTTAGAAATGCTGGCATTCAGGGCCAGGGATCGAGGGTGGCTAGGTGGGAATTTACGCTTTCTATCAAATGTTTGTGAGATGGAGAGCTGAACGCTGGCGTGTGACATGGTTGAGACGCTTGGTGACGGAGGTGGTGGTGGTGGTGTTGGTGGTACATCCCCTGTTTGCTGGGCGGCAGGTGCCAACGTTCCTCCAGAGGCGGAGGAAGAGGCCGAGGCGGCAGCAGCAGAATAGGCCGAGGCGGCAGCAGCAGAAGAGGTAGCAGGGGGAGCCTGAGTGACTTCCTTGGTTTTAAGGTGTTTACTCCACTGCAGTTCATGCTTTGCATGCAGGTGCCTGGTCATGCAGGTTGTGCTCAGGTTCAGAACGTTAATGCCTCGCTTCAGGCTCTGATGGCACAGCGTGCAAACCACTCGGGTCTTGTCGTCAGCACATTGTTTGAAGAAGTGCCATGCCAGGGAACTCCTTGAAGCTGCCTTTGGGGTGCTCGGTCCCAGATGGCGGCGGTCAGTAGCAGGCGGAGTCTCTTGGCGGCGGGTGTTCTGCTTTTGCCCACTGCTCCCTCTTTTGCTACGCTGTTGGCTCGGTCTCACCACTGCCTCTTCCTCCGAACTGTGAAAGTCAGTGGCACGACCTTCATTCCATGTGGGGTCTAGGACCTCATCGTCCCCTGCATCGTCTTCCACCCAGTCTTGATCCCTGACCTCCTGTTCAGTCTGCACACTGCAGAAAGACGCAGCAGTTGGCACCTGTGTTTCGTCATCATCAGAGACATGCTGAGGTGGTATTCCCATGTCCTCATCATCAGGAAACATAAGTGGTTGTGCGTCAGTGCATTCTATGTCTTTCACCGCTGGGGAAGGGCTAGGTGGATGCCCTTGGGAAACCCTGCCAGCGGAGTCTTCAAACAGCATAAGAGACTGCTGCATAACTTGAGGCTGAGACAGTTTCCCTGGTATGCATGGGGGTGATGTGACAGACTGATGGGGTTGGTTTTCAGGCGCCATCTGTGCGCTTTCTGCAGAAGACTGGGTGGGAGATAATGTGAACGTGCTGGATCCACTGTCGGCCACCCAATTGACTAATGCCTGTACCTGCTCAGGCCTTACCATCCTTAGAACGGCATTGGGCCCCACCATATATCGCTGTAAATTCTGGCGGCTACTGGGACCTGAGGTAGTTGGTACACTAGGACGTGTGGATGTGGCAGAACGGCCACGTCCTCTCCCAGCACCAGAGGGTCCACTAACACCACCACGACCATGTCCACGTCCGCGTCCCTTACTAGATGTTTTTCTCATTGTTATGGTTCACCACAACAACAAATATATTATTTGGCACAATGTATTGTATTCAAATTCAGCGGGATATAAATTTGAGGCCTAGTATTTAGGCGCTGGGTGACCGGTATGGATTTAGTGACAGAATTAGACTTGGAAATGCACAGAAGCGTGTGTGTGAAGTTATTCTGAATGACCCAATGTGCACCTTGAATATTATATACCCTTTTTGGGATAGATTTCAAATAGCTCTGATATAGCAGGAACCACTAAATTATGAAATTGCTAAATTGGGAATTGTACTTCAACCCAGAACAAAAAATGTGCTTTGACGGGCACTAAATAACTTTCCCAGCTACAACAGGACAACGGTAACGAGAGATTTAGAGGGATTTAAATTTGAGGCCTAGTATTTAGGCGCTGGGTGACAGGTATGGGTTTAGTGACAGAATTAGACTTGGAAATACACAGTAGCGGGTGTGTGTGAAGTTATTCTGAATGACCCTATGTGCACCTTCAATATTATATACCCTTTTAGGGATAGATTTCAAATAGCTCTGATATAGCAGAAACCACTAAATTATGAAATTGCTAAATTGGGAATTGTACTTCAACCCAGAACAAAAAATGTGCTTTGACGGGCACTAAATAACTTTCCCAGCTACAACAGGACAACGGTAACGAGAGATTTAGAGGGATTTAAATTTGAGGCCTAGTATTTAGGCGCTGGGTGACAGGTATGGGTTTAGTGACAGAATTAGACTTGGAAATACACAGTAGCGGGTGTGTGTGAAGTTATTCTGAATGACCCTATGTGCACCTTCAATATTATATACCCTTTTTGGGATAGATTTCAAATAGCTCTGATATAGCAGGAACCACTAAATTATGAAATTGCTAAATTGGGAATTGTACTTCAACCCAGAACAAAAAATGTGCTTTGACGGACACTAAATATCTTGCCCAGCAACAACAGTACAGCGGTGGGTAACGAGAGATTTAGAGGGAATTAAATTTGAGGCCTAGTATTTAGGCGCTGGGTCACCGGTATGGATTTAGTGACAGAATTAGACTTGGAAATACACAGTAGCGGGTGTGTGTGAAGTTATTCTGAATGACCCTATGTGCACCTTCAATATTATATACCCTTTTTGGGATAGATTTCAAATAGCTCTGATATAGCAGGAACCACTAAATTATGAAATTGCTAAATTGGGAATTGTACTTCAACCCAGAACAAAAAATGTGCTTTGACGGGCACTAAATAACTTTCCCAGCTACAACAGGACAACGGTAACGAGAGATTTAGAGGGATTTAAATTTGAGGCCTAGTATTTAGGCGCTGGGTGACAGGTATGGGTTTAGTGACAGAATTAGACTTGGAAATACACAGTAGCGGGTGTGTGTGAAGTTATTCTGAATGACCCTATGTGCACCTTCAATATTATATACCCTTTTATGGATAGATTTCAAATAGCTCTGATATAGCAGAAACCACTAAATTATGAAATTGCTAAATTGGGAATTGTACTTCAACCCAGAACAAAAAATGTGCTTTGACGGACACTAAATATCTTGCCCAGCAACAACAGTACAGCGGTGGGTAACGAGAGATTTAGAGGGAATTAAATTTGAGGCCTAGTATTTAGGCGCTGGGTCACCGGTATGGATTTAGTGACAGAATTAGACTTGGAAATACACAGTAGCGGGTGTGTGTGAAGTTATTCTGAATGACCCTATGTGCACCTTCAATATTATATACCCTTTTTGGGATAGATTTCAAATAGCTCTGATATAGCAGGAACCACTAAATTATGAAATTGCTAAATTGGGAATTGTACTTCAACCCAGAACAAAAAATGTGCTTTGACGGGCACTAAATAACTTTCCCAGCTACAACAGGACAACGGTAACGAGAGATTTAGAGGGATTTAAATTTGAGGCCTAGTATTTAGGCGCTGGGTGACAGGTATGGGTTTAGTGACAGAATTAGACTTGGAAATACACAGTAGCGGGTGTGTGTGAAGTTATTCTGAATGACCCTATGTGCACCTTCAATATTATATACCCTTTTAGGGATAGATTTCAAATAGCTCTGATATAGCAGAAACCACTAAATTATGAAATTGCTAAATTGGGAATTGTACTTCAACCCAGAACAAAAAATGTGCTTTGACGGGCACTAAATAACTTTCCCAGCTACAACAGGACAACGGTAACGAGAGATTTAGAGGGATTTAAATTTGAGGCCTAGTATTTAGGCGCTGGGTGACAGGTATGGGTTTAGTGACAGAATTAGACTTGGAAATACACAGTAGCGGGTGTGTGTGAAGTTATTCTGAATGACCCTATGTGCACCTTCAATATTATATACCCTTTTTGGGATAGATTTCAAATAGCTCTGATATAGCAGGAACCACTAAATTATGAAATTGCTAAATTGGGAATTGTACTTCAACCCAGAACAAAAAATGTGCTTTGACGGACACTAAATATCTTGCCCAGCAACAACAGTACAGCGGTGGGTAACGAGAGATTTAGAGGGAATTAAATTTGAGGCCTAGTATTTAGGCGCTGGGTCACCGGTATGGATTTAGTGACAGAATTAGACTTGGAAATACACAGTAGCGGGTGTGTGTGAAGTTATTCTGAATGACCCTATGTGCACCTTCAATATTATATACCCTTTTTGGGATAGATTTCAAATAGCTCTGATATAGCAGGAACCACTAAATTATGAAATTGCTAAATTGGGAATTGTACTTCAACCCAGAACAAAAAATGTGCTTTGACGGGCACTAAATAACTTTCCCAGCTACAACAGGACAACGGTAACGAGAGATTTAGAGGGATTTAAATTTGAGGCCTAGTATTTAGGCGCTGGGTGACAGGTATGGGTTTAGTGACAGAATTAGACTTGGAAATACACAGTAGCGGGTGTGTGTGAAGTTATTCTGAATGACCCTATGTGCACCTTCAATATTATATACCCTTTTTGGGATAGATTTCAAATAGCTCTGATATAGCAGGAACCACTAAATTATGAAATTGCTAAATTGGGAATTGTATTTCAACCCAGAACAAGAAATGTGCTTGAACGGACACTAAATAACTCGCCCAGCTACAGCACTAGGGACAGATTTAGCTGGATATAAATTTGAGGCCTAGTATTTAGGCGCTGGGTGACCGGTATGGATTTAGTGACAGAATTAGACTGGGATATGGCCAAAAAATGAACAGACTATTGCTGGTTAAATGCACTTGGTGTGACAGCTTCACCCTGATGTAGGCTTTAGCCAAAAAACAACCACACCATTGAGGGTTAAATGCACTTGGTGACAGGCGCAGCTTGCCCCTGATTTTGTATATGGCCAAAAAATGAACAGACTATTGCTGGTTAAATGCACTTGGTGTGACAGCTTCACCCTGATGTAGGCTTTAGCCAAAAAACAACCACACCATTGAGGGTTAAATGCACTTGGTGACAGGCGCAGCTTGCCCCTGATTTTGTATATGGCCAAAAAATGAACAGACTATTGCTGGTTAAATGCACTTGGTGTGACAGCTTCACCCTGATGTAGGCTTTAGCCAAAAAACAACCACACCATTGAGGGTTAAATGCACTTGGTGACAGGCGCAGCTTGCCCCTGATTTTGTATATGGCCAAAAAATGAACAGACTATTGCTGGTTAAATGCACTTGGTGTGACAGCTTCACCCTGATGTAGGCTTTAGCCAAAAAACAACCACACCATTGAGGGTTAAATGCACTTGGTCGCAGCTTGTGCTGGCGCACCACAAGACACAAAATGGCCGCCGATCACCCCAGAAAAATGAGACTGACAAACGGTCTGTGCAGCCTAAAAACAGTGAGCAATTGAGTATCAGCAGCTCAATGGTCCACAGCTGCAGATCGATCAGTTAATCAAGTCCTTTGGAGGAGTTAATCTGCCTAATCTCGCCCTACTGTCGCAGCCGCAACCTCTCCCTACGCTAATCAGAGCAGAGTGACGGGCGGCGCTATGTGACTCCAGCTTAAATAGAGGCTGGGTCACATGGTGCTCTGGCCAATCACAGCCATGCCAATAGTAGGCATGGCTGTGATGGCCTCTTGGGGCAAGTAGTATGACGCTTGTTGATTGGCTGCTTTGCAGCCTTTCAAAAAGCGCCAAGAAAGCGTCACAAAAGCGCGAAGAAAGCGACGAACACCGAACCCGAACCCGGACTTTTACGAAAATGTCCGGGTTCGGGTCCGTGTCACGGACACCCCAAAATTCGGTACGAACCCGAACTATACAGTTCGAGTTCGCTCATCCCTAGTCAAAAGCTTTTGAGTAGTGTTGAGCGAACTTGTGTTTTAAGTTCGGCGTCTAAAGTTCGAGTTCGGGTTATCGACCAAATGCGTTTTGGATTCCGCTACCACGAACCATAACGGAATTTAGATTCCATAACGCGATTCTTCGATAACCCGAACTTTAGACGCCGAACTTAAAACACAAGTTCGCTCAACACTACTTTTGAGGCATCTATAGTTAAAATCATGCGCTCACCGCTGTTTGTGGGTTCCACTATTTACAAAGTATCTCAGGATATTTTCAGTTTTACCCGACATGAATCTCGACTGATCCTCATGTCCGAGCACCGGCATCACCTCCCTAAGCCAAGCAGCCAAAATCCTTGCCAATATCTTGTTGTCAGTATTGATCAATGAGATGGGGCGATATGAATCTGGGAAGATTGGATCTTTCCCGGGTTTTAAAATAAGTGTAATTAAGGCTTCTCTCAAGGAGTCGGGCAATTTTCCTGACTCCCTCGAGGCGGCCCATATTTTAAGCAATCTCGGCGTTAGTATTTCTCTGTATTGGGCATAAAGTTCAAACTGAATGCCGTCTATACCTGGGCTCTTGTTTTTTTGTTATCTTTAATAATATAGTATCCACTTCTACACTGTCTAAGGGGGTTTCCAAACTATCCCTTTGATCTAAAGTAAAATGGTAATAGTAATTTTATCCAGAAATTGTTGTATTTGCTCCGTATTCTTCTTTATTTTGCTGCTGTATATACCCTGCTAAAGGGTCTAACCTAAAGGGCATCTTAAAGGGAACCTGTCATCAGCTTTGTGCTGACCGTACTGAGGGCAGTATAACATGGTGACAGAAATGCTGATGTCAGCGGTGTGTCACTCCATGGTTGGTCATCAGCTAATAGTAAGACGTTGCTGAGAACCAGCTTTCTAATCATTGCAGCCAGGCCTTGACAAGAGTCACATCTACCTGAGAAGAGTCCTGGTTATACATAATCTCCTGCTCTCCCGCCATCTGCTGATGATTGGCCGTTCTCTCCTAGAGAGAAAGGGAGAAAACTAGGTAGAAGCCGGTCAGTCATCAGCAGGAATAACCAGGACTCTTCTCAGGTAGATTTGACTCTTGTCAAGGCCTGGGCTGCAATGATTGTGATGTTGGTTCTCAGCAACCACTTACTTTTAGCTGATGAGTGACACACCGCTGACATCAGCATTTCTGTCACTATGTTATACTGCCCTCAGTACGGTCAGCATAAAGCTGATGACAGGTTCCCTTTAAGTATTTCTGTCCAGGTCCTCTACACTGTGCATTCCTAATCTTGTTATGCTACAGTTTTATTACATATAATGTGCCTGGTTCACCAGCAGGGGACAATGCAAATGGTAGAGTCCACAGGGCCCCCTCAAGCCAGGAGAGCCACAGTAAAGCGGGCACTGTGCAGGGCAGGCGAAGTGAGGAGGGGGAGCGGCTTTAGTTCAGGAAGAGGAAGCTGTGTGCTGACCGCCGGTTTGTTTGCGAACTTGCGACGTCTACGAGTGACTCCTGCGACTCTGCGAGACACTGTCGATACTGTGGTGAGCGCGCTCAGTGCGGCGCCGGCGGCGTGATAAACTGGCCTGGGGTCCAGCCTCCAGGTTTGGTCAAGTGAGTGAGTGGCTGTCCCTGAGTCCCCTGACCCGCCTGGTGGCTGACCCAAAGCGCCGGTGAGATAGCGTTCACTGGCGGCGTGATAAACTGCCAGTCAATACCCCGTTAGGAAATCTCTCATCAGATGTGAGAGCAACAGCGATCGATCAGCCAGGATTAATGTGCACAGTGGGAGGCCCCCCTTAGGCAAGTGACAAACTCAGCCCTGCTACATCTACAATGAGCAACTACAGCAAATGTAATGCCAAACTGCAGTTCCTCTATGTGATGCCTTGGATAGCTGGGTCCAGTGGAAGCTATCCAAGGCATCACATAGACTACTGCAGTTTGGCATTACATTTGCTGTAGTTGCTCATTGTAGATGTAGCAGGGCTGAGTTTGTCACTTGCCTAAGACTGAGGGAAGGGGGGCTCCCACTGTGCACATTAATCCTGGCTGATCGATCGCTGCTGCTCTCACATCTGATGAGAGATTTCCTAAGGGGGTATTGACTGGCATTAGGGACGGGCTGGTGGATGAGGGCAGCCATCCGGCCCTGCCTATGGATCACCCAGTGTGCACTTAGTTATGCCCAGGCCCCATGCCAGGGGGTCCCTGATGTATTAACTGACCAATAACATGGAGATCCCAGTGCCAGCTGCCTTGCTGGCAGACGATTGGCATATACTTCTGCTGTGGGCAGATTGGGCATGGTGGGCATGCAGGGGTCTGGTGGTGTTAGGAAACGGTATTGAGGGTAGGGGGGGCCCAAATTGAACTCTTGCACCAGGGCCCATGAGCCTATAGCTACGCCCCTGGAATTTACCACTCCATTCTCCCCCATTGGGCAAAAGTGGGCCAGTCCTGTTTGCTACCAGAAGGAGAGGTGGCAGTTTTAGATTGTTCTGGTTCGGACTCCATGTTGGAGCCGAGAAGACCTGAATGAAGTAGCAGTGAGGGGAAATTGTTCTTCGGCTGAAAATAAGTAGTTTACTAAATGTCAGGCGGGGAATAACAGGGCAAATAAAATGGCCGCTGTCCCATTAGTTCACACAAGTTACTTCACAACACTGAGGTAAAGAGCTGCCTCCTCTCTGCTTTACTTGTCAGGGATTATGATCCTGAATACAGATGATAAGAACTTTAGCTGAATTTCTGGAGAATTTAATTCATAAGGAGACATGAAGTACAGAGCGGATGGACAGGACAGGCTGTGGTAATGGAGACTGTAAACAAGAGCTGCTGCTCACTAGCCCCACCTCACCCTTCTCTCATGTCTCCTCGCATCTCCATTCCCACAGAGATTCGCCTGTATTCAGGATCATAATTCCTGACAAGCAGAGCAGAGAGGAGGATGAGGCAGCGCTATGGCTCGATGTGGTGAAGTAACTGTCCTGCTGTGTGGTTAGGACAGGTTTTGTGTGTACTGATTAGTGATGAGCGGCATAGGCAATACTCGTTTTTGCAATATTTCTCAAATTTTCCGCATAATATTTGCAAAAAATGTGCGAATTCTAGAATTCGTGATCTCCAATCATTTTTTTTTGCGATTGCGCAAATCAGCACTAATGATGCGCATATTTTTTGCGGAATACATGCAACTTCTCATTTTATCAGGTCTGAGTATATATTACTGATTGGTGCACTAAGGGTACTTTCACACCAGCGTTATTCTTTTCCGGCATTGAGTTCCGTCCTAGGGGCTCAATACTGGAAAAGAACTGATCCGTTTTATCCCCATGCATTCTGAATGGAGAGCAATCCGTTCAGGATGCATCAGGACGTCTTCAGTTCAGTCTTTTTGACTTTTCAGGACGGAGATACGGTAATACTGCAGCATGCTGCGGTTTTATCTCCGTCCAAAATTCCGGAACACTTGCCAGGATGCATTAATGCTGGATCCGGCCCCGAGTGTTCTGGAAAAACGGATCCGACATTGCGCATGCTCAGACCTAAAAGAATGTGAAAAAAATAAATGCTGGATCCGTTTTTTCGGATGACACGGGAGAGACGGATCCGGCATTTCAATGCATTTGTCATACAGATCCGGATCCTGATCCGTCTGACAAATGCCATCAGTTCGCGTCCGTATTGCCGGATCCGGCGGGCAGTTCCAGCGACGGAACTGCCTGCCGGAATCCTCTGCCGCAAGTGTGAAAGTACCCTAATTATTGTTGTGACATCACAGCACTATGTCTGTAGCCTGTATGTATGGCCAGCAGAGAAACAGTAATTCCTATCACACTACCTAACACCCTGCACTGGAATCTAACAGCTACACTATATCAGGATATAACCTACACTGACTATCTCCCACTAACTATCTGTATTATATATAGGAGCTAACTAATATCTAATGTAATTGGATAAAGAATGGGATCCAGATGAAAGCACAGAGCACAGCAACGTCACTGCTCTCTGTCTCAGAATTGCAAAAAAACAGTAAAAAATGGCTGCTGGGGAGTTTCTTATATAGTAAAGGGTTCGGCAACTTTCCTATTGGTTGCTAGGGATGTTGCTAAGCTCTGACAAAGATATTGCAGTCTTCTCATTGGCTCACAAGCAAGAAGGGAGGTTACTGATGAAAAATAAATCTAGAATATTCGCGATTACGAATATATAGCACTATATTCACATCTTCGCGAATTCTCAAAGTGCCGATATTCGCGATAAAAATTTGCGATCCACACTAGTACTGATAGGACGGCGGCCATTTTATTTCTCCTAATGATTGCTCCCCAGACAAAACAAGCCATTCTAAGTAATGAAAGATATTTGTGAATATATTTATTATAAAATAATATTTAAGTATTTTGGGGGTTTTTATTCCGGGAGAAGCCCTTTAAGCCCTTTTTGAGTTTGTCTGCCAGTTTATGCTAAAGCCTGCTGGAACCAAGATAGAGCCTGCCAATCGTTTGGATGATCGCTTATTCAAGGTCTGCAGTTGAATTTCATCACAAGGTCTGGGCTCAAGTTATTTGTCCTTCATCCCTCAATTATTCCCCCTTTATTTTTGCTTCGGAGCCAAAGCCTGGGGTCCAGCAGTATCCAGCCGCACTACACCACTCTGCATTCCTACTACACCTGGGACGCAATAGGGGCCCTGGGGGATGGCGCATTGCACAACTATGACTATTAGGTTATGGCAGTTATAGGCAAACTGCGTCTCTCCAGCTGTTGCCAAACTACAACTCCCACCATGCCCTGCTGTAGGCTGAAAGCTGTAGGCAGTCTTTGCATGCTGGGAGTTGTAGTTCTGCAACAGCTGAAGAGCCGCAGTTTCCTATCACTAGGTTAGGGCTACACGACGACATGTGTCGTGCGACATTTTGTTGCACAACAATTTTTCTAATGATAGTCTATAGTGTCGCACTGCGACATGCGACATGCTGCGACTGTGACACGACAGTAGCCAAAAATCCATCCAAGATAGATTTTTCTGCGTCTGTCGCGTCGCAGCATGTCGCAGTGCGACACCATAGACTAGTTGCCCTAGCCTTAGGGCTCTTTCACACGAGCGGATGCCGTGCGGGTAATCCGCTGCGTGAAAGAATGCCAAGCCCTGCACCAAACAGCAGAGACACGGAGCAGTAACATGATAGATAATGCTCCGTGCCTCTCTGTGATCTTTTTACTACAAAATCACAATGAGATAAAATTCTCACTGTGATTTTGTAGTAAAAAGATCACAGAGAAGCACGGAGCATTCTCTATCATGTTACTGCTCCGTGTCTCTGCTGTCCAGAGCGGGGCTTGGCTGTCTTTCACGCAGCGGATTACCCGCACGGCATCCACTCGTGTGAAAGAGCCCTTACAGCTACTACTGCCACTACTAGTCCAAATACTACAGATCCAATTACTACTGGCTCTACTACAGCTACTGCAACTACTTCCACTAGTATTGCTTACTAGTCATACTATCATTGATACTTCTACTGCCACTATGACTACTACTGCTGCTATCACTACTACTACTGTCACATCTACTGCTACTACTAATACTATTAATATCATTTATTACTAATACTACCACTGGGCTACAGGTTCAATTAATATGAACCAAGTGTGTCTCCAGTGACTAGTAGGCATCAGTTTGAAAGTTGACTGGTGAGGACAGGACTTTTTTTGTACCAAATTCCCATGGGCCCTGACATCAGTACCATATGTCCTATGCTGATGTCATGTCACTGAGCTCTGGCAACACCTTCTCATTCTGTAGGGGGCGCTGTGAACATCATGTATTGCTGCCTAGTAGCGATGTCATGCTCTTCAGGCCTGCTTTCTCTGCCATCACCGATACCTACCACCAACCAACGTGGGTTGTACTAGATTGCCAGATTACAATTTCAATATTTTTCCCCAAAAAATCAGACACGGTTCTGCCAGATGAAACATTTCCATCCTAGATACTTGTCCTGCCCAGCAACATAAGAGGCTCCAGAGCTGTTCCACAACCTTTCCCTTCACTTTAGGGATGAGGAATTTTAAGAGGCTCACGCTGGGTTGGGTTCCGGTCTGGGAGCCTTTATTGGAGAGAGAAATATCCCTTGTAGGTTGTAATTGAATCTGAAGATGAGACCGGTGGGAACTGTCAAGACTGTAGTCAATGAGTTACGAGGCATTTGTCGCTCTACTGGTAGCTCCCCCTAGAGAGGACCGTGTACAGTAATGTGTTAATGATATCAGCTTGTTCCTGCTCGTCTGGACCTTATTGACCTCACATTCTGTATTTATATTTTGGGGTAATCATTTAATGGGTTTCTGTGGCGGGGACATCATCAACAAAAGCAGAAGATAAGGATCTTATTAGCACATTCTGGTATATCTTCCTTGGTAAATGCCTTTCCCTCATTCCGGCTCCGCTCCTTCTATGTCTCCAACCTAAATCTTACAAATAATCTGATATAAGAAAGTTCTAAAATGGAATGGAATATAATGGTGTCTGTCTGGGATGTTCTCCATTGTATCTGCATGGTACTATTTACCCACTAATTGTATATATGGTGCAAACAGGATCTGAGGGTATGCATATGCCATGCAGAATGTGCTGTGACAGATTATTCCAACTCCCACAAATCAAATCAAATATTCCAACTTTCTCAAATTATCTATAGGGAAACCGAATAAATATAACTACTGGTCTTAATGCTGTAAAGTTTCCAGAAATGTGCCTGCCCCCAGATGTCTACAGCAACATGGTATAAGCATAAGAGGATCAGAAACGTATGGATGTGACCAGTGACCCTTACATGGTACCCCACTTGAGGATGGCACAGTGACTCACATGCACTTGTCAAGGTTTAACTGAAATTGAAGCAACAAGTATATGTTTACAATCTCTAAAAAAGGCACAAACTTGTTGGTTACACACAGTAATGGTGGCATTGAGCTTGTTGGTTATCAATAGTAACAGAACACTCTCTATGTGTGGTTTGCAAAATATATCCACAGTATCAGGAGAGTCTCTGTACCTAACAGGTGGCTGGTACTGAAAACAGGCCAATCTATATACTCCACAAGTGGTTGGCACTGGTAACAGGAAGGTCTCTATACTGCATAGGTGGTTGGCACTGGTGACAGGACAGTCTCTATACTGCACAGGTGGTTGGCACTGGTAACAGGACGGTCTCTGTACTCTACAGGTTGTTGGCACTGGTAACAGGACAGTCTCTTTACTCCACAGGTGGTTGGCACTGGTAACAGGACAGTCTCTATACTCCACAGGTTGTGGGCACTGGTTACAGGACAGTCTCTATACTGCACAGGTGGTTGGCACTGGTAACATAACAGTCTCTATACTCCACAGATAGTTGGCACTGGTAACAGGACAGTCTCTATACTGCACAGGTGGTTGGCACTGGTAACAGGACGGTCTCTGTACTCTACAGGCTGTTGGCACTGGTAACAGGACGATCTCTGTACTCTACAGGCTGTTGGCACTGGTAACAGGACAGTCTCTATACTCCACAGGTTGTTGGCACTGATAACATTGCGGTCTCTGTACTCCACAGGTGGTTGGCACTGGTTACAGGACAGTCTCTATACTGCACAGGTTGTGGGCACTGGTTACAGGACAGTCTCTAAACTACACAGGTGGTTGGCACTGGTAACAGGACAGTCTCTATACTGCACAGGTGGTTGGCACTGGTTACAGGACAGTCTCTATACTCCACAGGTTGTGGGCACTGGTTAAAGGACAGTCTATATACTATGCACACAGGGTACTCATAGTAGACAGTTGACTTTTTAGCCACAGCACAGACTCTTTCTCCACTTGTGCACCTCTAGTCACAGTATAGTCTCTTTACTGAGGGTACAGGTGTGTCTCACGGTATACATTAACAGGACCACTGCTCACAGTCCTCATTACACTTACAGTGGGTGGTTGCGAGGCCTTGTGGGCTGGTTGGGTCAGAATCTCCAGATTCTCGGTTATGGGCCTACGATATTACAGGCCGGAAGTCATCTAAAATCACTTGTGTTTTCCAGTGTGGTCTCCTCTCCAGAGGCAAACACTCACTCAAGCGGTCTAGTCAGTGACAGTACTCTAGAGCAGTTCCATGGTGTAGGCAGTGGTCCATAACCACCCGATGGTCTGAATGGCAGTGAAGCTCAGCCAAAGTATGCAGAGAGCGTGGTCTCACAAGATATGGCTTATCTTGCAAGACCACTATCTTTCTATAATGAACCCAGCCTAGAAAGAAGCCGCCCCGATGTTCTCTGCACTTATTGGATAGCATCAGAACGATGAACAAGACTCTGCCTTGAGAGAGAAGTGACTCTAAACTCCCTCTTGGCAAAAGCAGCCTTATTTACATATAAGCCTCCAAAAATATGGTGGCTGTACAATGTTGGAATTTAATTCCTTGGGCCCACCAGAGGAAATTATTCTCGGGGCCCAACTCTTTTATGATCAATAGATTTTGATAAGTGTTGAACCCAAAAAAATAGCCTATAGAAGGAAGTTATTGGCTCCAAAGACAGCTCCAAATGTTCTTTTTCTCTTGGACCTTTGGGGCCCACTATGGCATTAGAGGCTGGGCCCACCAGAGGATCCTCTAGTACCCTGGTGGGCCAGTCCAACCTTGGGACCATGACTCTGGGAAAAGGAAGCCGGGCCTGAGACACATAAATAACATCCCCTCCCTCCCATTCGGTTGGATCTGAAAAGGGAAAATTACTTACTGCTTCCTGGTGCTGGCTCCCCTGTTGGAGATACAACATCTTACAGCTTAGTCTATTGCTGGATTGACTGCAGTTCATAGTTATTACACTAGATGTCGCTGTTACTAATGCTCACTGTAGTCTCTCTATGCATTTCTATGATGTGTTGTATTTCCTGCACATTGAGGTGAACTCACTGATTTTCTTTTTCCTGTCTGTGGCAGTCACCATGTAAGGCAGGCATCCTCAAACTGCGGCCCTCCAGCTGTTGTAAAACTACAACTCCCACAATGCCCTGCTGTAGGCTGATACCGGTAGGCTGTTCGGAGCATGCTGGGAGTTGTAGTTTTGCAACAGCTGGAGGGCCGCAGTTTGAGGATGCCTGATGTAAGGTGACCTTCTGTTATTGCATGCATGTTCCAATAAAGCCAGTTCCTGTTACTCCACAACATCTGATCTGAATTGACTCTGCTGCACCCAGCAATCCTACTCTGCAACATCCCCGCTCCTGCTACTCCCAGCCTGGCCTGCTCCGTTGGGCTCCCTCCCTGATAACATCTGGTTTGATGCCACCTGCAGCTAATCAGTGGACACGGTGGTGACTGGCTTACCTTATGGCGTGACAAATGACCACATGATGCAAGGGGATCCGGTCACCAACATAGCCAGTAATTGGCTGCAGGCAGAGTCAAACCAGATGTTTACGGTAAGGGAACCCAGCAGAGCATTGCAGGCCAGGAGGAGAAGGAGCGAGGAGCCAGCGCCGGGAAGCAGGTAAGTAAGCTTCCCTTTACAGGTTCGGCCAAGTGGGGGTGGGGGGTTGCCAAACCATTCCCCCATTATTAGACAACTCCTTTTAGGTAAGTACGTGGTTTACTTATTTCAAATAGTGATTCTTTAAAGGTATAATACAAAAATTACAATACCAATAAAATGCATGCCTTATTACAGCATATAATACTTAATGTGGTTACATTTGTGTCCTCTTGTGATCTTTTTTTATCATAGAAAAGTTTTATGAGCTGATTTTTATCTCCAGATAGAAGGCATTCCGGTTTCGCATAGAAATCTTGGCTCCTTGTGTTAGCAACAATGTCTCAGCTTCTCTATAAAGGAAGTTAAGCATCTCAAATAATGTAAGAATGACTTTTCATTTTTGTCTCAGAACAGAATACAAGAGGAACCTAAAATCCAAAAATGACCATCTACTAGTTAAGGAGACCTTAAACCAACAGTCACAGGTTGATAATTATGTTTCTTTGCCTCCTCGGTACAAATCACAGTGCTATACTGGGCCAAATTAAACTTCTATAACAGGTCCTAAAATACCAATGCCATATAATATTGCCACCACCACCATATAATACAACGACTTCCACACAGTGGCAAAGTAAATGCCACATAGAGTGCTCAAATAATACCAACATAACGTGACCATATAACAGCTCATACATGAAGTGCTACTGTACAATTAATACAGCCTTGAGTATTAGGCCACCTGGGGTGTCCCTGATGTGCACATACCCAAGGCCAGCCCTGCCTTTTGAAAAGACCGTATGAAGACCATATGTTCTGGAGGACTTCAATGATCTAGACCCTAAAGAAGATTTCTGGCAGGATTACTTTCTTTTAACATATATTTTTACATAGGTCGTCTCCACTTTCTAGTCTGGTTTACACACAGAAAATTTTATCCGACCCAACCAGTGATTGGCGGAGCAGACATCTCCAGACATTTTCTGCATATTGAGTCAGACCAGGAAGTGGAGATCAGTGAGTGCAGCTAGCCCAGCAGGGGAGATCTGGAGGGGCAAAATGGTTGTGGTAGTGGCAATGATGCGGGTGGTAGCTCTCATGGTGGCTTTCTTCACAGTGGCTCTCCCTGGACCGTACAGTGATAAATGGGGTTTACGGGATTTTAATATCGATGCCCTATCCTCAGGATAGAAGAAGGCTGTGAGCCATGCAGATTCTGGACCTTCTGGTTCTTTCTTTCTCTCTCTAAAATACTGTAAAGTAGAGATGGCTTTCTTGATGCAAATATCTCAGAGACCATGATTCTCTGGGACTTCTGAGGAGTGAGCACATGCACTTCCTAGACTCACACACCAAAACTAGGGGCAGACCTAGGTCCAACTCCTAGCCTCCTTCAAGGCCAGAGTTAGGATTGTTAACCCTGACCTATCCATACAGAACTATGCGGGTTTCAATACATCAGAACATTATATAACAAACCAATTTTGCAATTATGCCTATTCTGGGGTAATGCACATGTATTACTTGGGCAACCCATTGACTTCAATGAGCACCATACGATGCTTCATTTATCCTGTGGTGTCACTGAAGCAAAATTGAGCACTGGGTTCCCCAACAGTTACAGTTGATTTCTGGAGGTCCCAGCAGCAGGCTTCCCAGAGATCAGCTTATCCATCAGAGACCATTTTACCCGTCACCAGAAATCAGTGGAGTCACCACCATCTAGTGCCCTGCTCCCAGACAATACCTGGAGCAACAAGTATGGGAGATCCAGTGGTCAAGCATTTTTCTAATGCCATAGTGGCAGGTAGCTAGACACCTCTGACTCTGCTTATTTCCCTAACAGGTAGCCATGATAGAAATTAAATAGTTGTCAGATCCTCTTGACATCAGCTTAGAATTTGACATCCGTTATGTGACACTGTTCTTTAGGAGTTGTCACCAGAAATGATCTGCAGAAGCTGCCTTTGCACCTGAGCTCTGAATCCTGAGGGGGCCCAAAAGATCTCTGTCCCATAAGAGGAGAATAGTACCATAAATAATGCATGCTGGTTGAGTGTCCTGTTGTAGAGTTTGCACTGGGGCTCAATAGTTTCAAGTTACTCTACTGGCCCCCAACCATGATTTTGTCCAAGGGTCACCATTAACCTTGAACCGACTTTGCTTCCCACATTAAGAGATTATCTGAAGCATGCAACATCTTTAAGTAATATAGAATGAACTGTGTTAATCTGTCCTCTATGAGAAGCACAGAAATAGACTTCAACTTCCTCAAGGAGAAGTCGTTAAGAGAGAAGGCTGAAAAGATTGCAGGTCTAAGACGTACTGCAGGTGGTGTGGTGCCAGTGCACTTAGAAAATGGGTAATTATCACATTAAAATACAGTATTTTCATGTCACCTTAGTCTTAAATTAGAAGTTAGTGAGATTGCTGAAGGTAGTGCGTGTTTACTATGGGTGCAACACGGGAGAAGTCTTGGAGATAGGAGTAGGAGGTTGTGATATAAGAAGATGAAAGCCAGAGGTCATTTACTGGGTAACTTAAAGGGGTTGTCTCACCTCAGACTTTGGGGGCATATCCTAGCCAATGTCTGATAGATATGGTTCCCACCTCTGGGACCTGTACCTATCTTTAGAATGGAGCCCGCAAAGTGAAGGCGGGCCGCCCTCCATTCAATCCTATGGGACTGCCGAAGATAGGCGAATGGGAAGCACACCACGCAAGTGAGGCCAGCACTCAATTAAATTCTTTGGGGCTGTTGGAAATAGCTATTTTCAGCGCTCCGATCGGAACGAATAGAGGGAGGCCGTGCATGCGCTGTGTTCCCTCCTTCACTTTATGGGCTCCTCTCGGACCCACACCCATCAGACATTGGGGGCATATCGCTAGGATATGTCTGAGGTGAGACAACTCTTTTAAAGGGGTTCTCCAGGATTTACATTTTGATGACCTACTGTATCTGCAGAATAAGCCATCATTATGAGATTGGCAGGACCCGATGGAGCTGTACGAAGAGGCCGCAATGGTTGGTGAGTGCTTAGGCCTTTTCCTAGGCCATATGATGTCATGTTCATCAGTCACATGACCTGGGTTCAGCTCAGCCCCATTCAAGTTCATGGGGCTGAGCTGCAATACCAAGCACAGCCACTATGAAATGGATGGTGCTTTTCCTGGTAAGCTACGAGGAGGCCGCAGCGCTTACGGGAGAGTTGCAGAAGCTGATCGGCGAGGGTGCCAGAAGTCAGACCCCCAGCTGATCTCATATGGATGACCTATCCTGAAAAAAATGATGGTGGGGAGGAAAAACGAAAACGCCAAAATGAAAATTGTCTGTGTCCTAAAGGAGTTAATGCAAGCTTATGCATTCCCTTCTAGGTATGACTGCCACCTTCCATTCTCTGAAGCTCATCATGGTCTTTGACATCGCTCTATATACAGGTCCTTCTCAAAAAATTAGCATATTGTGATAAAGTTCATTATTTTCTGTAATGTACTGATAAACATTAGACTTTCATATATTTTAGATTCATTACACACCAACTGAAGTAGTTCAAGCCTTTTATTGTTTTAATATTGATGATTTTGGCATACAGCTCATGAAAACCCAAATTTCCTATCTAAAAAAATTAGCATATCATGAAAAGGTTCTCTAAACGAGCTATTAACCTAATCATCTGAATCAACTAATTAACTCTAAACACCTGCAAAAGATTCCTGAGGCTTTTAAAAACTCCCAGCCTGGTTCATTACTCAAAACCGCAATCATGGGTAAGACTGCCGACCTGACTGCTGGCCAGAAGGCCATCATTGACACCCTCAAGCAAGAGGGTAAGACACAGAAAGAAATTTCTGAACGAATAGGCTGTTCCCAGAGTGCTGTATCAAGGCACCTCAGTGGGAAGTCTGTGGGAAGGAAAAAGTGTGGCAGAAAACGCTGCACAACGAGAAGAGGTGACCGGACCCTGAGGAAGATTGTGGAGAAGGACCGATTCCAGACCTTGGGGGACCTGCGGAAGCAGTGGACTGAGTCTGGAGTAGAAACATCCAGAGCCACCGTGTACAGGCGTGTGCAGGAAATGGGCTACAGGTGCCGCATTCCCCAGAAACAGCGGCAGAAGCGCCTGACCTGGGCTACAGAGAAGCAGCACTGGACTGTTGCATGTCATTCAGAAATCAAGGTGCCAGAGTCTGGAGGAAGACTGGGGAGAGGGAAATGCCAAAATGCCTGAAGTCCAGTGTCAAGTACCCACAGTCAGTGATGGTCTGGGGTGCCAGTCAGCTGCTGGTGTTGGTCCACTGTGTTTCATCAAGGGCAGGGTCAATGCAGCTAGCTATCAGGAGATTTTGGAGCACTTCATGCTTCCATCTGCTGAAAAGCTTTATGCAGATGAAGATTTCATTTTTCAGCACGACCTGGCACCTGCTCACAGTGCCAAAACCACTGGTAAATGGTTTACTGACCATGGTATTACTGTGCTCAATTGGCCTGCCAACTCTCCTGACCTGAACCCCATAGAGAATCTGTGGGATATTGGGAAGAGAAAGTTGAGAGACGCAAGACCCAACACTCTGGATGAGCTTAAGGCCGCTATCGAAGCATCCTGGGCCTCCATAACACCTCAGCAGTGCCACAGGCTGATTGCCTCCATGCCACGCCGCATTGAAGCAGTCATTTCTGCAAAAGGATTCCCGACCAAGTATTGAGGGCAGAACTGAACATAATTATTTGAAGGTTGACTTTTTTTGTATTAAAAACACTTTTCTTTTATTGGTCGGATGAAATATGCAAATTTTTTGAGATAGGAAATTTGGGTTTTCATGAGCTGTATGCCAAAATCATCAATATTAAACCAATAAAAGGCTTGAACTACTTCAGTTGGTGTGTAATGAATCTAAAATATATGAAAGTCTAATGTTTATCAGTACATTACAGAAAATAATGAACTTTATCACAATATGCTAATTTTTTGAGAAGGACCTGTATAGGCAGTGCGGGCACATTTACAGATTGCTCTATTTATGTCTGTCATTACTGAGGTAGAGCATTTTTCCGTCTTCTGGTGACAGCCCAGATGGTGCTACTTTATATTCTTCATGCCTAATATATTTTCTAATAATATGCAATTATTTATACTCAAGATTGCGATTTTGATGAAAGGGGAATGAGCCAACTTTTAGGTTGATGTGTGGTGACAGCTCCTTGTTAAAATATCGTTTTAAAACGTTAATATGAAGAGACAAAGAGATCACGTCTTACGCAGGGGTGCACCACCAATGAGGCCAGATGAGGCCAGGTGAGGCGAGAGGATGGGGCAAGAGGGGGATGAGTACTTTTATTGTGGCAAAGGGGTTAGGTTAAGAAATTGGCATGGGACGGGGTGGCGTCGTTTCATTTTTAGCAGAAAGGCTAGGTGCACCCCTGGTATTACAGCAAACAGAGTGATCAAGTCTACTTACCTGCAGTGGCGTAGCGTGGGTTGCCAGCACCCCGGGGCGAGCCCCTTTTACAGATAATTTAGCAGTCCTATATAACACCACAGATAACATGGTGGTAACTCTCTAAGTACAGATAATGTAGTAGATGGGTATAAGGCCCCAGAATTCAGAATACGCACAGTGTGACCTGAAGTCTGGGGCCACGATGCAGCAGGGTGGGCCAAATTCTCAATCCACCCCCCAACCCTACCGTATAACAAATATGTGTTTGGACATTACATACATCACTACAAAATATACAGTATAATACAGCAGCACATACCTCATCCATCCAGTGACATCTCCTGTGATGTGACTTTCCTCAGCGTCTTCATTTGGAGATAAGACCGCCATGACACCTTCTTTCAGACGCGTCTCATCTATGCAGAGTTTTATTAATATTAGTTATTATTATTATTATATATGATACCCCACTCTGTATAATGACCCCTCTGTAATATTAGGATATATAATGGGCCATTTTATATCCTAATAATAGAGAGGGGGCCATTATATATTATAATAATACAGGGTGGTCATTATATATAGTAGTTATACAGAGGGTCCATTATATATCCTAATATTACAGAGGGGTCATTATATATAATAATTATACAGAGGGGGCCATTATATATCCTAATATTACAGAGGGGTCATTATATATTATACAGAGGGGCCATAATAAATAATAATTATACAAAGGAGCCATTATATATTATACAGAGGGGCCATTAAATATAATAATTATACAGAGGGGCCATTATATATTATAATTATAAAGAGAGGCTATTAATAATGGGCCCTCTGTATAATTATAATATATAATGGCCCCTCTGTATAATATATGATGGCCCCCTTTTATAATTATAATATTGAATGGCCCCTCTGTATAACTATAATATATAATGGCCCCTTGTATAATTATTATATATTATGGCCCCACTGTATAACTATAATATATAATGGCCTTCTGTATAATGTATCATGGCCCCTCTGTATAATATAAAACGGTGCCCATTCTTTAAATATACTGGCCTCCTTTGTATCTCTACTGCCCACCTCCATAGTGCCCCCAGTACTTACATAAAAAAATAAAAAGAACTCACCTCTCTTCATCACCTCTTGTAGTCTTTGCTTGGGCGTCCCGGCGCAGGCGGTCAGGAACACATCACCGTGCCCTCCTGCGCCGCATCATCGCGTCATCTCGCGAGACCTGGCGCAGGAGGTCACGGTCATATAATCGCGATCTCCTGGACTCCTGCGCCGCTCTACTGCGTCTTAAAGCTTCATGCCAGGCGGAACGGAGGGGATGGGAGCCATAGGCTTCCATCACCCTCATTTTACTGCCTTCTGCCTGGCGCCCCCGACAATTTGGAGCCCGGGGCAACGGCCCCCCTGCCCCCCCCCCCCACGCTACGCCCCTGCTTACCTGCTACCAATCCCGAGATGCAGCCTGTATTCTGTCCCTGAGCTGTGTTTAAAATTCTACTGGTTGCTATTGGAAACAGTCAACAAACTTGTAGTCAAGTGGGCAGTATGTTATAGAGCAGGAGGAGCTGAGAAGACTGATGTATAGTTTTTTGTAGGAAAATATTCAGGGTAACTTGTGAGCCAGCAGGATCAGCCCTATTAAACTAGCCATACTGCATGATATGCAGACTGACTCTGCTTATCTGTCTTACCTCGATTTATGTGTTTTAAAAAATATGCAAATTAGGGCTTCAGTGCACTGAAGGTGGGGTCTAGCCACTAGGTGCACTTTAGCTTCCTATGTGCTCTGTTTTCCCGGACATTCCCTCCTCCACCTAATAGACAGGGCCAGGAATCCAGGTGGTGGCGGTAGTGTCTGGGAAGTAAAGCAGAGGAGCTACAGTGCATCCAGCTGTTAGGGCTGCCCTCATTGCACCTAAGCCCTAATTTTACATATTTTTAAAACAACAGTAACGTTTTTGATCAGCAGGTTCAGTTGTACCAGGTGTTATGGCTGGTTTAATAAGGTTGATTCTGCTGACAGATACCCTTTTAAATCCCTGCTTTTTCTATGTTTAGGAGTCCAGTGGGTGGTCGTACCAGTGATTGACAGCTATCTTTGTATACATAAGTGTAGGACCGCCAACCAGGGGCGTAGCGTGGGGGGGGGCCGGAGGGGCCGTTGCCCCGGGCGCCAAATTGCAGGGGGCGCCAGGCAGCCGAAATTTCAATGAGGGCTACGGGAGCCTATGGCTCCCGTCCCCTTCGTTATGCCCCATAGGCTTCAGGCCTAGTGGCCTGAAGCCTATAAGGCAGTAGAGCGATGCAGGACTCGGTCACGATAATCTCACTGTGACCTCCTGCGTTGGGTCTCGCGAGATGACGCGGCGCAGGAAGGCACAGTGAGGCGTTCGTGACCGCCTGCGGCGGGAACAAGCAGGGATGGAGATGGGTAAGTATTTTTTTTTTATGTTACCTTTCCTAATTGCAGTGCAGAGGCTCTGGGGGCAGTATGGGGGGTGGGAGAGGACTGGAGCAGAAAGGCTATGGCATTGGCATAGTAATAAGAGGGGGACATTATATTAGCAAAGAGGGGGCCAGTACATTATTAGCAAAGAGGGGGCCAGTACATTATTAATAAAAAGGGGGGCATTATATTAATAAAAAGGGGGGCATTATATTAATAATAAAGAGGGGGCCAGTACATTACTATTAATGTAATGACCCCCTCTTCATTATTAATGTAATGACCCCCTCTTTGTTATTAATGTAATGACCCCCTCTTTGTTATTAATGTAATGACCCCCTCTTTGTTATTAATGTAATGACCCCCTCTTTGTTATTAATATAATGACCCCCTCTTTGTTATTAATGTAATGGCCCCCTCTTTATTATTAATATAATGACCCCCTCTTTGTTATTCATGTAATGGCCCCTCTTTATTAATAATATAATGGCCCCCTCTTTATTATTAATGTAATGGCCCCCTCTTTATTATTAATATAATGACCCCCTCTTTGTTATTAATGTAATGACCCCCCTCTTTATTATTAATGTAATGACCCCCTCTTTGTTATTAATGTAATGACCCCCTCTTTATTATTAATATAATGACCCCCTCTTTGTTATTAATGTCATGACCCCCTCTTTATTATTAATATAATGACCCCCTCTTTATTATTAATATAATGACCCCCTCGTTGTTATTAATATAATGGCCCCCTCTTTATTATTAATGTAATGGCCCCTCTTTATTATTAATGTACTGGCCCCCTCTTTGTTATTAAAGAGGGGGCCAGTACATTAATAATAAAGAGGGGGCCATTATAATATACAGGGGGAATAATATTATGAGGAATGGGGGACTATCTGGCTCTAGCTCAGTATTGGGGGGCAGCAGGATGACAGTGTTGAGACACCAGGAAGGAGAGCATGATAGTAAAGTGAGGAACCTAAATTTTTTTCGGTGAAACTCTGCAGAGACGAGAAGCGGCTGAAAGAAGTTATCATGGCGGTCTTATCTCTGAATGAAGACGTCGAGGAGAGTCTACATCACAGGAGACGTCACTGGATGTAACAGGTATGGTGCGGTATTCTACTGTAATAATAATGTCCATCCACATATCTGTTTCACGGTAGGGTTGAGGGAGAAGATTGAGAATTTGGCCCACCCTGCCGCATTCGGCCCCAGACTTCAGGTCACACTGTGCGTGTTCTGAATTCTGGGGCCTCACACCCATCTACTACATTATCTGTACTCAGAGAGTTATCTCTGTGTTATCTGAGGTGTTACATAGGACTGCTAGTGATCTACTATAGTATCTGTTAAAAGTGGCGTGCCTGGGGTAGGCGCGGGGGGGGGGGGGGGGGCGCAATTTTTGGCTTGCCCCGGGTGCTGGCAACCCACGCTACGCCACTGCCGCCAACATGACTCCTAAGAATAGAAAAACTCAATATAATGCTAGTTATCCCAAAAGCTGTAATGTTATACTGCTTAGTAAAATGCTTATCCCCATAGGTTGCCAGGAGATGTACCTGGGCCCACCCTCTGGATAGTGAGAGGAGAGTCTGTTCATAGCTGTGCATGGATGAGCTCCTCAGAGCTAGGCCTGAGCTCAGAGAACTTTTATCTTTGAAACTTCTACAGCCAAGGAAGCTACTTTATCATCAAAAGTGCTCCAGAGAAGGTCCAAAATCTACAAGGCTGTGCAATGGATTCAGTCAACGAGGTATTGTGCACGTTTATGAAAGAGAGACATTACTGCTGTGAGAGGGAACATTGCTAATGCACCCTTACACACTTTGCGAATGTTTGGCCAACCGTATTTTAAATCTTCTACCTTTAGTCTGGAAATTTGCAGAAGTGTTTACCAAGAACCTCATTGCCAGCCTATGGTTCTATTGAGAGACAGAGAGAGGGAGTACTACAACCTCCATCAGCGCTGTCAGGTAAAAATTGGCCATAGTCCTTACTGGGAAATACACCTACAATGATAGGTTCTACCCCCTCCTCTCCAAGTCCTTCACGCACACCTAGCATGCAATGTTTCAGGGACACACAAGGAAAGGTGGGAGATCGGTGGGATTCAGAGGCTGCACATCTCCTCTGATGACATAATCAGACATTGCTCAAATGAACCTTTCCTTTAAAGTGCATATCCACTGTAGACCACACTTTTTAAAATCAAAATACTATATATTAAAAATAATTTTAGGGTTCGGAGCTAAATTTTTCTGATGCAGTGCTTCAAATAGCCACATAGAGGGTGGCCCACACTTACCAATGCGGGTGGACCTAGACACTGAAGTAAATTGCACCAAAATGTAGCACAATTTGGTGCATCTAGGTTTAAGGAAATGATCTAGTCTGATGAGTGGGTGTGTCTTATTGGTGAAGGGGAGTTGCTTTTTGGAAAGGGGGTGGCCTAATATGTACCATTTAGCTCCAAAATCGCACCACAACCCTGGCGTGAAATTCCGTAGAGAACTAAACCAACCAATAATTAGCATAAAGTTAGACAAAAGTGTCTAACCATGAAACAAATATATCAGCCAACCTGTGATAAATCTGGTGCAGGTCTAGACAGTCTACGTTTACACCATCTATAGGATTAGTAAATCTGCCCCATTGAGTTAAATTATAAAACCACCACTGGGGGGGAGCTTAGGAGATTACAAACATCTGCCCTAATAGTCCATATGGACAGGAGTTGTCTAGCCGTTCCATTGGCCCATGTAAAATGTCCTTAAAGGGGTTGTCTCTTCACAGACAATGAGGGCATATTGTTAGGATAGGCCCCCATTGTCTTATAGGTGCGGGTCCCACCACCGGACCCACACCTTTATTGAGAACGGAGCCCCGAAAGTGTTGGAGAGCACACTGCGCATGTGCAATCGCCCTCCATTCATTTTTTATTTGGTCCGCCGAAAATTTTATTTCCATCGGGCCCATAGAAGTGAATAGGAGCGGTGGCCGGTCATGCACGCTGCGCTCCCATTCACTTCTGTGGGGAGAGCTAGTGGTGGTGACCTCATCAGAGTCCTTCAGCTCCCACCTTACAGGGCTCCGTTCCCGATATAGGTGGGACCCGCACCTATAAGGCAATGGGGATTATCCTAGCAATATGCCCCCATTGTCTGTGATGAGACAACCCCTTTAAGGAATGTCTGGGCTATTCTCTGGATAGGCTATCAAAATTATATTGGTGGGGACCTGACTAGAGATGGCCAGTTCGCAGTGTTAGCCACTGTGCGCGAGCCTGTCTGAAATGAAATGCGGTCTCCGGGAGCAGGCCGTTCCGAGAAAGATGGCAGATCACATGTGTTTGCTGGCGAACACTGCGAACTGGCCATCACTGGACCTGACGCCCTGCCAGTCAGCCTTGCCTTGTAGCTCCGGTATTGGAAGTCAGTGCCAAAATTAAATATCCCTCCATTGAGTTGTGGGCGGAAGTGGTAACTGCAGCACTGTTCCCATTGACATAAAAGTGAACAATGCTGCAGTTTCCAGCTACGTCCCCTACACAAGGGAAGGAGATGTGTGGTTCCACTGGCGGGGCTATAAGATAACCCCCAATCAGCGGGGGTGCAGGGTGTTGGACCAGTGCCGATCTGATATTCATGGCCTGTTCTGGACAAACCCTTTAAGGGTATAGCATGTGGTGTAAGCGATTTTCTGCAGTGAAAATCGCATGCCTCCACACACTGCAGAAAAGTTCTGCAAACCTATCCGCAGCATGCCAATTTACGTTGCAGATTTTTGCAGTGGATTTCACCCTTTGCATGCAGTCTTGCTTAAGGCTTCAATACTTACCAGTTTTAGAAAGAGCAGTTTGCCTCTGAATGCTTCGCACCTCTTGCCAGGGGGGCACATCATGACTTTGGCAGTAAAATGACTATTACATGATTCAATAACTATGAATAAAAACATGGACAAAAAATTGAAAGAAAACAGGTACAAAATCCTAATGGGGAATGAATCACGATCCATATCCATTCCAGAGCCATTATATTGTCACCATATGGAGCCATTAAATGGAGACGTCATCCACATCTAAAGTGATGTATGATGACTAGATGATGTATGGTTACTGTTTTCCTATGTATTGCACTGCTGCTTACTGCTCTTTGAAGTATCACACTATATACTGTAGTACAGGGATGTTGGTAGGGTCTAAATAGATCAAGGGCATGTGTCCCCCCCATCCCAATAAAAACAACAGTATAATAAAGACAACATACAGGTCCTTCTCAAAAAATTAGCATATTGTGATAAAGTTCATTTTTTTCTGTAATGTACTGATAAACATTAGACTTTCATATATTTTAGATTCATTACACACCAACTGAAGTAGTTCAAGCCTTTTATTGTTTTAATATTGATGATTTTGGCATACAGCTCATGAAAACCCAAATTTCCTATCTAAAAAAATTAGCATATCATGAAAAGGTTCTCTAAACAAGCTATTAACCTAATCATCTGAATCAACTAATTAACTCTAAACACCTGCAAAAGATTCCTGAGGCTTTTAAAAACTCCCAGCCTGGTTCATTACTCAAAACCGCAATCATGGGTAAGACTGCCGACCTGACTGCTGTCCAGAAGGCCATCATTGACACCCTCAAGCAAGAGGGTAAGACACAGAAAGAAATTTCTGAACGAATAGGCTGTTCCCAGAGTGCTGTATCAAGGCACCTCAGTGGGAAGTCTGTGGGAAGGAAAAAGTGTGGCAGAAAACGCTGCACAACGAGAAAAGGTGACCGGACCCTGAGGAAGATTGTGGAGAAGGACCGATTCCAGACCTTGGGGGACCTGCGGAAGCAGTGGACTGAGTCTGGAGTAGAAACATCCAGAGCCACCGTGTACAGGCGTGTGCAGGAAATGGGCTACAGGTGCCGCATTCCCCAGGTCAAGCCACTTTTGAACCAGAAACAGCGGCAGAAGCGCCTGACCTGGGCTACAGAGAAGCAGCACTGGACTGTTGCATGTCATTCGGAAATCAAGGTGCCAGAGTCTGGAGGAAGACTGGGGAGAGGGAAATGCCAAAATGCCTGAAGTCCAGTGTCAAGTACCCACAGTCAGTGATGGTCTGGGGTGCCATGTCAGCTGCTGGTGTTGTTCCACTGTATTTTATCAAGGGCAGGGTCAATGCAGCTAGCTATCAGGAGATTTTGGAGCACTTCATGCTTCCATCTGCTGAAGAGCTTTATGGAGATGAAGATTTCATTTTTCAGCACAACCTGGCACCTGCTCACAGTGCCAAAAGCACTGGTAAATGGTATACTGACCATGGTATTACTGTGCTCAATTGGCCTGCCAACTCTCCTGACCTGAACCCCATAGAGAATCTGTGGGATATTGGGAAGAGAAAGTTGAGAGACGCAAGACCCAACACTCTGGATGAGCTTAAGGCCGCTATCGAAGCATCCTGGGCCTCCATAACCCCTCAGCAGTGCCACAGGCTGATTGCCTCCATGCCACGCCGCATTGAAGCAGTCATTTCTGCAAAAGGATTCCCGACCAAGTATTGAGTGCATAACTGAACATAATTATTTGAAGGTTGACTTTTTTTTGTATTAAAAACACTTTTCTTTTATTGGTCGGATGAAATATGCTAATTTTTTGAGATAGGAATTTGGGGTTTTCATGAGCTGTATGCCAAAATCATCAATATTAAAACAATAAAAGGCTTGAACTACTTCAGTTGGTGTGTAATGAATCTAAAATATATGAAAGTCTAATGTTTATCAGTACATTACAGAAAATAATGAACTTTATCACAATATGCTAATTTTTTGAGAAGGACCTGTAGTTCTACAACACCTTCTGAATATGATAGCATAAATATACCACCACATTAGTGTACTGATCCTGGATAGGATTTTATAATAAAAGCTGTACCCGTACATATGGTAGCTTTGAATATAATGAAAAAGGAATACAGTACAGTTAAATCCACTGACTGTAGTTGTTTTACATTCCCTTTTATTCTCCAGTTGGCCCAGACTGCCATGATGACTTCTTCTGGTCATCATTCTCTAGAGTGTACCACACAGTAATCATATCCCAATTTGCTGCTCCTTTAGTGCACCACATGGTAATAGTGCCCCCCTTAGTGCACCACATGGTAATAGTGCCCCCCTTAGTGCCCCACATGATAATGGTGCTCAATTCAATAATAGTGAAGGTAACTCCTGCGTACCTTTTACACAATAATGGTGCCCTCTGTGTGCCCCTTAATGGTGCCCTTTTAATTCCCCCACAGTAATAGTGTAGGGGCCTATAGTCACCATAGTCTGACTGACACAGTATGAAGAGCAGTCAGGTTCTGCCTGACTCTGAAGGTAAGGGAAACTGGTGGAGACATGGTTATCTTCCTTATTGCCAGGGTGCCCTTGGTGTTGTGAGTTTGGTGTGGGTACAATGCAGGCGGTGTAGGTGTTAGAGTCAGACAGAGTTCCAAGTTGATTGTAGAAAATGAACAATTCTCTTTTTACTAAAGTGCAGAATGGGTAGTACATCAAATAATATCAATGATATCACAGTTTCAAGGGAAGTCACAGTGCAGTCTTCTCCCAATAGCTATACATAGGCAAACAGCAACAATGATGATAATAGGAGTAGTAGTAGTGCCTGAGCTCTTTCTAAACCTTTCTAAGATGATCATAGGCATGCAAAACTCCCAAAAATGTGCAAGGAGCTACAGACTACAAACCAGCCATACACATCGCAAGAAAATGTGGTAGGCACCAGGGACTGCAAACCCACCCACATGCAAAAAGTCTCACAATCAGCTCTGCAAGTTCCAAACTGAGGGATGCAGATCATGAAATGGTTGGCCAAGCTGTTATATACAGTGCTGCCCATAATTATTCATACCCACGGCAAATTTTGACTTAAAGTTACTTTTATTCAACCAGCAAGTTATTTTTTGACGGGAAATGACATAGGTGTCTCCCAAAAGATAATAAGACGATGTACAAGAGGCATTATTGTGGAAGAAAAAAATTTGCAGCTTTTATTTACATTTGAGCAAAAAGTCACCAGTCCAAAATTATTCATACCCTTCTCAATAATCAATAGAAAAGCCTTTATTGGCTATTACAGCAATCAAACGCTTCCTATAATTGCAGACCAGCTTTTTGCATGTCTCCCCAGGTATTTTGGCCCATTCATCTTTAGCAATGAGCTCCAAATCTTTCAGGTTGGAGGGTCTTCTTGCCATCACCCTGATTTTTAGCTCCATCCACAGATTCTCAATTGGATTCAAGTCTGGACTCCGGCTGGGCCACTCCAAAACGTTAATGTTGTTGTCTGCTAACCATTTCTTCACCACTTTTGCTGTGTGTTTTGGGTCATTGTCATGCTGAAATCTCCACTGGTGCCCAAGGCCAAGTTTTCTGCAGACTGCCTGATGTTGTCGTTGAGAATCCTCATGTATTGCTCTTTTTTCATGGTACTAATTACTGTGATTAGGTTCCCTGGTCCATTGGCTGAAAAACACCCCCAAAGCATTAGGTTCCCACCACCATGTTTGACAGTGAGGATGGTGTTCTTTGGGTTGAAGGCTTCTCCTTTTTTACGCCAAATGAAGGAAACATCATTGTGACCAAACAATTCAATTTTTGCTTCATCTGACCATAACACAGAAGACCAGAAGTCGTCTTCTTTGTCCAAATGAGCTTTTGCAAAGGCCAAGCAAGCTTTTGTGTGCCTTATCTGGAGAAGTGACGTCCCCCTTGGTCTGCATCCGTGGAACCCAGCAGTGTGCAGTGTCTGTTGGATTGTCTGCCTTCAGACATTGCCACCAGCAGAGCCCAGATTCACCAGGATGGCCTTGGTGGTGATTCTTGGATTCTTTTTCACCTCTCTAACTATCCTTCTGGCTAGCACAGGTGTCACTTTTGGCTTCCGACCACGTCCTCAGAGATTTTCCACAGTGCAGAACATCTTGTATTTTTTGCTCAAATGTAAATAAAAGCTGAGAAATGTTTTTTCCGCCCCACAATAATGCCTCTTGTACATCGTCTTTTTATCTTTTGGGAGACACCTATGTCATTTCCCGTCAAAAAATTACTTGCTGGTTGAATAAAAGTAACTAAGTCAAAATTTGCCAGGGGTATGAATAATTATGGGCAGCACTGTAAGTATGAAAGGTGCCATTAAACGTTAATATTTCTGCAAGCAGCAAAGTCTATAACCATAAACAGCAAATACTTTGCTAACATGCATGGCCTTGTGACCCTGGACAGTCTATGAATGTCTTCTCCAGCTTTCCCTCAGTGATTGTTCTTTTATCAGGAATGGTGTTTTTCCTGGAGCTGGACTAACATCTGCCCTGAATGTCAGGCAGAGCTAAAACTCGAGTGGTTCATGCAGTTCCCAGTAGAAAGCTTCTCCCTCAGAGGGGAAATGTAATTCTCTCTGTGAAGACAGGGCAAAATTAACGAAACAGTGTCACCTATATACAGGAACACATACAAAGCATAAAACAAAGTATTAAAAGATTACATAACATCAAATCAAGAACAATTTCCAAGTACCAGTTTCTGGGATAATGCACTTGCACAAGTCATTATGAAGTTGTGTTTTACTGTGAATTCAGAGGTCTAGGAATAAAGTAGGCTTGACAGGAACGTGAAAAGACTAGACTTTGATATATGCAAAATATAACATACAGAGTAAAATAGGTAACAGTCTCCTTGGCCATGAACAAATGAGCGAGCTCCCCATTAGAGGTGGTAGCAAGACACATCTCACCCTGATGATGTCCTCAGTGAAGCTCAGCTCTTTGGTACTTGCCTTGATGTTTTCTAGCTGTCTGGCCCCTCCTAAAGGTCTTCAGTGAGCAGTACAATTGTACAGATACTTCAGACCTCAGGGACATGGCCTGGCACCTGGTACCACTAACCAACGACATTACAAGGAATGAATGGGAAAGAACTACTAAAAATAAACCTTGTCACATAGGTAGTCCCACCATTGAGTAGATACAGTTGAGAATGGCAGTCACCGGAGACCCCAGATACCAGGTGTTAGCAACTCATAGTACAGATGTAACTGTAATGAGTTTGTCATTGGCACTACTCATCATCACATCATAATATGTTCATAGACATATGTAAACCTTCTGCCTTGTTTTATAGCGGAGTTCTGGGATGTAAGATTGGGGCTGCCAAATAAAACTGCTGTTTCTGCATTTCTGCTTCCAAGTGGATGAGATGACATCCATGCAACTCCATGTTGCATAACTACGCTTGACCTTATCACCATGGATGAAACAAGACTGTGGTTATTAGCCACCAAATTATATGATGTGAAGTTGCATGACCTTTGCCTATTAAAGCATAAAGGACTGAAAATAGGGAAAAACTAATGAACATAAAGGGGTTGTACCATCTGGTGACCCCTTCTTAGAATGAAGTTGTTGGTCTGAGTTGTCTTCTTTCTGCCTCATGATTGCTGGATTGACCGAGCTTGAATTTACTTTTGGAACAAGTCTTCTACTCCTACTGGGCACCACAGTAATGGTGACGGCAGTCCTTATGGTACCCGCAGAGTGCATCTATAGAGTTCGTGCCCATTTTTGTAAGCAAAAGATAAAGTAACAAAGTATTAGAGAAAATGTTGTCTGGCTCGAGTTTTCTTTTGGGAAGATATTATTGGAAGAGTGTTTGGCAAGTTACAGGACAGAATGTTTCAGCACCTGAGGCACAGATGTCTAACTGAACTACATTAAATAAACTATTGGATTTTCCTTGTAGCCAGTGCAAAGATTAAGGCTTCCCAACAAAAACACATTTCTCGTACTAATTCTCGAGGAATGAGGTATTCTATTCAGTCATGAACTTACAATGCTCAGTAACATGTTCCTTTAGGCAATTGTCTTATCTGTTTTTTTGGCCTGGCTATGGTTGTATCTCATCATGGCAACACATTCTCTACATTCATCACATTATCAATAGATATGGTTTATATATACTGTTGGAAAGTGATAGCGGACTCTCTAACCACAATGTGAGGTGAGGAGTCTATAGGAGCCATTGTCTTCACCCTTAACTGACTTTCAGAGAAGGTGTCATCTCTGCTGAAGGATACTTGAGTGGACTATGGACACATTTCTGTAGATAGTCTCCAGTTGGTGTCAGCTAGTCTGCCCTGCAAGAACCAATATGGGTTGACAAGGTCAATGTGAAGCCAAAGGTTTCAGCTGAAGGCAACAATGGCAGCAGTTCCAAGGAGCAGAGAAGGGACAAACCACAAATGCAGAATTACATAATATTGAGGTTTAGTAGCCAAGAAGTCAAAACCAGAGAGCATAAGTAACAAGAACCAAGAATGGAGCTATAAATCCAAACTAAGAACATCTTAGAAGGAAAGAAGGATCCAGCTATTGGATTTAATTATGCCTGATCCATTTTTTTCAGGGGAAGTAGTCCCCTGCCAAAGGAGTCAGATGACAGTAGTAGTCATTGGGTTAGTAATAGTCAATAGTTAATCCTTTTGAAAAAGTTGTGTGGAACTGACAGGAGGCATGCTACTTACCTGGCACTACTTCCACTACAACTGTACATGTTATACCATTTAGCAAGGGTCTCACTGATTAGACTCAGGTCAAGATTAATGTGTGTAAGGGGACTCTGGTGAAAATATTTAGTGAGTGGGCTCATCCTACCTCTGTAGCAGGATAGGTGTCTATGCATGTGAATGTTCTTCTCCACTGAAGTCATTGGGGAATGGGGATTATGAAGATGGCTGGGCCAGCAACTCCATTAGAAGAGAGAACCACACTCATGTGTGGCCACCGCTTTTTTTACCTGGGTAGAATCAATGAAAAAGCATCAAGGGATCTCCATTTCTTTAACGGTAGAGGTTCCAAACTTGAGCAACATATGCATTACACATATATATGGTAAATAGTAATAGTAGATAATGCTGGGTGGGTCAATAAAACTGGTTTGGGCATGGAAGCCTGGTCTTGAAGTGGGTGGTGATCTCAGGGCATGTCTGCTCTCCCAATAATTTAGCTCTGGTCAAACCCCCGTTGACATTGGTAGTAGTGTGCTATCAATGTCTGCAATGAGACCCCTTTAGCTATCTTTAAATGGGTTTTCCAAGTGTTTTATACTGATGACCTATGCTCAGGAGGTGATCGGTGGGGGTCTGACACCCAGCATCCCCGCCGATCAGTTGCTTGAGGAGATCATAGTGCTCACTGGAGCTCTGTGCAGCTTACCAAACCCTGGAGTGCTGCAGGCTCTTGAAACAGATGATCGGTGGGGATGCCAGAGGTCGGACCCCCACTGATCACATACTGATGACCTATCCTGAGGATAAAAACACTCAGAAAACCCCCTTTCTGACAGTATTGTCTAAAGGTGGCCAAACACATTAGATCAGGGATGCCCAACCTGTGGACCTCCAGCTGTTGCAAAACTACAACTCCCAACATGCCCTGATAGCTGTAGGCTGTCTGGGCATGCTGGGAGTTGCAGTTTTGCAAGAGCTGGAGGACCACAGGTTGGGCATCCCTGGATTAGATTAATGTCAGGCAAGCCTGCCGATTTCGTCAGAACTGGCTGACGTTCCTTTGTGTATGGGTGCAGATGTCAAAGGTAAGGATTTCAACATGTCTCATCCTTTCGTTTTCAGGGAATATGAGCTGCTGCCAAAGGTTTCTGGCAGTGGCTTACTCCCCTCACCCCATACATGCATGCTGATATTTTTGGGGGTCGGAGGGAATAGCTGTCGGCCAAATGAGCATTAAGACAGTTATCTCCAGTATATGTCCCTCTGCTATAATTAACGTACATTGCCGTGATAAATAACCTAAGGCCTTTATAACTTGTTCATCCATGTAATCAAATTACATAATTGAAAAACAAACAGAGTTGAGCTGTTAGGACCTGACAAAGATCGGCCCCGTAATAGAACGCTTCTGGGAGAGTAACTCTCACTTAACCTCGAGGTGCCAGCAGTGAAATCTCATTGCAATGGAAAGCTATGGAAAAATTAAACAAGTACTGAATCTCCCTAAGGAAATGGAATAAAATATAATGAAAAAAAATAAACTAGAACATTATTCTGTAACGAGCACAGCCAAGGCAAATAAGGTGCTTTTCAGAAAGCAAATATCTAGTTATGGTTGGAGTGATCTTAAAATGTAGCTTACAGGGTGACACAGCGAATGTTCTCCCCCCAAGGAAGGGTAAGAGTTCTTTTCTGGAAATATTGTATAAAACTAGGGGCCATTTATAAAAGTTTGGGAATTACAAAAGCAGAGGTGTACCTATAGGGGTTGCAGAAGTATCAGTCGAACCCAAGCCCTAGCGCTACTGTATATATTTGTAATTGCGAATATTCTAGATTTTTTTTTCATCAGTAGCCAATGAGAAGGCTGTCATATATTTGTCACCAATAGGAAAGTTGCCGAACCCTTTACTATATAAGAACCTCCCCAGCAGCCATTTTCTGCCGTTTTTTGCAGTTCTGATCGCGAGAGAGCAGTGACATTGCTGTGCTCTGTGCTTTCATCTGGATCCTATTACATTAGATCAGGGATGGCCAACCTGAGGCTCTCCAGCTGTTGCAAAACCACAACTCCCATCATGCCCGGACAGTCTACAGCTATCAGCCTACAGCAGGGCATGGTGGGAGTTGTAGTTTTACAACAGCTGGAGAGCCACAGGTTGGCCATGCCTGCATTAGATGGTTAGTTTGCTCATATATATATATATATATATATATATATCATACAGATAGTTAGTAGGAGATCAGTGTAGGTTATATCCTGATATAGTGTAGCTGTTCCAGTGCAGGGTGTTAGGTAGTGTGATAGGAATTACTGTTTCTCTGCTGTCCATACATACAGGCTACAGACATAGTGCTGTGATGTCACAACAATAATTAGTGCACCAATCAGTAATATATACTCAGACCTGATGAAATGTGAAGTTGCACGTATTCTGCAAAAAATATGCGCATCATTAATTGCCGAATTGCAAAAATAATGACTAGAGATCAGTCGGTTTTACCGATATTATCAGCCGATATTCAGGATTTTGAAAGCTATCGGTATCGGCATCTATTTTGCCGATATGCCGATAACAAATCGGGAACAAGGATCACGCTGCTCTCAGCGCTCTCCGTGTTCCCTCAGCAGCACAGGGAAGAAGGAAGCAGTGTCTCCCTCCCCCTGTGCTGCTGCTGCCGCCAATGGGAGGACAAGAGGAGGGGAGGGGCTGTGGTCACTGCGCCACCAATGATGTCAACTAATTCATTCATTCAAATTCAACAGGAGGCGGGAGCTGCAGAATCACATAGCCGTCTCCCGACCTCTATGACAAGTAGCTGCGATCTGCGGTAGTTAACCCCTCAGGCACCCCCCCACCCAAGCCCCCCAGTATTAAAAACATTGGTGGCGCAGTGCACCCTCCAGTATTAATCATTGGTGGCCACAGGGTCCCCTCCTCATTGGTGGTGCAGTGGCAGCTTCTGATCGGAGCCCCAGCAGTGTAAGCCTGGGGCTCCGATCAGTTACCATGGCAGCCAGGACACTACTGAAGCCCTGACTGCCATAGTCAGCTCCCTGCTGCTGTCAGCACAGGTCAGCAGGGAGAGTGTGAAGTCCTATTCACCCTGATAAAGCTCTATCAGAGTGAATAGGACAAGGGCTCTAGCTCCTAAGGGGGCTAAAAGTTCGTAAAAAAAAAAAGTTAAAAACCAAACACAAATACCAAAATATTAAGTATAAATGAAAGATAAAGCTATACAAAAAAAGCTACACGTTAACAATAAACATGTTCATTTTCAGCAGATTTGTGTAGGAATTTTTAGTTTTTTCAAAAATGAAAATGTAATATCGGTATAAATTATTGGCTATCGGCCTGAAAGTTCACAGAGTATCGGTATCTGTTCTAAAAAAAAATCAATATCTGTCGATCCCTAATTTATTGTGAATATAATGCGAAAAATTAATAAAATATCGCAAAAACAAATATTTCCTATGCCGCTCATCACTAATCTCCACCTACTGTGTTGTCCCCTTCACTTATAGATTGTAAGTTCTCGCGGGCAGGGTCCTCTACCCCTCTGTACCAGTAGTTTCTTGTTTATTGTATTTTATATTTGTGTAACCCCACCTGGAAGTACATAAATAAATAAATAATAATAATCTTATGATTAATGTAAAAATGAAAATCATATATCATATGGTACATGGCAGCCTCTTACTAACAAGAGTAAGACCGGCCCCATACCTCACATGGATCCAGAGATCTCCCCATTCATTTCCCCAATTGCTCTGCTAGATTTATTTCAAGCTGGCAGCTTAGGGGTTATGTCCATTTTCAAGAGGTGTGTCCTACCTGTTGCAGCTGGTGGCTGTTGAAGAATTGAACTGAGCATGTGTTTCCACTTCAGTGAGGTGGACAGAGAAGTTAGAAAAAGAGCAAACAGCAGGTGGCGCTATACAGATAGATTTCAGTGAATTACTCACTGGCTGTACAAATTGTTTTATTACATGCAATTACAAAAGTCTTCAGAACCAGGGGCTGGTTTGAAAAATGGAGAATATTTTAAACCTTGTAAAGGGTCAGTTCTTCGTGGCTTTCATTACTCATCAGATTATATTACAGTCTTGGTGCTAATCCATGCTATGACCTGCAGTGACATGACTGGAAGAGTTAGGCCTCTTTCACACGGGCGAGTTTTCTGCGCGGTTGCAATGCGTGACGTGAACGCATTGCACCCGCACTGAATCCGGACCTATTCATTTCTATGTGGCTGTGCACATGACCGGTGATTTTCACACATCACTTATGCGTTGCATGAAAATCGCAGCATGCTCCTCTTTGTGCGTTTTTGACACAACGCAGGCCCCATAGAAGTGAATAGGGCTGTGTGAAAATCGCAAGCATCCGCAAGCAAGTGCGGATGCGGTGCGATTTTCACGCACGGTTGCTAGGAGACGATCGGGATGGGGACCCGATCATTATTATTTTCCCGTATAACATGGTTATAAGGGAAAATATGTCACGGACGGTGTACAGGAAACAAGGCAAAACAACATGCATAAATGACTCGCTGGATCCAACAGCTAAGGAACCAAAGGGAGACCCCTGCAGAAGACCTGGCACTTTCCCTGTATGCTCAGCCTATGCAAAGATCCGAATGGTGGAGGTTTGCATATCCACGTACCTTGACTATATAACCCCTGAGCACCCTACAATAGTGAGGGGACACGACCACCGGCCCCCTACACAAGACACGGAGGGAGTCAGGGTCACCTGGGATCCAGCAAACAGAAAATAACAGATAAATGTTCAACACTTAACTTTGTAGCAGACAGGAGAACAAGATCAGCATGCACACACACTCCAGGAAGAAGTATAAGCCGCCCAGAAAAGTATTCTGGGGAGGAATTTAAAGGGAAGCAATTAGTCCAACGCATGACAGCTGAGAGAGGCTAACGAGATGAGGAACTGAATACCACAACAAAGAAACTCAAGGAGAAGGTTCTGAAAGGCCTCTGTCAGAGCTTCTCAGCTGTCTGGTTGTGACAGTACCCCTCCCTCTACGAGTGGACTCCGGACACTCAGACCCCACCTTCTCAGGATGGGACCTATGGAAAGCCCTGATGAGACGAGAGGCCTTAATGTCCGTCACTGGGACCCACATCCTCTCCTCAGGACCATACCCCTCCCAATGAACAAGGTACTGAAGAGAACCGCGGACAAGACGAGAATCCACAATCCTAGAGACCTAAAATTCAAGATTCCCATCAACCATAATCGGAGGAGGAGGCAAAGGCGAGGGTACAATGGGTTGAACATAAGGTTTCAATAAGGACTTATGAAAAACATTATGGATCTTCCAAGTCTGAGGAAGATCAAGACGGTATGCAACAGGATTGATGACAGACAGGATTTTGTAAGGCCCAATAAACCTAGGACCCAACTTCCAGGAGGGAACCTTCAATTTGATATTCTTGGTAGACAACCACACCAGATCACCAACATTCAGGTCCGGATCAAGCACACGTCTCTTATCTGCCACACGCTTATATCTCTCACTCATGCTCTTTAGATTATCCTGAATCTTTTGCCAAATAGATGACAAAGACGAGGAGAATCTGTCCTCATCAGGTAAACCAGAAGACCCCTCTCCCGAGAAAGTCCCAAACTGCGGATGAAACCCATATGCACCAAAAAATGGTGACTTATCAGAGGACTCCTGACGACGGTTATTTAAAGAAAACTCAGCAAGGGACAAAAAAGAACACCAATCCTCTTGATTCTCCGCCACAAAACAGCGCAGATATGTCTCCAGATTTTGATTGACGCGCTCTGTCTGGCCATTCGACTGCGGGTGGAAAGCAGAAGAGAATGACAACCGAACCCCCAAGCGAGAACAGAAAGCCTTCCAGAATCTGGAAACAAACTGCGTGCCCCTATCAGAGACTATGTCTGAAGGAATACCGTGCAATTTGACAATGTGATCAATAAATGCCTGCGCCAGCGTCTTAGCATTGGGCAAACCAGGAAAAGGGATGAAATGCACCATTTTGCTAAAACGGTCCACCACCACCAGAATCACAGTCTTCCCCGAGGAACGAGGCAGGTCCGTTATGAAGTCCATGGACAGATGTGTCCAAGGACGGGAAGGAATGGGTAAGGGAAGGAGAGGACCTGATGGCCGTGAATGAGGGACTTTGGCACGAGCGCAAGTCTCGCAGGCTGCCACAAAACCCTCAACCGACTTACGAAGCGCAGGCCACCAGAATCTCTGAGCGATGAGATCCAGTGTGGCTCTTACCCCCGGGTGCCCAGCAAGGACCGGATTGTGGTGTTCTTTAAAAATCTTGTGTCTTAAAGCGAGAGGCACAAACAACCTCCCAGGAGGACAAAGATCAGGAGCCTCTGACTGGGCTGCCTGCACCTCTGCCTCCAATTCAGGAAAAAGAGCAGAGACCACCACACCTTCAGCCAAAATGGGACCCGGGTCTTCAAAATTCCCGCCTCCCGGAAAACAACGTGACAGGGCATCTGCCTTCACATTCTTAACTCCAGGGCGGAACGTGACAACAAAATTAAACCTAGAAAAGAACAAAGACCATCTGGCCTGTCTCGGGTTCAGACGCTTGGCTGACTCCAAGTAGGCCAGATTTTTATGGTCAGTAAATACGGTAATAGGGTGTCTGGCTCCCTCTAGCCAATGGCGCCATTCCTCAAAAGCCAACTTGATGGCCAACAATTCCCTATCTCCCACATCGTAATTTCTCTCTGCGGAGGAGAGTTTTCTTGAGAAAAAGGCACACGGTCGCCAATTGGCAGGAGAGGAACCCTGAGACAAGACCGCCCCCACACCCACCTCAGAAGCATCAACCTCAACTATGAAGGGTAAAGAAACATCAGGTTGCACCAAGATGGGAGCGGAAGCAAAACTCTCCTTGATATCAGAAAAAGCCTTACGCGCCTCTACTGACCAAGAAGAAAAATCTACCCCCTTTCTGGTCATATCAGTGAGTGGTTTAACAATAGAAGAATAATTCAAAATGAACTTCCTGTAATAATTGGCAAAGCCCAAAAAACACATCAGCGCCTTCTGATTCTCAGGAAGCTCCCACTCAAGCACAGCGCGGACCTTTCTCGGGGTCCATGCGAAAACCAGAAGCGGAGAGAAGAAACCCCAGAAATTGAATTTCTGGAACCGCAAACACACATTTTTCCCGTTTCGCATATAATTTATTCTCCCGCAGGATGAGCAAGACCTGACGTAAATGTTCCTTATGAGTTTTGAAATCGGGAGAAAAAATCAAAATGTCATCCAAATACACCAATACAAATTTTCCCATCAAATGATAAAAAATGCTGTTCACGAAATGCTGAAAAACGGCTGGGGCATTCATCAAACCAAAAGGCATAACCAAATTTTCAAAATGGCCCTCAGGGGTATTGAAGGCCGTCTTCCATTCCTCCCCTTCTCTGACCCTGACCAGGTTGTATGCCCCTCTTAGATCTAATTTGGAAAAGACTTTAGCCCCAACAACCTGGTTAAACAGGTCCGGGATCAGAGGAAGCGGATAAGGGTCACGAATTGTGATACTGTTCAGCTCCCTGAAATCCAGACAAGGTCTTAAAGAACCATCTTTTTTCTTATCAAAGAAAAAAACAGCGGCAACAGGTGACTTCGAGGGTCGTATGTGTCCTTTTCTCAGACTCTCAGAGATATAAGCACGCATAGCGATCCTCTCAGGTTGGGAAAGATTGTATAAACGAGATTTAGGCAGCTTGGCGTCTGGGATGAGATTAATAGGGCAAATCCTGTGCGGGGGCAAATCCTGAACTCCACTCTCAGAGAAGACATCCGAAAATTCAGAGAGAAAAGATGGTACAGTCTTAGTAGCAACCTCAGAAACAGATGTCGTGAGGCAATTCTCTCTGCAAAAGTCACTCCAACCATTTATTTGCCTCGCTTGCCAATCAATGGTGGGGTTATGTTTAGTGAGCCAGGGTAGCCCCAACACTAGAGGGGTAGGCAAACCGCTAAGGACGAAACATGACACATCCTCAACATGAGCATCACTCACAATTAAAGGGTTTCTACCACTTAGGCGTCACATATTTGGCTGTCAGACACTAGCGATCCGCTAGTGTCTGCTCTGGCCAACCATCCTAATATAATTGCTTTTGGGGCGGTGGTTTGGCTAAAAAAACTACTTTTATTAATATGCTAATGAGCCTCTAGGTGCTATGAGGGCGTCATTAGCACCTAGAGGCTCCGTCTACCTTTAGAAACTGCCGCCCCCAGCGCGTCCCTCCAGCCCGCCCATCTCCTCCTGAATGCGATCCTCGTATGTATTATGCGCATGCGCAGTAAATGTCTGACAGCTTCCCTGTTCAGACATCTCCACTGCGCCTGTTCCTCGGAGCACTATGGCGTCATCGCGCAGGCGCAGTGGAGATGTCTGAGCAAGGAAGCGGTCAGACATTCACTGCGCATGCGCAGAATACATACGAGGATCGCATTCAGGAGGAGATGGGCGGGCTGGAGGGACGCGCTCGGCGGCGGCAGTTTCTGAAGGTAGACGGAGCCTCTAGGTGCTAATGACGCCCCCATAGCACCTAGAGGCTCATTAGCATAATAATAAAAGTAGTTTTTTTAGCCAAACCACCGCCCCAAAAGCAATTATATTAGGATGGTTGGCCAGAGCAGACACTAGCGGATCGCTAGTGTCTGACAGCCAAATATGTGACGCCTAAGTGGTAGAAACCCTTTAAATGGATATTGTGAACTATGCCCTTTAATGATTTCTGAAAAAGTGGAGCGGAATCAATCGCAAAAAACGGAATATCCTTTCCCAAAGTGCACACCTGGAAACCATGAGCTATTGCGAATTGACTATCAATGAGATTGACCGCTGCTCCACTATCCACAAAAATCTCACAAAAAATGCTCTTGCTCTCTAGCGCCACCCTAGCAGGCAGGACAAAACGGGAACTACAAGCAAACGGAAAACCTTCAATTTCCGCCTCAACCCTGCCAATAGTAACAGACGGAACATTTTTAAAAGATTTTTTCCTCTTTGTTTCTTTATTATTCCCAGAGAACTGCCTGAATCTCCTAGAGGGACAAATATTTGTCAAATGATTTATACCTCCACAACAAAAACAAACCCTCCCATGCGGGCTGAATCTTCTATTGTCAGAAGCAATCAACCCCAGCTGCATGGGCTCCTGCTCAGAAGGGGCTGACAGCGACTGAGACCCCTGCGCACAGAATGGGACCGCTGCACAGTCCTGGGACCGAGTATGACAGGAAGGAGAGATCTCTCCTCTCTCTCTAAGACGCCTGTCAATACGAACGGCCTGAGACATAGCAGAGTCCAAAGAAATAGGCCTTTCATGAAAGGCAAATGCATCTTTCAATCCCTCTGAAAGACCATGGCAAAATTGACTTCGGAGTGCAGCATCATTCCAACCAGTATCAGCTGCCCATCTCCGAAATTCTGAGCAGTATATTTCTGCGGATTGTTTACCCTGGCATAAGAGACGTAGTCTAGACTCCGCCAGAGCAATACGATCCGGATCATCATATATCTGACCCAGGGTTAAAAATAATTCATCCACTGAACGGAGGGGCCGTGCCCCCTCCGGCAGCGAAAAGGCCCAGGACTGAGCGTTACCCCTGAGCAGCGATATAATGATCCCCACCCTCCGTTCCTCATCACCAGAGGAATGGGGAAGAAGGCGAAAATGGAGTTTGCAAGCCTCTCTAAAACGCACAAAATTCTCTCTACCCCCGGAAAACGTATCCGGGAGCGAGATCTTAGGCTCAGAACAAACTCCATGAACGCCAGCTGAACCGGTCACTTGAAGCTGAGAAAAAGTCCTGCGGAGATCAGCTACCTCCAATGAAAGACCCTGAAGGCGTTCAGCCAAAAGTGAAACCGGATCCATGCTTGAGACGGTTATGGCGGCTTATAATGTCACGGACGGTGTACAGGAAACAAGGCAAAACAACATGCATAAATGACTCGCTGGATCCAACAGCTAAGGAACCATAAGGGAGACCCCTGCAGAAGACCTGGCACTTTCCCTGGATGCTCAGCCTATGCAAAGATCCCAAAGGTGGATGGTTGCATATCCACGTACCTCGACTATATAACCCCTGAACACCCTACAATAGTGAGGGGACACGACCACCGGCCCCCTACACAAGACACGGAGGGAGTCAGGGTCACCTGGGATCCAGCAAACAGAAAATAACAGATAAATGTTCAGCACTTAACTTTGTAGCAGACAGGAGAACAAGATCAGCATGCACACACACTCCAGGAAGAAGTATAAGCCGCCCAGAAAAGCATTCTGGGGAGGAATTTAAAGGGAAGCAATTAGTCCAACCCATGACAGCTGAGAGAGGCTAACGAGATGAGGAACTGAATACCACAACAAAGAAACTCAAGGAGGAGGTTCTGAAAGGCATCTGTCAGAGCTTCTCAGCTGTCTGGTTGTGACAAAATAATAGCATTCTTAAAACAGAATGCATAGTACAATAGGGCTGGAGGGGTTAAAAAAAAATAATTTAACTCACCTTAATCCACTTGTTCGCGCAGCCGGCATCTCTTCTGTCTTCATCTTTGCTGTGCACAGGAAAAGGACCTGTGGTGACGTCACTGCACTCATCACATGGTCCATCACATGATCCATCATCATGTGATGAGCGCAGTGACGTCATCAAAGGTCATTTACCCAGCTCCTGAAGACATAAGACAGAAGAGATGCCGGACTTCTCGAACAAGTGGATTAAGGTGAGTAAAATTATTATTATTATTTTTTAACCCCTCCAGTCCTATTGTGTTTTAAGAATGCTATTATTTTTCAATATAACCATGTTATAAGGGAAAATAATACAATCTACACAACACCTAACCCAAACCCAAACTTGCCAATTTTTCGCACGCACGTGCAAAACACATTAAAATGTTTTGCACTCGTGCAGGAAAATCGTGCATTTTCCCGCGACGCACCCGCATCTTATCCGGCCCTAAAACATGACGCCCGTGTGAAAGAGGCCTTACTCATCAGATTATATTACAATCTTGGTGCTAATCCATGCTATGACCTGCAGTGACATGACTGGAAGAGTTAAAAGGAAATGTGTCACCAAAAGATATATCTGCTAGTTAAAACCAGATAGAAACACGTCTCCTTTTTTACTAATCTGTTTTTATTTTCTAATTACAGATTCTTTATTCTATTTCCTGAACATGATTATAGGGGGGGGGAGGGGGGGGGGCATCTTGAGTTCTTAACAGCATTTACAAAGCATTAAAAAAACTGCTTCACGGCAGCCCCATGGGCCATAGACACAATGGTCAGGAGAAGGACCTCATTGACTTCTATGGGAGAGTTTTCTGGGCATGCTCTGTGACCTGTGCAGAGGTCATTGTACAAGGGAAGAATAGATAAGCTTTGACAATCACCTATTGTGAATGGCGGATCCTGTCTTATCTATACACAGAGGTGATATCATCACAGGCAGGATTAAAATGACAGATAAGCAGATAACTGCAATAAAGTGATCTGTACAGACCAAGAAGTGGCCAGTGCAAAAAATGCAGGATTTTATGGGTTTTGTTTAAATGGAAAATTAAAAATAACATCACCAACAATTCTTTAAAAATACATTAAACATAAAAATTTGATTTAAACAGTTGGTCATTTTCTCATGACTCTTTAACTTAGACCTAAAATCCGCATAAAAACTGCGCCAAAAACTATTTCAACTGGAAAATCACATTAAAAAAAGCTCAGAAAAAAACTTACATTTTTATGCTAATTCTGTACCTATTTTTTTAGCATGCTAATACAACCATGTGAACATAACGGGTCCCCCATCCAGTCTGTGTTTGCAGGTTGCAGTGATGTCGTAACCATATACAGCGCAATTACTAGCCTAAGCAGACTACGAAACACAGGCCGGAGAGCAGCACCGGAAACGGCGAAGATTAAGTGGTTATTTTAGCACATTCAGGGTTTCTGAGGATTTTACCTTGGGACAGAATCTCTAACAGGTGCCTCAACCTAGCATGTGTAGTTAATAATACTAGTGCAGTGAGCTCCTGGGGAACCGGTGCAGAGGATGGGAGTGGTAGTGGCCCTGAAGACATGTCTTTGTGAACTCCCTCAAGCCAATCGCTCCCTGGGGTTGGTGCAGTGAAGGATGGGCACCCTTTGTTCCCCCGGGGCACTCCATTAATGTCCATGTGGGTGATAGGCACATACTAGAAATGCAATATTCAACATGTAGTGTTAAGAGAGTCAGAGACAAAGCCAGATTAAACTTAACAAGAGTCTCCATTTACTCTATACAGAATTAAAGTTGTAGTACATCCAGCACTAGTTTGTATACAATGCAAAGTCCTACCAGGTGTCCCAGCATGAATACAGCATTGGCCCTCAGATAACTCTGGCTAAAATATCTGCTATAGGGATCTCTGGCCAATAGCTTTGCTCTGGCAATTGTGTCCACTATTCTGGGGTGCATAGGGTGTCTAAACTTGTTTTCCCTCTGCAGCAGCAGGTTCTAGATCGCTTTAAAGGGAACCTGTCACCGGGATTTTGTGTATAGAGCTGAGGACATGGGTTGCTAGATGGCCGCTAGCACATCTGCAATACCCAGTCCCCATAGCTCTGTGTGCTTTTATTGTGTAAAAAAATCGATTTGATACATATGCAAATTAACCTGAGATGAGTCCTGTACGTGAGATGAGTCAGGGACAGGACTCACCTAAGGTTAATTTGCATATGTATCAAATCGGTTTTTATACACAATAAAAGCACACAGAGCTATGGGGACAGGGTATTGCGGAAGTGCTAGCGGCCATCTAGCAACCCATGTCCTCAGCTCTATACCCCAAATCCAGGTGACAGGTCCCCTTTAAGCTTGGCTAAATTGCTGTCTCTCTCTCACTGTAGCCATGCAAAACCTCCTCCTTTAGTTCTTGCTTTCTTGAATCTTCTGGGGCTCGAGGAGGTGACCGAGGCTCTAGGGCAGTGATGGCGAACCTTTTAGAGACCGAGTACCCAAACCGCAACCCCAAATCCCCCTTATTTATCGCAAAGTGCCAAACGTGGCAAGTTAACCTGAATCCTACAGTCCAATATAGTATATCTTTCATGTACTTTATCATGTAGTAGCTATAATAGCCTGTCTACATTCAGTGCGCTGCCTATGCTGTTCATGGTGCGTCCTGCGCTGATGAATGGCAGGAAAGGTCTAAGGCATATTGGTACACTCAGACTTTTTCCAGGGTGTGGGTGCCCACAGAGAGGGCTCCGAGTGCCGCCTCTGGCACCCGTGCCATAGGTTCGCCACCACTGCTCTAGGGCTTGTAGCTGGAGTATATGGGAGATGAGTAGATGAAGACTGCCGATTTTTTTTTCCTCCTTCTCTACAGCTACTCAGACTGGAATCTTCTGGAAATAGGGGGTAGAGCCAGCCCACACCCTGAGCTCCACAGAGGGCTGGGCCCGGATTGTTAACTCTGCCCTTGCCCGGCTCATGCTGGAACAACAGAGTGTGCATAGCATTTACATGAGAAAAATTACATAACATTGCATTACAAACTAAACATTAAAAATACCCCCTGGTCTATGTCGTAATAGAGCAGAGCTTCTGGGGTCTTCGGGGGCAAACATGAACTCCAACCTACAAGAAAGCCAAAAATAATAGTCTTTGCAATGCACTTACATCCCCCATTGCCGGCCTCCTAGGCCACAGTGACTTGTCTCGATTTGATGTCACTGAGAAGAGGGCACATGTGCCATTGGTAAAAGGGACAGTGCATTGTAAAACAATGTACGGGTCGTAACAATAGGCTCACAGAATTTGCATTCCTGTTCAGGACACGATGATTAAAATAGCTTGGTTTGCATTTTGTGAAGAATGTCAGATATTAGGAGAAGGCGTGCTCTTTGGAATATATTGAAATAACTATGCATTCTTATGATAAACAGGCGTACCAGTGCCACCCTGTCCCTTTGTAGTTTATTGCTTGAAACTATAGATGCACCGGTGAGTATTTTACATTTATGACTTTAGATTAGTTTTGTTCTGTTAGGGAATGAATGCTAAGCTCAGGGACATAACTAGAAAAGGCTGGGATCCATTACAGAGTGGCATACGTAATGTGTTATTCTCTGGGACAGTATGTGTGTGCAATACTAAACATATGTAGGTTTTTTTTTTCTTACATTTTTTTTCCTTTTTACAATAATAGCCTATTTTATGAGAAAAGGGCAGTGTCAAATGTAAACCTTACAGGAGCGAAGTGCAAGTGTTACACTGTGATGGGTTGTGGCATCAATAAACATTAATGATTAGATGGGTGAGCCCTCATCTTTTCAAGAAAAAAAGACATCCCATATGTGACAATCAGCGAGCAAGCATGCTCTGTGATTTATGGGGGAAGGGGGGGTAGATAACAAGCACAGAAGTCCATGTTACCCTTCTGCCATACAGAAGAAGCACAGCTCCTGATGAATGTGTTGAAATTATGTTATCTTACTTTTAGTGATGAGCGAACTTGTGTTTTAAGTTCGGCGTCTAAAGTTCGGCTTCCAGTTAGCGGAGAATCCCGATATGGATTCCGAATTCCGTTGTGGTCCGTGGTAGCGGAATCAATAATCGGCCATTATTGATTCCGCTACCACGGACCACAACGGTATTCGGAATCCATATCGGGATTCTCCGCTAACCGGAAGCCGAACTTTAGACGCCGAACTTAAAACAGAAGTTCGCTCAACACTACTTACTTTTCATCTGCTTTTCAAGCTAGTACATTTTCCTGTATGGCATGGTGGGATTGTGTGGGAGACATGCTGACCTTCTAATTTGTATGGCACATTTCAGGGTAAAGGATTAAATTTCAACATTCCTGATACTTTTGTTCTCAGGGGAGATAAACCGCCACCAACCATTTCTGAAATCGTCTCTCTCCTCATTCAGAACAGAAGCATGTCTAACCAGGCTGATCACGCTAGTGTATGGCCAGTCTTCTATGGCCACTTGACAATACTGGCCTACACAAAACCTCAAGCATTGCTCTATAGTCTATATAACCCATTCAGTTTCATGTCGCATCATTCAGTCCATCCTTATGTATGGGACTATTGTATTAGATAAATCTATTCATCCATTTTTCACTTTTGTATTATATTATGTTCTTATTTTTTCCTGAAACTTCATGCAATAACGTATAATTTCGGCTGTTATTACTATTATTTTCGAGCCATGAACATAAAGTGTATATTTACCACTGTACCCAGGGAGTCTGACACATTGTCAATCAAGTACAAATATATAACTCTTCTGTAGGCAGGAAGCTATAGAGAGAACACCAGTTCCATATTAACTATTGCAATGGCTATGGGTGTGCAGAATTTTAGACTGATCGTGTTAGCAATTATGGCTACGGTCAAAATAGCCAACTTTGCACTTGCGAAAAGGTGGAATGTATTCACGTCCTGCTTGTTTTAGAGAAGAAACAGGACTAGGAGAAGATGACCAAGCATTCAAGTTTGGTAGAAGAAACCTGGCTACAAGTGACCACGCAGATTACATTTATTTCAGAGAGACTGACCGACCATTAGGCTACTTTCACACTAGCATTTCAGGATCCAATTGAAACGAATCCATCACAGAAAAGGAAATAAACGGAGGCGAGTGGAAATCATTTGAACGGATCTCTTCGAACCGATTCATCTATAAAGAGGATCCGTTGTTCACATTTGGCTTCCGTTTGATCAGATCCGTCTATAAAGCGGATCCGTTCGTTGTGTTTGTTAACGTTTTGATTTCCGTTTAGTAGATCCGTTTTAAAGGTGTGAGGCGTGTCTCCAAGTGTACGCCCACTTTTAGGCTCTTTGTGTTTTGGCACTATGTTGCCTAAACAGGTACGTCTGCGATTCAGGTTTCTATTCCTTAAAGCGAGATGGAGAAGACGTGCCCAGGAAAGAAGAAGATGCCGGTATTGCCTCCACCCGATAACTTCAAAACGGATGACCAGAGGCTTTTTTTTTGTCCTGTTATTGGAGCTTCATGCGCATCCAGAAAAAAATTTCAACTATATGCGCATGACTGTCGAGAGTTATGACCAGCTACTGCAGCGCATTTCCTCACACTTCGAAAGACAGGGTACCCGCTTAACAAGGTCAATTTGTCCTGCAGAGCGGCTAATGGTGACCATAAGGTAAGGATTGTCCTAATGTTTTTTTGGTACAGCAGTATATATTATTTTTTATATTTATTTATATTTTTACTTTTTTTTTTAACAGGTTTCTTGCTACAGGAGAAAGTCTGTCATCACTGCATTACCAATATCAGATGGGATTTTTGACGATCTCCAGTATAGTCCGTGCTACTTGTCGTGCCTTGTGAGTTCAGACAAGTTCCTGGAAATCTGCTAATTCCGTAATTGTGTCGGCTCTGAATTCTACAAGTACTAGAAATACTGGTCAATTATCTTGATGGCCATTTGGGATGCCAATTATCGGTTTGTCGCCGTTGACATTGGAGCTCATGGGCGACAAATGACTCGATGGCTTTCAAAAACTCATCAATGGGACGCCTCCTATATTCCAAAGACTTTGGATTGCCACCACCGAGACCTTTGCCAGGTACTGATGGACCTCCAATGCCATTTGTGGTAGTAGGGGATGAGGCGTTCCAAATGTGTGAGAACCTCATCAAGCCGTACTCTAGTCATGACTTGAACCTTGCTAAGCGAGTGTTTAGCTATAGACTGACACGATCTAGACAAATGGTGGAGTGCGCCTTTGGCATTTTAGTTTACAAATGGCGTATTCTTACCAAAGCCATAAATCTTAAGGTTGAAACCATTGATGATATAGTCAAAGCTTGTGTAGTTCTACATAACTATCTGTTAATGGAGGAACCACTGCGCCTGGACCCGCAAGAGGTTGATTGCACACTCACCAGGCTGCAACATTTGTCATATTGGTCAACCCTTGGACTGGCCCGAATGAGGGACAGTTTCGCCGATTACTTTGATTGTGAAGCGGGCAGAGTGAGTTTGCAGGATAATGTTGTTTAATTGTTGTTTAAACAGTTTGATCTTGTATTAAATCAAAGTTTTTTTGGTATTTTGTACTCAGCCCCAAGAATGCTTCTGGTACACTGGTGATATAAAACGTGAAGGGTAGTAGCCACACATATGGTTATTAAAGGGGTTGTCTCATCTTAGACATTGGGTGCATATTGCTAGGATATTCCCCCTTATAGGTGTGGGTCCCAACGCTGGGATTGGCACCTATATCGGTGACATAGCCACACAAGGTATTTGCTGAAGGAGTCTGGTCCGGCCACCACTAAGCGCTTTGGGATTTGAATGGGAGTGCATCGCACATCACCGGTCACTGCTCCCATTCACTTCTATGGGCCCGATGGAAACAGCCTATCGAGCGCTCGGCTATTTTTGGAGGACCCATAGAAAAGCAATGGAGGGATGATGTGCCTGCGCAGTGCTCTCACCAGCACTTTCATGTTCTCAATATAGGTGTGTGTACATGCGCTGGGATACGCAACTATAAGCTAGAAGTCAGTGGTGGCATATCCTAGCGATATGCCCCTGTCGTCTTTGTTGAGACAACCCCTTTAACCCCTTTGACAACATCACACATTCTACCTTGTCATGAGAAATAATGCTTGTTAAACGGGTTATCCGGGTTTAGAGCTGAACCCAGACATACCCATATCACCCAGACTGTCCCACTAAGCTGAGCTGAATTGCGCAGGGCAAAGGCATTTTCAGGAGATCCGCCCATCAATGAGCCCGGTGGCATCACCAGCACTGATGGGTAGGCTTTAGCGCTGCCCTAGCCTGTTAAACGGCTAGGGCAGCGCTAAAGCCGGACCATTAGAGCCGGTGACGTCACCGAACACACTTATTGTAAGCCCTTGCCCTGCCCGATCCTCCGCAGGCCAAGGGAGAGCATTGGAGCTTGAAATGCTCTGGTTGCTAACATCAGGGCGGCTGGTCGGGTGAAATTCTGTGTAGGTCCAGGTTCAGCTCTGAACACGGACAACACCTTTAACAGCAGCATGTCCCTTGCGCGTTCCTTTGTGCACTGCTAATTTAACACCCCAGAGTGGTGTTACCACTCCTGCACCCTGCTACTATCTCTAATGGGCTAACAAAATGTAATCTGTGTAATTCTGTCCAGGTCCTATACACTGTGCATTCCTAATATTTTTGCAACTGTTATGTTCATGTAATGTGCCTGGTTCACGAGCAGGTGGCAGCAAACACGGTAAAGCTGTACTTGGGTAATATGAAGCTTTCTATTCCATTCTAACCCCCCCCCTCTGTAGGGGAGTGGGCTAGTACTATTTCCTGCAGGAAGGGTGGGGAGTGGTTATAACTGGTTCTAGTGCTAGTGTTAGTGGTAGTGCGTGTGCTGGTAGGGACTCCATGTTGGAGCTCACCGGATTCTACCACATCCCTTGGCGGAACATAAGCCCGACCAAAGATTGAATCACAGCATCACGAAGAAATCAAAGACACTAATTAAGCTTGTCAGGACAGCAGAGTCAGATATAGCAGAGTTGAATTTGCCTGCCATTTTAATGCTAAAGCCTGCTGGAACCAAGATAAAGCCTGAAATCTGTTTTGGAAAAAACGTTTACTCAAGTAAAGCTGCCATCAACTTTATCTCAAAGTCTGAACCCAAGTTCTTCCTTAATCCCTAAATTATTCCCTTTATTTATTGCTTCAGAGCCAAACCCTGGGGTCCAGCGGTATCCAGGTAGGAGCACCGTGACACACATAAAGAGATATTTGGGCCACACCATTACTCTACTCGACAATTCCTACACCTGAGACGCGATTTATAGTAGGGCCCTGGGGGGAGGCCGCCCGTTGCACTAATCATGCTAGTTATGTGTGAGCGTTATCTGGAAATCATTAACTAAAGAGTGAAATTTAAATTTACCGCTCTGTAGTTAATGAATTTGTGATGATGCTGATTAACATGGACCGTGACTCCCACAAGGGCTCATGTGGGACAATATTGCCTGATGAACAAGCATTTGCTTGTTCATGTGCCAATCAGAGGGAATACGATCAATAAGGAGCTATAAGAAAGCCCATTATTGATCGTGCAACATGTAATGTTCATGGTTCAGCCATTTTTGCCACTACAGTCGTTCAGAAAAGAAAACTCCCAGAAACCTATTTTCACTTCTATGGGCGTTATAACAAATGCAAAGTAGTGCTGCTGGGAGTTCTAGTTTCACAGCAGCTGTAGTGGCCAAGGTTGCTGATAGCCTGTACCTGAAAATAAAAACACCAACACATGGAAATACAGTACCCTTATTCATTTAACAAAAATATATATATTTTTTTAGAATAAATAAATATTAACAAAACAAAAACAGCCGACAGCGCTAGCCCCCCTGTCCTCAGTGGCTGAATAGAAATGACAGGCCACAGGAAAAGATGCATGACGAATTTGTGGGGTGTGGAGACAGGATGGGTCAGAACTGGAATGTTCCTGAGCATGTGTCGAAGAGGGAGTTGGAAAACAAATAGGAGCAACACAGTGAGGAGGAGAAGGAGTAGATGAAAAAGAAGGAGGAGTGAGCACAAGCTCGGGAAGGGGGGGGAGGGAATGGGATGGTAGTCGGGAAAGGGACGGATGCTGGGAATGGTTTCCGGAAAGGGGATGGGTGAAAGGAGTGGGATGAGGGGTTGGAGTGGGATGAGGGGTAGGAGTGGGATGAGGGGTAGGAGTGGGATGAGGGGTAGGAGTGGGATTGGGGGTAGCTGTGGGATGGGGGAAAGGATTGGGAAGGGAGGCAGTGCAAAATTTCCCACGACCCGTTCTCAACCGAATTTTAAAAATCATGCACCTTCTCTGGTGTCATTTGGTCCATCCTGGGGTTAGCACGATATGATGATGAGGGTTGAGTTGACGCGCTGCCTCCCGCCCCCTCCAAGGCGATGTGCCAAGTCATCCCTCATTCGCCTTATTTCCTCTGCAAAAACTTCTAGAGCCTCAGAAACGATCTCTACAAGTTTCCCAAAATCCTCATAATGGCTCCTACCAGATCTCCGACTATTCAAAAGGGCTCTCGCATTTTGTTGGAAATTAGAGAGCCTCAATAGAGGGAACCAGTAGGTGACCAGGATTGTCCTGAGCAGGGGCATGATGGATAGGAAGGCTGGGGATGGCGGTCGGTTCCGGATCCGCTTCAAGAGGTGGGTCAGTGTCACGGTTTCTCCCGTGACAGAGGTCAGAAGATCTAAGAGGTTGGCTGCACGTGATGTGATCTGACAGCCTCTTTGGTTTCACTTGTTTCTGTGTCGTTGCTGGTTATGACCACACCTCTTGTCTCAGGTGTAGTCAAGTGGTCATTCCAACTCCTCTATTTAGTCTGGTCTCACCCATTATGCTATGTGGTTGATAGCTCCTTTTTGGTTGTGGAAGCTCTGGTGTTGGTTCTCCTCTGAGTTCTTGCTCGTCCACATACTTCGGAGTTAAGTGTCTTTTGTTTATTTCTGTTTATATTCCCCTATCTTTTGGTATTAGGCCTCAGGGAGTCTCCTGTTCCTTCAGCTGGGAAGGAACAGGGCACCTTTTGTCCTGACACTATCTCCAGTGCCCTTTAGGGTCAGATAGGTCTCTAGGTTTCCGCATATGAACATTCCTACCATCGAGGTCTGTTCATACTAGTAGTTTAGGGATTCATTAGATGGTGACCTTTCCCCTTTCCCTAGTTTCCAGACCTAGTACCTTTTCCCTTCCCTCTTGTGTTCGGTGTGGAGTTTACTACCCAAACCGTGGCGTGACAGTCAGGTGCCCGAGTGCTGCTGGCAGTTCTGTGAAAAAAAAAAAAAAAGAGATTGGCCTTCAATTACTGTGTCCAGGTTTTATGCTACGCCTACCTCCGACTTTAGGGGTCTGCCCGAAACAGAGGGGCCAAACGCTCCTCTGTCTCAGACAGCCCCTAGCAGATAGAGGAAGAGGACAACAAACGTTTTTTCAATAAAAAAAATAAAAGTTACCTTTAAATGCCAGCTTCCTTCTCAGAAACTCCAAGGCCGCATGATATCTGTATGGCAGTCTTGAGGTTGCTGTGGATCCATTTGGGGTCGGAGCCTTCCGGTTGTAATCCCTCTTGAAGAGATTCCGTAATTGACACTGAATCAGAACCTTTTAAACTGTGAAAAATAAAAAATAAAATTAAGTATGCAGTTTGTTTACTACACTATAACTTTAGTTAACCACTTCAGCCCCGCTAGCTAAAACCCCCTTCATGACCAGAGCACTTTTTACACTTCTGCACTACACTACTTTCACTGTTTATCGCTCGGTCATGCAACTTACCACCCAAATGACTTTTACCTCCTTTTCTTCTCACTAATAGAGCTTTCATTTGGTGGTATTTTATTGCTGCTGACATTTTTTGTTATTAATCGAAATGTAACGATTTTTTTGCAAAAAAATGACATTTTTCACTTTCAGCTGTAAAATTTTGCAAAAAAAAACGACATCCATATATAAATTTTTCACTAAATTTATAGTTCTACATGTCTTTAATAAAAAAAAAATGCGTTTACACACTATGGTACAAAAATGTGAATTTCCGCTTTTTGAAGCAGCTCTGACTTTCTGAGCACCTGTCATGTTTCCTGAGGTTCTACAATGCCCAGACAGTAGAAAACCCCCACAAATGACCCCATTTCGGAAAGTAGACACCCTAAGGTATTCGCTGATGGGCATAGTGAGTTCATAGAACGCTTTATTTTTTGTCACAAGTTAGCGGAAAATGATGATGATTTTTTATTTTTATTTTTTTCTTACAAAGTCTCATGTTCCACTAACTTGCGACAAAAATAAAAAAATTCTAGGAACTCGCCATGCCCCTCACGGAATACCTTGGGGTGTCTTCTTTCCAAAATGGGGTCACTTGTGGCGTAGTTATACTGCCCTGGCAATGTAGGGGCCCATATGTGTGAGAAGTACTTTGCAATCAAAATGTGTAAAAAAATGGCCTGCGAAATCCTAAGGGTGCTCTTTGGAATGTGTGCCACCTAGGCGGCAATAAAGTGTCACACATCTGGTATTGCCGTACTCAGGAGAAGTTAGGGAATGTGTTTTGGGGTGTCATTTTACATATACCCATGCTGGGTGAGAGAAATATCTTGGCAAAAGACAACTTTTCCCATTTTTTTATACAAAGTTGGCATTTGACCAAGATATTTTTCTCACCCAGCATGGGTATATGTAAAATGACACCCCAAAACACATTCCCCAACTTCTCCTGAGTACGGCGATACCACATGTGTGACACTTTTTTGCAGCCTATATGCGCAAAGGGGCCCAAATTCCTTTTAGGAGGGCATTTTTAGACATTTGGATCCCAGACTTCTTCTCACGCTTTCGGGCCCCTAAAAAGCCAGGGCAGTATAAATACCCCACATGTGACCCCACTTTGGAAAGAAGACACCCCAAGGTATTCCGTGAGGGGCATGGCGAGTTCCTAGAATTTTTTTTTTCTTGGCACAAGTTAGCGGAAATTGTTTTTTTTTTGGTATTTTCTCACAAAGTCTCCCTTTCCGCTAACTTGGGACAAAAATTTCAATCTTTCATGGACTCAATATGCCCCTCAGCAAATACCTTGGGGTGTCTTCTTTCCAAAATGGGGTCACATGTGGGGTATTTACACTGCCCTGGCATTTTAGGGCCCTAAAGCGTGAGAAGTCTGGAATATAAATGTCTAAAAAATGTTTACGCATTTGGATTCCGTGAGGGGTATGCTGAGTTCATGTGAGATTTTATTTTTTGACACAAGTTAGTGGAATATGAGACTTAGTAAGAAAAAACAAAAACAAACAAAAAATTTCCGCTAACTTGGGCCAAAAAAATGTCTGAATGGAGCCTTACAGGGGGTGATCAATGACAGGGGGTGATCAATGACAGGGGGGTGATCAGGGAGTCTATATGGGGTGATAACCCCCTGTCATTGATCACCCCCCTGTAATGCTCCATTCAGACGTCCGTATGATTTTTTACGGATCCACTGATACATGGATCGGATCCGCAAAACACATGCGGACCTCTGAATGGAGCCTTACAGGGGGGTGATCAATGACAGAGGGGTGATCACCCATATAGACTCCCTGATCACCCCCCTGTAAGGCTCCATTCAGACGTCCGTATGATTTTTACGGATCCACTGATACATGGATCGGATCCGCAAAACACATGCGGACCTCTGAATGGAGCCTTACAGGGGGGGGTGATCAATGACAGAGGGGTGATAACCCATATAGACTCCCTGATCACCCCCCTGTAAGGCTCCATTCAGACGTCCGTATGATTTTTACGGATCCACTGATACATTGATCGGATCCGCAAAACACATGCGGACCTCTGAATGGAGCCTTACAGGGGGGTGATCAATGACAAGGGGGTGATCAATGACAGGGAAGTGATCAGGAAGTCTATATGCGTGATCACCCCCTTGTCATTGATCACCCCCCTGTAAGGCTCTATTCAGACGTCCGCATGTGTTTTGCGGATCCGATCCATGCATCAGTGGATCCGTAAAAATCATACGGACGTCTGAATGGAGCCTTACAGGGGGGTGATCAATGACGGAGGTGATCAGGGAGTCTATATGGGTGATCACCCCTCTGTCATTGATCACCCCCCTGTAAGGCTGCATTCAGAGGTCCGATCCATGTATCAGTGGATCCGTAAAAATCATACGGACCTCTGAATGGAGCCTTACAGGGGGGTGATCAATGACAGGGGGGTGATCAATGACAGGGGGGTGATCAGGGAGTCTATATGGGGTGATCAGTGGTTCATAAAGGGTTAATAAGTGACGGGGGGGGGGGTGTAGTGTAGTGTAGTGTTTTGTGGTACTTTACAGAGCTGCCTGTGTCCTCTGGTGGTCGATCCAAACAAAAGAGACCACCAGAGGACCAGGTAGCAGGTATATTAGACGCTGTTATCAAAACAGCGTCTAATATACCTGTTAGGGCTTAAAAAAATCACATCTCCAGCCTGCCAGCGAAAGATCGCCGCTGGCAGGCTGGAGATCCACTCGCTTACCTTCCGTTCCTGTGAGCGCGCGCGCCTGTGTGCGCGCGTTCACGGGAGATCTCGCGTCTCGCGAGATGACGCGTATATGCGTCCAGGAGGAGTAAAGCAACCACCTCCCGGACGCATATGTGCGTACAGCGGTCGGGAGGTGGTTAAAATACATATTGCAGTACTTACTACATTTATTTTGAGCCGCCGCCGCAGTGAGATCCCCCCAGGTGGCGAACAGTTCTGAACATATCTCCCTCCAGAGCCGCTGGGTCCGTTGATGGTCAGCATGGTGGCGGTCGATGTGGTCCCATAAAGCAGGATGTGCCTCCACCAGTTGGATGAGGAGTTTATTATCTATGTGGGGAACAACAAACTCCTCATCTTCCCTGGTGGAGACTGTGGAACCCTGGAAGAAACTGAAAAACAAAATTGTGAAAGCCAGAAAAATAAACATACAAAATTAGAACAATGTTTTCAATACTTACACATCCCCGACCCCCACAAGCTCTCCCACAAACTCTGGAGGAGACTGGGGGATCCTGACTGGCGGCTCTAGGTGCAGGTTCCTAGCACAAAAAAAAAAAAGTTAAATCTGATTATAGTTTTTTACAGTAAATATATATATATACACTGTGGTGATGTGTACAGTATAAGTGCTAGGAGGCGTGTATATCCCACCCAGATACCTCATCTGGGTGAGATAACTGAAATCCAGAAAGCTGTAGTGGTTGCAGCAAAGTGTAGTTTGCTGAGACAGTTTTGTTTAGATGTTGTTCTAGGCTGGATTTTCGTGTGGCCTGGGGAATAGGTTTGGTAGTGGGATCTGCCAGTCCACACCCTTCCACTACATGTTTTCTCTTTTGCCGGAGGTGATCGCAGGTGAGGCCTCTGTGTATGACTTGGTGGAAGAAAGGCTGAGGAAGCCTGAGAGGCTCTTTGTGGTCTCAGCCAGGAGGGCTGAGGGGCAACGAGGCTTTGTAAAGCCTGAAGTTTGGAAGGCCCAGCGATGCCTACGGAAAGAGGGTTGCATGGTCAGAGTCGGGAGGATTTCTGGACCATCTCCTCCCAAGGGTGCTGGTGTGGTCACAGCCTGGAGGCTGCTGGACCGTATATGGCTGAGGAAGCCGGATCTAATCCCTCGTGTGACCGGTGCTATATAGGTGAGGTAGAGACAACACGTGTATTAGGTAGAGCCCATACGAGCAGGTGTTTATTTTCGATGTTTATGTGTGTGATGGTGCTGATGTGCCAAAATAAAGCGCCTTTTAGACCTGAACCCCGTAGTCTGAGGAGAAGTCTGTGATTGTGACCCCTTGAGAGAGAGCGATCCCTTACGATATTTACTTCTTGCTAGCCCTGGTCCGTGCTCGGTCCACCTCCTTTTGGTGATGCCCATGCCGCAGCAGGTAAGCCGGAGGATGATGATGATGAAGAAGACTAGAATAAAGCACATACTGATTAAGGCCTCATGCACACAAACTTATTCAAACGGATCCATTACAAACGGATCCGCTACCCATTGACAACCATTATTTTGGATTGCGGATCTGAATGGATCCGCTTCGTCAGGTGGACACAAAAACGTTACAAGCAGCGTTTTGGTGTCCGCTTCCAAAGCGGAATGGTGATGGAATGGAAGCAAACTGATGCATTCTGAGTAGATCCTTTCACATTCAGAATGCATTAGCGCAAAACTAATCCGTTTTGGACCCTTTTGAGAGCCTATGATGGATCTCAGAAACGGAAAGCCAAAACGCTAGTGTTAAAGTAGCCTAATGTCAATGTAGGCTTCCCAATTCAACAAAAGATTTCAGTTGGATTTCAACATGCCAGATCTTTTTGTGGTCAAGCTAAAGAAGCCACCAGAGATATCTGGCAGTGGCTTATTTCTCTCTCCCTATTGAGAACACATACACGCTCAGCCAAAATGAGTACGCATGTAAATGAGGCAGCAGTTAGGGGTGTTGGCCGAAAACTATATAAAGCATGGTCAGCCATAGCATCAATAGGATACCCCAACCATAGCTAAGGATGGAAAAGATCTAAAGATTATTTTGAGGAAAATTAAAGAACAGACTGGAAAAATTAGGGTATGTGATGTGACTATTGGGGGTTCAGTGGCATCAGTTTTATCTAGACCGAGAGTCCCTAGAAGACCACGGTAGTATAAATAGTACCTGATAACTGCGAGATCTGGAAGCACAGAAGCTTCAACATAGACTTCTATGTATGACAATATCGAACACAGATCACTTTAGCTGTAACAGGGAAGACAGAAGAATTTAGAGAAACATTTTAGTCACCTGGATCGGTTATTAACAAATGAACTACTTGACAAGGGATATATGTAATAGATTTGGTAGTAGAAGCTATAGAAAATAACTTTACTTTGGATGGTCCAGGCTAAGGAGGCTCTGTAAATCTGGATAGTTATAAAGGCTGGAGTGTTGATACCTACCAAGTTTGATTTTGAGATTTTGGGTTGTGCTGCAGTACCAGGACCAACACACGGATTAGAGAGGAACTGTTTCTTGAAACAAAGTATCTCAAAGAGCATACAGTATGTGGACTGTTATGATTGGTCTCAGTGGACACAACTTTTGGGTGGGCACCAGCCTTCTGTCCTCATGCAAGACATTGCAGTGTTGAGTGGAAATGCTGGAGACTAATTTCCCCGGTTGGATCTCTTAGGATGTTTCTGTGACTGGGTTTTATATATAGGATGACCTATTGTAATACATGTTGACCTACCATAGCTGCAGGTTCCGTGATCTCTATTTTTTGGGGAACACCACCGTGTAATAGCGTGTGCATACCTTCACTGATGCCACTACACAGTCCTTATTTTTGCAGAATACTTACTTTATGCCTGAAGCTAAGGGTGGCTTCCCCTTTGTGCTTATTATTTATGTCCTGTTCTACTTTTGGTTATGAGTGTCTACATAGGCATGTGGATGATTTATTCGTAAGTAATTTTTTTCTTTCATATGTTTCTATTTACTGGGTATGTTGCACACACTTACATGTGGCATCTTATGTATACCTGAGAGGGTTTAGAACTTGGAAAGAAGATAATCTTGAAGTTAGTGCTCACCTGTCACGGAATGTGTACAGGTAACAAGGCAAAGCAACATGTATAAACGACTCGCTGGATCCAAAAACTAAGGAACCAAGGGAGACCCCTGCAGAAGACCTGGCACTTTCCCTGGCTGCTCAGCCTATGCAAAGATCCTAATGGTGGAGGTTTGCATATCCACGAACCTTGACTATAAAGCCCTGAGCACCCTACTATAGTGAGGGGACACGACCACCGGCTCCCTACACAAGACACGGAGGAAGTCAGGGTCATCTGGGATCCAGCAAACAGATATAAACATATAAAAGTACACTTAGCTTTGAGGCAAACAGGAGGACAGATCAGCGTGCACACACACTCCAGGAAGAAATATAAGCCGCCCAGAAAAGCATTCTGGGGAGGCATTTAAAGGGAAGCAATTAAGACATGACAGCTGAGAGAGGCTGACGAGAGGAGGAGCTGAATACCACAACACAGAAATTCAAGGAGGAGGTTCTGAAAGGCCTCTGTCAGAGCTTCTCAGCTGTCTGGTTGTGACAGTACCCCTCCCTCTACGAGTGGACTCCGGACACTCAGAGCCCACCTTCTCAGGATGGGACCTATGGAATGCCCTGATGAGACGAGAGGCCTTAATGTCCGTCACTGGGACCCACATCCTCTCCTCAGGACCATACCCCTCCCACTGAACAAGGTACTGAAGAGAACCGCGGACAAGACGAGAATCCACAATCCTAGAGACCTGAAATTCAAGATTCCCATCAACCATAATCGGAGGAGGAGGCAAAGGCGAGGGTACAATGGGTTGAACATAAGGTTTCAATAAGGACTTATGAAAAACATTATGGATCTTCCAAGTCTGAGGAAGATCAAGACGGTATGCAACAGGATTGATGACAGACAGGATTTTGTAAGGCCCAATAAACCTAGGACCCAACTTCCAGGAGGGAACCTTCAATTTGATATTCTTGGTAGACAACCACACCAGATCACCAACATTCAGGTCCGGACCAAGCACACGTCTCTTATCAGCCACACGCTTATATCTCTCACTCATGCTCTTTAGATTATCTTGAATCTTTTGCCAAATAGATGACAAAGACGAGGAGAATCTGTCCTCATCAGGTAAACCAGAAGACCCCTCTCCCGAGAAAGTCCCAAACTGTGGATGAAACCCATATGCACCAAAAAATGGTGACTTATCAGAGGACTCCTGACGACGGTTATTTAAAGCAAACTCAGCAAGGGACAAAAAAGAACACCAATCCTCTTGATTCTCCGCCACAAAACAACGCAGATATGTCTCCAGATTCTGATTGACGCGCTCTGTCTGGCCATTCGACTGCGGGTGGAAAGCAGAAGAGAATGACAACCGAACCCCCAAGCGAGAACAGAAAGCCTTCCAGAATCTGGAAACAAACTGCGTGCCCCTATCAGAGACTATGTCTGAAGGAATACCGTGCAACTTGACAATGTGATCAACAAATGCCTGCGCCAGCGTCTTAGCATTGGGCAAACCAGGAAAAGGGATGAAATGCACCATTTTGCTAAAACGGTCCACCACCACCAGAATCACAGTCTTCCCCGAGGAACGAGGCAGGTCCGTGATAAAGTCCATGGACAGATGTGTCCAAGGACGGGAAGGAATGGGTAAGGGAAGGAGAGGACCTGATGGCCGTGAATGAGGGACCTTGGCACGAGCGCAAGTCTCGCAGGCTGCCACAAAACCCTCAACCGACTTACGAAGCGCAGGCCACCAGAATCTCCGAGCGATGAGATCCAGTGTGGCTCTTACCCCCGGGTGCCCAGCAAGGACCGTATCGTGGTGTTCTTTAAAAATCTTGTGTCTTAAAGCGAGAGGCACAAACAACCTCCCAGGAGGACAAAGATCAGGAGCCTCTGACTGGGCTGCCTGCACCTCTGCCTCCAATTCAGGAAAAAGAGCAGAGACCACCACACCTTCAGCCAAAATGGGACCCGGGTCTTCAAAATTCCCGCCTCCCGGAAAACAACGTGACAGGGCATCTGCCTTCACATTCTTAACTCCAGGGCGGAACGTGACAACAAAATTAAACCTAGAAAAGAACAACGACCATCTGGCCTGTCTCGGGTTCAGACGCTTGGCTGACTCCAAGTAGGCCAGATTTTTATGGTCAGTAAATACGGTAATAGGGTGTCTGGCCCCCTCTAGCCAATGGCGCCATTCCTCAAAAGCCAACTTGATGGCCAACAATTCCCTATCTCCCACATCGTAATTTCTCTCTGCGGAGGAGAGTTTTCTTGAGAAAAAGGCACACGGTCGCCAATTGGCAGGAGAGGAACCCTGAGACAAGACCGCCCCCACACCCACCTCAGAAGCATCAACCTCAACTATGAAGGGTAATGAAACATCAGGTTGCACCAAGATGGGAGCGGAAGCAAAACTCTCCTTGATATCAGAAAAGGCCTTACGCGCCTCTACTGACCAAGAAGAAAAATCTACCCCCTTTCTGGTCATATCAGTGAGTGGTTTAACAATAGAAGAATAATTCAAAATGAACTTCCTGTAATAATTGGCAAAGCCCAAAAAACGCATCAGCGCCTTTTGATTCTCAGGAAGCTCCCACTCAAGCACAGCGCGGACCTTCTCGGGGTCCATGCGAAAACCAGAAGCGGAGAGAAGAAACCCCAGAAATTGAATTTCTGGAACCGCAAACACACATTTTTCCAGTTTCGCATATAGTTTATTCTCCCGCAGGATGAGCAAGACCTGACGTAAATGTTCCTTATGAGTTTTGAAATCGGGAGAAAAAATCAAAATGTCATCCAAATACACCAATACAAATTTTCCCATCAAATGATAAAAAATGCTGTTCACGAAATGCTGAAAAACGGCTGGGGCATTCATCAACCCAAAAGGCATAACCAAATTCTCAAAATGGCCCTCAGGGGTATTGAAGGCCGTCTTCCATTCGTCCCCTTCTCTGACCCTGACCAGGTTGTATGCCCCTCTTAAATCTAATTTGGAAAAGACTTTAGCCCCAACAACCTGGTTAAACAGGTCCGGGATCAGAGGAAGCGGATAAGGGTCACGAATTGTGATATTGTTCAGCTCCCTGAAATCCAGACAAGGTCTTAAAGAACCATCTTTTTTCTTAACAAAGAAAAAACCAGCGGCAACAGGTGACTTCGAGGGTCGTATGTGTCCCTTTCTCAGACTCTCAGAGATATAAGCACGCATAGCGATCCTCTCAGGTTGGGAAAGATTGTATAAACGAGATTTAGGCAGCTTGGCGTCTGGGATGAGATTAATAGGGCAATCGTACTCCCTGTGCGGGGGCAAATCCTGAACTCCACTCTCAGAGAAGACATCCGAAAATTCAGAGAGAAAAGATGGTACAGTCTTAGTAGCAACCTCAGAAACAGATGTCGTGAGGCAATTCTCTCTGCAAAAGTCACTCCAACCATTTATTTGCCTTGCTTGCCAATCAATGGTGGGGTTATGTTTAGTGAGCCAGGGTAGCCCCAACACTAGAGGAGTCGGCAAACCGCTAAGGACGAAACATGACACATCCTCAACATGAGCATCACTCACAATTAAACGGATATTGTGAACTATGCCCTTTAATGACTTCTGAGAAAGTGGAGCGGAATCGATAGAAAACACAGGAATATCCTTTCTCAAAGCGCACACCTGGAAACCATGAGTTATCGCAAAGTGATTATCAATGAGATTAACCGCTGCTCCACTATCCACAAAAATCTCACAAAAAATGTTCTTGCTCTCTAGCGCCACCCTAGCCGGCAGGACAAAACGGGAACTACAAGCAAACGGAAAATCTTCAATTTCCGCCTCAATCCTGCCAATAGTAACAGACGGAACATTTTTCAAAGATTTTTTCCTCTTTGTTTCTTTATTATACCCAGAGAACTGCCTGAATCTCCTAGAGGGACAAATATTTGCCAAATGATTAATACCTCCACAACAAAAACAAACCCTCTCATGCGGGCTGAATCTTCTATTGTCAGAAGCAATCAACCCCAGCTGCATGGGCTCCTGCTCAGAAGGGGCTGACAGCGACTGAGACCCCTGCGCAGAGAATGGGACCGCTGCACAGTCCTGGGACCGAGTATGACAGGAAAGAGAGATCTCTCCTCTCTCTCTAAGACGCCTGTCAATACGAACGGCCTGAGACATAGCAGAGTCCAAAGAAATAGGCCTTTCATGAAAGGCAAATGCATCTTTCAATCCCTCTGAAAGACCATGGCAAAATTGACTTCGGAGTGCAGCATCATTCCAACCAGTATCAGCTGCCCAACTCCGAAATTCTGAGCAGTATATTTCTGCGGATTGTTTACCCTGGCATAGGAGACGTAGTCTAGACTCCGCCAGAGCAATACGATCCGGATCATCATATATCTGACCCAGGGCTAAAAAGAATTCATCCACTGAACGGAGGGGCCGTGCCCCCTCCGGCAGCGAAAAGGCCCAGGACTGAGCGTTACCCCTGAGCAGCGATATAATGATCCCCACCCTCCGTTCCTCATCACCAGAAGAATGGGGAAGAAGGCGAAAATGGAGTTTGCAAGCCTCTCTAAAACGCACAAAATTCTCACTACCCCCGGAGAACGTATCCGGGAGCGAGATCTTAGGCTCAGAACAAGCTCCATGAACGCAAGCTGAACCGGTCACTTGAAGCTGAGACAAAGTCTTACGGAGGTCAGCTACCTCCAATGAAAGACCCTGGAAGCGTTCAGCCAAAAGTGAAACCGGATCCATGCTTAAGACGGTTTTGGCGGCTTATAATGTCACGGACGGTGTACAGGAAACAAGGCAAAGCAACATGTATAAACGACTCGCTGGATCCAAAAACTAAGGAACCAAGGGAGACCCCTGCAGAAGACCTGGCACTTTCCCTGGCTGCTCAGCCTATGCAAAGATCCTAATGGTGGAGGTTTGCATATCCACGAACCTTGACTATAAAGCCCTGAGCACCCTACTATAGTGAGGGGACACGACCACCGGCTCCCTACACAAGACACGGAGGAAGTCAGGGTCATCTGGGATCCAGCAAACAGATATAAACATATAAAAGTACACTTAGCTTTGGGGCAAACAGGAGGACAGATCAGCGTGCACACACACTCCAGGAAGAAATATAAGCCGCCCAGAAAAGCATTCTGGGGAGGCATTTAAAGGGAAGCAATTAAGACATGACAGCTGAGAGAGGCTGACGAGAGGAGGAGCTGAATACCACAACACAGAAATTCAAGGAGGAGGTTCTGAAAGGCCTCTGTCAGAGCTTCTCAGCTGTCTGGTTGTGACATCACCCTTGCCCACCATGCTGATTTATTTCCTTACATACAGTCATGTGAAAAACAAAGTATATCCTGAGTTTTATGGTTTAACGTATCAGAACGCCATAAGGCCTCATGCACACGACCGTATCCGTTTTACAGTCCACAAACCGCGGTCCGTCTCTCGTCCACATTTTTTGTGGTTGACCCATTGACTTCAATGTGTCTGGAATGGACACGAGGGTGTGGACAGCACATGGAAGTCATCTGTGTGCTGTCCTCATCCCCATCCACATGTCTGATCTGGACTGCAAAACGGATACGGTTGTGTACATGAGACCGCCAAAAAATGCATCTGGTTCATGGAAGGTACTAAAATTAGGTAAATGCAACCTCTGATGAACAACACACAAAACATTACCCTGTGTCATTATTTATGTAGCAAAAACTAGACCAGAACGCATAAGCTGTGTGTGTAAAAATGAAAGGGTTGTCTAGCTTTTTTAAGTGATATCCTATCCTCAGGAGAGTCCGATAGGCCATTACTAGCTGATCAGCGGTGGTCCAACACCCCTCACCTCCATCTGCTGTCCCGTGTAGCTCCATAGCTGGAATTCAGTGCTGGAGCTACAGAGCACCGTCAACATTGTAGTGGACAGCGCTTATCACTGCAGTGCTGCTCCCATTGAAGTCAGCTAGTGAGGGCCTATTCTGAGGATATGCCAATTCTTAAAAAGGCTGGACAACCCCTTTAAGTATGTCCTGACTGCTAAGTAACAGTCAGGTGCTGCTGATCAAATGTCCTTGATTCATTGATCATCAGCGAGTGTGACCACCTCTATAAAAGCAGACGTTTTGGCAGGTTGCTGGTCTGGAGTATTCAGACGTGTGTTAACAAAATGTCTAGGAGAAAACCCTTCAGCAATGATCTTAGAGAAGCATTTGTTGCTGTCGAGCAATATGGGGAGGGTTATAAGGCCATTTCAAACTATTTGAAGTCCATCTTTGTACAGTGAAAAAGATTATGAAAAAAAATTCAAGACAAATGACAATCTCCCCAGGAGTGGATGCCTCGGCAAAATCACCCCAAGGTCTAAACCTGCAGTGCTCAGAGAAGTGTAAAAAAAAACAAGAGCTACAGCTAAGACTATATAGGCCATGTTAAGGGATTATGCATTTTTTTTGTCCCATGGGCAGGTTTCCTGAGGTCGTTTTGGAGGCCAAAACCAGGAGAGAATTCAAAAACAAGAAGTCTACCTGTCCTTTATACTTTCTCTCTCTCTTTTAATCCACTCCAAATATTGGCTTCCAAAACTGCATCAGGAAACCTGAACGTGTGGCCGTACCCTAAGGAGGGATGGCCGTTCCTTTAGTCAATCCCCAGTAGTCTCAGATTGATATTGACAATGTAGAAGTAGCAAAAGTAGTCTACAGGCGGAGGTTATGACAGGAGGTGAGCAGACGTACCTGGGCAAAGTGAAAAACTAAGTTCAAAGCAAGCCAGGGTCAGAGCCTTAGAACCACAAGCATCAGCAAGCCAAGGGCAAAGAGACTGGCAACGTCTTGAACAAGCCAAACATCAAAGCCATGGGACCGCAAGTCCGTTACGAGTCGGTAACAAAGAGGAAATCAAGAAAATGCTGGGATCAACAAAGACTAAGGCCCCTTTCACGCGAGCGAATTTTCCGCGCGGGTGCAATGCGTGACGTGAACACATAGCACCCGCACTGAATCCTGACCCATTCATTTCAATGGGTCTGTGGACATGAGCGTTTTTTTTTCACACATCAGTTCTGTGTTGCGTTCCAAACGCAGCATGTTCTATAGGCCTCATGCACATGACCATTTTGGATGCGGACCCATTCACTTCAATGTGGCCGCAAAAGATGCGGACAGCACTCCGTGTGCTTTCCGCATCCGTTGCTCCGAACCGTAGTCCGCCCAAAAAAATATAACCAAAGAATAGGCAGTTATATCAATTGCTGTCCGTGCCGTTCCCCAATTTGCCATCCGTGTTGCGGACCGCATAACACACAACTGTCGTGTGTATGAAGCCTTAGGCCTCATGCACACGACAGTTTTTTTTCACGGTCCGCAAAAACGGGGTCCGTAGGTCCGTGATCCGTGACCGTTTTTTCGTCCGTGGGTCTTCCTTGATTTTTGGAGGATCCACGGACATGAAAAATGAAAAAAAAAATCAAAGTCAAGTTTGCCATTGAAGTGATAGGAAAAAACGGACACGGACCACGGACACGGATCACGGACACGGATGCCAATCTTGTGTGCATCCGTGATTTTTCACGGACCCATTGACTTGAATGGGTCCGTGAACCGTTGGCCGTGAAAAAAATAGGACAGGTCCTATTTCTTTCACGGCCAGGAAACACGGATCACGGATGCGGCTGCCAAACGGTGCATTTTCCGATTTTTCCACTGACCCATTGAAAGTCAATGGGTTCGTGAAAAAAAAAACGAAAAACGGCACAACGGCCACAGATGCACACAACGGTCGTGTGCATGAGGCCTTATTCTGCGTTTTTCACGCAGCTCTGGCTCCATAGAAGTGAATGGGGCTTCAGTGAAAAACGTATTGCATCCGGAAGCAAGCGTGGATGCGATGCGTTTTTCACTGATGGTTGCTAGGAGATGTTGTTTGTAAACCTTCCGTTTTTTATCACACGCGTGAAAAACACATCAAAATGCATTGCACCCGCGTGGAAAAAACTGAACAACTGAACGCAATCGCAGACAAAACTGACTGAACTTGCTTGCAAAATGGTGCGAGTTTCACTAAACGGACCCTGAACGCATCCGGACCTAATAAGTCACGCTCGTGTGAAAGAGGCCTTACACTATGACTATAATCAGGCAAAGTCTACAGACAAGAAGTGGTTAAAAATCTGCCGCCCACATGACATCTATGGACGCTGTTACCTTGGCAAACCGGTACCACAGTGCAGAAGAGCTGGACCTGAGTCTGGTTTAAGGTGTGTTTTTTAGGTCATTGGCTTTTTTTGTATTGCAGCATGCTCTGGCTTTGCGTTTTTTAACTTTCCTTTTTTGACGTTTTTGTTCCCTAGAAATCCAAAATTTTGTTTCCCCCCGTTTGAAAAAACATGCAAGTGGCAATACATGTGATGTTTTTTCATGGTGTTTTTGTATGCACTTTTTTTTGTTACTGTTCTAAGGGCTGATTCACACGACCCTGCTTGGTCAAGGAAACGTGGCCCGTTCATCGGCTGCATCTCCCAGAACGACCGCAACTCCCCTGAGCCGAACGTCATAGTGATTTATGATACAGTCAGCTCCTATCGGACTGTGGATCTGTTGCACTGCGCTCAAACAGCATTTCCCTTTTATTATGAAAGGGAACATACGAGATAAAAAAAACTAAAAAAACACGCGGTTGCTCAAAAACAGCGCCATACCTTTCTGCAGGTTATGTGTGGCATTGCAGCTCCTCCCCATTCAGGTTAAATATACTATGTTGTAATATCAGACACAACCCAAGTACAGAAGCGGTGCGGTTTATGGGAGAGAGCAGCCATGGTTCTCTAAGCGGATTTGTTCTCCTTCACATTATCAAGGACAGATCGAATATCCATTTTATTTACTACTGTCTGAGGTGTTTTATTACTGTTTATGTGCCCAACAAAACACTGTGTTGTACATCAAACCTCGGCTGCTGTTTTTAATAAAATGGTTTTGTAGAGACATTCTCCGGAAAAAAATAAAAGTTGGAAAAAACAGCTGTCTGCAATCCGTGGTTTCACAAAATACGGCCATGTGCATGCATATGATAGTACAAATAAGTACAGTACAGTGTCTAACAGCGCCCTATATTCGCCAAATAACACTGCCATTCAGTTGCCTAAATACCAATGCTATACAGTGCTGCTGCCACCAACATAACTGCAAAAATAGAACATTTCAAATGAAGAATTATTGCAATATACATGAAATAAAAATATTGTAAAATTTGTTTTGTGTACATTACACTTTCCTCTCTGGTAGCGCCCCCCTGCTGTCTATCCTTCTGGTCCACCTTCTCCTGCATCCCATGGTGGATTGACGTTCTCAATAGGTTCCCTGTTCCCTTCCCCTCAGTGCTTGTGTACAAATCTTATACCTACCTACAAACTCTTGAAAAGGGACAACATCAGCCTACAGTGACAATTATTTTTTTTACGCTAAGCAATGACTCTGCCCAATGCCAATCTATACACGCCCAATCCCCTGCCCAGTGCCCTTTGTACCCTACACAGTAGTTAAACAGTAGTTATGCCCCCTTTGTGCTCCCACACAGTAGTTATGCCCCCTTTGTGCTCCCACACAGTAGTTATGCCCCCTTTGTGCTCCCACACAGTAGTTATGCGCCCTTAGTGCCTGGCACATGTCTGGTAGGTGCATGCCATGAACTCCGTTATTTCAGTGGATTCTGCAAGGTACAGTTGGGCCAACCCTCCTGACCACCCCATACACACACATGATCGGATCGGCTGAACATGCATGCATTCTGAACGGGAAAAGGAGACTAAACCACTACCTCGTGTGGGGCATTTTATCTGTTCTTGAACAAAAAGAGTAGGCATACTAAAATCCAACATGCCCGACCCTTTTTTCCCCTTGACATCTGCCATGGGAGGAGAATCATGAGGCCTGGTACATAATAGACGGTGTTCCGGTCCCACTGAAATTAGCGGGTTTGACTTATATACAGTTAATGCATATGGCCAGCTTAAAGGGGTTGTCTCATCTAAGACAATGGGGGTATATCGCTAGGATATACTCCCATTGTCTTATAGGTGTGGGTCGCACCGCTGGGACCCGCACCTATATCGGGAACGGAGCCCCACAAAGTGGTGGCTGGAGGACTCCGGTCTGGCCACCACCAAGCGCTCTCCCCATAGTAGTAAATGGGAGCGCACTGCGCATGACCGGCCACAGCTCCCATTCACTTCTATGGGCCTGATGGAAATAGCCGAGATATTGGTCGGCTATTTTTGACTGCCCCATAAAAAATTTCAAACCACTTTCGGGGATCCGTTCTCGATATAGGTGCAGGTTGGACCCGCACCTATCAGACAATGGGGGCATATCCCAGCGATATTCCTCCATTGTCTAAGATGAGACAACCCCATTAATTCTCCCCAGTTTTATCTTGCACTTCCTATAGTACACAAGGAAGTCAATTATTAGTCTAAGATACTGATATTGGAGGACTAGAAGCCAAACAGGGACACTGCCACATCCCAGATTCATTTGCCAGATATTTACCATCAACAGTTCGGACGCATTCATCAAGAACATGATGTTCGGTTTCGACAGAGAGTTCCACAAAGGTATCTCATAAACATGAAGGGTCATTCAGTCTATTATAAACATATTTTACTATTAAAACTGATAATATCTGGAGCATGATACTAAGTTACAGAATATATTGCTTAGTAAAGACTAGCAGACACAGTACCATTTAGTATTTATTAACAAGGAAACTAGCCTTGTTGCCCATAGCAATCAGCTCAGCTTTCATGGCTTGAAGGCTATGTCCACCATCGCAACTAGAAAGGAACCAACTTTAGAAACAGTCTTGATTCAAAGCTTCCAGTCATTTTGTGTCTATAGCTCATATGCATCTCCATGGTAACAGACTACCAAAGACCTATGTAGTCTGATTCTGCGGTCATACTTGCTTCCAACTTTCTACTATTTCTTGATAACTTACATTCAGTTAGCATGGTTGGATGGGAGTATGACTTCAGGATCAGACTACACAGGGTATCTTTGTAGTCTGTTGCCATGGAGACACATAGGTTTACCTTTCAGCTTAGAGTTAGAGTTGTAGAGTTAGAAATAAAATAATGTTATCATTTGTCTGCAATTTCCACAAGGGGAAGCTTAAGAACTTACTGTATGTTGTTCTCGTCTTGTGAAAAAATAAGAAAACTTTGACAAGGTCCAAATTTTGATGACTGAACAACTGGATCAGAATGTTTCCAAAAACACCAGGTCTTGTAGGGTGTTTCCGGTATCCAGTGGTTAGAACCTACCAAAAGTGGTCCAAGGAAGGACAAACGGTGACATGGGTGCCCATGGCTCATCGATGAGTATGGAAAGCAAAGTCTAGTCCGTTAGGTCCGATCCCATAGATGATCTGCTGCAGCACAAATTGCTGGGAAAGTAATGGTGGCTATGATGAAAAGGTGTCCGAACACACAAAGCATTGTAGCTTGCTGAATATAGGGCTAGGTATCTGTAGACTGACCATAGGGTCAATGATGACCCCAGTCCACTAAAGAAAGCATCTATAATGGCTATGTGACCATCAAAATTAAACCGTGGAGCAAATGAAGAAGGTGATCTGGTCATCACCCGCTCATGAGAACAGGAGAAGGGGTCCAATATACGTGAAGGTCTTAGTAAACCTAGTACTATGTGGTGTCTACTTACCCCTTTGCTAGGGTCGAGCACTCAACAATGACCTGCTGCATAAGAGAGTGGCAGTGGGGGAAGAGGGAGTCTCCCTCCCGGAAATGCATTTTGCATAAATAGCACAGTAGCTTTGAGAGTGGGTGGGATTCCCTGCTTGGTGCACTAAATGAAGCTCCAGTCAATAAGGGGCCTTGGGGCTGCAGGAAAAAAAAAAACAAGCATGGGAAGAAAAGAAGATTCCCTCCTGTACATGCATGATGGAGGAGGGCTTGAGTGACTAGGTCACAGACAGGCCTGTTGATGGATGTGGAGAAGAGGACCATCGTGGCTGCACTGATCATAAGATGGCTGTGGGTGCAAAGCATGTCTGGATCTTAACAAGGTTCCAAGTAGAGCTTCATCATGCAACAAGAAGAAATGGGAGTGAGACAAAACATTTTTTGAGCATTCAATTTCATGAAAACAACGAATAAACTGAAACAGGCTGTTTTTCAGCTTATCAAAAGTTTAGGACCACACCTCCAAAAAAATAAAAATAAACCCCCCTAAAACAGAAATCCAACTTCCAAACATGAACTCAGTAATGAGTAGCTCCGCCATTATTGTTTATCACTTCCAAAATTCGTTTGTGAAGTGGTGAAGATGGCCGCACGAAGGCCATCTACTGTCTGGAACTGTTGTCCATTTTTGTAAACTTCCCTTGCCATCCATCCCTAAAGGTTCTCAATTGGATTTAGATCAGAGGAACACGCAGGATGGGCCAAAAGAGTGATGTTATTCTCTTGGAAGAAGTCCCTTGTCCCGTGAGCATTGTGTACTGTAGCGTTGTCCTGTTGAAAAACCCAGTCGTTACCACACAGACGAGAGCCCTCAGTCATGAGGAATGCTCTCTGCAACATCTAGACATAGCCAGCGGCCGTTTGACGCCCCTGCACTTCCTGAAGCTCCATTGTTCCACTGAAGGAAAAAGCACCCCAGACCATTATGGCGCCCCCTCCACTGTGGCGCGTAGAAAACATCTCAGGTGGGATCTGCTTGTCATGCCAGTAACATTGGAAACCATCAGGACCATCAAGGTTACATTTTTTCTCATCAGAGAATAAAACTTTCTCCCACCTTTAAATGTCCCATGTTTGGTGCTCTCTTGCAAGGTCCAAATTTTTTGGGGGGTCTTCCACTTGACTTTTTTGTTCCATAACCTTCAGGATCATTAAAAAAATCCAAATGACTGTCTTACTGCGTCCCACCTCAGCAGCGATGGCGCACTGTGAGAGACCCTGCTTATGCAGTTCAACAACCCGACCACATTCAAAAAGGGAGAGTTTTTTTGCCTTTGCCATCACAACGTGTGACTACCTGACAGAGAATGACAATGAATCCACATCTTTGCAAGGATTTGGCCTTTTAAAGGCATGTGGTCCTAAACTTTTGATCAGCTGAAAAACAGCCTGTTTCAGTTTATTCGTTGTTTTCATTAAATTGAATGCTCAAAAAATGTTTTGTCTCACTCCCATTTCTTCTTGTTGCATGTTGAAGCTCCACTTGGAACCTTGTTAAGATCCAGCCATGCTAAATATGATTTTTTGCAATTTTTCAAGTGGTCTTAAACTTTTGATCAGGACTGTATGTGTCTAAAGGATTTTCTAATTCTGTTTCAGGAAATGGAGCTACAAAGTGTTTTAACATTTGACAATATGTATCTTCCTGGTATGTGAAGAAGGGAAAGACTTAGGGCCCATTCACACAACCGTATGGCCATGTGTTGCAAATTGTGGTCCGCAATACACAAGCACCAGCCTTGTGATCTCCATGTTGCGGATGCGGTCCCTTTGATTTGAATGGGTCCACAATCTGCAAAATACGGCAAATGATAGGACATGTCCTATCTTTGGTGAGGAAGAGGCGCAGATGGGAAGCCCACGGAAACACTCGTAAGCTCTTCTGTGGGCTTCCGGTCCATGCTTCTACACAGCAAAAGATAGGACATGTCCTATCTTTTGCTAAACTTTGTGGATCCTGGACCCATTCAAGTCATCCGCACAGCAATATTGGATTCACACGGCTGGGGCCCATGTATTGTGAACCGCACGCTGACCATACGGTCATGTGAATGAGTCCTTAACCACCTCCCGACCGCCTAACGCACGGATGCGTCCGGAAGGTGGTTGATGTATTCCTCCTGGACGCATCCGTGCGTCATCTCGCGATAGCCGAGATTTCCTGTGAACGCGCGCACACAGGCGCGCGCGCTCACAGGAACTGAAGGTAAGCGAGTGGATCTCCAGCCTGCCAGCGGCGATCGCTCGCTGGCAGGCTGGAGATGTGATTTTTTTAACCCCTAACAGGTATATTAGACGCTGTTTTGATAAGAGCGTCTAATATACCCGCTACCTGGTCCTCTGGTGGTCCCTTTTGTTTGGATCGACCACCAGAGGACACAGGCAGCTCTGTAAAGTACCACAAAACACTACACTACACTACACCCCCCCCGTCACTTATTAACCCTTTATGAACCACTGATCACCCCATATAGACTCCCTGATCACCCCCCTGTCATTGATCACCCCCCTGTCATTGATCACCCCCCTGTAAGGCTCCATTCAGAGGTCCGTATGATTTTTACGGATCCACGGATACATGGATCGGATCCGCAAAACACATGCGGACCTCTGAATGGAGCCTTACAGGGGGGTGATCAATGACAAGGGGGTGATCACGCATATAGACTTCCTGATCACTTCCCTGTCATTGATCACCCCCCTGTCATTGATCACCCCCCTGTAAGGCTCCATTCAGACGTCCGTATGATTTTTACGGATTCACTGATACATGGATCGGATCCGCAAAACACATGCGGACCTCTGAATAGAGCCTTACAGGGGGGTGATCAATGACATAGGGGTGATCACCCATATAGACTCCCTGATCACCTCCGTCATTGATCACCCCCCTGTAAGGCTCCATTCAGAGGTCCGTATGATTTTTACGGATCCACTGATACATGGATCGGATCCGCAAAACACATGCGGACGTCTGAATGGAGCCTTACAGGGGGGTGATCAATGATAAGGTGGTGATCACGCATATAGACTTCCTGATCACTTCCCTGTCATTGATCACCCCCCTGTCATTGATCACCCCCCTGTAAGGCTCCATTCAGACGTCCGTATGATTTTTACGGATCCACGGATACATGGATCGGATCCGCAAAACACATGCGGACGTCTGAATAGAGCCTTACAGGGGGGTGATCAATGACAAGGGGGTGATCAATGACAAGGGGATGATCACGCATATAGACTTCCTGATCACTTCCCTGTCATTGATCGCCCCCCTGTCATTGATCACCCCCCTGTAAGGCTCCATTCAGACGTCCGTATGATTTTTACGAATCCACGGATACATGGATCGGATCCGCAAAACACATACGGACGTCTGAATGGAGCATTACAGGGGGGTGATCAATGACAGGGGGGTGATCACCCATATAGACTCCCTGATCACCCCCCTGTCATTGATCACCCCCTGTAAGGCTCCATTCAGACATTTTTTTGGGCCCAAGTTAGTGGAAATTTTTTGTTTGTGTTTGTTTTTTCTTACAAAGTCTCATATTCCACTAACTTGTGTCAAAAAATAAAATCTCACATGAACTCGCCATACCCCTCACGGAATCCAAATGCGTAACATTTTTTAGACATTTATATTCCAGACTTCTTCTCACGCTTTAGGGCCCTAAAATGCCAGGACAGTATAAATACCCCACATGTGACCCCATTTCGGAAAGAAGACACCCCAAGGTATTCGCTGAGGGGCATATTGAGTCCATGAAAGATTGAAATTTTTGTCCCAAGTTAGCGGAAAGGGAGACTTTGTGAGAAAATACAAAAAAAAAAAATTTCCGCTAACTTGTGGCAAAAAAATAAAAAATTCTAGGAACTCGCCATGCCCCTCACGGAATACCTTGGGGTGTCTTCTTTCCAAAATGGGGTCACATGTGGGGTATTTATACTGCCCTGGCATGTCAGGGGCCCGAAAGCGTGAGAAGAAGTCTGGGATCCAAATGTCTAAAAATGCCCTCCTAAAAGGAATTTGGGCCGCTTTGCGCATCTAGGCTGCAAAAAAGTGTCACACATCTGGTATTGCCGTACTCAGGAGAAGTTGGGGAATGTGTTTTGGGGTGTCATTTTACATATACCCATGCTGGGTGAGAGAAATATCTTGGTCAAATGCCAACTTTGTATAAAAAAATTGGAAAAGTTGTCTTTTGCCAAGATATTTCTCTCACCCAGCATGGGTATATGTAAAATGACCCCCCAATACACATTTCCCAACTTCTCCTGAGTACGGCGATACCAGATGTGTGACACTTTTTTGCTGCCAAGGTGGGCAAAGGGGCACACATTCCAAAGAGCACCTTTAGGATTTCGCAGGCCATTTTTTACACATTTTGATTGCAAAGTACTTCTCACACATATGGGCCCCTAAATTGCCAGGGCAGTATAACTACGCCACAAGTGACCCCATTTTGGAAAGAAGACACCCCAAGGTATTCCGTGAGGGGCATGGCGAGTTCCTAGAATTTTTTATTTTTTGTCGCAAGTTAGTGGAATATGAGACTTTGTAAGGAAAAAAAAAACAAAACATCATTTTCCGCTAACTTGTGACAAAAAATAAAAAATCCTAGGAACTCGCCGTGCCCCTCACGGAATACCTTGGGGTGTCTTCTTTCCAAAATGGGGTCACTTGTGGGGTAGTTATACTGCCCTGGCAATTTAGGGGCCCATATGCGTGAGAAGAACTTTGCAATCAAAATGTGTAAAAAATGACCTGTGAAATCCGAAAGGTGCTCTTTGGAATGTGTGCCCCTTTGCCCACCTTGGCTGCAAAAAAGTGTCACACATCTGGTATCGCCGTACTCAGAAGAAGTTGGGGAATGTGTTTTGGGGTGTCATTTTACATATACCCATGCTGGGTGAGATAAATATCTTGGTCAAATGCCAACTTTGTATAAAAAAATGGGAAAAGTTATCTTTTGCCAAGATATTTCTCTCACCCAGCATGGGTATATGTAAAATGACACCCCAAAACACATTCCCCAACTTCTCCTGAGTACGGAAATACCAGATGTGTGACACTTTATTGCAGCCTAGGTGGGCAAAGGGGCACACATTCCAAAGTGCACCTTTCGGATTTCACCGGTCATTTTTTACACATTTTGATTGCAAAGTACTTCTCACACATTTGGGCCCCTAAATTGCCAGGGCAGTATAACTACGCCACAAGTGACCCCATTTTGGAAAGAAGACACCCCAAGGTATTCCGTGAGGGGCATGGCGAGTTCCTAGAATTTTTTATTTTTTGTCGCAAGTTAGTGGAATATGAGACTTTGTAAGAAAAAAATAAAAAATAAATAAAATCATCATTTTCCGCTAACTTGTGACAAAAAATAAAAAGTTCTATGAACTCACTATGCCCATCAGCGAATACCTTAGGGTGTCTACTTTCCGAAATGGGGTCATTTGTGGGGTTTTTCTACTGTCTGGGCATTGTAGAACCTCAGGAAACATGACAGGTGCTCAGAAAGTCAGAGCTGCTTCAAAAAGCGGAAATTCACATTTTTGTACCATAGTTTGTAAACACTATAACTTTTACCCAAACCATTTTTTTTTTTTGCCCAAACATTTTTTTTTTATCAAAGACATGTAGAACAATAAATTTAGTGAAAAATTTATATATGGATGTCGTTTTTTTTGCAAAATTTTACAGCTGAAAGGGAAAAATGTCATTTTTTTGCAAAAAAATCGTTAAATTTCGATTAATAACAAAAAAAGTTAAAATGTCAGCAGCAATAAAATACCACCAAATGAAAGCTCCATTAGTGAGAAGAATAAACGGCAATAAACGGTGAAAGAATAAACAGCAATAAACGGTGAAAGTAGTGTAGTGCAGAAGTGTAAAAAGTGGCCTGGTCATTAAGGGGATTTTAGCTAGCGGGGCTGAAGTGGTTAAAGAGGACCTGTCCCTTCCTCTGACATCTACTTTAGTATCTACTTGAATTCTCCATGGAATAACAATTCTGGAGCATCTATTCATGAAATTCTATGTTGCACCATTCCTCTATTATTCCTTCTAGATGTTTATCAACAAATTGCCAGCAACCTGGGTGTTACCAGTTAGGGGTGTGTCCCTGCACAGTCTGACACAGTCAGCTCTGATTGGATAGTGTACAGGGACACGCCCCCAATCTAGTAACACCCAGCTGGACTGTCACGGCAAACTGCTGGCAATGCATTAATAAGTTCTAGAGGGAATGATAAAGTAATGGCACAACATAGTCATAAACATTAGATGCTCCACAATTGTTATTACATGGAGATTCTAAGTACTGTAGTTACTAAAACAGCCATGTTAACAGAGGTGACAGGGCCCCATTACATACATAAGAGCGAGTACATGTGCGTAAATGGGGTAATGTATGTAATGGGCGGTAATATCAGCACTTACCTTGATAATACTCACACTTTACCATCAGAGAAGCATTCGGTGTCCTGAAGCAGAACATATTTCCATTCATCGCGTGTGACTGCAGCACAAGGCTACATTTCACAATGATTTTGTTTAATTCTTGTCCCTCTAAATTACCTCCTTCACCCCAAGGTATAATCTCAATACATGGCTATTTCTGACCTGGACTGAACTCGTTTTACCAGAATCTGTCAAATTTCCAGCCTCAGAGGTGTGAATGACTGTTGGATACCAATGTTTCGCTGCAAAATAAAGATGAAAATATTTGAACCGATCTAAGAAAAAATTGCTGCTGCACAACTTTATTATATAAGGATTTATATGGAGATTAAGGGTCCATTCACACGTCCGTATGTGTTTTGCGGATCCGGCGATGTGCATTTCCGCATTTTGCGGACCGCACATCGCCGGCAATCTCGTAGAAAATGCCTTTTCTTGTCCGCAATTGTGGACAGGAATAGGACATGTTCTATTTTTTTGCGGAACGGAAGTGCAGATCCGCAAATACGGATGCGGACAGCACATTCCAGCCCTGTTGAAAAAATGAATGGGCCCACACCTGTTCCGCAAAATTGCGGAACGGATGCGGACCCATTTTGCCGATGTGTGAATGGACCCTAACCTGGCCGAATCGGGACTCTGATGGATCCTTGTCTGCCGCACAGATGGGTCGACAAAGGAACTATTGACCAGAGCATCTAAAGGCTTCAATGGACATGATCAGAGCTGACTCCGATCCTGGCTGTTGCTGCAGGATGTTGGTTGTCCAGATTATAGCATGGAAGTCCTGGAAGGACCCACTTACTGCACTGTACTACTGGGAATTTACTTATCCATGCTCAGGGACAGATTATATGATGGCGGATGGCAGCCCATTGCGAGCAAATGTAGGAGGTAAGATTTTTTTTTGTTTTTTACACCATTTCAGGTTAAATCGATTCGCTATTACGAAGCACGAGGAAATTCAGCTTTGAGGCGAATCTAATTTATCCTGAAATTCGGATCAAATTTCACTTCGTTAGATTCAATTCGCTCATCTCTATTCGGGACCCATAGCCGCCAATTCCCCTTCTTCCATAGTAGCTTCTCCCCTGGAGCGCAAATAGACATTTGAGCAGGTGTCCCCACCAGGTAGGTCCTACACCACCCAGTTTCCTCCAGATAAGGACATGCAGAGGAATTAGACCTTAGAGAAAGCACATATAGTTGTATATATTAAAAGGATTGCTAAGACTCCCTATGCACCCCAGACTAGTGGACACTACCGCCATGGTTGCCAGAGATCCCAGTAACAGAGACTTTAGCAAGAGAAGAAGTAACCAAAGAGCCATTGCTGCGTCAAACTGGCCGGCTCATGCTTGGATATCCGGGCGGTATTTGCACTGCTGGGTGTACTACAACTCCTGCTCTGCACCCGGTAAAGAGAAATTCTTGTTAAGTGCAATCTGGCCTTGTCTCTGACTCTCTCAACACCCCACGCTGGCCATTGCACTTGTAGTGTCCTGAAGCAGGGGTACTTTGAAGTCTGGACATTTTTGAACATTTGTTTGCCCCTGTTTCCCCTATGCTAAGTCATCAAACTCCTTATTTTATTTCACTTTAAAGGGTTAACTTGCATTGACTTATATTGTTTAATACTGTGTAACCAGGGGAGCATCTAGCCTTTCTGCTGCCTGATGCGAAAACTGAAACGCCCCCCCCCCCTTCCCCAGCAAAGCCAATTTCTTAACCTAACCCCTTTGCCACAATGAACAAGCACTCATTGCCCATGGCCTTCTGCTGCCCACCTCTTCCCCCTACCTGGTGCTGCCTGAGGCAATCGCCTCACCTGGCCTCATTGGTGGTGCATCCCTGTGTGTAACTGCATTTTATATGTTTGCTGTGATATACTGTATTTTTCGCTTTATAAGACGCACCTTTTCCTCCAAATCATTTTATAAAGAGAATACATACCATTATGGATGCACTCACTAGCATGTATTAGGTGCAAGGAGCGGGTGAAGCACTGGGAGCGCTGCCGGTACTCACCCTCGCTTGCCTCCTTTTTGCTGGTACAGACTGCGTACAGCGCCAGGATGTAGTGCGCGCACTATGACTTGAGGCTGCACGCAGTCAGGTGACAGTGCAGCCAGGGGGCGGAGAAGACAAGGGAATGTGACTGGAGGAGTGATTGCTGGATCTGGAGAGGAGCGGCGGTCAGGAGAGGTAAGTGAATTTATTTTAACTCTGATCTGAGGTCTGATGGGGGTCTGATATGGAAGTCTGATCTGAGGTCTAATGGGGGTCTGACATGGAGTTCTCATAGGGTTCTGGAATAGAAGTCTGATAGGGGTCTAACATGGAGGTCTGAATGGGGATCTGACATGGAGGTCTGATGGGAGTTTCTGATATGGGGGTGTGAACTAAGTTCCTGATTTGGGGGTCTGATCTGAGGATCTGATGTGAGGTCTGATGAAAAATATATTTTCCTTATTTTCCTCCTCTAAAACCTGGGGTGCGTTTTATCATCAGGTGCATCATATAAAGTAAAAAATACAGCATGTCCTGTTCATTTGCACAGTGTTTGCATTGCACTGTAGAAAGGGTTAATGAATACTTTCTATTTAATAATGAGAAGCTAGTCATTTCCACAGCTAATGTAAGGTTTACACCTTCAAGACAGAACCATTTTTCGCTTTAAGGAACAGGCCAAATTTTGGAAATCTGGCATGTTTCACTTTATGTGGTAAAAACTCTGAAATGCTTTTACTTATCCAAGCCATTCTGAGATTGTTTTCTCGTGACACATTTTACTTCATGACAGTGGTAAATATATTTCACATTCATTTATTTAAAAAAATCCTACATTTTTTAAAACATTTTGAAAAATTCACAATTTAATAAATGTCAATTTATCTGCTTTTAAGACAAATAATGATACATCATAAAATAGTTATTACTTTACATTTCCCATTTTATGTTGCCATTATTTTGCAAATGTCATTTTATTTCTTTTGGATGTTAGATGGATTAGAATTTTAGATGCAATTTTTTAGTTTTTTAAGAAAATTTCCAAAACCCACTCTTTTAAGGACCAATTTAGTAAGTCACTTTGTGGGGCTTGCATAAGAGAATCCACCCATAAATGATTCCATTGTAGAAAGTTCACCCCTCAAGCTATTCAAATATGACCCTTTAGTTGTTCCACAACAATTAATGGAAAATAGAGGAGAAATTTCTATATTTCCGTGTAAGGCAACAAGGGTTAACAGCAAAACAAAACTCAATTATTATTACCCTAATTCTGGAGTTAACAGAAACACCCCATATGCGGTCGGACCCTGCTGTATGGGCACATGACAGGGTGCAGAAGGGAAGGAGCAACAAATGGATTTTGGAGGACAGATTTCAGTGGTAATAATTATAAGTTGCCATGTTGCATTTGAAGACCCCCTGATGCACCCCTACAGTAGAAATTCCCAAAAAGTGACCCCATTTTGGAAAGTACGGGATAAGGTGACAGTTGTGTTGGTACCATTTTGGGGTACATATGATTTTTGATTACTCTATATTACGCTTTTTGTGAGGCACTTAATCAAAAAAAGGCTGTTATGGCATCAGCGTTCACCTGATAGATCATGTATTTTTTTATAGAGCAAGTTGTTACGGATGCAATGATACCAAATATGTCTATTTTTATCTTTTATTTCGGTTTTACATAATAAAGTATTTATTTTTAAAAATTGTGTTTTTGTCTCCATTTTCTGAAATCAAGATTTTTTTATTTTTCTGCCAATTGTCTTGTGTAGGGGCTCACTCAAGAATCCGCCCCTCTTCCCAGAGTGTCCCAGCCAGCAAGAGAGAGACAACATGGCGCGTACATCCAGGCCTAACTGGGGAGAGATGGTATGAGGGGATGAACCTGAAGTGCAAGCCGCCCTTGAAGAAGTGCGACTTTCTCAAGTGCAGCAGAACCTGGAACGAAATCACAAGGTGTCCACCATGGCGGTTGGTACGGCGGAGGCGGCTGGAGTGTCCACTCTGCCGCCCAGGAAGAGCGTTTTTTTCTCACGATTGAACCCCATGGTCCTGCTGGAAATTACAGCCCACGCCCAGACGATGTGGGCTTGCAAAAAGCCATTGAGGATTGGGTGATCCACGTCCTGGACACCCCACGGCCGGGGGATCCGAAGCTGGAGCGGCGCCAAGGTGGTTCTTCTTGTGGAACGCCGCACCGGTTTCTTGGCAGATGATGAGGACGGTGAAGAACTATTCGTGGGACGCAGGTCGGTAAAACGCCCCTACCTGCCCCAGGCCCATCATAGCTTATACGTGGGGGACCATGAGGAGTACACCCCCATGGGCTCCCTCAAGGGACCATTTGCCTCCGGGGTGACCCTCCTGTCCAAACCCCTTGTCCCTTTGACAGTAGCTGAGTGCTGACAGGAGGATCCAGGAGCCGCAAGCCGCGTGCGCTGCCTCCAGGAAACCGCAGAGGGAGTCCTACGCTTTAAAGATAAGCCACAGCCCCAGCCAGAGCCATTAATCCTGGGTTTACCACCACCAACAACTTTCCAGCTGGGTTACCTGACGATCACCGCCTTCTCTTACAACCCGACGGTGGTCAACTACCAGCTCCCTTAGAAGGTGGCATCTGCTGCAGCAAGAGGTTCCCGGGCCCATCACCACCACTGGAGGTTCTTACCACAGCCCCTTGTTTTGTTTCCCTTGTTTGGCCCTCATCTGGATGGACATACTTGTAAGGACTCCCCCATCTGCAGAAAAAACTTCCAAGTTGCGCCCCACAGCTCCAATTCCTTTTTACAAACCGGATTCCCAAAAAGTTGGGACACTATACAAATCGTGAATAAAAACTGAATGCAATGATGTGGAGGTGCCAACTTCTAATATTTTATTCAGAATAGAACATAAATCACGGAACAAAAGTTTAATCTGAGAAAATGTACCATTTTAGGGGAAAAATATGTTTAATCAGAATTTCATGGTGTCAACAAATCTCAAAAAAGTTGGGACAAGGCCATTTTCACCACTGTGTGGCATCTCCCCTTCTTCTTACAACACTCAACAGACGTCTGGGGACCGAGGAGACCAGTTTCTCAAGTTTAGAAATAGGAATGCTCTCCCATTCTTGTCTAATACAGGCCTCTAACTGTTCAATCGTCTTGGGCCTTCTTTGTTGCACCTTCCTCTTTATGATGTGCCAAATGTTCTCTATAGGTGAAAGATCTGGACTGCAGACTGGCCATTTCAGTACCCGGATCCTTCTCCTACGCAGCCATGATGTTGTGATTAATGCAGAATGTGGTCTGGCATTATCTTGTTGAAAAATGCAGGGTCTTCCCTGAAAGAGATGACGTCTGGATGGGAGCATATGTTGTTCTAGAACCTGAATATATTTTTCTGCATTGATGGTGCCTTTCCAGACATGCAAGCTGCCCATGCCACACGCACTCATGCAACCCCATACCATCAGAGATGCAGGCTTCTGAACTGAGCGTTGATAACAACTTGGGTTGTCCTTGTCCTCTTTGGTCCGGATGACATGGCGTCCCAGATTTCCAAAAAGAACTTCGAATCGTGACTCGTCTGACCACAGAACAGTCTTCCATTTTGCCACACTCCATTTTAAATGATCCCCGGCCTAGTGAAAACGCCTGAGCTTGTGGATCTTGCTTAGAAATGGCTTCTTCTTTGCACTGTAGAGTTTCATCTGGCAACGGCGGATGGCACGGTGGATTGTGTTCACTGACAATGGTTTCTGGAAGTATTCCTGAGCCCATTCTGTGATTTCCTTTACAGTAGCATTCCTGTTTGTGGTGCAGTGTCGTTTAAGGGCCCGGAGATCACGGGCGTCCAGTATGGTTTTACGGCCTTCACCCTTACGCACAGAGATTGTTCCAGATTCTCGGAATCTTCGGATGATGTTATGCACAGTTGATGATGATAGATGCAAAGTCTTTGCAATTTTTCGCTGGGTAACACCTTTCTGATATTGCTCCACTATCTTTCTGCGCAAACATTGTGGGAATTGGTGATCCTCTACCCATCTTGGCTTCTGAGAGACACTGCCGCTCTGAGAAGCTCTTTTTATACCCAATTATGTTGCCAATTGACCTAATTAGTGTTAATTGGTCTTCCAGTTCTTCGTTATGCTCAAATTTACTTTTTCCAGCCTCTTATTGCTACTTGTCCCAACTTTTTGGGGATTTGTTGACACCGTGAAAATTTGAATCAACGTATTTTTCCTTTAAAATTATACATTTACTCGGATTAAACGTTTGATCTGTCATCTACGTTCTATTACAAATAAAATATTGACATTTGCCATCTCCACATCATTGCATTCAGTTTTTATTCACAATTTGTTTAGTGTCCCAACTTTTTTGGAATCCGGTTTGTACCTCTTTTTAGGTTAAGTGAGAGCCCCGCTTTGCCTCAAAGAGTTCTCATGACAATTGCTGCTATTTTATATTATACCCATGTGGATTACTAATAATGACATTACTACCTCATGTGGATTACAGATGACGTTTGCACCATTTGTTCCAGTTTGGTGCACTTGACAAGCCAAACACTTAAAGGGTAACTGTCATATTTTCATAAAAAAAATTTTTTTGCATATGTTACTGCAGCAGCAGCATTATACATAAAGCAATCTTTCGTTTGTTTAAACATTTACAATAGGAGGACCTTCTCAAGATGGCTCCTCTGCCAGTTCTCTGAGGCCAAAACTGTTTTCCCTCACTTCCTATACACACTTGCTGTAGCCAGCAGCTCCCTGCCAGCCAATCAGATTAGATTACTGAGAGACACGCCTCCTTACTCTGAAGCCTAATGCAGGCATGCAGTGTAAAGGACCGCCCCTCTGTCTTCTTTTTATACTAAAAGGAAGACAGACAAGCGCTAGCAACGGTCTTTTAAGGGAGCAGTGGAAAGGGACAGAGGACATTAATGAAAGCTGTTATTATAAGGTAATTACAGATCTTTTGACAATCATTGACAGACTAACTCAGGTTTACATGCCTAGCTCTAATAGACCAACAAATAAAATAAAAATATGAAGGGAAAAGACTCTAATGTGAATTTGATTGCATTACATTATTTGCATTGCACTGTTTTTTGCACTAACCTTTTAAAAATTTCAGCAGCGTTTAAGTACTTTAGCCCATTGTGAGGACTCTCTTTTTATGGGTTTTGCAATGTGACCATCATGCACTATCTGTATGAACTTTGGTAAACTGATGTAGTTAGCCAGATAGCTAGCACCTTACTCTACTGCTCATATGGACTGCCTCTGAGCACATTAATACTAATGGTCTTATATTGCCTTGAGTTAGCTTAGCCTAGGTACTGTATTGTTGCTACACAAGGGGAACTGGTGAGACCAAGTGGTAAGTCACATGCAGATCTAACATCGCCATGGGTAACACCGCTGCTGATAAATGTGTGTTTATATATGTCAAGATGTCCTAAGGCCTTGTGCGCAGCCTGAAGGAAATATGTTTAGCTAACGGTTTAGTCATCAAGGTGACAGTGCAAAAAGCTTTATGTAGACCTTGGTGCTGGTAAGGGATTACAGGATGAAGCCATCCTTCTATTTGAGGGCGTCTCATAACATCGTGGAGGGATTACAGTGCATGACACCCCCGAACCTATGTTGGTACTAGGGCTCAGTATCCACAACGGGAGTATTTGAGCGCTTTGTGCAGTCTTTTTGGTCCTCTGGTTATTACCGAGAGGGACAATTGTGAATGGACACCCTACTCATATGGGCAGAGACCTAGTGGTAGTCGTTGCTATGTCAGTTTAAGTATGTATGTAATAGACAAAAGTGTCATGCAGCACTATAATTTCCCCTTGGGTACCCTTAGAGCACACCCTAAGCAAGTCGAGAGAGGCTTGGTTTTAAAGAGGACCTTTCACTAGTATACAAACTAAAAACTAACTCTATCTGTGGGCAGAGCGAGCCCAGGGGTCCCCCTGCACTTACTAGTATGCCTGGGCGCCGCTCCGTTCGCCCGGTATAGGCTCCGGTGTCTCAGCTCCGTCTGTTGTATTGGACTGATTTTTTGTAGGAGGCGTGTCCCTTGCTGCAATGCTGGCCAATCGCAGCGCACAGCTCATAGCCTGGCTATGAGCTGTGCGCTGCGATTGGCCAGTGCTGCAGTAAGGGACACGCCTCCTACAAAAAATCAGTCCAATACAACAGACGGAGCTGAGACACCGGAGCCTATACCGGGCGAACGGAGCGGCGCCCAGGCATACTAGTAAGTGCAGGGGGACCCCTGGGCTCGCTCTGCCCACAGATAGAGTTAGTTTTTAGTTTGTATACTAGTGAAAGGTCCTCTTTAAGTAAGGGTGTATGTAACACCCCATAGTGATATTACCACTCCTGCACCCTGATACTGTGTTTAATGGGCTAACAAAATGCAATCTTATGTATTGTTGTCCAGGTCCTCCACACTGTGCATTCCTAGTCATTATGCAACTGTTAGGTTGATGTAATAAACCTGGTTCACCAGCAGGTGGCAGCAAATACGGCAGAGTAATACATAGATAGAATGGAAGTTTGAATGAAATTTGCCTGCCAGTTTAATGCTAAAACCTTCTGGAATCAAGACAAAGCCTGTAACTGTTGGAAGAAACGTTTATTCAAGTAAAGCTGCTGTTGAACTTCAGCTCAAGGTCTGGACTCAAGTTCTTTCCAATCCCTCAATTATTCCCCTTTTATTTGGTTCAGAGCCAAAGCCTGGGGTCCAGCAGTATAGGAGGCCCTGGGGGGAGGCGCCCGTTGCAGTTGTAGTTGTCGAACAAGCTTTCATCAGAACGCTTGTTCCCAATCATTGACTCATGTACACAGACAGTGATGGCTAAATGCATAATTTCTGAGGGCCTAAACATTTTTGTTGTCAGCAGCACCTCTCCCCATGTAAAGCGGGGATGTGCTGCTGACAATATGCAAACTGTACGAAGACTGAAGGATCTTGTTCTTCCCCAGGCGGTTTGCAATGGGCAGTCTAAAAACCTTAATCGCACTGTTATATAGTTGATAGGCACTCATTATAGCCCTGCACAGGGGTCAAAGGACCATAGCACAGCTGATGTGCCCTGGTAAATGAGGGCACTGTACCGCTTATTGAGTTAATTTTTCGGGTTCTATTTATTTAGCCTTACAATGAAGAATATTTCTATTATCCCCTCATAAAGATCTCACCACCTCCTCCTCTTTAGTAGCAAATTCCACAACATTTACGTGCCAATGATTTTCCTAAAAAACAGAAACTCCGGAGCTCACCTGTTGGGTGCTCTTCACAGGCCAAATGTGTAAAAACATTATTTTTCCTGCCAAGGACATAACTGCAGTGATATATTTCATCACATAACACATAAATCTCATCCAATGTGTCAGAGGAGAACAGGCAATAATACCAGAAGCATCCCTTGTGAAAGCTGCTCATGATTATACTACTGTGTGTACTAGGAACTACTCTCATGACCTACCGTATATGGCTTCCAGACCTGAAGATTTAGGGTCTTCAGAATGAGTTCTTTCTTCTTTTCATGATCATGGACTTAAATGTCAAGCTTATTGAGCAGCACCTTCACAGCAGAGGACCCTAAAGTCAGACATACACATAAACATAGGTATTTCTACCAACTGAATCCAACTATTTTCAATAAAAATTTCAGTGTGCGGCCCATTAACATAGGAATATCTCTAATCTTGTTGATACTGGTCACCTTTTTCTCACGAGAATGCTGGTGTTATAAATCCCTTGGGGCAAGAGGTCCTAGCCAGGGGCGTAGCTAGAAATGCATGGGCCCCATAGCAAAAAATTTTTATGGGCCCCCAGGATATCAGATTTAGATAGCGCCTGCCTCATAGTCCCACTCACTCCACAGCAGGACAGGTCAGGTAGGTCATAAGTTCATACCCCCCCCCCCCGGCCTGGCCCCGCCCCCTCCACCGCCTGAGTCCTCCCACTCACTCAGTCTCAGTCCCTCTAGTTAGGAGCCGGAGGAAATTCATTCCTTCCTAATTCCTACACTGGGTCTGCTCTGCGGCGCTGGTGCCACTGCCAGCCTGGCTCCGCCTCAGGGTGGCAGAAGGGACGTTTCTACTGATCATTAAAGGGAGTCTTTCACCTAATCTGAGCGTTTTAGACCGCTCAGATCAGGTTATAGACTCTTTAACCCTCATTACGATCATACCTGTCTCTTATGTGTCCCTCGCCCAGATAATGAAAATAACACTTTTTAAACTTATGCAAATTACCTTCTGAAGGTGCCCAGGGGCGGCGTTACTGGGCGATGTGCCCAGAAAAACACACCTCCAGCTGGCGGACGTCACGAGCGGCACCAGAGGACGGCGGGCTGGGAACTGGCCCGCACCTGCGCACTGCTCTGCCCATTATGGGCAGAGGAACATCCTTTCATATTGCGCATGCGCCGGCCGGCTGTCTTTAGTTGGCCGGCGCATGCGCAATATGAAAAGCTGTTCATCTGCCCATAATGGGCAGAGCAGTGCGCAGGTGCGGGCCAGTTCCCAGCCCGCCGTCCTCTGGTGCCGCTCGTGACGTCCGCCAGCTGGAGGTGTGTTTTTCTGGGCACATCGCCCAGTAACGCCGCCCCTGGGCACCTTCAGAAGGTAATTTGCATAAGTTTAAAAAGTGTTATTTTCATTATCTGGGCGAGGGACACATAAGAGACAGGTATGATCGTAATGAGGGTTAAAGAGTCTATAACCTGATCTGAGCGGTCTAAAACGCTCAGATTAGGTGAAAGACTCCCTTTAACCGCCTAGCTGTGTATTTTATTGTGCATAGAGGTGTGAGGAGGAAAATGCAGAAGTTTATGAGAAACTTTCTAAACAAATGAGATGGAGTCACCGCCAAGCATCATTAGGGACAACTTCTGACCTCCACCAGACTCCTGTACCAATAAAACCAGCCAAGCGTTCAGAGTGGAGAGGCTCACCGGGTATGCTGTGCCCCTTGATGCGGTCGTTGTCTGGCTGCATCATGAATATTCATGTCTGTGTCTGAACCAAGAAGCCGTTCCGGCCCCCTCCACCGCGCCGACCGCCAGCCTAGTAGTACGTACCAACTTGCCGTCCGACTCCGTCCTGTCCTCCTGTCCTCCTCTCCTCCTTCCGGCTTCCGGCTTCCTTCCCCGGGCCCCAGCCAGGCCAGAGCCGCGGACCGCCCGCGCCCCGCCCACTACACTGGGCGGGCGGTCCCGGGCCTGGCTGTGGCTGCCTGTGTGACTCCGGCTTCCGACTTCCCCCCCCAGCCAGGCCCGAGCCGTGGACCGCCCGCGCCCCGCCCACTACACTGGGCGGGCGGTCGGGCCTGGCTGCCTGAGTGTATTAATTAAAAAAAATATATAAAATTAAGCGGTCAGGACGGGCCGGGCCCCCAGTGGCGTAGGGCCCCATAGCAACTGCTATGGTTGCTATGGCGATCCCTGCCACTAGTCCTAGCCCTGATTAATCCAATCCTATTTGCTGCTGGGTGGACAGAACTCTGTAGAGCAACTGTATTGTTAACAAACAAGAGTGTTGGTAACTGACCAAAGGGTCATGAAATGTACAGTGCGTTTGGAAAGTCTTCAGACCCTCTCACTTTTTTGACATTTTGTTATGTTGCGGCCTTGGCCTAAAATAAAAAAAGGAATTCAGGTTTTATCAATCATTCTGCAATCAATACCCAATAAGGAGTATGTGAAAACAGAAATTTAGAAATGTATTAGAAGGGAAAATGAAAATTACTTACTCGGGGTAGAAGGTCCTTGGTAAGAAAGATGACTAAAAACCCAAAGGTCACTCTGGATAAGCTCCAAAGATCCTATGTGGAGATAGGAGAAACTTCCAGAATGAGAGATGGCCTTGTGGTTTGCCCGTCGCGTTCGCAATTCGCCGAACATATGGCGATGTCAGCCGGTGCCATATTCTTTTGCATTGCGTCGAACTTTGACCCATGACACACACATCAGGTGGGACAGGACAGCCAATTGAGACATTTCAGCACATGTACACACACCCACCCTATAACAGAACCCGATCTGGCAGCCATTTTACATTCGGTGTTTTGCCAGTGTAGGGAGAGGTTGCTTTGTGGAGCAGGGACAGACTGTTAGGGACACCAAACTCTAGCTAATAGGGCCACAAAAGTCCTTTTAAGGACTGATATAGGTGTGGTATACTGAGGGGTATAATATGCTTATAATATACTTTCTAACATAGAAAGTATATTATAGTGCATTTCTATTGTGCAGCAGTTGTGTGCGGTTCTGCTGTGATGCCGCAGCTATATAGAGGGACAAACGCTATTGGAATAACTAATTGCAACTGGTGTGATATACCTGTTGCCCCCCAAAAAAGCTGATTTAGGGGTGTGATATGCCTATAATATACTTTCTAACATAGAAAGTATATAGCGCATTTGTATTGTGCAGCAGTTGTGTGCGGTTCTGCTGCAATACCGCAGGTATATAGAGGGACAAGCGCTATTGGAACAACTATTTGCAATGGGAGTGATAAACATGTTGCCCCCCAAAAAACTGATTAAGGGGTTCTATATACCTGTTTCCACAAAATACAGATTAAGGGGTGTGATATACCTGCTTCCACAAAATACCGATTGAGGGGTGCCATATACCTGGTTCCACTAAATATTGATTAAGGGTCTCTATATATCTGCTTCCACAAAATACTGATTGAGGGGTGCGATATACCTGCTTCCACCAAATATTGATAAAGGGAGTCTATATACCTGCCTCCACAAAATACTGATTAAGGGTTTTTTATATACCTGCTTCCACCAAATACTGATTGAGGGCATTGAAATCCCTGCTTCTACAAAATACTGATTAAGGAGTTTGATATACCTGCTTCCACAAAATACTGATTAAGGAAATTCATATACCTGCTTCCACCAAATATTGATTAAGGGGTTTGATATACCTGCTTCCACAAAATACAGATTAAGGGGTTTGATATACCTGCTTCCACAAAATATTGATTAAGGGGTTTGATATCTGCTTTCACCAAATACTGATTGAGGCATGCGATACACCTGCTTCCACAAAATACTGATTAAGGGGTGCGATATACCTGCTTCCACCAAATATTAATTGCGGCCTGCGATACACCTGCTTCCACAAAATACTGATTAAGGGGTTTGATATACCTGCTTCCACAAAATATTGATTAAGGGGTTTGATATACCTGCTTCCACAAAATACAGATTAAGGGGTTTGATATACCTGCTTCCACAAAATATTGATTAAGGGGTTTGATATACCTGCTTCCACAAAATACAGATTAAGGGGTTTGATATACCTGCTTCCACAAAATACTGATTGAGGGGTGCGATATACCTGCTTCCACAAAATACTGATTAAGTGGTTTGATATACCTGCTTCCACCAAAAACTGGTTGAGGACTACGATACACCTGCTTCCACAAAATACTGATTGAGGGGTGCGATATACTTGCTTCCACAAAATACTGATTAAGGGGATTGATATACCTGCTTCCACTAAATATTGATTGAGGCCTGCGATACACCTGCTTCCACAAAATACCGATTAAAGGGTTTGATATACCTGCTTCCACAAAATACTGATTGAGGGGTGCAATATACCTGCTTCCACAAAACACTTATTAAGGGGTTTGATATACCTGCTTCCACAAAATACAGATTGTGGGGTGCGATATACCTGCTTCCACCAAAAATTGATTAAGGGGTTCTATATACCTGCTTCCACAAGATATTGAATAAGGGGATTGATAAACCTGCTTCCACCAAATATTGATTGAGGCCTGCGATACACCTGCTTTCACAAAATACTGATTAAGGGGTTTGATAAACCTGCTTCCACCAAATATTGATTGAGGCCTGCGATACACCTGCTTCCACAAAATACTGATTAAAGGGTTTGATATACCTGCTTCCACAAAATATTGATTAAGGGGTTTGATCACTGCTTCCTTCAAATACTGATTTAGGCCTGCAATACACCTGCTTTCACAAAATACTGATTAAGGGGTTTGATATACCTGCTTCCACCAAATATTGATTGAGGCCTGTGATACACCTGCTTCCACAAAATACTGATTAAGGGGTTTGATATACCTGCTTCCACAACTTCCACAAAATAATTGTGAGTCAACACAAATTCCATTAGACTCACCAGAAAGGTGTGGTGGGCTGGATCGCCAGTGGCAGAGTTGGAAAAAAAAGGACTTAGCAGCAGCTATCCCATCACTATGGGAAATATTGGAGTAAAGTGACTCGACATCACATGTAACCATCAAGGTGCCAGGCAGCGATCCCTAGACTCTCCGAGGAAGATAGGGAATTATTGAACGGCCCTATCAAATTGCAGGAACTATGGGACACTTTGAAATCTATACAGGGCAATTCTAGTCCCGGGTTGGATGGCCTCCCCTTCGAGATATATAGAAGATATGGAGAGGTTATTCTCCCAGTCTTTCTGCAGGTCCTAAATGATTCAATGGACAGGGGCGAACTCCCTGCCTCCCTTTCGGAGGCTGTTATAACTCTGCTTGGAAAAAAAGGAAAGGACGAGAGTAAGGTGGATTCGTATCGCCCTATCTCTCTTCTCAACACCGATTTTAAATTATGCGCTAAATTACTTGCAAACCGTCTAAAAAGAGTTATAGAGAAAATAATACACCCGGACCAATCAGGGTTCGTACCAAAACGCCAAGCCCAAACAAATATCCGGCGGACACTGCTGAATGTACAGATGGGTGGGGCGGGTGCCCATTCCATCCTGTCTTTGGACGCGGAAAAAGCGTTCAACAGGGTGGAATGGGCATTCCTTTGGAAAATAATGTATGAGTTTAATTTGGGGGAAAAATTCATCAGATGGGTACAACTGCTTTATCATAACTCGAAAGTTAGGGTAAAAATTTATGGCGTGATATCAGAGTCGGTACCACTGCAAAGGGGAACCAGGCAGGGGTGCCCACTCTCCCCATTATTCTTCGCTATGTTCATCGAGCCTCTGGCGCGTAAGGTTCGAGCAGACGATAAAATCAGGGGGTTTGGGGGAAAGGGTGCATTAGATAAAATATGTCTTTATGCGGATGACATCTTGTTTTTTCTGGAAGGGGGGGGGGGTATCAACGGTATCATACCTGATGCGGATAGTAAACCAGTTTGGTCAAATGTCTGGTTTCAGGGTGAACTGGATAAAATCGGTGTTGCTCCCAATTGGTCACAAATTATGCAAAAGGTTATCAATGTTAAAATACTGAAACCCACGGAGTCATTTGAATACCTTGGTATAAAAGTCAGTTTGAGGATTCAGGAGTATATAGAACTTAACATTTGCCCTTTGCTTAAAAGGGTTAAAGAGAAAACAAGCACCTGGCAAAAATTGCTGATTCGACAGGCTGATCGAATTGCTATAATAAAGATGGTTTTATTACCGCAGATTCTTTACGTAATGTCCTCCTGGCCTGTATGGATAGGAGATCATTTTTTCAACGCATTGGAAGGATTGATAAATGATCTTATTTGGGGGAGAAAAAGGGTTAGGCTGAAACAAAAATATTTATGGTTAGATGAAGAAGATGGCGGCCTGTCCGTTCCCTGTTTTCGAGGCTACTATTATGCAGCCCAGCTTCAGTGGTTAATGATGGAGGATGGACAGACTGTGTTGTTTTTTGGAAAGGGAATTTGTAGGTCTCCAATATAATATTGTTAGTGCTCTAGAAACTGGAATTTAAAAAATAAAGGGCAGGAAGTGCCCAATTAGTAATATGATGCACTTAATATGGGTTAATGTTAAAAAATTACTGGGTATAAATTATTTATTAAGGTTTACCCCTATTTGGGGAAATTTAAATTTAAGTGAGTTTCGGAAGTTAGAGGATTTTGTATTTTGGGAGAGAAATGGTATTAAGTTTGTTTCACAGATAGAGGTGGAATGAAAATTGAAGACACTAGAGGAAATGGGGCTTAGTATAGATTTAGATAATCTTACACGGTTTAGATATTTTAGATTAAAGCATGCATTTGATTCAACCGAGAATAAAGAATATTTAATTACCAAACACTCAGAATTTGCAGAGTTCTGTTATCACAGTATTGGGATTAAAGTATCAATTTCACAGATATATAAAAAAAAATAAAGAGGGGGTTAGGTGGTGTGATCAAATTCAAAAGCGAAAATAAATGGGCACTAGAGGTGGAGCCTAATATTTTAGATTGGAGATGCATTTATAAAAGTATAAAAAGGAGCACTATTTCGAGTAATTTCCGTCTGACGCAGTTTTTTATCCTCCATCGGACCTATATAACTCCCTGGGTGTTGAGCAAGATGTACAAAACAAAGGACGCAAGATGTTGGAAGTGCAGAAAGGACAATGCGGACTTCATTAATTTGATCTGGTATTGCCCTCTTATGCAGGTTTATTGGACCCAGGTATTTCAGGACCTTACCAGCGCAACTGGGTGCTATGCCCCATTGGAGATTATGATAGCGGTGCTTTGATATATTAGAAAAATCGGGTTGTACAGAAAAAGTGAAAGGAAATGGGAAAAAGGATTAATGCTCGCTCGGGTGGTGGTGGCTAGAGAGTGGGGATCGGACAGACCGCCAAGTGTTGTAGAGTGGAAAAATTTATGTGAGAGGGTGCAGAGATATGAACATGCCTGCAGGACAAAATGAAATAGGGAATGTTAATTATTAGGTTGAAAGTGGGGTAATAAGTAGGGATGAGCGAACTCGAACTGTATAGTTCGGGTTCGTACCGAATTTTGGGGTGTCCGTGACACGGACCCGAACCCGGACATTTTCGTAAAAGTCCGGGTTCGGGTTCGGTGTTCGTCGCTTTCTTCGCGCTTTTGTGACGCTTTCTTGGCGCTTTTTGAAAGGCTGCAAAGCAGCCAATCAACAAGCGTCATACTACTTGCCCCAAGAGGCCATCACAGCCATGCCTACTATTGGCATGGCTGTGATTGGCCAGAGCACCATGTGACCCAGCCTCTATTTAAGCTGGAGTCACATAGCGCCGCCCGTCACTCTGCTCTGATTAGCGTAGGGAGAGGTTGCGGCTGCGACAGTAGGGCGAGATTAGGCAGATTAACTCCTCCAAAGGACTTGATTAACTGATCGATCTGCAGCTGTGGATCATTGAGCTGCTGATCCTCAATTGCTCACTGTTTTTAGGCTGCCCAGACCGTTTGTCAGTCACATTTTTCTGGGGTGATCGGCGGCCATTTTGTGTCTTGTGGTGCGCCAGCACAAGCTGCGACCAAGTGCATTTAACCCTCAATGGTGTGGTTGTTTTTTGGCTAAAGCCTACATCAGGGTGAAGCTGTCACACCAAGTGCATTTAACCAGCAATAGTCTGTTCATTTTTTGGCCATATACAAAATCAGGGGCAAGCTGCGCCTGTCACCAAGTGCATTTAACCCTCAATGGTGTGGTTGTTTTTTGGCTAAAGCCTACATCAGGGTGAAGCTGTCACACCAAGTGCATTTAACCAGCAATAGTCTGTTCATTTTTTGGCCATATACAAAATCAGGGGCAAGCTGCGCCTGTCACCAAGTGCATTTAACCCTCAATGGTGTGGTTGTTTTTTGGCTAAAGCCTACATCAGGGTGAAGCTGTCACACCAAGTGCATTTAACCAGCAATAGTCTGTTCATTTTTTGGCCATATACAAAATCAGGGGCAAGCTGCGCCTGTCACCAAGTGCATTTAACCCTCAATGGTGTGGTTGTTTTTTGGCTAAAGCCTACATCAGGGTGAAGCTGTCACACCAAGTGCATTTAACCAGCAATAGTCTGTTCATTTTTTGGCCATATACAAAATCAGGGGCAAGCTGCGCCTGTCACCAAGTGCATTTAACCCTCAATGGTGTGGTTGTTTTCTGGCTAAAGCCTACATCAGGGTGAAGCTGTCACACCAAGTGCATTTAACCAGCAATAGTCTGTTTATTTTTTGGCCATATACTACATCAGGGGCAAGCTGCGCCCGTCACCAAGTGCATTTAACCCTCAGTAGTGTGGTTGGTCAAGCTGTGACACCAAGTGCATTTAACCAGCAATAGTCTGTTCATTTTTTGGCCATATACTACATCAGGGGCAAGCTGCGCCCGTCACCAAGTGCATTTAACCAGCAATAGTGTGGTTATTTTTTGGCCATATCCCAGTCTAATTCTGTCACTAAATCCATACCGGTCACCCAGCGCCTAAATACTAGGCCTCAAATTTATATCCCGCTAAATCTCTCGTTACCGCTGTCCTGTTGTAGCTGGGAAAGTTATTTAGTGTCCGTCAAAGCACATTTTTTGTTCTGGGTTGAAGTACAATTCCCAATTTAGCAATTTCATAATTTAGTGGTTTCTGCTATATCAGAGCTATTTGAAATCTATCCCTAAAAGGGTATATAATATTCAAGGTGCACATTGGGTCATTCAGAATAACTTCACACACACCCGCTACTGTGTATTTTCAAGTCTAATTCTGTCACTAAACCCATACCTGTCACCCAGCGCCTAAATACTAGGCCTCAAATTTATATCCTGCTAAATCTCTCGTTACCGCTGTCCTGTTGTAGCTGGGAAAGTTATTTAGTGTCCGTCAAAGCACATTTTTTGTTCTGGGTTGAAATACAATTCCCAATTTAGCAATTTCATAATTTAGTGGTTTCTGCTATATCAGAGCTATTTGAAATCTATCCCTAAAAGGGTATATAATATTCAAGGTGCACATTGGGTCATTCAGAATAACTTCACACACACCCGCTACTGTGTATTTCCAAGTCTAATTCTGTCACTAAACCCATACCTGTCACCCAGCGCCTAAATACTAGGCCTCAAATTTATATCCTGCTAAATCTCTCGTTACCGCTGTCCTGTTGTAGCTGGGAAAGTTATTTAGTGTCCGTCAAAGCACATTTTTTGTTCTGGGTTGAAGTACAATTCCCAATTTAGCAATTTCATAATTTAGTGGTTTCTGCTATATCAGAGCTATTTGAAATCTATCCCTAAAAGGGTATATAATATTCAAGGTGCACATTGGGTCATTCAGAATAACTTCACACACACCCGCTACTGTGTATTTTCAAGTCTAATTCTGTCACTAAACCCATACCTGTCACCCAGCGCCTAAATACTAGGCCTCAAATTTATATCCTGCTAAATCTCTCGTTACCGCTGTCCTGTTGTAGCTGGGAAAGTTATTTAGTGTCCGTCAAAGCACATTTTTTGTTCTGGGTTGAAATACAATTCCCAATTTAGCAATTTCATAATTTAGTGGTTTCTGCTATATCAGAGCTATTTGAAATCTATCCCTAAAAGGGTATATAATATTCAAGGTGCACATTGGGTCATTCAGAATAACTTCACACACACCCGCTACTGTGTATTTCCAAGTCTAATTCTGTCACTAAACCCATACCTGTCACCCAGCGCCTAAATACTAGGCCTCAAATTTATATCCTGCTAAATCTCTCGTTACCGCTGTACTGTTGTTGCTTGGAAAGATATTTAGTGTCCGTCAAAGCACATTTTTTGTTCTGGGTTGAAGTACAATTCCCAATTTAGCAATTTCATAATTTAGTGGTTTCTGCTATATCAGAGCTATTTGAAATCTATCCCTAAAAGGGTATATAATATTCAAGGTGCACATTGGGTCATTCAGAATAACTTCACACACGCTTCTGTGCATTTCCAAGTCTAATTCTGTCACTAAATCCATACCGGTCACCCAGCGCCTAAATACTAGGCCTCAAATTTATATCCAGCTAAATCTGTCCCTAGTGCTGTAGCTGGGCGAGTTATTTAGTGTCCGTTCAAGCACATTTCTTGTTCTGGGTTGAAATACAATTCCCAATTTAGCAATTTCATAATTTAGTGGTTTCTGCTATATCAGAGCTATTTGAAATCTATCCCTAAAAGGGTATATAATATTCAAGGTGCACATAGGGTCATTCAGAATAACTTCACACACACGCTTCTGTGCATTTCCAAGTCTAATTCTGTCACTAAATCCATACCGGTCACCCAGCGCCTAAATACTAGGCCTCAAATTTATATCCAGCTAAATCTGTCCCTAGTGCTGTAGCTGGGCGAGTTATTTAGTGTCCGTTCAAGCACATTTCTTGTTCTGGGTTGAAATACAATTCCCAATTTAGCAATTTCATAATTTAGTGGTTTCTGCTATATCAGAGCTATTTGAAATCTATCCCTAAAAGGGTATATAATATTCAAGGTGCACATTGGGTCATTCAGAATAACTTCACACACACCCGCTACTGTGTATTTCCAAGTCTAATTCTGGCACTAAACCCATACCTGTCACCCAGCGCCTAAATACTAGGTCTCAAATTTATATCCCGCTAAATCTGTCCTTAGTGCTGTAGCTGGGCGAGTTATTTAGTGTCCGTTCAAGCACATTTCTTGTTCTGGGTTGAAATACAATTCCCAATTTAGCAATTTCATAATTTAGTGGTTTCTGCTATATCAGAGCTATTTGAAATCTATCCCTAAAAGGGTATATAATATTCAAGGTGCACATTGGGTCATTCAGAATAACTTCACACACACCCGCTACTGTGTATTTCCAAGTCTAATTCTGGCACTAAACCCATACCTGTCACCCAGCGCCTAAATACTAGGCCTCAAATTTATATCCCGCTAAATCTCTCGTTACCGCTGTCCTGTTGTGGCTGGGAAAGTTATTTAGTGTCCGTCAAAGCACATTTCTTGTTCTGGGTTGAAATACAATTCCCAATTTAGCAATTTCATAATTTAGTCGTTTCTGCTATATCAGAGCTATTTGAAATCTATCCCTAAAAGGGTAGATCATATTGAAGGTGCACATAGGGTCATTCAGAATAACTTCACACACACGCTTCTGTGCATTTCCAAGTCTAATTCTGTCACTAAATCCATACCGGTCACCCAGCGCCTAAATACTAGGCCTCAAATTTATATCCCGCTGAATTTGAATACAATACATTGGGCCAAATAATATATTTGTTGTTGTGGTGAACCATAACAATGAGAAAAACATCTAGTAAGGGACGCGGACGTGGACATGGTCGTGGTGGTGTTAGTGGACCCTCTGGTGCTGGGAGAGGACGTGGCCGTTCTGCCACATCCACACGTCCTAGTGTACCAACTACCTCAGGTCCCAGTAGCCGCCAGAATTTACAGCGATATATGGTGGGGCCCAATGCCGTTCTAAGGATGGTAAGGCCTGAGCAGGTACAGGCATTAGTCAATTGGGTGGCCGACAGTGGATCCAGCACGTTCACATTATCTCCCACCCAGTCTTCTGCAGAAAGCGCACAGATGGCGCCTGAAAACCAACCCCATCAGTCTGTCACATCACCCCCATGCATACCAGGGAAACTGTCTCAGCCTCAAGTTATGCAGCAGTCTCTTATGCTGTTTGAAGACTCCGCTGGCAGGGTTTCCCAAGGGCATCCACCTAGCCCTTCCCCAGCGGTGAAAGACATAGAATGCACTGACGCACAACCACTTATGTTTCCTGATGATGAGGACATGGGAATACCACCTCAGCATGTCTCTGATGATGACGAAACACAGGTGCCAACTGCTGCGTCTTTCTGCAGTGTGCAGACTGAACAGGAGGTCAGGGATCAAGACTGGGTGGAAGACGATGCAGGGGACGATGAGGTCCTAGACCCCACATGGAATGAAGGTCGTGCCACTGACTTTCACAGTTCGGAGGAAGAGGCAGTGGTGAGACCGAGCCAACAGCGTAGCAAAAGAGGGAGCAGTGGGCAAAAGCAGAACACCCGCCGCCAAGAGACTCCGCCTGCTACTGACCGCCGCCATCTGGGACCGAGCACCCCAAAGGCAGCTTCAAGGAGTTCCCTGGCATGGCACTTCTTCAAACAATGTGCTGACGACAAGACCCGAGTGGTTTGCACGCTGTGCCATCAGAGCCTGAAGCGAGGCATTAACGTTCTGAACCTGAGCACAACCTGCATGACCAGGCACCTGCATGCAAAGCATGAACTGCAGTGGAGTAAACACCTTAAAACCAAGGAAGTCACTCAGGCTCCCCCTGCTACCTCTTCTGCTGCTGCCGCCTCGGCCTATTCTGCTGCTGCCGCCTCGGCCTCTTCCTCCGCCTCTGGAGGAACGTTGGCACCTGCCGCCCAGCAAACAGGGGATGTACCACCAACACCACCACCACCACCTCCGTCACCAAGCGTCTCAACCATGTCACACGCCAGCGTTCAGCTCTCCATCTCACAAACATTTGATAGAAAGCGTAAATTCCCACCTAGCCACCCTCGATCCCTGGCCCTGAATGCCAGCATTTCTAAACTACTGGCCTATGAAATGCTGTCATTTAGGCTGGTGGACACAGACAGCTTCAAACAGCTCATGTCGCTTGCTGTCCCACAGTATGTTGTTCCCAGCCGGCACTACTTCTCCAAGAGAGCCGTGCCTTCCCTGCACAACCAAGTATCCCATAAAATCAAGTGTGCACTGCGCAACGCCATCTGTGGCAAGGTCCACCTAACCACAGATACGTGGACCAGTAAGCACGGCCAGGGACGCTATATCTCCCTAACTGCACACTGGGTAAATGTAGTGGCAGCTGGGCCCCAGGCGGAGAGCTGTTTGGCGCACGTCCTTCCGCCGCCAAGGATCGCAGGGCAACATTCTTTGCCTCCTGTTGCCACCTCCTCCTTCTCGGCTTCCTCCTCCTCTTCTTCCACCTGCTCATCCAGTCAGCCACACACCTTCACCACCAACTTCAGCACAGCCCGGGGTAAACGTCAGCAGGCCATTCTGAAACTCATATGTTTGGGGGACAGGCCCCACACCGCACAGGAGTTGTGGCGGGGTATAGAACAACAGACCGACGAGTGGTTGCTGCCGGTGAGCCTCAAGCCCGGCCTGGTGGTGTGTGATAATGGGCGAAATCTCGTTGCAGCTCTGGGACTAGCCAATTTGACGCACATCCCTTGCTTGGCGCATGTGCTGAATTTGGTGGTGCAGAAGTTCATTCACAACTACCCCGACATGTCAGAGCTGCTGCATAAAGTGCGGGCCGTCTGTTCGCGCTTCCGGCGTTCACATCCTGCTGCTGCTCGCCTGTCTGCGCTACAGCGTAACTTCGGCCTTCCCGCTCACCGCCTCATATGCGACGTGCCCACCAGGTGGAACTCCACCTTGCACATGCTGGACAGACTGTGCGAGCAGCAGCAGGCCATAGTGGAGTTTCAGCTGCAGCACGCACGGGTCAGTCGCACTACAGAACAGCACCACTTCACCACCAATGACTGGGCCTCCATGCGAGACCTGTGTGCCCTGTTGCGCTGTTTCGAGTACTCCACCAACATGGCCAGTGGCGATGACACCGTTATCAGCGTTACAATACCACTTCTATGTCTCCTTGAGAAAACACTTAGGGCGATGATGGAAGAGGAGGTGGCCCAGGAGGAGGAGGAGGAGGAGGAGGAAGAGGGGTCATTTTTAGCACTTTCAGGCCAGTCTCTTCGAAGTGACTCAGAGGGAGGTTTTTGGCAACAGCAGAGGCCAGGTACAAATGTGGCCAGCCAGGGCCCACTACTGGAGGACGAGGAGGACGAGGATGAGGAGGAGGTGGAGGAGGATGAGGATGAAGCATGGTCACAGCGGGGTGGCACCCAACGCAGCTCGGGTCCATCACTGGTGCGTGGCTGGGGGGAAAGGCAGGACGATGACGATACGCCTCCCACAGAGGACAGCTTGTCCTTATCCCTGGGCAGCCTGGCACACATGAGCGACTACATGCTGCAGTGCCTGCGCAACGACAGCAGAGTTGCCCACATTTTAACCTGTGCGGACTACTGGGTTGCCACCCTGCTGGATCCACGCTACAAAGACAATGTGCCCACCTTACTTCCTGCACTGGAGCGTGATAGGAAGATGCGCGAGTACAAGCGCACGTTGGTAGACGCGCTACTGAGAGCATTCCCAAATGTCACAGGGGAACAAGTGGAAGCCCAAGGCCAAGGCAGAGGAGGAGCAAGAGGTCGCCAAGGCAGCTGTGTCACGGCCAGCTCCTCTGAGGGCAGGGTTAGCATGGCAGAGATGTGGAAAACTTTTGTCAACACGCCACAGCTAACTGCACCACCACCTGATACGCAACGTGTTAGCAGGAGGCAACATTTCACTAACATGGTGGAACAGTACGTGTGCACACCCCTCCACGTACTGACTGATGGTTCGGCCCCATTCAACTTCTGGGTCTCTAAATTGTCCACGTGGCCAGAGCTAGCCTTTTATGCCTTGGAGGTGCTGGCCTGCCCGGCAGCCAGCGTTTTGTCTGAACGTGTATTCAGCACGGCAGGGGGCGTCATTACAGACAAACGCAGCCGCCTGTCTACAGCCAATGTGGACAAGCTGACGTTCATAAAAATGAACCAGGCATGGATCCCACAGGATCTGTCCGTCCCTTGTCCAGATTAGACATTAACTACCTCCCCATAACCATATATTATTGGACTCCAGGGCACTTCCTCATTCAATCCTATTTTTATTTTCATTTTACCATTATATTGCGATGCTACCCAAAGTTGAATGAACCTCTCCTCTGCCTGTGTGCTAGGCCTAAATATATGCCAATGGACTGTTGCAGTGGTGGCTGACGTGAAGCCTCATTCTCTGCTATGACATGCAGACTAATTCTCTGCTGACATGAAGACAGATTCTCTGTTACGGGACCTCTCTCCTCTGCCTGGGTGCTGGGCCTAAATATCTGACAATGGACTGTTGCAGTGGTGGCTGACGTGAAGCCTCATTCTCTGCTATGACATGCAGACTGATTCTCTGCTGACATGAAGCCAGATTCTCTGTTACGGGACCTCTCTCCTCTGCCTGTGTGTGTGCTGGGCCTAAATATATGCCAATGGACTGTTGCAGTGGTGGCTGACGTGAAGCCTGATTCTCTGCTATGACATGCAGACTGATTCTCTGCTGTCATGAAGCCAGATTGTCTGTTACGGGACCTCTCTGCTCTGCCTGTGTGCTAGGCCTAAATATATGCCAATGGACTGTTGCAGTGGTGGGTGACGTGAAGCCTCATTCTCTGCTATGATATGAAGACTGATTCTCTGCTGACATGAAGCCAGATTGTCTGTTACGGGACCTTTCTCCTCTGCCTGGGTTCTGGGCCTAAATTTATGAAAATTGACTCTTACAGTGGTGGGTGACGTGAAGCCTGATTCTCTGCTATGATATGAAGACTGATTCTCTGCTGACATGAAGCCAGATTGTCTGTTACGGGACCTTTCTCCTCTGCCTGGGTTCTGGGCCTAAATTTATGAAAATTGACTCTTACAGTGGTGGGTGACGTGAAGCCTGATTCTCTGCTATGATATGAAGACTGATTCTCTGCTGACATGAAGCCAGATTGTCTGTTACGGGACCTTTCTCCTCTGCCTGGGTTCTGGGCCTAAATTTATGAAAATTGACTCTTACAGTGGTGGGTGACGTGAAGCCTGATTCTCTGCTATGATATGAAGACTGATTCTCTGCTGACATGAAGCCAGATTCTCTGTTACGGGACCTCTCTCCTCTGCCTGGGTGCTGGGCCTAAATTTATGACAATGGACTGTTGCAGTGGTGGCTGACGTGAAGCCTGATTCTCTGCTATGACATGCAGACTGATTCTCTGCTGACATGAAGCCAGATCCTCTGTTACGGGACCTCTCTCCTCTGCCTGTGTGTGTGCTGGGCCTAAATATATGCCAATGGACTGTTGCAGTGGTGGCTGACGTGAAGCCTCATTCTCTGCTATGACATGCAGACTGATTCTCTGCTGACATGAAGCCAGATTCTCTGTTACGGGACCTCTCTCCTCTGCCTGTGTGTGTGCTGGGCCTAAATATATGCCAATGGACTGTTGCAGTGGTGGCTGACGTGAAGCCTCATTCTCTGCTATGACATGCAGACTAATTCTCTGCTGACATGAAGACAGATTCTCTGTTACGGGACCTCTCTCCTCTGCCTGGGTGCTGGGCCTAAATTTATGACAATGGACTGTTGCAGTGGTGGCTGACGTGAAGCCTGATTCTCTGCTATGACATGCAGACTGATTCTCTGCTGACATGAAGCCAGATCCTCTGTTACGGGACCTCTCTCCTCTGCCTGTGTGTGTGCTGGGCCTAAATATATGCCAATGGACTGTTGCAGTGGTGGCTGACGTGAAGCCTCATTCTCTGCTATGACATGCAGACTGATTCTCTGCTGACATGAAGCCAGATTCTCTGTTACGGGACCTCTCTCCTCTGCCTGTGTGTGTGCTGGGCCTAAATATATGCCAATGGACTGTTGCAGTGGTGGCTGACGTGAAGCCTCATTCTCTGCTATGACATGCAGACTAATTCTCTGCTGACATGAAGCCAGATTCTCTGTTACGGGACCTCTCTCCTCTGCCTGTGTGTGTGCTGGGCCTAAATATATGCCAATGGACTGTTGCAGTGGTGGCTGACGTGAAGCCTCATTCTCTGCTATGACATGCAGACTAATTCTCTGCTGACATGAAGACAGATTCTCTGTTACGGGACCTCCCTCCTCTGCCTGGGTGCTGGGCCTAAATATATGCCAATGGACTGTTGCAGTGGTGGCTGACGTGAAGCCTCATTCTCTGCTATGACATGCAGACTGATTCTCTGCTGACATGAAGCCAGATTGTCTGTTACGGGACCTCTCTCCTCTGCCTGGGTGCTGGGTAGTGTTGAGCGCGAATATTCGAAAAGCAAATTTTTTTCGCGAATATCGCAACTTCGCGATTTCGCGAATATTTCGAATATAGTGCTATATATTCGTAAAAACGAATATTCGTTTTTTGTTTTTTCCCCCCCCCCCACAAAATTACAGTACACATATAATTGATTGTTTCCCAAAGGTCCAACAGCTCAGATCTTACTCACATTGCCTAGAAAGTGATTGAGGCGCGAATCTTCGTAAGGCGATTTTATTAGCGCACATGCGAATATCGGCACGTCCCAGAACAGAGGCAAAGGGCTTTGCATTCATACATTAGTGAATTGAGTTGCGAATCTTCGTAAGGCGATTTTATTAGCGCACATGCGAATATCTACACTTGTCCCAGAACAGAGGCAAAGGGCTTTGCATTCATACATTAGTGATTGAATTGAGCTGCGAATCTTCGTAAGGCGATTTTATTAACGCAAATGCAAATATCTACACTTGTCCCCAGAACAGAGAGGCAAAGGCCTGTGCATTCATATAGTATAGCACCATATTCGCGAATACGTAGAACTTCGTAAAATTCGATTAACGAAAATTCGTATTTTTTATTTTACTTTCCACCTTACAGATTACATTGATCTGTACTCTGTCAACTACTGTCATCACCCCCACTGTATCTCGATTGATTCCCAAAAGTCTCACATTCCCTAGAAAGTGATTGAGGTGCGAATCTTCGTAAGGCGATTTTATTAGCGCACATGCGAATATCTACACTTGTCCCAGAACAGAGGCAAAGGGCATTGCATTCATACATTAGTGATTGAATTGAGTTGCGAATCTTCGTAAGGCGATTTCATTAGCGCACATGTGAATTTTGCATAAAATATATGTATTATGCGATGCGAAAATTCGAATTATCGCATATGCGAAATAATAACGAATTTGAATAATCGCGAATATTTTACGAATATTCTTTCGAATATTCACAAAATTTCGCGAATTCGAATATGGGACATGCCGCTCAACACTAGTGCTGGGCCTAAATTTATGACAATGGACTGTTGCAGTGGTGGGTGACGTGAAGCCTGATTCTCTGCTATGACATGCAGACTGATTCTCTGCTGACATGAAGCCAGATTGTCTGTTACGGGACCTCTCTCCTCTGCCTGGGTGCTGGGCCTAAATATATGCCAATGGACTGTTGCAGTGGTGGCTGACGTGAAGCCTCATTCTCTGCTATGACATGCAGACTAATTCTCTGCTGACATGAAGACAGATTCTCTGTTACGGGACCTCTCTCCTCTGCCTGGGTGCCGGGGCCTAAATATCTGAGAATGGACTGTTCCAGTGGTGGGTGACGGGAAGCCAGATTCTCTGCTATGGAACCTCTCTCCAATTGATTTTGGTTAATTTTTATTTATTTAATTTTTATTTTAATTAATTTCCCTATCCACATTTGTTTGCAGGGGATTTACCTACATGTTGCTGCCTTTTGCAGCCCTCTAGCTCTTTCCTGGGCTGTTTTACAGCCTTTTTAGTGCCGAAAAGTTCGGGTCCCCATTGACTTCAATGGGGTTCGGGTTCGGGACGAAGTTCGGATCGGGTTCGGATCCCGAACCCGAACATTTCCGGGATGTTCGGCCGAACTTCTCGAACCCGAACATCCAGGTGTTCGCTCAACTCTAGTAATAAGGAGTGTAGAAAATTAAATAAATGAATAAAGGATGACTGAACCACCTGAAATGTGATTATGGAAGTAAATTGTCCTATAGAAACTCCCAAGACAACCAAGGGTGGGGAGGGAGGGGGTGGATGGGTGGGGTATATTGTTCTTTTTGCTTTTTTCTCTTTTGTGAAATGAAATGAAACAAGGTAAGGATAGAATTTTGATGTTATTGGTAATCATGTAACATATGTTTGCGCATATTCGCGTATTTTGAATGTCTATCCCTTGAGCTTTTTTGTGTTTTTTATATGTGGAAAATGAAAATAAAAATATTTAAAGGAAAAAAAAAGGTGCCAGGCGGCAGAACAATGTCCTTTAATTCCTGTATAAGATGCATGGAGTAACGGATATATGATTTCAGGCCCAAAACAAAAGACTGTAGAAAAAAAATCAAGATATATACAAGCCTGTTCACATAGGTCCCCGATACCCGCCACAATTGGGCGGCCAGGAGGGTTAGTTACGTTTTTGTGGACCTTAGGTAGCATGTAGAACGTAGGTGTAATAGGGCAACTCACCTCCAAAAATTGAAGTTCCCGCTTAGTGATAATCCTCATGTCAAAGGCCCTTTTTAGAAGCTGAGCCAGTTTTTTCTTAAACAAGATGGTGGGATCTGATGGAATAGGGGTGTAGAAAGTTCTATTACCCAATTGACGTTTGGCTTCATTCATATACATCCCCATATCCCACAATACCACGTTCCCACCTTTATCCGCTTCTTTAATTACAAAGGATTTGTTTTGTTTTAGTTGTCGAATAATATTGAACTCTGTCGCAGCCATGTTCCTACCCCTAATGGTGTTGTTCGTCAATTTCCGGACCTCTTGTAGGACTGCTTGAAAGAATAAGTTGATATTGGGGAACATGCTCAATGATGGCGTAATGGTGGAAGGTTTGGATAAATTGAAAGGTCTCCTACCTGTGCCAGTCTCATTTTCTCTAATCAAGTCCACCAGGTCCAGGAAGACTCCACGTTCATCCTCCGCAAGTTCCTGTAGTAGTGTCGGTTGAGCATAAAGTAATTTGAAGCACAATTGCCTACAAAATAAATATACATCTTTTACAAACTCAAATTTGTCCAAGGTGCTCATTGGGGAAAAGGACAATCTTTTCTGAAAAACCAATTTTTCTTTCTCTGATAGCGCATAGGGGGAAAGATTTATAACCTGAAGCGATCCATTTTCCTGTGGTTGTTCCACTCCTACACCCGCTTCCTGTGGGGTGGTGGATGGCTGTTGCCCTTGCGAAGTTGGGGACACCACTATGTCTGTAGCATGTATGTATAGACATGTATGTATAGACAGCAGAGAAATATCTCTCACATGCACATTGCCCATCCATTTTCCTGTCACACAGTATATTACAAACACACACATACTAGGGTGGTGGGACAGTCCTGTTTCCAGGCTTCTGGTCCTCAGTCTGGGGCCAGGCCAGGCTGGCCGGCTGGCAGTTCTCCTTTTTTTGTGGTTACACGAGTGTTGGCAGTTGGCACAGGTCAGGATGGCTTTACGTATCCCCATAATTGGGAGCAGGGTCTGACAGCATGTCCGGACTGCACAGTGTGCTGTATGACCTGATGTCACAATGTCATCTGCGCTGCTGCGTGCGTGGCAAGTCCGACATGTACCGTTAGTTCAGGCGGGAGCGGCTGCAGAGCGCGGGTGCCACTCTGATCAGTGCTCACTGCCTGCCATCTATGATTCCACGCTGGTCCAGGCCGTCCAGTGCTTGAAGAGCCAGCAGAATCAGCACTCAGCCCACTAGGCACAAGGTTAGTACAGATCCCACTGCCCCAGATACTTGCAGGACTATATGTTTGAGTATAAAGTATATATGGACTAAGCTGGAATAACTTGGGCATCATCTGCATATCATTATAAATGTACAGCTGGTATAAATTATAATTATTTAATTACTGTATTTTTCACCCTATAAGACGCACTTTCCCCCCAAAAAGTGTGTGTGTGGGGGGGAAATGGCAGTGCGTCTCATGGGGCAAATGCTGCAGTTTACACTATTACAGCGCCGAATGCATGCTGCACAGTGCGGTCGGCGGTTGTATCAGTGGGGAGGGAGGAGGGGCTGGGGGCCAGCATCTAGTTTTGAATGGCAGCGGGGCCCGGTGCAGTCACTGTATTCTATTGCATCGGGCCCCGCTCACTGTAGTAATCCTATCTATAACTGTAGGCATTGTTTAATCTTCAAGGATGTTTTGTGATAAAAAGTATAAATTTGATAAAAAGTATACATTTTATTCAATACAGTTACACAATCAATACAAGTAGAGTCAAAAGGGACAGGACATGAAGACTGAGCCTCTATTGGGGCTCAACAATGTGGAGAATGACACTCGAGGTAAGTTGCACCACAAACAGTTACATTTGCAACAATTGTACATGGACTGAAGAAACTGGAGTGGTTAGGGGTACCAATACTTATCCCCACCATATATGACCTAACATCCGATCTGTCTCAGCGTCCCACATGTGAACACTGTAGGGTGATAGGACCACAGTTGTGTACTGATATAACTGATGGCTGCTATAAACATAACAGGTACCGCCCTTCCAACCCACACAAAGTATCACGTTACATACCCATGTTGCTGCTGTTCACTGGTGACAACAAATCCCCAAGCACCTCAACCAGATATTTAGTAAGGAAAGAGTAGAGTTTCTTGATTTGGAGATATGTGTTAAGGGGGATCAATTACATTGTAACACCTATTTCAAGCCAGTAGCCAAAAACAGTTTCATCAGGTTTGCCAGCTGCCATCTCCCACGATGGCTGATGAATGTCCCCACCAGTCAGTTCCAAAGATTGAAACGGAACTGTACTGAAGACACCAAATTTGAAGATGAAGCTACTGGTTTGAGACAACAATTACTAGAAAGGGACTACCCAGTTCAGATAATAGATAGATCTTTAGAAAAGGTGAAAAAAATGGAAAGGAGGGATTTTTTTCTCGGCTAGTCTTCCCCAACAACAGGATGAGACGCTAAGAATTGTCCTTCCATTCAATTGCCAATATAGAATAATGGAAAGAAGTATACGGACACCTACTGAATGATAAATTGATAGGTCCCCTTTTGAGTGAAGCACCAAAGATCTCGTACACAAGAGCAGGAAATTTAGCTGGAAAAGTAGCCCCGACGGTGGAAAGAAAGATAGTCATAATAAAGAAAATTGGTTGGCGATAAATGGGTTCTTCCGATGTGGTAGATCCGCGAACTGTAGAATTACCAGGTTCCCTAAGAAGACTATGAAGGTGGAATCGACAGTCAATTCTTTTAGCTTGGAGATACAAGAATGTTTGACGTGTGATTCAACAGATGTTATATACTTGCTGGAATGCAGCTGCAGGAAGCAGTATATAGATAGAACAAAAATAACCCTCAAAAAGAGGGTAGCGGAACACGTCGCAACTCGCAAACATCAAGAAAGGTCTTGACACACATTCATTATCAAAACATTTTAAGATCAAACACAACTGTGATCCAACTGGCCTACGATTCATGGCCATCGAGAAGGTAAAAAAGTTGTGGAGAGGGGGGAACCATATAGCACACATGTCGAGACAGGAATCACAAAGGATTTTTGAATATGACACAATTATCCCGAGGGGCTTAAATGCCGAAATTGAGGTTTTTGGGTTCCTGTGAGCGGGGGGGGTCGCCCGGTGGGGATGGGACATCGTAGTCTGGTCGTCTATCGACACTGCGATCTCCCCTCTTTGTCGGACGGCTCCCCCTATACTACATCCACCCCCTGTATTACATCTCCATGGTTAGAGGGCGACTGAAAAACCACATCAAGTTCCAATGCGTTGAGGGGGGAAGTATATACCCTTCCGCATATGGAATTTTGAGAAAGATAGGCACGAATCGCACGGGAAACACAATTTATACCTATGCGTTTTCAATGCGTTTTTGGTGCGGTTTTATGCCTGGTGACCGTAAGACCTTGCGGTTTTCTCCATATCCTATATTTTATCATTTTTAACAATGAAATTAGTATAGTACGTTCAAATATGCTAGGTTGCATACGATTTTTATATGTGGGATTATTTATATTTTTAACACATATGTATGTATAGTGAAATTGTGAGTCAAAGTGCAAGATAACAGGATATAGGAGAAAGTAATGTGAGTCCACTCCAGAAATTAGTAAACGCACAATGGTGTGAAGCATTATGGGAACAGGAGTCTTATTTATAAGCAGTGAGGATCCGCTCACTCAGTTGGCCACTGAGGAAGAGGCAGAGGACCTCGAAACGCGTCTGGCGTATAGAGTGAGCGTTAAATCTGCAAAAAGACAAATCGAAGAACAATTCCCTATGTTTCTTGGAAATAGAGAAAAGTAAAGGGAACCATTCTGATCCGGAGTCTGACGGAGCAGTCGCCTACCAGTGACGTCATCACAGCTTCCATCCGGTCCCCTAAGCAACCAGGTCACGTGGGACGCCGCTGGTGCATGAATTTGGCTGCGGCACATTAACGTCTGAGCCATATTTCCAGCACCATTGACACATATGGACCAGCGATTTGCCGGCATATATGGTGCAACAGTGACCTCGCTATAGGGGTCTTGTGTATATGGCAGCCTGCTGAATTACCTTGGGACAGACTCGATTCCTTTAATATTAAGGTCATTTATGTGTATTTTAGGGGTTTGTTTTTAGCATAATTTTTAGTAAAATAAATTGTGTATTGTTGATCTCAAGGGCGTCCCGTTTGAGTGTGCCCCTTCTTCACTGCATTGTATCTAAATAAATAAAAATTACAAACGCTGCATACGTGTGGTAATGTTGTCCGTGCATCCCACTGGCCTCAGCAGACAACATTTCTTTGGTATCTACACAACAATCTTTAAAAATTTGTGTTGCTTTTAGGAGTCGTCCTTCTGCGTAGACTTCCACCACCTTAATAATGGATGTGAGCAAAAAATAATAATCTTTGACAGTTATAATTTGCAAACTCAAAATCTAGAACAATAAGCCTCTTAAAGATCTGGAACGTTTCTTCTGCCAAACAGTTGAGAGATTTATCAATATAATTACACCGGCTTTAACATAATTGCATCGTAAAAAAAAATATAGATGTTCGAAATGTCACTTTGGTTTTCTATTTGACTGATTTAATCAAGTTTCCCAAAAGTTTTGTGTTGGATACAAACTGTCAATGTTCGTCAGCTGCAACATACTGTATTCCTTACTAGGCATGCTCTATGTCAGTAAATATGGTGCACCCTAGGCAAGAACTCATGGTTGGAATTCTTCTGATGCCACAGATTAGGACAATATTAAAGGGCATCTGTCAGCAGTTTTGTACCTATGACACTGGCTGACCTGTTCCATGTGCACTTGGCAGCTGAAGGCATCTGTGTTGGTCCCATGTACATATGTGCCCGCATTGTTGAGAAAAATGAAGTTTTCATATATGCAAATGAGCCTCTAGGAGTAACGGGGGCGTTGCCGTTACACCAAGAGGCTCTGCTCTCTCTGCAACTGCTGCTTCCTCTGCAGTCTGATTGACAGGACCAGGCAGTGCAAATATTATCATGCCTGCCTGACACTGTCAATCTAAGTGGAGAGGGCGCATCTGTAACACATGCTCTTTAAATTGGCACAGATTATAAACCCCTTTGCGCATTATGACGTACAGTTACGTCATAATGCCTCAGGGGATGTATAGGGAAGGCCTCTGCAGCAGGCCCCATACATGGCGGGTTCCGTCTGTATGATACAGCCAACACCTGTCCGCACTAACATCATTTAACCCCTCAGGGGCCGCTATCACCTGTGAGTGAAGGAAGAGGGATGCTGCTCCCTCTGCCTTGCGATCGAAACCTCTGCAGTGAAATCGCAGGGCTACGATTGGTTGCCATGGTAGTCTTGATGCTGCTGAAGCGATCCAGGTCTGTCATGGCTTTCTCCATACTGAGCTATGCACACGAGGCACAGCTCAATATGGAGAGTGTAAAAATGACAGCGTCTGGAGGTGGCGTAAGCAGCAGTAGCAGCATCAGGAGAAGGCCACAGAGTGGCACAATGACAGAGAGTGGAGGTGGCAGCGGCAGAAACATCAGGAGGAGGCCACAGGGTGGCACAATGACAGATCGTGGAGGTGGCGGCGGTAGCAGCATCAGGAGGAGGCCACAGGGTGGCACAATGACTGAGTATGGAGGTTGCGGCAGCTTCAGGAGACCACAGAGTGGCAAGGTGACATAGTGTCGAGGTGGCAGCAGCATGAGGAGGCCACAGCATGAGAAGGCAACAGAGTGGCACAATGACAGAGTGTGGAGGTGGCGGCAGAATCAGGAGGAGGCCACAGGGTGGCACAATGACCAAGTGTGGAGGTGGCAGCAGCATCAGGAGACCACAGAATGGGAAGGTGACATAGTGTGGAGGTGGCAGCAGAATGAGGAGGCCACAGCATGAGGAGGCCACAGAGTGGCACGACGACAAGAGATTGTGGAGGTGGCAGCAGCATGAGGAGGCCACAGAGTAGCCGCTTCATCTATTCATTTAAAAGGAATATGGAACAGAGCAGAAGGTTAACATTTCTCAACTTTATAAAGTGTTGCTTAAAACACGATTTAATAATACACGTTCTCCGGCAAAAAAAGGCTTGGCAAATTGATTAGTTAAATGCGGGAACCGCGCTATATTTTTGACAGTTTATGAAAGTAGTTAGAATGAAGAACCATAAACGTAGAGAACCAAGTTCATATTCAGCTATCAGAAGTGGCAATCGCAAGTCCGTACTTCTCGTGTAGTGAACCTGCTATCCACCTCCAGCTTATCGTTAGATCTTCCTTTGAGATGAGCTGAGTGTACCCGGGCAGTGCACTGTAAAGCTCGGTTTCTGCCTACCTTACAGTCTGTGGCCGCTCACGTACCGGAGTGTGTCAGTAATTATACTGGGCGCTGACGAGCCCCTGACGAAGCTAACAGCGAAACCCAGGTCGGGCAATTTTATATGCATATGAAAATTTTGGAATATGTGAGTACAATAAAATTTGGTTACCTCTGAGTGTTGAGGGTATTGCACCATCTTTTTGTCCTTCTGTTGAAGGTAATCTTGACCCGGTCTGGAGTGAGCGGTCGGTGGCTCAAAGGGAGATCTAACGATAAGCTGGAGGTGGATAGCAGGTTCACTACACGAGAAGTACGGACTTGCGATTGCCACTTCTGATAGCTGAATATGAACTTGGTTCTCTACGTTTATGGTTCTTCATTCTAACTACTTTCATAAACTGTCAAAAATATAGCGCGGTTCCCGCATTTAACCTTTTTATTTCGTATTAAGGAGATTGAACCTACTCTATCAAGGGCACCGCTGCTTGGTCTAATATTTCACACCAAACAGCATTTTCTTGGCAAATTGATTGTCCGTGAATTTCCCTCGAAGATTGGGATAATATTTTGGCGAATTAAGTTTACTTTCTTATAATTTTAATCAAGCTTTGGTTCAATTTAATATTCAATATTTAATAAATTTAATAATAAAAATTAAGTGTTGCCTACGACAGGAGAGAATCCGCGAATCTTCTGTTTATTCAACGACGTGGTTACGATGGAGAAAGCATTTAAAAAATATATATTTTCTCCACCTGGAGACGAATCCTGTCAAGATTGATGCAAGCGTGGTATCAGCTGCTCATCGACCCAGATACTTCTGGGGGAACCTGCCTGACATGAACAGGCCTCTAGTAGCTACAGACAATAAGAAGACAAAGCGTCAAGATAGCTTTGAGCCCGGAAGAGTCGCAAAGTTCATCAAGATACACAACTAAAGATTTTACCGCATATAACCACAGCGCTGACCACTGAATACATTTTGTTTTTCAACAGAAATAAGTAAAAAAAAACTTTACCACATATAACTGCAGCGCTTAACGCTAAATAAAATTTGTTTTTCGACCGAAATACGTCAATAAAGATTTTACCACATATAACTGCAGCGCTGAATAAAATTAGTTTTTCGACTGAAATACGTCAATAAAGATTTTACCACAAATATTACTGCAGCGCTGAACGCTGAATATATTTTGTGTTTTGACCGAAATACATCACTAAAGGTTTTGTCACATATAACTGCAGCGCTGAACGCTGAATAAATTTAGTTTTTCGACCGAAATAAGTCAATAAACACTTTACCACATATACTGCAGCGCTTAACGCTGAATAAAATTTATTTTTTTCGACCAAAATACGTCAATAAAGATTTTACCATAGATATTACTGCAGCACTGAACTCTGAATATATTTAGTTTTTTGACAGAAATACGTCACTAAAGGTTTTGCCACATAACTGCAATAGTGAACGCTGAATATATATATTTTTTCTAGCGAAATACGTCACTAAAGGTTTTGCCACATAACTGCAACAGTGAACGCTTAATATATTTTTATTTTGTTTTTTGTACTGAAATAATAATAACTGGAGAAGTGAAATGTGTATATATTTTTATTTTTGTACTGAAAAAGGCCAATAAACGCTTTTAGCAGAAATAAATGCACCAGTGAAGTGCGCATATTTTTTTCCTTTTTGTACTGAAATAGGACACTGAACGCTTTCACCACATATAACTGCAGAAGTGAAATGAGCATATATTTTTACTTTTTATACTGAAATAGGCCACTAAATGCTTTCAAGACATATAACCACCGCCGCCGACTTGAACTGAGAATATATTTATCTTTTTGTTCTGAAATAGGCCACTAAACGCTTTCAACACAAATAACCGCCGAAGTAACATAGTAAAAAGACATTTGTCCATCCAGTTCGGCCTGTCATCCTGCAAGTTGATCCAGAGGAAGGCAAAAAAAAGAACCCCTGTGAGGTAGAAGCAAATTTCCCCCACTTTAGGGGAATAAAAAATTCCTTCCCGACTCCAATCAGGCAATCAGAATAACTCCCTGGATCAACGACCCCTCTCTAGTAGCTATAGCCTGTAATATTATTACGCTCCAGAAATACATCCAGGCCCCTCTTGAATTCCGTTATTGTACTCACCATCACCACCTCCTCAGGCAGAGAGTTCCATAGTCTCACTGCTCTTACCGTAAAGAATCCTCTTCTATGTTTGTGTCCCCTCGTCACCGTCACAGTCCTGGGGATAAATAGATGATGGGAGAGATCTCTGTACTGACCCCTGATATATTTATACATATTAATTAGATCTCCTCTCAGTCGTCTTTTTTCTAAAGTGAACTGAGAATATATTTTCCTTTTTGTACTCAAATACAAAATAACACATATAACCGCCGCACTGACTGACTGCTGCCGCCGCTACTTCCGTGTTCCCATGCACTACTACTTCCCGGGCGGATAGGCTGCTGCGAAGCAGGTGGTCTACCCCGGGCATGTTTGTCTCCCGACCTCCCACTGCTGCCACCTTGCTGACTCACTGCTGCCACCCTGCTGGCTCCCAGCCATGCTTTCAACACATATAAACGCCAACGTGAACTGAGAATATATTTTTCCTTTTGTACTAAAATACAAAATAACACATACAACCGCTGCACTGACTGACTGCTACTGCCGCTACTTCCGTGAACCCCTGCACCACTACTTCCCGGGTAGGTAGGCTGCTGCGAAGCATATGGTCTACCCCAGGCACGTTTGGCTCCCGACCCCCCACTGCTGCCACCCTGCTGACTCCCAGCCATGCTTTCAACACATATATCTGCCAACGTGAACTGAGAATATATTTTTCTTTTTGTACTGAACTAGGCCACTAAACGCTTTCAAGACATATCACCGCCGCCGACGTGAACTGAGAATGTATTCTTCTTTTTGTACTGAACTAGGCAACTAAATGCTTTCAAGACATATCACCGCCGCCGACGTGAACTGAGAATGTATTCTTCTTTTTGTACTGAACTAGGCCACTAAACGCTTTCAAGACATATCACCGCTGCCGACGTGAACTGAGAATATTTTATTTTTGTACTGAAATAGGCCACTAAACGCCTTCAACACAAATACCCGCCGAAGTGAACTGAGAATATATTTTTCTTTTTGTACTGAAATACAAAATAACACATACAACCGCTGCACTGACTGACTGCTAGCGCCGCTACTTCCGAGAACCCCTGTACCACTACTTCCCAGGTAGGTAGGCTGCTGCAAAGCAGGTGATCTACACCAGGCACGTTTGGCTCCCGACCTCCCACTGCTGCCACCCTGCTGACTCCCAGCCATGCTTTCAACACATGTAACTGCCAACGTGTACTGAGAATATATTTTTCTTTTTGTACTGAAATAGGCCACTAAATACTTTCAGCAGAAATAAATGCACCAGTGAAGTGCGTATATATTTTTCATTCTGTACTCAAATGGGCCACTAAACGCTTTTGCCACAAATAAGTACACCAGTGAAGTGCGTATATTTTTTCTTTCTATAATGAAATAGGCCACTAAACGCTTTTGCCACAAATAACTGCACCAGTGAAGTGCGTATATTTTTTTCTTTCTGTACGCTTTCAACACATATTACTGCAGAAGTGAACTGCGTATATATTTTTCTTGTTTGAAAAGATATAAGCCACTAAAGGCTTTTGAACATAGCACTTGCACCCCAAGAACAAATTGCTGGAATGACAGAGCTGTATAATGGCTATTTGGATCCCCAAATAATCTTTCCCAGCACTTGTAAATCGCTTTTCTAGCACTGTCCCTAGTACCTTCTGAGGTCTCTCCCTACACTAAGATGCTGTGAAATGATTCCTCCCTATCCTTTCCCTACACTTATAAATCGTTTTTTCAGGTTTTTTTTCATAATCAGGTTTTCCAGTTGCTGTCCCTAGCGCCTTCTCACATCTGTCCCTGCACTCAGAACGCTTGAAACTGTCTGACTCTAAGATGGCCGCTGTATTTATAGGGCTGTGACATCACAGGGCTGGCTGCTGATTGGCTGCATGCATGGCATTATGGGTCAGCCCACCTCCCCATAGTTCCTTGCCCCATGTCCTCACACGTGTAGCTGCCATTGTAGCCGCCATTTTATGGAATTTGGATCGAATTCCACTTTGTTTGATTCGATTCGCTCATCTTTAATCATCTCCTTCACTGCAGCTTAGAGACCTTCAAGATGGAGAGAGCTGTGTTTATCTCAGTCCTCTCCATGTTCGCTCACCCTTCTCTCCTTCCTGCACTGATCAGGTGCCGGTCTTCTTTTGCACTCTACATTTGGGGGATTGTCTTCCCCTTTATTGACTGTGTGCCCCCTCCCCAGGGGTGCATCACCAATGAGGCAAGGTGAGGTGATCACCTCAGGCATCACCACATCACCAGGTAGGGGCAAGAGGGGGCAGCAGAAGGACCATGGGCAATGAGCACTTTCATTGTTGGGTTAGGTTAAGAAATTGGCATGGGGGGGGCTCTGTTTCAGTTTTCGCCTCAGGCAGCAGAAAGGCTAGAAGTACCCCTGCCGCCGCCCATCTGCCTGGTGCTTTTAATCAGAGTAGCCCATAGCTCATACCTCCCAACTGTCCTGGATCCAGCGGGACAGTCCCAGATTGCAGAGGCTGTCCTGCTTTCCCGGTACAGATAAGATATGTCCCCAAGAGAGGTAAGACTGTTAGTGTAGGTTCCATCTGATAGAAGCCACCTTGTCACTGGTAGATGGGCCCAACGTATTCTTGATAGGCTACTTTCACATCTGTGTTTTTGCTGGATAATATAATACAACCATCTGCATCCGTTCTGAACGGATCCGGTTGTATCATCTCTAAAATGGCCATGACGGATCACTAAAACCAATGGTTGCCGGTTCCGCGTCCCAGGACGCACTCAAAAACTCTGCTTGCTTTTGTGTGCATCATGGGAACGCAATTAAATGGAATGGAATGCATTCTGGTGCACTCCGTTCCCTTCAGTTCAGTTTTGTCCCCATTGAAACTACAAATTGGCGTGGTATTAAAAAGCAGGAAGTGCTCAACCCCATATGAAGTGGTGCATCTATACTGGGGGGGGGGGGGGCAGATCCTGCACTTGTGGTCCGCTGCTAATGGCAATCCCCAGCAAAAATGCATACAATGGAGGATGCCTGCAGTGGACTACAAGTACCACAATGGACATCCTACACAGGATAGCAAATGTGTGGATGTGATAAACAGTAAAAATAATATAACAAAAACAGACAGGTGCACTCTGCGGTCTTACTAAGCCCTCAAACTGGTGTTAAAATTGAGAGATTAGCCAACATGTCCTACATGAGGACATGTCTGAGCCCAAGCACCGCGCCAAGGTTTCTCAAGTAGCTCGGGACCTAATGCTAAACCTACCTGGGCCGTATGGGCAATACCAGGAGCCAGTGGGCGAATTACAGGAGCGCAAGGTCCGACTCAAAGCAATCTCCCAGTGACCTCCAGCATGTGACCATGCATACAATGGGGGGAGGCAGAGAGCTCTGAGCCCCCCCCCAAGACTGGCTGATATAGCCCGGGCCTCACATGTGCACCAGAATGCTGCCTGTGGATGGAAATAAAGACACATTCAGACTAGGAGTTTCTACACCTCCAAAAATTCAAAATACAAACTACAGATTGGCGTGGTATTAAAAAGCAGGAAGTGCTCAACCCCATATGCAGTGGTGCATCTATACCGGGGAGGCAGATCCTGCACGTGTGGTCCGCTGCTAATAGCAATCCCCAGCAAAAATGCATACAATGGAGGATGCCTGCAGCGGACCACAAGTACCACAATGGACATCCTACACAGGATAGCAAATGTGAGAGCTGTGCATAAAAAAAAACATCACCTTGTCAGCGGTTCTGTTTCCAGCTGTCCAAATGGTGGCTTTAGCTGGCCTGCACTCCCAACACACGGGCCTCAGGTTTTCAGCCCAGCACAGGGCTCAGTTCTCACACCAGCGATTGCCAGAGCTACTCTGTCAGAGAGAGGTAATCACTTTCAGCTGACACTACTGGCTGGGTTTTTTATAGGCCAGTCAAGACCCAGCCTGGAACATGGGGAGTAGTCACCTACCCAGCACTTTGCCTACTCCCAGTAAGAGCTGTATCAGATCAGCTATACAGCCATACTAAAATAGTAAAGTGTCAATCAGAATTAGCTGCCGCTGACACCTGAAAATACCGGCTCTTACTTCACCGAGGCCAGGAACCTCGGTGACACATACCTTCCGTCAACGACTGACCCTTGCGCCTTCCTACAATAGATAGATAGATATGAGAGAGATAGATATTAGATAGATTATATATAGAAAAGATATATACATAGATAGATAAATATTAGATAGATATACAGATAATAAAAAGATAGATAGATAATAGATAGATAAATATTAGATAGATAAATAAATAGATAGATATGAGATAGATAGATATGAGATAGATACATGGCCGTTTCTAGGGTCGGGCAGTGATGAACGCGGCATCTGAGGGGTTCAATGATGGCGGCCAGGGGTGATCCTAGCCTTTCTGCTGCCTGAGGCAAAGACTGAAACGGCACCCCTCCCTCCCCAATGCCAATTTCTTAACCTAACTCCTTCCCTTCAGCCCATGCCCCTCTCTTGCCCCTACCTGGTGCTGTCTCTGGCCTCATTAGTGGTGCACCCCTGATGGGTCATTGCTTCCATTACTTAACAAAAAGGAGGTTTGTGACAAAGTAATTAGTCACAAAGCGAACTTTTGTAAAATTCAGTAAAGCAGCCGAACTGAATTTTTAGTTTGTTTAGTTAGTTCCCATCCTTGAAGAAAGATCTAAGTGAACTCCAGGAGTCTCCTGTCTTACGCTGAAGCCAAGATGAAGTTGTGCTCGCATATACAGAGTGGCTTTGATATGATCCTACGTGTCAGTAGTGATGCCGGTTTGCTATTATCCTGACGGCATGCTCGGAGCTGACTAACACAATAATTAGGCACTGTCACGTACAGATAGCAATCTGTTCCATCTAATTAGATAATTCTTCCACTCAAGCAGGTAGATTTTTGTCTTTCTGAGTAATCCACCTATCGCTCACTCTAGACACCTATGTGGCACAGTAACCACTTGCATTCCCCATTCTGGAGCATCTATTCTTATGACTCCCTCTATTATTCCTGCTAGAAGTTTATAAATGAAAAATACTAATATAGGTCCAGATGGGTGTTAGCAGTTGCGGTGTGTCCCTGCACAGTCTGACACTACCCAATCAGTGCTGCCAGTGTCAGACTATACAGGGACACCCCCCCCCCCCAGCTAGACCTTTATTGCAGACTGCTCACTCATAAACGTCTAGTAGGAATAATTTAGGGACAGCATAATATACAGTCATAAGAATAGATGCTCCAGAATTGTTCCTAAAACAGACATCAGGAGAGGTGACAGGTCCTCTTTAAAGTGTATTAAAGGGGTTTTCCAAGACTTTTTACGTGATCGACATCCTGTATCCTCACAAATCAGCTGTTTCAGAAGGCACCGGCGATCCTGTAAGTGCCATGGCCTTTTCACAGCTTTGCCTAGGCCATGTGAAATCATGTTCATTGGTCACATGTCAGAGGATAGGTCACCAGTTAAAAAGTCTTAGAAAATTCCTTTAACATATTGTCACTAGGGGGAGCTCAGGAGCTTAATATAGACTGTTTAGTAGGCAGTAAGCTCCTGAGCTCCCCCAAGTGGTGGCTATAGTCAGACAGAAACTTATCATTCACAGTGTTCTCCAAGATGGGCAGGAGGCAGTTAAAAAAAAAAAAAGGCCTTACCAACCTTCTAAATGTCCTGCTCTGGTCCCAGCTGGTCCTGTAGTGAGTGTTGAAGTCATGTCCACCATGATCTGTTCAGCCAACCACTGGCCTCACCGGTCACGTGCCGTTCATGCAGCCAGTGAACGTGATGTCATTGTTGCAGGTCCAATGGGGAATGGGGAAGCAGGAGAACTCAAAAGGAGAGTAAAGTTTTTTTTGTTTATTTATTTTTCTGTTTATTTTATTATGATCTCTCGCTTTGTGTCCATTCAAAACAAAAATCCTGGAAATCCCCTTGAAGGGGTTGTGCCAGGTTTGCAAGGTATTCCCTATTCACAAGATAGGGGATAACTAACTGATCACTGGGGGGTCTGACTGCTAGTCCCTTTTCCCAAATCTGATGGAGTGGCATGTCCAGCATGCACCCAGCCACTCCATTCATTCTCTATGGGACCACCGGAAATAGCCGAGCGCTGTACTTGGCTAACTCCAGCAGTCCTACAGAGAATAACTGCAGCATCAGGGCGCATACCTGACCTGCCGCTCCATCAGTTAAGGGAACAGTACCTCCGTTCTTGGGTCCCAGTGGTCGGACCCCCAGTAATAAGTTACTTATACCTTATCCTGTGGATAGGGGATAACTTGCAAACTTGGCACAACCTCTTTAACCCTATGTCTATGCATTGAGACCACATCCCTGTGCAAATCCTCTCTACTGGGGGCGAAGCCTACCTGAAATGAGCTCCAGTAACCCCATAGCCTCTGCATAGGCCACCTCTGTGGTATGTACCCCTTTGATGTATAGTGCAGTATACTGCTCCAAATTTAAATACCCCCTGGTACATTCTGCTTCATTGTCATTGACAAAAAGTAATGGCTTAATCTCTCTTCATGCACCACTGACCGTTGTCCAGCTGCCAGTCCTAATGTTTCATTTATTCTGTTTTCTGTATGTGAGCAGTAGAGATACGGGCAGCGCATGCCAAGGATGTGTGGTACAGTCATGCCAGTCTGATTAATAAGTAATCTCATGAAATCTCATCTAATGCTTGATGACGTCATTCTCCAGCCATATCACTAATTAACTGTCTGCCCTGGCTTCGGTACGCTGCCGGTCTGTATATTATCTGCTTGTGCCAATTGACTTCCAGTGTGCCGGGCACAGAGGACCTTAATTCCATTGAATGAGATCTGTTCATAAGGAACGGTATATTAACACTGATTCTTGCTAGTAATTACAGTATGTAGTGAATTTTCCACAGAGTTCAGGGGCAGCTAGGCCGATATGTATGTTACAGGCAATTTATGAAATCAGGTATGCAGGCAAAGTATGAAACTCTTAATATTTCACACTAGAGATGAGCAAATTTCATGTTATGAAATTCGTTCACGCTTCGTTTGGTGGTAGAAGCAGAATTGCGTTATGGATTCCGTTACCACGGACCATAACGCAATTCTATGACGGAAAAGGTACGGATCTATTTTGCAGCCCATAGACTTCTATAATGACGGAATGAATAACGGGATGCCTCTAAAGGAATTCCGTTATGCATTCCGTCATAGAATTGAGTTATGGTCCGTGGTAAATTCTGCTTTTACCACCAAACGAAGCATGAACAAATGTTTTAATATGAAATTCGCTCATCTCTATTTCACACATTTCCTAGGCATTCTATATAATGCCTAAGGCAAACTGGCGAAGTATAAAATACTCGCCTCCAGAGGTTATCGTCGCCATTCTAGCCCTCCGGTATAAAATATTCACCTTCCAGAGGTCATTGTCGCCATTCTAGCCCTCCGGTATAAAATATTCACCTTCCAGAGGTCATTGTTGTCATTCTAGCCTTCAACTATAAAATACTCGCCTTACCGAGGTCATCGTTGCCATCCTAGCCTTCAAGTATAAAATAGTGGCCTTCCAGAGGTCATTGTCACATTCTAGTATTCAAGTATAAAATACTCACCTTCCAGAGGTCATCATCACCATTTTAGCCTTCAAGTATAAAATACTCGCCTTCCAGAGGCCATTCTTAGCCTTCCTTGTTGCAACCACTGGTCTCTTTCTCTTGTTTTTCAGCAAGAAAGTTGTTCTTCTGCTATTTTAAAACAAGTATAGTTTATTTTGCATTTTGTTTATTGCAAATCAAAATACCATTCATTGTTGGAACCAGTGAGGACATTTGCATTTATTCTGTGCCAAACTATGAAGTGCTCTTGTGTGAGAAAGACAATTAAGTGCAATTCAAATTGATATTCTAGCCTTCCTTATTGCAACAAGTGTGGACAATTCTCTTTCTCAGTTTTTTCAGTAAGAAAGTTCAGTTTTTTTGCTATTTTATAACAAATGTAGTTTATTTAGCATTTAATTTATTGCAATTTAAAATACCATTCTAGCCTTCCTTGTTGCAACAAGCGAGGACAATACTGGTCTCTTTCTTGGATCTATCCTTTTAGCTGACAAAAAAGAAAGCAGCTCCCATAGACGACACCGAAGGCCAAATATGACCCCTCTGTAGACTTTCCTGGAAATTGTCCATCATGGCCTGGAGTTCAGGAACTGAGAGATTATACATCCTCCCTTTGGGACACTTGACCCCAGGTAACAGATCGACAGCGCAATCATGAGGTAGAAAGGAGTCAGAACCTGATTTAGCAAAAACATCACCAAAGTCCCTAACATACTCAGGGACGTGCTCCATCCCTACATGGAGACAAGCAGGAAGCATTGAAAGGCAGGTATTGAAACCAGAAGGTAATGTCAGAACCAGAATCAGTAGTCAGAGGCAAAGTCACAGAATGCCTAGAAATTTCATATAATGCCTGTAACATGTACAGTATTTAATAAGACTACTGTACTTATAGTATAGGCGTAGCAGCTATCATGTTGGCCATGAGGGGTATCTATATTTTTTATTCCTTGGAAGATATTGTTCTGCATGGCCAGGATGTGCAGAGAAAAATATATTTAGCAGTTAACATATGCTGTGATGGTGCCAGAAATACCATTAAAGGGTTTCTACCACCACATTTTGACCTATTTAGCTGTCTGACACTAGCGATCTGCTAGTGTCTGCTGTACCTAACCATGCTATTGTAATACTTTTCTCTGCAGCGGTTACCCTAAAAAACTAGGTGCTATGGGGGCGTCTTTTCAGCACCTAGAGGCTCCGTCTACTCACCATGTCTGCCGCCCAGCTCGTCCCTCCAGCCCGCCCATCTCCTCTAGATTGACAGTCTCCATTGCATCCATCGCGCCTGCGCTGTGTGCGTCTGTATTCGGCGCAGGCGCAGTGACTGTCAAATCTCTCCCTGCGCCGGCATCTCCACTCCGCCTGCGCATTTCCACTTCGCCTGCGCCGATGACGTCAGAGTGCTCCCAAGAACAGACGACGCCCGGCCTCAAGCAGTGGAGATGCACAGGCGCAGTGGAGATGGTGGCGCAGGGAGCGATTTGACAGTCACTGCGCCTGCGCCGAATACAGACGCACACGGCGCAGGCGCGAGAATTTGGCCCCGATGGATGCGATGAAGGCTGTCAATCTAGAGGACATGGGCGGGCTGGTGGGATGAGCTGGGCAACAGACATGGTGAGTAGACGGAGCCTCTAGGTGCTGAAAAGACGCCCCCATAGCACCTAGGGTAACCGCTGCAGAGAAAAGTATTACAATAGCATGGTTAAGTACAGCAGACACTAGCAGATCGCTAGTGTCAGACAGCTAAATAGGTCAAAATGTGGTGGTAGAAACCCTTTAAGATGATAAATGAACAGTTGAGTCTCATGCTGGAATGACCCCAGATAGTTCACCAAAAGAATCCACCAAATCTACACATTTTGTACCCACCAATGCAAAGGATCTTGAGGGTCCATTATGCCTCTGTAAAGAACATACATGTCATCCATATTGTCTAATAACCCACAACCACAAACCATGGTTGGATTGGCCATAGACCCTACAGGGAAATTTCCTAGTGAGCTGATGCCCCTGGGGCCACTCAAGCTCTCTTCATGGCAGCAGGCCAGGTGCATAATGATCTAAAGCTCAATGGCTGCAGGTCCACTTCTGAACTCAACTGTATTACTGTCCTCATGATGGTGATACAGTTGAATACTGTGGTCAGGGCAGCAGTACTGATGGGGCGGTATTCTGCACTGCACTACAGTATTGCAGGCCCCGTCTACTTTGGTTGTCCCTGCCTACTTGTTTTGGCCCGTCTTCTGTCAGTTTGAACCCACCTACAACACCGGGCCACTTTTATGTTTTTTCCAGGGCCACTTAAAGGTCCTAATGCGCCCCTGCTTCCGTTTGACCCTTGGACCTCTTTATTGTGTTATAACTTAGGCCCACCAGTACTTAAAGGGGTTCTCCAGGCTACAAATATTGATGAAATTCTCAGGATAGGTCAATTTTGGATCGATGGTAGTCCAACACACCTAACAATAGTTATTGTGGGCTTCACGTCGCTGATAACTATATTGTGCGCGCAATGCTGGAGGCAGACAGCTCTGTCCACTGAGTAGTAGCCGCGCAGGGGTCCTGCAGCCCAGCTACCATTCAAGTGAATGGATACTAAGCTTCAGTATGCCGGAGAAGGAAGCTACACAGTGGATGTGGCCTTCTTCTTGTGGCTGCCCAGAACAGCTGATCGGCTGGGGTGCTGGGTGTTGGACCCCTACTGATCTGATATTAATGAAATATCCTAAAGATAGGTCATCAGTATCTATCACCTGGAGAACCCCGTTTAATGGGTTTCATAAAATTTCAAACCTTTTTGTATCTTCCTCTTTTCTATTTTCCTGATTTGCGGTCGGTGATATTGAGAGTTCACATCCTTCTTTATTCCTGCCTCTGGAACGTTATTTGAGTTGAACATTGTACCTCTTTATGTGTTATTTAGTCATATCCCAGGTGCCATACATATTAGTCATTATCTGTTAACAAGAATTTGTTTTGGCCTTCTGTCATCCTGGAGGACCCAACAATGTGTAATACTTCATTTCCCCTGTGGTGGTGCTGCAGGATAATTGAACACTTGTTGCTGAGTCCCACCTCCCAGAGATTATAACAGATCGGTAGATCAGTTTACTATAAGAGGAACTGTACCGTCACATCAAAATTTTACGCCAAAACTGAGCAAACTTTACCGCTTTAACCCTGCAGCCATATGTCTGAGAACCTGAAAGGGATTTCTGCAAATCAAAACCTAGTTCAAGGATTAGGTTGATTCCATGAATATGATTTACAGCACTCTTAGAAAATCTCATATATGATGTATTTCTGAGCTAAAGTTCTGATATAAGTATTTTAATGACTATGAACATGTGTGCTGTCACTTTAGATCAATGTCTTTAATAAGACTGGAATGTTTTGCGTTGTAGATCTTCTCTGAATGTAACAGAACATACAACCGACCAGGAAGAATCTTGAAAAATACACATAATGTATGAGGTTTAGGCAAAGGGTAAAAAATGCAAGTCATGCTATCTGACCTGAAGGCTTACAGTCACAATGTATAGGCCATAAAGCAAGTAGACTTCTGGTCACCTGAAGTCCTCATGAGAAAAGTGGTCAACCCATGATTATGGTAGACATGGCAATCAGGAATGGAATATTTTTTCTATGCACAATTTAAAACGTGCCAATGATAATAACTTTTGTTTTTCAGATATTACATTAGAATACTGTGTATGTCATTTTGGAGTATATATCCTTAGAATAAAGTCGTGTCTTTATCAACTTCCAAGCAGCCCTTAGTCACTATACCTTCTGACCTTCAGCCAGTTTGTGAATGTGCAGAAACCGCCTCAATCTTCATTAAAAAGCCTAAGCCATAAATACAGGATGACAGGAGGGGAGAAGAGGGAGTTGCAGCTGCAGGTTTCCATTCAGTGTATCAGTAAAAAAAAAAAAGTAGAAGGGAGCAGCATATCTGGAGACATACCACTGGCTTAAAGCATGTGTAGTACCCCGGACATGGGAGTACTACATTTTTTTATACTTTAATGCACTATAATATTCATATTATGTCACCTTTCATGCAATATATACTTTGTACACCAGCAGGTGGGGTACGGTTGGCAGTGTTTTGCAACAGGAATGGAACTTACCATTCCATTCCTCCCCCTCTTGGTAGGAGTGGGCTGGTCCAATTTTGTGCCAAGGAACGGGCAGGGCCAGTTAGAGACAGAAGGAAACAAGTGAGGAGTGAGGAAGTGTGATCCATCTCCCAGTCCTCCGGCCCAGGTGGACCACAGAAGCGGCTCATCTAGGAGGACATCATTGCACAAGAAAGACTGCAAGGTCCAGGACCACAGAAGATTTGTAAACTATGGTGTATTTGTGTCAGCCGAGAGATCAAGACTAGAGTTGAGCGAACACCTGGATGTTCGGGTTCGAGAAGTTCGGCCGAACTTCCCGGAAATGTTCGGGTTCGGGATCCGAACCCGATCCGAACTTCGTCCCGAACCCGAACCCCATTGAAGTCAATGGGGACCCGAACTTTTCGGCACTAAAAAGGCTGTAAAACAGCCCAGGAAAGGGCTAGAGGGCTGCAAAAGGCAGCAACATGTAGGTAAATCCCCTGCAAACAAATGTGGATAGGGAAATGAATTAAAATAAAAATTAAATAAATAAAAATTAACCAAAATCAATTATAGAGAGGTCCCATAGCAGAGAATCTGGCTTCCCGTCACCCACCACTGGAACAGTCCATTCTCAGATATTTAGGCCCCGGAACCCAGGCAGAGGAGAGAGGTCCCGTAACAGAGAATCTGGCTTCATGTCAGCAGAGAATTAGTCTGCATGTCATAGCAGAGAATGAGGCTTCACGTCAGCCACCACTGCAACAGTCCATTGGCATATATTTAGGCCCAGCACACAGGCAGAGGAGAGAGGTCCCGTAACAGAGGATCTGGCTTCATGTCAGCAGAGAATTAGTCTGCATGTCATAGCAGAGAATGAGGCTTCACGTCAGCCACCACTGCAACAGTCCATTGGCATATATTTAGGCCCAGCACCCAGGCAGAGGAGAGAGGTCCCGTAACAGACAATCTGTCTTCATGTCAGCAGAGAATCAGTCTTCATGTCATAGCAGAGAATCAGGCTTCACGTCACCCAACACTGGAACAGTCCATTGGCATATATTTAGGCCCAGCACCCAGGCAGAGGAGAGAGGTCCCGTAACAGACAATCTGGCTTCATGTCAGCAGAGAATTAGTCTGCATGTCATAGCAGAGAATGAGGCTTCACGTCAGCCACCACTGCAACAGTCCATTGGCATATATTTAGGCCCAGCACACAGGCAGAGGAGGGAGGTCCCGTAACAGACAATCTGGCTTCATGTCAGCAGAGAATTAGTTTGCATGTCATAGCAGAGAATGAGGCTTCACGTCAGCCACCACTGCAACAGTCCATTGGCATATATTTAGGCCCAGCACCCAGGCAGAGGAGAGAGGTCCCGTAACAGACAATCTGTCTTCATGTCAGCAGAGAATCAGTCTTCATGTCATAGCAGAGAATCAGGCTTCACGTCACCCAACACTGGAACAGTCCATTGGCATATATTTAGGCCCAGCACCCAGGCAGAGGAGAGAGGTCCCGTAACAGACAATCTGGCTTCATGTCAACAGAGAATTAGTCTGCATGTCATAGCAGAGAATGAGGCTTCACGTCAGCCACCACTGCAACAGTCCATTGGCATATATTTAGGCCCAGCACACAGGCAGAGGAGGGAGGTCCCGTAACAGACAATCTGGCTTCATGTCAGCAGAGAATTAGTCTGCATGTCATAGCAGAGAATGAGGCTTCACGTCAGCCACCACTGCAACAGTCCATTGTCAGATATTTAGGCCCAGCACACAGGCAGAGGAGGGAGGTCCCGTAACAGACAATCTGGCTTCATGTCAGCAGAGAATTAGTCTGCATGTCATAGCAGAGAATGAGGCTTCACGTCAGCCACCACTGCAACAGTCCATTGGCATATATTTAGGCCCAGCACACACACAGGCAGAGGAGAGAGGTCCCGTAACAGACAATCTGGCTTCATGTCAGCAGAGAATTAGTTTGCATGTCATAGCAGAGAATGAGGCTTCACGTCAGCCACCACTGCAACAGTCCATTGGCATATATTTAGGCCCAGCACACAGGCAGAGGAGAGAGGTCCCGTAACAGAGGATCTGGCTTCATGTCAGCAGAGAATCAGTCTGCATGTCATAGCAGAGAATGAGGCTTCACGTCAGCCACCACTGCAACAGTCCATTGGCATATATTTAGGCCCAGCACCCAGGCAGAGGAGGGAGGTCCCGTAACAGACAATCTGGCTTCATGTCAGCAGAGAATTAGTTTGCATGTCATAGCAGAGAATGAGGCTTCACGTCAGCCACCACTGCAACAGTCCATTGGCATATATTTAGGCCCAGCACCCAGGCAGAGGAGAGAGGTCCCGTAACAGACAATCTGTCTTCATGTCAGCAGAGAATCAGTCTGCATGTCATAGCAGAGAATCAGGCTTCACGTCAGCCACCACTGCAACAGTCCATTGGCATATATTTAGGCCCAGCACCCAGGCAGAGGAGAGAGGTCCCGTAACAGACAATCTGGCTTCATGTCAGCAGAGAATCATTCTGCATGTCATAGCAGAGAATCAGGCTTCACGTCACCCAACATTGGAACAGTCCATTGGCATATATTTAGGCCCCGGCACCCAGACACAGGAGAGGTTCATTCAACTTTGGGTAGCCTCGCAATATAATGGTAAAATGAAAATAAAAATAGGATTGAATGAGGAAGTGCCCTGGAGTCCTATAATATATGGTTAAGGGGAGGTAGTTAATGTCTAATCTGCACAAGGGACGGACAGGTCCTGTGGGATCCATGCCTGGTTCATTTTTATGAACGTCAGCTTGTCCACATTGGCTGTAGACAGGCGGCTGCGTTTGTCTGTAATGACGCCCCCTGCCGTGCTGAATACACGTTCAGACAAAACGCTGGCCGCCGGGCAGGCCAGCACCTCCAAGGCATAAAAGGCTAGCTCTGGCCACGTGGACAATTTAGAGACCCAGAAGTTGAATGGGGCCGAACCATCAGTCAGTACGTGGAGGGGTGTGCACATGTACTGTTCCACCATGTTAGTGAAATGTTGCCTCCTGCTAACACGTTGCGTATCAGGTGGTGGTGCAGTTAGCTGTGGCGTGTTGACAAAAGTTTTCCACATCTCTGCCATGCTAACCCTGCCCTCAAAGGAGCTGGCATTGACACAGCTGCCTTGGCGACCTCTTGCTCCTCCTCTGCCTTGGCCTTGGGCTTCCACTTGTTCCCCTGTGACATTTGGGAATGCTCTCAGTAGCGCGTCTACCAACGTGCGCTTGTACTCGCGCATCTTCCTATCACGCTCCAGTGCAGGAAGTAAGGTGGGCACATTGTCTTTGTAGCGTGGATCCAGCAGGGTGGCAACCCAGTAGTCCGCACAGGTTAAAATGTGGGCAACTCTGCTGTCGTTGCGCAGGCACTGCAGCATGTAGTCGCTCATGTGTGCCAGGCTGCCCAGGGGTAAGGACAAGCTGTCCTCTGTGGGAGGCGTATCGTCATCGTCCTGCCTTTCCCCCCAGCCACGCACCAGTGATGGACCCGAGCTGCGTTGGGTGCCACCCCGCTGTGACCATGCTTCATCCTCATCCTCCTCCACCTCCTCCTCATCCTCGTCCTCCTCGTCCTCCAGTAGTGGGCCCTGTCTGGCCACATTTGTACCTGGCCTCTGCTGTTGCCAAAAACCTCCCTCTGAGTCACTTCGAAGAGACTGGCCTGAAAGTGCTAAAAATGACCCCTCTTCCTCCTCCTCCTCCTCCTGGGCGACCTCCTCTTGCATCATCGCCCTAAGTGTTTTCTCAAGGAGACATAGAAGTGGTATTGTAACGCTGATAACGGCGTCATCGCCACTGGCCATGTTGGTGGAGTACTCGAAACAGCGCAACAGGGCACACAGGTCTCGCATGGAGGCCCAGTCATTGGTGGTGAAGTGGTGCTGTTCTGCAGTGCGACTGACCCGTGCGTGCTGCAGCTGAAACTCCACTATGGCCTGCTGCTGCTCGCACAGTCTGTCCAGCATGTGCAAGGTGGAGTTCCACCTGGTGGGCACGTCGCATATGAGGCGGTGAGCGGGAAGGCCGAAGTTACGCTGTAGCGCAGACAGGCGAGCAGCAGCAGGATGTGAACGCCGGAAGCGCGAACAGACGGCCCGCACTTTATGCAGCAGCTCTGACATGTCGGGGTAGTTGTGAATGAACTTCTGCACCACCAAATTCAGCACATGCGCCAAGCAAGGGATGTGCGTCAAATTGGCTAGTCCCAGAGCTGCAACGAGATTTCGCCCATTATCACACACCACCAGGCCGGGCTTGAGGCTCACCGGCAGCAACCACTCGTCGGTCTGTTGTTCTATACCCCGCCACAACTCCTGTGCGGTGTGGGGCCTGTCCCCCAAACATATGAGTTTCAGAATGGCCTGCTGACGTTTACCCCGGGCTGTGCTGAAGTTGGTGGTGAAGGTGTGTGGCTGACTGGATGAGCAGGTGGAAGAAGAGGAGGAGGAAGCCGAGAAGGAGGAGGTGGCAACAGGAGGCAAAGAATGTTGCCCTGCGATCCTTGGCGGCGGAAGGACGTGCGCCAAACAGCTCTCCGCCTGGGGCCCAGCTGCCACTACATTTACCCAGTGTGCAGTTAGGGAGATATAGCGTCCCTGGCCGTGCTTACTGGTCCACGTATCTGTGGTTAGGTGGACCTTGCCACAGATGGCGTTGCGCAGTGCACACTTGATTTTATCGGATACTTGGTTGTGCAGGGAAGGCACGGCTCTCTTGGAGAAGTAGTGCCGGCTGGGAACAACATACTGTGGGACAGCAAGCGACATGAGCTGTTTGAAGCTGTCTGTGTCCACCAGCCTAAATGACAGCATTTCATAGGCCAGTAGTTTAGAAATGCTGGCATTCAGGGCCAGGGATCGAGGGTGACTAGGTGGGAATTTACGCTTTCTCTCAAATGTTTGTGAGATGGAGAGCTGAACGCTGGCGTGTGACATGGTTGAGACACTTGGTGACGGAGGTGGTGGTGGTGTTGGTGGTACATCCCCTGTTTGCTGGGCGGCAGGTGCCAACGTTCCTCCAGAGGCGGAGGAAGAGGCCGAGGCGGCAGCAGCAAAAGAGGCCGAGGCGGCAGCAGCAGAAGAGGTAGCAGGGGGAGCCTGAGTGACTTCCTTGGTTTTAAGGTGTTTACTCCACTGCAGTTCATGCTTTGCATGCAGGTGCCAGGTCATGCAGGTTGTGCTCAGGTTCAGAACGTTAATGCCTCGCTTCAGGCTCTGATGGCACAGCGTGCAAACCACTCGGGTCTTGTCGTCAGCACATTGTTTGAAGAAGTGCCATGCCAGGGAACTCCTTGAAGCTTCCTTTGGGGTGCTCGGTCCCAGATGGCGGCGGTCAGTAGCAGGCGGAGTCTCTTGGCGGCGGGTGTTCTGCTTTTGCCCACTGCTCCCTCTTTTGCTACGCTGTTGGCTCGGTCTCACCACTGCCTCTTCCTCTGAACTGTGAAAGTCAGTGGCACGACCTTCATTCCATGTGGGGTCTAGGACCTCATCGTCCCCTGCATCGTCTTCCACCCAGTCTTGATCCCTGACCTCCTGTTCAGTCTGCACACTGCAGAAAGACGCAGCAGTTGGCACCTGTGTTTCGTCATCATCAGAGACATGCTGAGGTGGTATTCCCATGTCCTCATCATCAGGAAACATAAGTGGTTGTGCGTCAGTGCATTCTATGTCTTTCACCGCTGGGGAAGGGCTAGGTGGATGCCCTTGGGAAACCCTGCCAGCGGAGTCTTCAAACAGCATAAGAGACTGCTGCATAACTTGAGGCTGAGACAGTTTCCCTGGTATGCATGGGGGTGATGTGACAGACTGATGGGGTTGGTTTTCAGGCGCCATCTGTGCGCTTTCTGCAGAAGACTGGGTGGGAGATAATGTGAACGTGCTGGATCCACTGTCGGCCACCCAATTGACTAATGCCTGTACCTGCTCAGGCCTTACCATCCTTAGAACGGCATTGGGCCCCACCATATATCGCTGTAAATTCTGGCGGCTACTGGGACCTGAGGTAGTTGGTACACTAGGACGTGTGGCTGTGGCAGAACGGCCACGTCCTCTCCCAGCACCAGAGGGTCCACTAACACCACCACGACCATGTCCACGTCCGCGTCCCTTACTAGATGTTTTCCTCATTGTTATCGTTCACCACAACAACAAAAATATTATTTGGCCCAATGTATTGTATTCAAATTCAGCGGGATATAAATTTGAGGCCTAGTATTTAGGCGCTGGGTGACCGGTATGGATTTAGTGACAGAATTAGACTTGGAAATGCACAGTAGCGGGTGTGTGTGAAGTTATTCTGAATGACCCTATGTGCACCTTGAATATTATATACCCTTTTAGGGATAGATTTCAAATAGCTCTGATATAGCAGAAACCACTAAATTATGAAATTGCTAAATTGGGAATTGTATTTCAACCCAGAACAAAAAATGTGCTTTGACGGACACTAAATAACTTTCCCAGCTACAACAGGACAGCGGTAACGAGAGATTTAGCGGGATATAAATTTGAGGCCTAGTATTTAGGCGCTGGGTGACCGGTATGGATTTACTGACAGAATTAGACTGGGATATGGCCAAAAAATAACCACACTATTGCTGGTTAAATGCACTTGGTGACGGGCGCAGCTTGCCCCTGATGTAGTATATGGCCAAAAAATGAACAGACTATTGCTGGTTAAATGCACTTGGTGTCACAGCTTGACCAACCACACTACTGAGGGTTAAATGCACTTGGTGACGGGCGCAGCTTGCCCCTGATGTAGTATATGGCCAAAAAATGAACAGACTATTGCTGGTTAAATGCACTTGGTGACGGGCGCAGCTTGCCCCTGATGTAGGATATGGCCAAAAAATGAACAGACTATTGCTGGTTAAATGCACTTGGTGACGGGCGCAGCTTGCCCCTGATGTAGTATATGGCCAAAAAATAAACAGACTATTGCTGGTTAAATGCACTTGGTGTGACAGCTTCACCCTGATGTAGGCTTTAGCCAAAAAACAACCACACCATTGAGGGTTAAATGCACTTGGTCGCAGCTTGTGCTGGCGCACCACAAGACACAAAATGGCCGCCGATCACCCCAGAAAAATGTGACTGACAAACGGTCTGGGCAGCCTAAAAACAGTGAGCAATTGAGGATCAGCAGCTCAATGATCCACAGCTGCAGATCGATCAGTTAATCAAGTCCTTTGGAGGAGTTAATCTGCCTAATCTCGCCCTACTGTCGCAGCCGCAACCTCTCCCTACGCTAATCAGAGCAGAGTGACGTGCGGCGCTATGTGACTCCAGCTTAAATAGAGGCTGGGTCACATGGTGCTCTGGCCAATCACAGCCATGCCAATAGTAGGCATGGCTGTGATGGCCTCTTGGGGCAAGTAGTATGACGCTTGTTGATTGGCTGCCTTTCAAAAAGCGCCAAGAAAGCGTCACAAAAGCGCCAAGAAAGCGACGAACACCGAACCCGAACCCGGACTTTTACGAAAATGTCCGGGTTCGGGTCCGTGTCACGGACACCCCAAAATTCGGTACGAACCCGAACTATACAGTTCGAGTTCGCTCATCCCTAATCAAGACTTCGCTGCAAGGTGGGGGGAAACCTGTTAAGACACCATCATCACAGTTCAGGACAGGCATAGGTAAAAGCCTGCATCATACAGTTGGCACTTTCAGTAACAGGTACCATAGTAAAGCTATAGGGAATTTAATCCAGAGAGAGACGGCATCAGCTAACACATTTATGAGGATCATCTTCTGCCACATTGCGAGCCATCATACCCCATAGGAGGAGAGAAATCGCATGTTGTACAAACTGCTGCTGACTGTGCTGCTACTGTATTCGGTTTTTTTCTTTGCACTTTCTGAAAGACGTTTGCTCTATACTCTGTCTAGTTCCTTCATCATCACTTTTTCACTGCACCAAACCTCATGTCAACATCTCATCAGGGCCACTACCACTCCCATCCTCTGCATCGGCTCCTTAGGGGGCTTACTGCACATGCCATATCAGAAGACTACTCACACTCAATAAGAATTGGGAGAGTAAATGTACATTAGAGAAATCAGCAAAGGGAAGGTATGATTTCTTGAATATGTGGAATTTTGTAATATTTCTTCCAGCAGTCTGTAATCTGAAATTTTCATGCATGTGCATTTAGCCTGCCCGCAGGAGAGATGTAGTGAATAGTTGGAGCTGGAGAGGATGGGAGTGGTGGCACTTGCAATGAAGGTAGTTGTAGTCCTCATAAAAATGCCACTAGTGCTTCTTGGGCCGTGTGTGCAATACATGGAGGGCGCATCCTTTCCCTCAGGGCACCCCCTGGGCTTTTTTGGGGGGTGCTCCTGCCTAGTGATATTTGTAGTGCCTTTGATGGTGGATGGTTGGCAGGGTGCAAGGCAGGAGGCCTGGGCCAAACAGAACGCAGGCTGTAGTTAGGGATAACAAGTCCAGGGCACTTTACTGAGGTAGTCTTGGCAGTCACTGGTAGTAATAATTTCAGATTTTCTCCAGAGTACATACACAATATTTCCAAGGCTGAATATGGCGTAGCAAGCTGTAAGATGGCTGACTCTGAGTCTCTCTCTATTAAATCCAAGAACTTTCCAAATTGGCCAAAGGGGTGAAAAAGGTCTCACAATATGTATTGCAGTTCCCAGGCTGTGTGTGCAGATTCTCAAACGGGTGGCCAATAGGTTATAGAAGTATGGTGGGCACCAAAGCAATATACCTTCTCCACAGGCAGTAAGGGCTGTTGCCATAACTGAGCGATACCCTTTACTGTCTGTCCTTGTGCCAGTCATTTGTAATGGCCTTTATCAGTCTGTATATACTTTACTTCTTTCTCTGAGGTTTGGCAGTTGTCCTCAGCATTCAAGGATGGAGACTCAGTAAGTAGACCTCACACTACACAGGCACATGCGGCTCCTTACTCTTCAGTTGTCTATCTCACACTACACAGCACTCCTATTTCAGAAGGGTTGCATGTCATGTTCAGCCCTTAGAATCACGTAAATGGCATAGAAAAGTACATTGACCCTTTTAGGAGTGAATTAACTCTTTACCAGTGATCCACTGGGTTACTGCACATGTTCTTTATAAATGTTCAGAAAAACACTAAATAGATTAATGGGGGGAGGGGATGCAGCTGCAGTTTCTTACTGAATCCACAGCAGGGGGAGACATCTGATTTAAGCTTAGAGCAAGTAGCACAGCTCTTACAACCCAGCAGGGTATGCCATCCACGTAGTAGGCATGCAGAGTACATCTGGAATTGTTCCTCTGTAATGATAGGGTTTTCTAGTTTTGCAGACTTTAACTTTCAACTCCAGCCTGTTGTATCTGTTGTAAAAACAACAAACTCCCTTTCTCCCTGCTGCTCCATTCCGGCTCTTCTGGTCCCCGTCCTGTAAACTGCTAGATGGACAAAGACACATTTTTGCTTGGGGACACGTCTTGGTTGAGGTCAGTCATTGGCTGCAGTGATGCACATGACCACGTCCATCATTAAGTTTAGAGGGTGGGAACCAGAAGACCACTGAAAGGCGCTAGGAACCCAAGAACACAGCAGCAGGAAGCAGGTGATCATTGGTTTTCTCAACAGGTACAACTGGTTAGGGTTAAAAGTCCAAATATCTGGAAAACCCCTATTGGTGCCCAGGAAGTGATATAAGGACAATATGTAACTGTATATGCTTACCATCATGCCACCCAGGGCAACAGGGTACCCCCTGAACACATCATTTTACAGAAATAATAACCTTCCCAAATAAAAAAAACTCTGATTGGTAGGGCGCCTGACAGTCACTGTTTTGCTTATCCACCCCAAAACATTACCTTTAGGGTGAGTACGAGTTCTGAGTGGCCACAGAATAATTTCTTGGACTTTGAATGCTATTATTCTATAAATAAAAGGGATATGCTCATTTAGTTGCTTTCAAAGTGCCCTTAGCAGTTGTTCCTCCTACCCACTAAAAGGTCAGCTGGTGAGGCCTCCTCAATGTGTCTGGTAGACCACCACCGCAGAAGGTATGGAGGTACTAACAAGTAGTGTTGGGCACGAATATTTGAATAGCGAATATTAATCGCGAATATCGTCACTTTGAGAATTTGCGAATATTTGATATATATTCGTATTTTCGAATATTCTAGATTTTTTTTCATCTGAACCCATGATCCCTCCTGCTTCTTGCTTGTGGGCCAAGGAGAAGGCTGCAATGTCTTTGCCAGAGCTTAGCAATATCCCTAGCAACCAATAGGAAAGTTGCCGAACCCTTACTATATAAGAAACCTCCCCAGCAGCCATTTTCTGCCGTTTTTTGCAGTTCTGAGAGAGAGAGAGAGAGAGAGAGAGAGAGCAGTGTTATTGCTGTGCTCTGTGCTTTCCACTCATTACATTAGATAGATAGTTAGATAGCTTATATATAATACGGATAGTTAGTGGGAGATAGTCAGTGTAGGTTAGATAGTGATATAGTGTAGCTGATAGGTTCCAGTGCAGGGTGTTAGGTAGTGTGATAGGAATTACTGTTTCTCTGCTGGCCATACATACAGGCTACAGACATAGTGCTGTGATGTCACAACAATATATAGTACACCAATCAGTAATATCTACTCAGACCTGCTAAAATGTGAAGTTGCGCGTATTGCGCCAAAATATGCGCATCATTAATTGTCGATTAGCGCAATCGCAAATATATTGGAGCACTCTATCTGCATATAAAGCCATTTTTAATGTTCTGACTTGCCAACCATTTTCTCCAGTCTCAGGAAACTTCTAGCAGCTTGGAAAATGTAACAAAAGTGACCCACGCCTGTATTGCGCTCGCATTACGCGAATATTACATTGCCGATTTTCGCAATCAAGAAAATAATAGCGAATTCGCGAATATATGACGAATATTCTACAAAATATTTGGGTAATATCGAGAATTCGAATATTGCCCCAGCCGCTCATCACTACTAACAAGCAAGCTCAACATACTGAATTGCAGAATTCATGTGCATGTTCTACTTATCCACCATCTCACTTCATGTGTGCTTTATGATCTCCCCAACCAAAACTGGATATGGCACATGGTTTGGTAGAATATTTGACAACAGGGGAGAATCGGCTCAATGGAAAATTAATAAAAATGGCACTAATGACTGGTTGGACTTTACTCTTTTTCCAACCTTAACAACTATGTAACTATAACTGTACCTAGGGCTCATGTGCTGGCAACTAAAATGACTACAATGAAATGATTTCCCTTTCACATTTGTTCTTGAAGCTTGCTTCCTTCCTAACATTGATGTGAAAACTGGACTTTTCTGAGGTCATGCCAGAATGACATTTACATAGCGTATGTGATATAACTTGTACTGTGGAGCATGTAATATAGAACACCTGGATAGATTATAGACACAAATCTGCAGCAGTCATGTTAGCATTGAATTGTATAAAGCAGCACCCTCAGCCTCTAACACAGCAGGAAGTCACAGCATGATCTTAAGCAACAATCAGTAGCCGAATTAGATCCAGTCAATCAACTGCAAAGAAACACACACCTGTCTCTGTATGTGTCTGCAGAGCCCTTCAAAATGTTAACACTTCCAACATCACAAAAGCCTTGACAATAGGAAGCAAGAGTGTCTTTGCCTGGAAAGAAAGCCACATTTTCATGGGGTAGATGAGGCTTACAACCATTGCTCTCTTGGAGAAGCTACACAAAAAAGGGATTATGGCAGGCACAAGGTCCACCTGCGTTCAATAGGACATGCAAGGCATAACAGATAAAGAGGATGCAAAGAGTTAAATTGTGGAAACCTAAAATGCTTATGCAATGTGCCGCTCCCCCAGGGCCGATCGTGTCCCAGGTTGATCGGATTGCCGAGTGGTATGGTGCAGTCCCAATAGTTTTCTGTGTGTGTTACGGTGCTCCTATCTGGATACAGTCGCTCCCCAGGGCTAGGCTCCAAAGCAATAAAGGGGAGAGTAAAGGTGGAGGTGGAGAAATAGTCGAGTCCAGACTTGTATAATCAACTTGCATCAGTATAAGAAGTGGTGTTTCTCTTGGCTCTAGCAGGTTTTGGCATAAACTGGCAGGCAAACTTTTATATTCTGCTTTATCTCTCTGCTGTGCAAACTCAGCTTTAGTATGGTCGCTGATCTTTAGGGCTGTCCTGGTACCTTTGGAGTGGTGCGCCTTTGGCTGTTGACAACCTCGCAAAAGGGGCAGTAAAAGGGGCACTGCCCCTTTAGTTTCATTTTTTGCATCTCTGAGCAGTATATCAGGGAGGCTCTGACTGCCCCTCCTGAATGACCACTATTTGTGTGACAACCTCACAACACTTTGTCGGTTAATCTGTAAGGAGTCAGGGTGATTCTAATCTCCTTCCAACTCTAAACTAGACTAAGACTGACTGAAAATTTCCTGCAGCCCCTCCCTTGGTAGGAAACGGGAGTCGCCCGCTTCTGCCCAAAAGGGGGAGAACGGAATGGTAAGTTACATTCTCTCTAAAGATCTCTCTGCCATATATGTTGCCACCTGCTGGTGAACCAGGCATATAACATGTAATACAACAAATAACAGTTACGTAGCAAAACAACTGATACACAGTGTAAGAGGACTTGGGATAAATACGCAGATGACGTTATGGTTTGCCAATTAGAGACAGTAGCAGGATGTAGAAATGGTAATACCACTCTGAGGTATTACACTTACAGCAGGGGATGGGTTAAAAATCATATACTACTCACTCCACTGGGGAGGGGTCTGCAAGATAAAACTCAAGACTCTTGTGATCCGATCCCCTGCCAAGATCGCTTGAGTAGAGAGGAAGTTACTCAGAGGATATTACTGGTAGATGGTAACCCCCTAATAAGATCTTGCATCAATCTTTTTATTATAGTAAACAGCTCGGCACGTTACGGGGAAGAACAACAGTCCTCCTCATCAGGAGCATAAGATACATAAAACTCTTGGATAAGCTGGCACCTGCCCATTGCATAGCTACAGCAGGGTCTTTGTAGTGCAGCCCAGCTGGCCGAATTTCACTTCCTCACCCCATCATTCTTACCCCCACAATGTTTAAATAATGAAGGACTACCTAATTGCCCTTACTTTCTACTCTTCCCTAAGCAGTCCCTACAGTTAGTACCTACAATAATACCCACCTTTTGGTAGAACTGCTTCCTTGCTTTCATAGTAGTTACTTGTACCACTAGAGTGGGCTCCCTACACACAGATTATACAGCTCTCATTCAGTTCAATACTAGCTACAGATTATTAATACCATGACGCTTGAAGAGCATCTGTCACCATGATCAATCCTACTAAACCTGGCATACTGCCTGGAAGGGTTGATCACAGTAACTAAATTGAGCCCTTTTTTTCTGCAATCGGAATATATTGATTAAAAAAAAATATCTTAGTTTACGTGTAAATACCTACATTCGATACTAAGGTCAAATATTTTTTAAAACAATGTTCCTTTGGAGTTGTGCCAATGTCTTAAAGGCGATTTTCTAATGTCAGATCTGAGGTGTGAAATATTACTTTATTTACTGGCCTAGGGTACTTAACCTTGTTCCTGTTCTGCATTGCGTGTAATATATGTTTACTACAGTATTTCCAAATAATAATGTAAATGGCATCCGCAGGGCAATTTTTGGACACTAATCTATATCATGTGTTACTTACTCGTTACTATATATAGTGACCACCTATCAGATGTGCAACTGGCAGAGCCCAGGCCTGATGCAAAATCTGTGCAGTTTATTGTACTGGAATCACTGGGTTGGCTATAGGTACCAATTCCAAAGAGCCACTGCGACCTCTGCACCTTATACACACCTAAAACAGCGAATAGTGATGTCATGGTGTAGGAATAATGGCAGTGATTACAGTCACAGTGATGTCACTGTACCTTGTTAAAGTACACCATGATATTCCACCAATCACAATATAGAAATAATAAACTGTGATGCCTCTGCACAATGCAATTGATGACAGGGATAATAAACACAGTGATGTCACAGTACAGAGATAATACACACAGTGATGTCACAGTACAGGGATAATAAACACAGTGATGTCACAGTACAGAGATAATATACACAGTGATGTCACAGTACAGGGATAATACACAGTGATGTCACAGTACAGGGATAATAAACATAGTGATGTCACAGTACAGGGATAATAAACACAGTGATGTCACAGTACAGGGATAATAAACACAGTGATGTCACAGTACAGGGATAATAAACACAGTGATGTCACAGTACAGGGATAATACACACAGTGATGTCACAGTACAGGGATAATAAACACAGTGATGTCACAGTACAGAGATAATATACACAGTGATGTCACAGTACAGGGATAATACACACAGTGATGTCACAGTACAGGGATAATAAACACAGTGATGTCACAGTACAGAGATAATATACACAGTGATGTCACAGTACAGGGATAATATACACAGTGATGTCACAGTACAGGGATAATACACACAGTGATGTCACAGTACAGAGATAATATACACAGTGATGTCACAGTACAGGGATAATATACACAGTGATGTCACAGTACAGGGATAATACACACAGTGATGTCACAGTACAGAGATAATATACACAGTGATGTCACAGTACAGGGATAATACACACAGTGATGTCACAGTACAGGGATAATAAACAGTGCATAAACACGCCAAAAACTCTTGTGGGAGAAGTACTATAGAATTTAAGAGAAAAGCGCTTTACGAAAAAAACGTTCCAATTTTGAGTTGTAAAAATCTGCTTGGATTATGGGTTGTCTCATCATGGACAATGGGGGCATATCGCTAGTATATGCCCCACAGCGCCAGACTGGGGATAAAAACCAGCCCTGGATAAAGTTGCACACCAGCCCCACAGCATTGCGACATTATTTACTTGTTTATAATAGGAGAAAGCATTCATTTTAAAACACGTGTGTAAACACGAATTTGAACTTTGCCCCACGATAGCTCTTTTGTAGAACCCCCATTTTTCATATTATAACAGTGTTTTCCCAACCAGGATGCCTCCAACTGTTGCAAAACTACAACTCTCAGCATGCTCAGAGAGTGTTTTACCACGGCCTTTGACCCGCCCCTTTTTTGTTGGTCACCTATTTAATGATTGTTACATGCAACATTTTACTTCACCAGCTATTTTAGATATTCTACGGCAGTCCTGTTACAATCCCCCCTCCCCCCAATGAGCCTTTCGACTAAATAATAAAAATATTTATAAAATCTCACCCATATGCTGCAAAAAATAAATAAAAAATCTGCATTGTAAAATCGATAATAAAGATCAACTACAAACAAACATATTTCACATGAACACTTACAATTACTTGGCTTGGCCGTTGGGGATCTCGGACGCCACTTCCACACTTGGCCGGGGGCTCGGCGGAGCTGATGTTGTGTTTTATCCTAATGAGAAAGGTTTAATAATAAGGATTTGGAGAAGGGGCAGAGGGATAGCAGAGCAGGGAGAGGCCGGTGCTGTTACTAGGGGGTCATACCATGGGGGAGTAATAAAGCCCACCATAATGCCCCCCCCCCAGTAGTAATAATTCTCCTTATAATGTGCAAAACATACCCCCTTGTAATGCCCCCAGTTGAGCTAATGTTCCCATAATGTGCCAATATAAAATACCCTTTCTCAGTGCCCCCGTAGATGATCCCATAGTGCTCCCCCTTCCCCATAGTACCCACCATAATGTGTCCCAGTATAAAATGCAGAGCCCCCATATAAAATACTCCTTCTTTTTAGCCTCAGTAGATGCCCCTATAGTGCCACCCAATAATCTGCCAGTAATAAGTGCCTCAATAGATGCCCCCAATCATGTGCCAGTAAGATGTGCCCCATAGATGCCCCCCAATCATGTGCCAGTAAGATGTGCCCCCATAGATGCCCCCCAATCATGTGGCAGTAATAAGAGCCCCCCACCATGTTCCAGCAGCCAGTGCCCCCCCATATCATGTGCCAGTAACCAGAGTGCCCCCCCTTATCATGTGCCAGTAGCCCCCCTTTATTATGTGCCAGTAGTCCCCCTTATGTGCCAGTAGCCGCCCTCATGTGCCAATAGCCCCCTTGTGTGCCAGTAGCCCCCTTATCATGTGCCAATAGCCCCCCATGTGCCATTAGCCCCCTTATGTGCCAGTAGTCATCCTTATGTGCCAGTTGTCCCCCCTTATCATGTTCCAGTAGCCCCCCATCATGTGCCAGTAGCCCCCCTTATGTGCCAGTAGTCATCCTTATGTGCCAGTAGCCCCCCCTTATCATGTTCCAGTAGCCATCTTATGTGCCAGTAGCCCTCTTATCATGTGCCAATAGCCCCCCATGTGCCAGCAGTCCCCCTTATGTGCCAGTAGTCCCCCTTATGTGCCAGTAGCCGCCCTTATGTGCCAGTAGCCCCCTTATCATGTGCCAATAGCCCCCCATGTGCCATTAGCCCCCCTTATGTGCCAGTAGTCATCCTTATGTGCCAGTAGTCCCCCCTTATCATGTTCCAGTAGCCCCCCATCATGTGCCAGTAGCCCCCGTTATGTGCCAGTAGTCGTCCTTATGTGCCAGTAGCCCCCCCTTATCATGTTCCAGTAGCCCTCTTATGTGCCAGTAGCCGCCCATGTGCCAGCAGTCCCCCTTATGTGCCAGTAACCCCCCTTATGTGTAGTAGACCCCCTTATCATGTGCCAGTAGCCCCCTCTTATCATGGGTCAGTAGCACCCCCTTATGTGCCAGTAGCCCCCCTTATGTGCCAGTAGTCATCCTTATGTGCCAGTAGCCCCCCTTATCATGTTCCAGTAGCCCCCTTATATGCCAGTAGCCGCCCCTTATCATGTGCCAGTAGCCCCCTTATGTGCTAGTAGCCCCCTTATCATGTGCCAATAGCCCCCATGTCCCAGTAGCCCCCCTTATCATGTGCCAGTAGCCCCCCATCATGTGCCAGTAGCCTCCCTTATGTGCCAGTAGTCGTCCTTATGTGCCAGTAGCCCCCCCATCATGTTCCAGTGCCCCCCATCATGATCCAATCAGCCTATCAGAGGAACAGGAGGGGACACACCTCTCCCTCCCCTGCCGTAGCATAGACATCTGTATCGCCGTCCTGAGGACGGCAATACAGATGACTATGGAGATGAGCGCTTCCACAATGGAAGAGCTCATCTCCTGCTGTGCCCTGCCGCCAGCCGCCCCCACTTGTCACCAGGGACACGAGCTTGCGGCACTCAGGCCTGCCGGACTAACAGGAAATTTCCCGGTATCCCGGCAGGCCAGTCCGGCCCTGTGCCCCCATAGTCTTACAGGTGCGGTGGGACCTGCACCTATATGGAGAATGGAGCCCCGTAAGGTGGTGACTGGAGGTCTCCGGTCCGGCCACCACCGGACAAACCCCTTAAAGGGGTTCACTGTTTTTCTAACTGTGTGACTGGTACTTTCACTTTCATCTAATGACCCTTATCTCTAAACTACTGAGAGGTCAAATCCACATTCTTATCAGTAAGATAAGAACTGAGCTATAATGAGTGTTTATAATGTCAGAAATATGGAGTCCGTCAGCTCCCCAACTGACGGAAAAGAGAGAAAATCCAGAGGCTGTGACTAGAGAATCTCAGCTCTGTACAGAGAAAAGGACTCCATATTTTTAATAAAGACCAATTGAAAAAGTTATTCAAAATACACTGACCAAAAATATAAATGCAACACTTTTGGTTTTGCTCCCATTTTGCATGAGCTGAACTGAAAGATTTGAAACATTTTCTACATACGCAAAATACCCATTACCCTCAAATATTGTTCACAAATCTGTCTAAATCTTAGTGAGCATTTCTCCTTCGCTGAGATAATCCATCTCACAGGTGTGGCATATCAAGTGCCTTAGACTTCCGACAATAAAGGGCCACTCTAAAATGTGCACAGTTTTGCCTTACTGGGGGGGGGGGGGGGTGTCACCATTTGCTTCACGCAGTGCAACACTTCTCCGTCGCATAGAGTTGATCAGGTTGTTGATTGTGGCCTGTGGAATGTTGGTCCACTCCTCTTCAATAGCTGTGCGAAGTTGCAGAATATTGGCAGGAGCTTGAACACGCTGTCGTATACGCCAATCCAGAGCATCCCAAACATGCTCAATGGGTGATGTAACGGATCACCTGGCACCCCGACTGGGTACCTCTGTTGCTGGATGCTCCTAGCGTTTCCTGAGGTCTCCAAGCACTCTGGCAGACACCACCATCACCGAACCGAAGAAGCATATAAATCCTCTCCCAAGAATATGAATGCTGTAAACTGTGGAATAGGAAACCATACGAATAGGTTTACGCTCCTAGCAGTCAAACTGGAACAGCATACCATAAATCCTCCCCCAAGAATGAGACGACACTTCACCTTGAGGGTTAAAACAGGAACTCACTGTACTTCACGTACAGCCTCTTTTATTCACAAACCACCAACATAGTACTGCCCACAGGGTTTTGAAATACAACCAATCAATATATTACAACACATACAATGTAAGTACAGCAACCAATCGTTCACGCCCCTAGAGGACCAGAAGGGAGACTGCGACACAGGACAGATACAACACATCCCCACAATGCATCATGGTTTCCTCCTCTCTGCCCTGGAGACAACCGAGGAGCAATCCAATTATCTCTCAGGACAAAGGGAAATCGCCAATACACATGTGGAGACAACAGGACAGACATCACCATTTAAACACACAATGGGACAATGGCACAATGGGACAATAGAACAATGGGACAATAGAAACACACCCAGCATATTCCTCCCCTCTGTCTATCCACTCAACTATATCCCAAGCTGGCAAGTTACACTTATTATAAATTGTTACAACTTTGTGAGTTTACATTGTCCATACATATAACTTATATCAATTTAACCAGTATAACTTGGGGACAAACCTATCCAAAATTCACTTGAATAGGTTCAGGGGTTTAAAAGTTAGTATGGGCCATAATCCTTAGGCAAGAGGCTGGTAAACAGGCCTCTCCAAAACCCAGTGGCGAGGTTTGTTTCGCCACAGGTGACATGTCCGGTGAGTATGCTGGCCATGCAAGAACTGGGATGTTTTCAGCTTCCAGGAATTCTGTACAGATCCGTGCAATATAGGGCCGTGCATTATCATGCTGCAACATGAGGTGATGGTCGTAGATGAATGGCACAACAATGGGCCTCAGGATCTCGTCACGGTATCTCTGTGCATTCAAAATGCCGTCAATAAAATGCACCTGTGTTTGTTGTCCATAACATACGCCTGCCCATATCATAACCCCACCGCCACCATGGGCCACTCGATCCACAACGTTGACGTCAGAAAACCGCTCACCCACATGACGCCACACACGCTGTCTGCCATCTGCCCTGAACAGTGAAAACCGGGACTCACCTGTGAACAGAACGCCTCTCCAACAGCCAGACGCCATTGAATGTGAGCATTTTCCCACTCAAGTCGGTTACGACGACGAACTGCAGTCAGGTCCAGACCTCGATGAGGACGACGAGCATGCAGATGAGCTTCCCTGAGACGGTTTCTGACAGTTTGTGCAGAAATTCTTTGGTTATGCAAACCGATTGTTGCTGCAGCTGTCCGGGTGGCTGGTCTCAGACGATCATGGAGGTGAACATGCTGGATGTGGAGGTCCTGGGCCGGTGTGGTTAGACGTGGTCTGCGGTTGTGAGGCCGGTTGGATGTAACGCCTTTAGAGATGGCTTATGGTAGAGAAATGAACATTCATTGCACGGGCAACAACTCTGGTAGACATTCCTGCAGTCAGCATGCCAATTGCACGCTACCTCAAACGTTGCGACATCTGTGGCATTGTGCTGTGTGATCAAACTGCACATTTCAGAGTGGCCTTTTATTGTGGGCAGTCTAAGGCACACCTGTGCAATATTCATGCTGTCTAATAAGCACCTTGATATGCCACACCTGTGAGGTGGGATGGATTATCTCGGCAAAGGAGAAGTGCTCACCAACACAGATTTAGACAGATTTGTGAAAAATATTGGAGAGTAATGGGTCTTTTGTGTATGTAGAAAATGTTTCAGTTCTTTGAATTCAGCTCATGCAAAATGGGAGCAAAACCAAAAGTTTTGCGTTTATATTTTTGGTCAGTGTAAGTACAATGCAATAATAATAAAAATGCCCCCGTAGCCTTTAAAGCTAGAAATCATGGCAGATCCACAGTCATGGGATACAGCACTTTTGCTTTAGCAGAACTGGTGCAAATTATATCATCTAGAAAGACATTCTGCTGAGAAAACTTGCATAGGAACTAATAGTTAGGGCTCATGGACACAAACGTATTTTCTGTCCGCTTCCGTTTCAGGTTTGTTTGCGGATCTTATGCGGAACCATTCACTTCAATGGAGCTGTAGAAACTACAGAAGTTACTACGTGTGCATTCCGTTTGTTCGCATGGCCGTTCCGCCAAAAAGTAGTGCGTGTCCTATTATTGTCCACAAATCACAGTCCGAGGCCCCATTCAAGTCAATAGGTCAGCAAAAAATATGGAACGCACATTCCACGTATTTTGCGGATCCATACTGTAGAAATGCTATGCCCAGCCCATATTGCTCATGTGTTTAGTGAATAATAAGTTACTGTTTCTGTATACGATCCGCAAAAAAAACAGAACAAATACGGAAACCCCCCACAGTATTTTCTTACACACAGCACAAGGCTTTGGGGTTCTGCATGGTGACTGCAGTGACACCGGTGGTAAGGCCTGGTAGTGCACTTTGTGTATTCAGTATTTTATCTGATTTCAGTCCTTGCTGTCTCTCTTGATGAAATTGTTGGCTTATGTTATCTAGAAGTTTCCTCTGCTCACTGCCAGATCATTGTTGAATGTCACCGGTTTTCGCCAGTTCTTTCTTCCTTTGACACTACTTGTTTAATTAAATTTTTTTTGGCTCAGGTTACTTCATGCCTTTGTTTTTTTTTTCATTTTATGTTTTTTTTATTATTCTTTTCATTTATTTGTATTATTATTCTTAGCAGGTCCCAATTCTATATGGACTAAGCCCGTTTAAACCTATCGTAATTCTTATATTGTAAATTTGTCTATGGATATCTAATACTCTTACTATAGATGAAAAGCCCGGGTTTGAGATCTCAGATGCAACTTAAAGGAAAACTCCACCTTTGATCAAATAACTTTTTGTTCTCTAGTTCAAATTTGGGATTCTGTTGGTTACCAATGTGCAGAAACATTCGTTCTGCGGGTTAATATCTGTAGTACAATCAGGGGGAGATTTATCAAAACTGGTGTAAAGGAAAACTGACTGAGATGCCAATAGCAACCAATCAGATTCCAGCTTTCATTTTCAAAAGGAGCTGTGAAAAATAAAAGGTGGAATCTGATTGGTTGCTATAGGGAACTAAGCCAGTTTTCCTCTACACCAGTGTAACTCTCCCCCAGTGTAAGGCTACATGCACACAAACGTATTTTGTTTCCGTGTCCATTCCATTTTTTTAGCGGATTGGATGAGGTGCCATTTAGTATTAGCCTAAACTTTCCCACCTCCTTTTTTGGGACTAAACCCAAAGGAGACACTCTCAGATTAGGAAGTGGAGGCTCCAAAAAGGGGCCTGCCATACGCCCTAATGCTACCTCCTTCGTTAGGTTCTTTCTGACAAGCCCGATTTTTTCCTTGACTGATTTCAAGTTAGAACATAACAGTAAGGAAGGCGAATGCTCATGTGGTATGAAAAAAACCTGCGTAAATCCATCAAGCAGGAGCTTTGCTTCCTGCTTCCTGGGGTACGCCTCTAACCAAACCCGAAGGACCTTATTTTTCACCAGGGTTCTCTGCTGCACTGGGAGTACCCAGCCTGGCAGGCTGGCGTGACCGCCCAAAACAGCGGACTGCCGCGTGACTCCCTCCACATATAGAGCACTTGTGACGGAACTTGCCGGTGGCATAGAAGCGGCAATGCCCCTCATTATACAACCAGCAAGTTCCAAAGGGCTTGGAGGATGCTGCACCGATCTGCTGACGGGTGCAGCAGAACTTCCCTGAAAGGGCCGCTGAGGACGCTGGGCCAATATCAGTTGGATCCAAACGTCAGTTGCTTTTGACGCCCAACCAACCGATGGGCTAACCGCTAAGCGCCGACAAAACTCTTCGTCGTAGCGCCACCACACCGCCTTTGTACGCACTAAAAATCGTATCTAAATAAATCAAAAGCTCCGGACCTTTTGACTGATCTGTCTGACATATTACATGTGCTAAAACCAAAAAGGCCTGCAACCAGTTCCCAAAAGTTTTGGCGACTTTCGGTTTCTTGTCTGAACCCCTTTCAAAGGAACGTTCCTTCTCTACTGTAACCTGATCAGGAGAAATCAATGACCATATGTCTACATAATCTCCCCTGACAATCTGATCTCTAACCTCCTTGGACAAATGGGTACCCAATGGCGCTACCCCACAAAAAACAGAATCTCTAAATGTTAGACCCAAAACCTCTAGACCCTTGCCCTTATGTACATTCTCTGGAGAAACTAAAGACCCTGCTGTCGCTGTATGACCCTCAACATGTCTTAAGACGGTTTGTAGAGCTGAAACAAAATCCTTATTGCCTGCAGATGAAGCCGACCAGGCCGGCAAACAGGAGTACTCACCGCCTGACGCCATCTGCACGGGAACAGAAGGCGGGAGCGTAGCAGCTGCTGAGACTGAAGGCTGTTGAGAGGGGACTACCGCGGTCTGCGGAGAAGCCCTTCGGGAAGACGCGCCTGCTGATCCTGTGACAGATTCCACGTGAGCCGCTGATGGAGAGCGGGTAGAAGAGTGACGTCTGCTACGCGAGAGCGGTGGTGTAGAGGAGGATGAGTAAGATGAGGAAGCAGAGGAACGGCTCCGTGAAGGTGAACTCCGCCGATCCCTTCTGTATCGCCTGGATCTGGAAGTCCGACCTGTGTCTCCTGTGCCTGGAATGAGATCTTCTGTGTTGCCGAGCAAGAGTACCTGCAAATGTAGCAGCAGAAAAATTATCCCTCGCCCGTGGGGAAGGCACCCCAGCCTGTCCATTTTTGTAAACTTCTCTTGCCATCCATCCCCAAAGGTTCTCAATTGGATTTAGATGAGGGGCACACGCAGGATAGGCCAAAAGAGTGATGTTATTCTCCTGGAAGAAGTCCCTTGTCCTGCAGGCATTGTGTACTGTAGCGTTGTCCTGTTGAAAAACCCAGTCGTTACCACACAGACAAGGGTCCTCAGTCATGAGGAATGCTCTCTGCAACATCTGGACATAGCCAGCGGCTGTTTGACGCCTCTGCACTTCCTGAAGCTCCATTGTTTCACTGAAGGAAAAAGCACCCCAGACCATTATGGCGCCTCCTTCACTGTGGCGCGTAGAAAACATGTCAGGTGGGATCTGCTTGTCATGCCAGTAACGTTGGAAACCATCAGGACCATCAAGGTTACATTTTTATCATCAGAGAATAAAACTTTCTTCCACCTTTGAATGTCCCATGTTTGGTGCTCTCTTGCAAAGTCCAAACGAGCAGTTCTGTGGCGTTCAAGGAGACGAGGTCTTAGAAGACAATTTTTGTTTTTGAAGCCCTTCAGTCTCAGATGCCGTCTGATGGTTATGGGGCTGCAGTCAGCACCAGTGAGGACCTTATTTTGGCCGAGGATCGTCCAGTGTCTTGACGGACAGCCAATTGGATCCTCCGGCTCAGTGCTGATGACTTTTTTTGGGTTTTTCACTTTACTTTTTTGTTCCATAATCCTCAGGATCATTTAAGAAATTCCAAATGACTGTCTTACTGCGTCCCACCTCAGCAGCGATGGCTCGCTGTGAGAGATCCTGCTTATGCAGTTCAACAACCCGACCACGTTAAAAAAGGGAGAGTTTTTTTGCCTTTGCCATCACAACGTTTGACTACCTGACAGAGAATGTCAATGAATCCACATCTTTGCACAGATTTGGCCATTTAAAGGCATGTGGTCCTAAACTTTGGATCAGCTGGAAAACAGCCTGTTTCAGTTTAATCGTTATTTTTAATTAATTGAATGCTCAAAAAATGTTTTGTCTCACTCCCATTTCTTCTTGTTGCATGTTGAAGCTCTACTTGGAACCTTGCTAAATCCAACAATGTAAAATATGATTTTTTGCCATTTTTCAAATGGTCTTAAACTTTTGATCAGGACTGTATGTCCTAAAAGCTGTTGTGTACTGTACTTTTAGAGAAATCTAAATTAAAAAATATCCCCTTGAGCCAAAGCAATAAATAAATAAATAAAAATACTGAAATAAATATTGGTAAAAGATTTTTTTTTTAATAAAAAATAAAATGTATAATATACATTCACCTAAAGAATTATTAGGAACACCATACTAATACGGTGTTGGACCCCCTTTTGCCTTCAGAACTGCCTTAATTCTACATGGCATTGATTCAACAAGGTGCTGATAGCATTCTTTAGAAATGTTGGCCCATATTGATAGGATAGCATCTTGCAGTTGATGGAGATTTGGGGGATGCACATCCAGGGCACGAAGCTCCCGTTCCACCACATCCCAAAGATGCTCTATTGGGTTGAGATCTGGTGACTGTGGGGGCATTTTAGTACAGTGAACTCATTGTCATGTTCAAGAAACCAATTTGAAATGATTCGAGCTTTGTGACATGGTGCATTATCCTGCTGGAAGTAGCCATCAGAGGATGGGTACATGGTGGTCATGAAGGGATGGACATGGTCAGAAACAATGCTCAGGTAGCCCGTGGCATTTAAACGATGGCCAATTGGCACTAAGGGGCCTAAAGTGTGCCCAGAAAACATCCCCCACACCATTACACCACCACCACCAGCCTGCACAGTGGTGACAAGGCATGATGGATACATGTTCTCATTCTGTTTACGCCAAATTCGGACTCTACCATTTGAATGTCTCAACAGAAATCGAGACTCATCAGGCCAGGCAACATTTTTCCAGTCTTCAACAGTCCAATTTTGGTGAGCGCGTGCAAATTGTAGCCTCTTTTTCCTATTTGTAGTGGAGATGAGTGGTACCCGGTGGGGTCTTCTGCTGTTGTAGCCCACCTTTCTTTCCCATTCTGACATTCAGTTTGGAGTTCAGGAGATTGTCTTGACCAGGACCACAACCCTACATGCATTGAAGCAACTGCCATGTGATTGGTTGACTAGATAATCACATTAATAAGAAATAGAACAGGTGTTCCTAATAATTCTTTAGGTGAGTGTATATATATACTTTTCAACAGAGCAGTTGGTAAATTAGGGGCATGTAAGTCCCGAATCCCAGGAACGCCTGGTAAACCCACCCGAGACCACCAGTTTTATGGGTGGGGCTTACATAAGCTCCGGCTACTTTTGACACAGGACAGCCTGAATTTTCTGGATCTGTCTCTGAAGATTAGAGACAGTCTCTGCGAATTCGGGACCATTCACTTCTATGGGGCCAGGGGTGTGTGAAAAACTCAGAATATAGAACATGCTGCGATTCTCACGCTACACAGAAATTCTGCGTGAAAAACAAACATGTGCACAGATCCATTGAAATGAAAGGGTCAGGATTCAGTGCCGATGCTATGCTTTCACTTCACGCATTGCACCCCTGTGAAAAACTTGCTTGTATAAAAGAGGCATCATTTCTGCGTTCAGGAAAAATAGCAGCATGTTCTATATGCTATGTTTTTCACGCAGCCCTGGCCCCATAGAAGTGAATGGGGCTTCAGTGAAAAACGCATCGCATCCGGATGTAATGCGTTTTTCACTGATGGTTGCTAGGAGATGTTGTTTGTAAATCTTCAGGTTTTTTTTTCACATGCGTGAAAAACGCATCAAAACTCATTGGACCCGCGCGGAAAAAAACGTAAAGACTGAACGCAAATACAGACAAAACTGACTGAACTTGCTTGTGAAATGGTCCGAGTTTCACTGAACTCACCCTGACGCCATCCATATCGTTAGTGTGAAAGAGCCTAAGGGCTTTTAGGCAGAAGATAGGAAACTCATTCATGTTCTGGATGGCTGCCCATCTGTGCATGCTTCATTTTTCCCAATCCTGTGGGAAAATCAGAGCAGAATGAGACATGCTTTGATTTTCTATGGTCCCTGTGAAGAATCGCCCATGTCAGGCATTCAGTGAATGGGTCATTTCTAAACTTGGACCTGGACGGAAATATTATCCACCTGACTGGGTCCTTAGGGTCCATTTACATTGGCTGATATATTGTCAGCAATAATTGGCAATGAACATTCATTTTAAAGTTCATAGGGAAGAAGAATCTTTACTACGATCATTCATCCCCATTTTAAATTCATGGGGAAGAACAATCTTTACTATGATCATTCATCTCCATTTTAGGTTCATGAGGAAGAACCATCTTTACTATGATCATTCATCCTCATTTTAAGTTCATGGGGAAGAACAACCTTTACTATGATCATTCATCCCCATTTTAAATTCATGGGGAAGAACAATCTTTACTATGATCATTCATCTCCATTTTAAGTTCATGAGGAAGAACCATCTTTACTATGATCATTCATCCTCATTTTAAGTTCATGGGGAAGAATGATCTTTACTACGATCATTCATCCCCATTTTAAGTTCATGGGAAAGAATATTCTTTATTGCAATCATTTGTCCCCATTTGAATTTTATGGGGAAGAACAATCTTTACTATAATCATTCATCCCCATTTTAAGTTCATGAGAAAGAACAATCTTTACTATGATCATTTATCCTCATTTTGATATCAGTATGATCATTTATCCTCATTTTAAGTTCATGGGGAAGAATGATCTTTACTATGATCATTTATCCCCATTTTAAGTTCATGAGGAAGAACGATCTTTACTATGATCATTCCTCCTCATGTTAGGTTCATGGGGAAGAATGATATTTACTACAATTATTCATCCTCATTCTAAGTTCATGGGGAAGAACAATCTTTACTACGACCATTCATCCCCATACAGCACTTGCCCGTTTGTCAGCACATTTACACCGGCCAAGTATCAGGAATGAGCCTCCGTACAAATGGTCATCCTCGTTAATCGGCCCCATCATCTGCCCATGTCCATGTTCCCTTAGTAAGTTTATGAAGTTTACCTCTGAAAGTCCTGGGTTTGACTCTAGGGTAGTGATCTGCCTTCAGTGTGAGATACTTGGACTGTGCCAAGACAATCAGCACGAGGATTTAAGTGCCAAGTCACTAACATTATGGACATGACGTACGTCTACTACTGCATGTGTTTTCAATAGAAATACTGATATCAAAACATCAAGATGAAAATTTGATATTGTAAGGGATAGTCCGCTATGGACCAACTGTTTCTGTGTGCATGATCTCCTGACATTAAGCTGATCACAGTTTGCCATGTTACTGGTCTGCCCAGCAATCTACTAGAATCAGTACACAGCCTAGTAACAAGTGTTCAATTCCCCTGCAGTGCCCCCACAGGAGATATGAGGTATTACACAGTTCCCATTGGAATCCATGGGCTGTCCATATAAAGAACACAAAAGATAGCTCCCCCAGAGCGAGAGAGCCTGGATAATAGATGAGGTTTCTGAATGAGGACCCCGTCTCCATTGGTATTTGTAAATTGGTTTCCTAAACTAGACAAGCTCACACGCAGGATAGTATTGAGGGGTGACGAACTGGATAATGGCTGAGCGATGCATTTATCTAGGGGGTACCCCAATAGCAGGGGCAGACTGAGAACCCTCAGGGCCCCCGGGCAAAATAAATCAAGGGCCCCCTTACAGGCCCCACCCATGTTCTGCTGCAAGCCCCACCCTTGTCCCGCCTCCATGCCCCGCCTCCAGCCACACCCTACACAATCTTTAATAAGATTTCAAAGTTAAAGTGACACAAAAGGCACCCAGACCACTTCAGCTCATTGACGTGGTCGGGGTACAGTGTCCCTTTTGCAAATCGAGCTGCAAAGTTCTAGAGAAACTGCAGTGTTTACGTTCCAGCAATAAGTCAGGCTATAGTGGCTGGCAGCCGTCTGAGGGCTTCCTGGATTAAAACAGACCTTTGGTCCGGTATCTGACGCTGGACGTCCTCACACCCTGCATGATGACCTCCAGGGTCAAATATTTCCTCATAGGAAAGCATTGATTCAATGCTCTCGTATGGGGTGATCTAATCTCAGCGTCCATTAGTGAGCCTCTGTTAGAAGCAGTGTGGGCATAACTACTGTGAAGGGGGCACATATCTGGGCATAACTACTGTGAAGGGGGCACATATCTGGGCATAACTACTGTGAAGGGGGCACATATCTGGGCATAACTACTGTGAAAGGGGGGGGGCCCTTCACAGTAGTTATTAATCCCTTTCAGCAGTCTCCCCTTCAGTGAATGGAGGACTGCTGAAAGGGGTTAATAACTACTGTGAAGGGCCTAGCCGTCTGGGCAACCCCACAGATCATCCCCCCACCCACCTTGTACTTGTTCCACTGGTCCGCTACTTGCGGGCTACATGGGCATGAGTTTAGTCACTTCGGTGCGCAATCCAATGAGACCCTGTGACCTACAGCGGCGGGTCTTACGGGATCACGCGCTGCAGGACGGAATTGCGCACCAAAGTGACTGAACTCATTCCCGCGCAGCCCACAAGTAGCGGAACAATTACAAGAAGGGTGGGGAATAGCCAAATTAAAAAATATTTTGAACCAAAAGGTGTTGTGGGGATCTGTGGATGACACCGTTGTGGGGGGGGGGGGGGGGATCGGTGGATGGCACTGTTATGGGGGGATCTGTGGATGACACTGTTATGGGGGGGATCTGTGGATGGCACTGTTATGGGGGGGATCTGTGGATGACACTGTTATGGGGGGGATCTGTGGATGGCACTGTTATGGAGGGGATCTGTGGATGGCACTGTTATAGGGGATCTGTGGATGGCACTGTTATGGGGGGGATCGGTGGATGGCACTTATGGAGGAGATCTGTGGATGGCACTATTATGGGGGGATCTGTGGATGGCACTGTTATGGGGGGATCTGTGGATGCCCACTGTTATGGGGGGGATCTGTGGATGGCACTTATGGAGGGGATCTGTGGATGGCACTGTTATGGGGGATCTGTGGATGGCACTGTTATGGGGGGGGGATCTGTGGATGGCACTTATGGAGGGGATCTGTGGATGGCACTGTTATGGGGGGATCTGTGGATGGCACTGTTATGGGGGGATCTGTGGATGCCACTGTTATGGGGGGATCTGTGGATGGCACTGTTATGGGGGATCTGTGGATGGCACTGTTATGGGGGGATCTGTGGATGGCACTGTTATGGGGGGATCTGTGGATGGCTCTGTTATGGGGGGATCTGTGGATGGCTCTGTTATGGGGGGATCTGTGGATGGCACTGTTATGGGGGGGATCTGTGGATGGCACTTATGGAGGGGATCTGTGGATGGCACTGTTATGGGGGTATCTGTGGATGGCACTGTTATGGGGGGATCTGTGGATGGCACTTATGGAGGGGATCTGTGGATGGCACTGTTATGGGGGGGATCTGTGGATGGCACTTATGGAGGGGATCTGTGGATGGCACTGTTATGGGGGTATCTGTGGATGGCACTGTTATGGGGGGATCTGTGGATGGCACTGTTATGGGGGGATCTGTGGATGGCACTGTTATGAGGGGCTCTGTGGATGGCACTGTAATGGGGGCTCTGTAGATGGCACTGTTATGGGGGCTCTGTGGATGGCACTGTTATGGGGGATCTGTGGATGGCACTGTTATGGGGGCTCTGTGGATGGCACTGTTGTGGGGGCTCTGTGGATGGCACTGTTATGGGGGCTCTGTGGATGGCACTGTTATGGGGACTCTGTGGATGGCACTGTTATGGGGGCTCTGTGGATGGCACTGTTATGGGGGATCTGTGGATGGCACTGTTATGGGGGCTCTGTGGATGGCACTGTTGTGGGGGCTCTGTGGATGGCACTGTTGTGGGGGCTCTGTGGATGGCACTGTTGGGGGGGGATCTGTGGGTGACACATATATAGCACTTTATGCTATATATGTGTCATCCACAGATCCCCCCATAACAGTGTCCCTGTGAGTGAATGATCCCCAATACAGGGACTGGGGGTCGGCATCTGGTGTTGTAATAGAAGCGGGGCCCGGTGCAGTCACTGTATTCTATTACACCGGGCCCCGCTCACTGTAATACTAATATTCATATGTGAACAACTTGAAATCCTCTGCGATCCTCTCCCTCTGAGCTCTCTGTACTCACAAACTCAGTAGCAGGCCGGGCGGCAGCGCAACTCACTGACGTCACGCGCCTGCTCCATCCCGGCCGGGCCCTCGGACCATGTCCGAAGTGCCCGACCGGTCAGTCCGCCCCTGCCCAATAGGGAACTTAAACTACGCTGTATTATTTAGTATAGTATTATTTGGGAATTGAGGTGTACAGTAGTATTATTGGCGGCTATATTGCATGTGGTTTCATGTGGTATTTTATTGACATTATAGGGTATATTTATTAGTATTATTTAGCTTTATATGCTGGTATTATGTGGGTATATTTGTCTGAATTAGTTTGCACTATGTGGTGGTATTATGTGGACTATATTTGTTAGTATTATTTGACATTATATGGTGGTATAATATAGGGTATATTTGTATTATTTGTCACTATGTGGTGGTATTATATGGGGTATATTTGTATTATTTGTCACTATGTGGTGGTATTATATGGGGTATATTTGCTAGTATTATTTGACATTATATGGTGGTATTATATGGGCTATATTTGTTACTATTATGTGGTGGTATTATATTGGGTGTATTTGTTAGTATTATCTTGGCACTGTACGGCGATTTGAAATTATGAGAATGACTGACAAAATCATAATTGGCACACATTACTGTCCGCCATTCCATGCACATGGCAGCATCTACAGACATTGTACTGCTAAGGTCAGATAAGGTCTCTGCTTGTTCTGCTCCATCCAGGCTCCGATATACATCTTCATCTTCATTTTAGTTTTAGGCCTCATGCACACGGCCGCAAACAGCGGCGTGCTTCCATGATGTTTCTGTCGGTGCCTCCACACCGCATAAAAAAATAGAACTTGTTCTATTTTTTTATGGTGCGGACAGATCACGGACCCATTCAAGTTGAATGGGTCTGGATCCGTCGCGGCTGCTGCACGGGGGAAAATTGCAGTCCCCAATGCACAGAACGGCCGCACAATGCACAGTGTGTATGAGTCCTTACTACAGTATGTCGAGGCAGCGGAGGACGATGATGTTATTTTCTTTCACGGTCCCTCAGTGCAAGGTCTTACGGGGGAGACGACTTGACAAGGACAAAGTGTTACACAGACATGATGTCATCAATGCAGAATACAAGTGAGACTTTCGGAAAATGATTTCCTTCTCTGAGCCTGATGATGGGAATCGCTCCTTAACCCTTTCATGACCATGCGTTTTTTGGGGCATCACTATAGTCTCACATGCAGCATGGGTGCAGAGCATCTGTGTCCAGAATTAGGGTCCATTCACGCGTCCGCAGACCCATTCATTTCTATGGGGCAGCACGATGTGCTGCCCGGATCCGGAATTGCGGATCTGCACTTCCGGGTCCGCAATTCCGATCCCGAAAAAAATAGAACATCTCCTATTCTTGTACGCAATTGCGGACAAGAAAAGGCATTTTCTATGAGAATGCCGGTGATGTGCGGTCCGCAAACTGCGGAACGCACATCGCTGATGTTTGTGTTTTGCGGATCCACAGATCCGTGGATCTGCAAAACACACACGGACGTGTGAATGGACCCTTAAGGATAGCATGAGGGTTGTTAGCACCATGGTCAACTGGGCACAAATTGGGGATCGGGAATCATTTTTATATGTTTGGAATAGATCCATTCTGAGTGATATAGACTCAGTATTAGGGCTCAAGTACACGACCGCGTCCATGTTGCGGTCTGCAAATCGCGGATCTGCAAAACTCAGATCCCAGCCGAGTGCATGCTGCCATTCATTTTTTAACTTCTGTAAAAAGGCCGCAAAATTGACATGAATAGGACATGTTAATTTTTTTGGTGGGGCTGCGAAACGGACGTGTGGATTGATGTGGCCATTGAAATGAGAGGTCGTGTGCTTGAGCATGACACAAAATATATGTGCTTTGAATACAGAGTTGGAAAGAAATACATGGTCGCCACTGGGGACCTCTATCAGCAAACTCTAAATCTGCTGCCTACTTTCCTTCTCCGCTCTGGTCAGTAGATTTTAGGCTCACTCCTCATTAGGTGTTCACTAAAGTCCACCACAATGCCAGCTGGACTTGGCTGCTAGGGACCCAGGTTACATGTCACGGGGTGTTAAAGGCGCACTCGGTCTCCCATCAGCCGCAGACCTGCTGCTTAGCTTCGGGAGCGAGGATCTGTGTTTAACCTCGTTCCCAGGGCGGCTTTGCTAGCTGGGAGGCTCCCTGCTCCTAGGTCTGCCTTGAGCGCCGAGCTGATCACTCGGTGCTCGACTTGTCTGTCTGTCGGTCATGTGACGCTGGCCACGTCACATGACCCTCAGACCCCACTATAAATACAGGCAGCCTGCTGGCCACAGGTTGCCTGTTAATTCTAGGTTCCTGGCTATTTGTTGGACTACTGAATACCCACCTGATCCTGTTCCCTGACGATCCTTTGCCTGCTCCTCCTGTACTGCGCATCCGTCCTGGTATTGTGACCTCGGCTCCCACCTGACAACTCTTTGCGGACTCCTCTGGTACTTCTCTACTCTCCTGGTATTTGACCCTGGCTTCTCCTGACCATTCTTTGCTTAACCCTTTGTACTGCGTAGCTCTCTTGGTTCTGACCTGGTCCGTTCACGTTCCGTATTTTGTCTTGTCTGTCTTCCCTGCACATATCCTAAGTAAGGGACTGTCGTCCAGTTGTCCCCTGTCATCAGGACTCGTGAGGCAAGTAGGCAGGGCCAGGGGTGAGGGTGGAGCGCAGTGGTCACTATCCTCCCCCCTGTGTGTGTGTGTGGACGTGAACGTTACATTACATTTGTGGAGTAAGACGGCAGAAAACAGGTGCGAGCTGACAGGCAACAGACGTATCAGATGCCAAGGAGAAGCAGGAGAGTAAAACAAGCCAGAGTCAAAGCCAGGAGAGCCAAAATAGTAGACAAGGGGTTAATCCAGAAGCAAGCTGAGAAGTGAAAGCCAGGAAAGTAAGTAGAAGCCTAATCAGTCAAGGGGTTAATCCTGAAACAAGTTGGGGTCAATACACTGGAAGATCCAACAGAAATGCAGCACTGTTCTGAAGACAAAGAAGAAACTAGAGTAGTAGTCAGACCCAGTGTCCACACTCAGTGATAGGCCGACTCGATTCCAAATCTCCCCCGACACCGCTGCTCTGATTGGAGCAGCGACTGCTGAGCCTAAAAGCAGCCAGAGCTGGAATGTGTAAGTACTTGACAATATGCTTACGTAATATACAAATTACTTTACAGTTATATTATACCACATGTGTTCTTATGACTCTGTTGTACCATTGATTTATTATTCCTACTAGAAGTTTATGAATGAATTTCCAGCATTCTAAAAAAAAGGTCTGCCTGGGTATTACTAGTTATAGGTGTGTCCCTGCACAGTATGACACTGGCAGTACTGATTGGACGCAGTCCTAACTGGTTACACCCAGCTGGTCCTTTACTAAAGACTGCTAGTAATTAATGAATAAACTTCTAGCAGGAATAATAACGGAATAGCACATCATTGTGTCATCAGAATTGATGTTACCGAACTGTTATTACATGGGGAATGCAAGTAGTTACCAAAACAGACATGTCAGTTAGAGGGGGCGGATCCTCTTTAAAGGGGTTTTCCGGGAATAAACTTTTATTTTCCATTAAACATGCTCTGGCCATACTAACACACATACAGTTGCAAGAAAAAGTATGTGAACCCTTTGGAATGATATGGATTTCTGCACAAATTGGTCATAAAATGTGATCTGATCTTCATCTAAGTCACAACAATAGACAATCACAGTCTGCTTAAACCAATAACACACAAAGAATTAAATGTCACCATGTTTTTATTGAACACGCCATGTAAACATTCACAGTGCAGGTGGAAAAAGTATGTGAACCCCTAGACTAATGACATCTCCAAGAGCTAATTGGAGTGAGCTGTCAGCCAACTGGAGTCCAATCAATGAGATGAGATTGGAGGTGTTGGTTACAGCTGCCCTGCCCTATAAAAAACACACACCAGTTCTGGGTTTGCTTTTCACAAGAAGCATTGCCTAATGTGAATGATGCCTCGCACAAAAGAGCTCTCAGAAGACCTACGATTAAGAATTGTTGACTTGCACAAAACTGGAAAGGGTTATAAAAGTATCTCCAAAAGCCTTGCTGTTCATCAGTCCACGGTAAGACAAATTGTCTATAAATGGAGAAAGTTCAGCACTACTGCTACTCTCCCTAGGAGTGGCCAGCCTGTAAATATGACTGCAAGAGCACAGCGCAGACTGCTCAATGAGGTGAAGAAGAATCCTAGAGTGTCAGCTAAAGACTTACAAAAGTCTCTGGCATATGCTAACATCCCTGTTAGCGAATCTACGATACGTAAAACACTAAACAAGAATGGATTTCATGGGAGGATACCACAGAGGAAGCCACTGCTGTCCAAATAAAACATAACAGCATTTAGAAAGCATTAAGAAAATTGCTTTATGGCAGCCCCATGGGCCATAGACACAATGGTCAGGAGGGGACCTCATTGACTTCTATGGGAGAGTTTTATAGCCATGCTCTGTGACCTGTGCAGAGGTCATTGTACAAGAAAAGAATATATAAGATTAGACAATCACCTATTGTGAATGGTGGATCCTGTCTTATCTACACACAGGTGATATCATTACAGGCAGGACTGGGATGACAGATAAGCAGATAACTGCTGTAAAGTGATCTGTTCAGACCAAGAAGTGGTGCCTATTATTAGGCTTCATGGCCGATGCGAAAATGGCAGGATTTTATGGTTTTTGTTTAATTATAGAATATACTGTATATTGACAAGGAAAATTAAAAATAACATCACCAAAAATTCTTTAAAAATATAAACAATAGGTCATTTTCTGATGACAACATTCTATTTCATTCAGTACAGAAAATTAGGGATCTGCAAGATTTATACTAGATGATGAATACATTCCTTGCATCCTCAATGGAAATGCTTTTTGCTCTGTTGTCTTGTGCATCATCCTTTTTGGCTTTCCAAGGTCATCCAAGGACACCGGCAGGAATGTAAATCCATCTACTCTGTATGAGGTCAATGCCGCTTATTTACACATTGATGTCTCCAGTGCATCTTTGCCTATAATGTTCCACATGAGTCACAGGGCCGCATCTGGGCGGGAGTCCCATTATGCAATATTGCATTACATTGTTATGGTGCTTATTCTTATCGCTATTGAGAAGTCGTTTCTCAAATAGCTTGCTAGATGTAAATGCCAAAATACAAGGTGACCGTTAGAGGTCTCCTTCTATATCTGAATAATCCCATACTATAGGACGGTGGGTAAACTGCCGAATCAAATGCTCTGCAGCTCTTTTAATCAGATTAGTTATAATGCTGGTTAATATAAATGATTTGCTGCCATCATCTGATGTCCACGTGGTCGTAGCGGGCATATCTTTAGCACTGTGGATATATACATACTGCTATGTAAATTTTTGGTATATGGAAGTGCAGTAGAAACTGGATACTTTTGGAGATCTCACACTGTATATATTGTAAAGATATGACCATCAATCCACACTCTCACTTACCATCTATAGTCACCAATAAGGCGCTTCCAAATATTTTTTCCTTCATTTGCGATTTACAGAGGCCGTGACCATATAATCCCTGTGCTGCTCTAATGAGATTATCATTTGTCCCATTCTGACAAGTGAAAGGTTAAATCTGGAGTCATCCTTTAAGTGTAAAGCCTAGGTGAATTGGTGGCCTGCCACTGGACCGGAGAGAGAAGGAGAGCACCACAACCAACAAGTATTGGCCCTCTTCGTTAGTATCAACAAGCATATGTGCCATCTGTGTGTGAAAGACTGCAACTGCTATGCATCTGTGCCTCTTGGAGTGAAAAGTACAACCACCAGTGATGTGCCCATAGTTGTGGAGTTTTCTTGTAAATGTAAAGCCTTGGTGAAGTGCAATGGAGTGTGGCTGCCGTTAGACCAGAGAAGGGAGGAGCACCACCACCAATACACCTGCCATCTTTATTTGAGTATTTGGCTCTTCTATGAGTATGTGCTATCTATATGTAAAAGACTCCAACTGCTATGCATCTGTGCCTCATGGAGTGAAAAGTAGAGTTTCTTTTAAAACCACCAGTGACTTGCCCATAGTTGTGGAGTCATCCTGTAAATGTAAAGCCCTGGTGAATTGCAATGAATTGTGGCTGCCATTGGACCGGAGAGGGGAGGAGCGCCCAACTACCTGCCATCTTTATTTAAGTATTGGGCCTCTCCATCGTTGTCTTCAAGTGTATGTGCCATCTGTGTCTAAAAAACTGCAACCACTATGCATTTGTGCCTCTTGGAGTGAAAAGTAGAGTTTGTTTAAAGACCACCAGTGACTTGCCCATAGTTGTTTAGTCATCTTTTAAATGTAAAGCCCTGGTGAGTTGCAGTGGAGTATGGCTGCCATTGAACTAGAGATTAGAGGACTGTACCACCACCACCAATACACCTGCCATATTTATTTGAGTATTGGGCCTCTCTGTATGTGAAATACTGTAACCGCTATGCATCTGTGCCTCTTGGAGTGAAAAGTAAAGTTTGTTTAAAGACCACCAGTGACTTGCCCATAGTTGTGTAGTAATCTTTAAAGTGTAAAGCGATGGTGAATTGCAGTGGAGCATGGCTGCCATTGAACTAGACAGAGGAGGAGTGCACCACCACCACCAATACACCTGCCATCTTTATTCAAGTATTGGGCCTCTCCATGAATATCAACAAGTGTATGTGCCATCTATATATGAAAGACTCCAACCACTATGCATCTGTGCCTCTTGGACTGAAAAGTAGAGATTGTTTAAAGACTACCAGTGACTTGCCCGTAGTTGTGACTTCCAGGATAATAGAGCATGACCTGTCTGGGAAAATGAGGGGCTTGGCCACGTCCCAGTGCTGGGGCACTTACAATTACACTAGTGTGGAATATGACGTATATATCTCAGCTTGTTTTTAGCATTTTTATCAAAATGCATGATTTCCATCATCCTGACTAGTGTGACACCCAACTACAGCTGCTTATATACTTGGGACATTTTGGGATTTCAGCCTGCTAGGGTTTTAGGGTGAAGAGCAAGATGTCTTACTGAGACACAAAGCTCACATACATATGCAGAGAGCCCCTGGGGAGCTGGTGCAGAGAATGGGAGTGGTGGTGGCCCTAATAAAGTTCTGTGTCATGGTGTACTCCCTCAGTTTGAAGAATGAGGCCTGAGGTAAAGGTATAACAGTCTTGTTTTACTAAGGGCAAAGTATAACTTCAGGTACATTCAATTACAACAGATTCCGAGTGAAATTTTCTTGCACCAGTTGGACGGCTACAGTTTAGCTCTAAATTTACTGGCCTAGTAGTATTCTTGGTGATGGGAGTCTTAACCGTAGTCCCTCACCTAATGCAGGTGTTAGCTGGTGACTCTGCTGTATGACTTCACAAGAATTTACTTGATGATAGATTTTAGCTGTTCTCTCTGGAGAGTCCTTCTTAGGAGCAGGAGCTCAGACATGTGCTTCCTCTCCTCTCCAAGGCTGCTCTACAACTCCCTCTACTGGCAGGAAGCAGGACCAGCCGACTCCTACCAAGAGGGGGGGGGGCAGGGTGGTTAGCCATGTTCCTTGCCCACCTTTGCCCTCCACTCCTTACTTTTTATTTTTCTGACCTGTACTTTTTGCATGTGTACACCTAATACGTGCTATAATAATAGGACACGCAGCGTATTCCAGGCGGCGGAGGATCATTTCTGAATGCTGTTACTCCTGATGTTGACTTGTCACTTTCAGGCCTCGATGGTGTTTTTCTTGGCATGTAGGTAGGATTTGTTATCTTTGCTGTAATTTTTCTCAGTCCCTTATTATTCCCACATGACAGCCATACGACAGTTAATGTTAAAGTATAATTTATTCCTTTATTTTCGATCTTGTCTGTCCCGGAGAATCAGCAGGAAGTCAGAGAAACTTCAACCAATGCTTCCTTGGAAAAATATATATACAGATCTTCCTGTTTACATCTAGATACCCTGCATTTCTAGGAAAAATGTAGGTACCATTATGAGCAACAGGATTCTCTTGCCTATTACCTTTTAGGTCGTTGCAATGCAACTGCCTTACACCTAAATCTGGTTCTGTTATCAACTTGCTTAGTCTGGTGTTTACTGGGTGTTTTTTTTTATTGTTATACCTTTAAATACCTTTAGTTTCTGTTCCTCTTTGTTAGGTATAGCAAAAACTCTGTGCAGCCCCCCCAGTGTTTTGTATCCTCTAGTTCACTGGTTTTGTTTGAGTGCATCCTGGGATCTCTGGTTTTTATTGTCTTATTGTTGTCTTAACTGTAGTTGTGTTTGTTGTGGGTTGAGCTTCCGTTTGCTGTTTTGGTTTTTATTTTCTACTGTCCAGTTGAGGGTATAGGTTTTATTCCTCCTACTTGCATTCATTGCTTTACATTGTCTGACTCTGTACCATTGCCATACTCCATCTTCCTCATACATTGCAGTCTTCATCCAGTCATTTATCAGTGACTTTATTATTTTGTATTTGATGCCTTTCAATATGATGTGTGTTTCTTATATTTTGTCTGGAGACTGTCCGGTTGTTACGTAATTCTGCTCAACTCCTGGGGGTAGCTGAACACCGAGAGCCATAGGTCGGACTTTACGGAAAATAGTTTATTGAACAGTAATAGTAACCTGTCTGAAACATGGCCCGGAAAGAGCATGGTCAACAAGATTCATGCAGATGTATGAGGAGATGTGAAGTTAGGAGAGAGCTTGCCACTTTGTAGTATCCAGCAGGAAACAAGGCACCCACCGCTTCCTGGTTGTTGCATACAGATTACATTGTGAAAAAGACACCAAAGTATACATCTAGTACATTTGAAGCGAGCTGGGAAAATTCAATTATAAGCTAGAATAATGACTTGGACAATGATATGGTGGCAAGCAGAGGCGTAACTTAAAATTCCTGGGCCCAATGCAAAATTTGTAACAGAGTCCTCAACCTATAATGGGCCATTTATAATACTGGAGAAGGGACTTTTAGTCCCTTTGAGGCACCGGGGCCTAAGTGCATCCCCTATAGCTATGTCTCTGTTGACAGGTTCCATTGGGGTAGCTCCTTACTTGTTAGTTTCGGACAGCTTTCTTAGGTTTGGATATCACTCAATCTAGGACCCAAGGTGAAAAAGTAAAATATGTTTGCAAGAAATGTATTCAATGTGAGGACCTTGCCAAACACCCTCTAGGCTTACTTGTCCTTTGTGGTATGTGTATGGGTTTCTTGGGTTTACAACTTCCAAGCCAACATTTTGAGGTTTTCAGTAGAGTTAGATCTTTTGAAATGAAAGCCATGGACCTGGAGACTCTTTTTGTGCTTGGACTGCCTTTATGTTTCCTTATCCTTCCTTAGATTTTGAGGAGTCTCCTCTATTTTGCTCTTTTAGTTGTGTATTTACTCATCATGACTCCTGCTTTCATCTGACAGAGAGATAAGGAGGCCCTTGTACTCATCCATCAATACTAAGTAGGACTTTTCTCATCACACATTCAGGAATCTGCAATCTTGACAGCGTTATCTGGTCTCTGTCACTCGTCCAGAACTGAAGCTAACATCTGGTCCAACTTCCCAAGCCGCGTCCCTCTCTTCCCATATAGCTGTCAAGACAAGTAATTGGTGTAACGTTTTGTTCATAGAAGACTGAAATACAGTTAGAAAGCCTCATACAAGAATTTTAACAATAAAGGGCATATTGTGTGTACATAGAAGAGATGGGACCCCACAAAGAAAAATACATGGGCCCTACTATTTTGGTATCAGAAGGGCCTGGTGTTTTTTTTCTCCCCGTATACCCTTACTTTCTCTCTAGAAGGGAGTCCAGTACAGGTTCTCACCACTAGCAAAGGAGATAGGACCAACGAGGGCTGGCCCCCTCTCACCAATGGCTCCACAACAGACACACTGTTGGCAATTAACTAATTAACTTTATATTGTAAGGAAGAAATTACAAACAATTAATTGTCAAGATATGTTGATAGTTTCCTTCAGCAGATCAAAATTTACTAATATGGCTGATCAACAAAGGTTAGTGTGCTGATGTCCAGACAGTCTTCAGCCGATTTTATCTATCATTGGTCATACTAGCCAAACCCAAACTTTCCGTGAATGCGATTGGGCTTTATAAGAATGCTCGTCCCTAATAATTGCCCCATGTTAACAGGGCAGCACTTGACAAACAAGCAAACGCTCATTTGCTTGTTGATGATATCTTTTATGTGATAAAATGCTCGAATGCTTACTGCTCGGCAGCACATCTCCTTGTGTAAACTGAATGGGGATGAATGATCATACTAATGATCATTCATTCTTCTTTCAATATGCATTGGTCATTAATTCTGTGCCTTTTGACTTGTTATATTATCGAGCCGTGTAAAAGGATCCTTAAGGCAACTTTACTTGAGCCAGCTGACCCGATAATTGCCTGATCATAAGTTGAGGTGATTCCTGCATTTACATGTTTGGGTATGAGTGATCGCTACTGTGATCTCTTGTTCCCATACATTTTTATTGATTTTGGGCAGCAGATCCCTGTTTTCACAGAACAATCGGATGTACAGAAACAATGATTTTGGTATCCATATCAACAGTGCTTTTCATTGTGATTGTCAGGAACAAGCACTCGTACAAAAGAGGGAATTTAGTAAATAAATTTCACCATGACCAATTGTTTTGTTCTCGGGGAGATTAGGTTGCCACCAGAGGGATCTGGCAGCAGCTTACTTCTCTCAATCTATGCAGAATACATGCATACTCAGCCATGCTGTGTATGGGGAATCGGGAGAGATAGCCATTGTCCCGAGCAAGTTCCAGCTGACAGTTTTCTGTATGTATGGTCAACTTAATAGTTGTAAACAGATTGTCCCAGCAAATGATCCTTTAGGGTAACCACATGTAAAGCCAAAGATGTTCTTATTTGGAGACCGAAAGAACTTAATTCAGACACATAATATAAAGTTGTTGTTTTTTTCTGTACAGAGCAATGTCCTGATTTTCTCTTAAGATAGTATGAAGATTGTAATGTTCCAGGACTTCCAGCCAAGAAAGTACCATAGTTATCCATTTTTAGATGAGGTCATATCTGGAGTTTTCTTTATTAGGGACAAGAACAGGGATTACAAGAAGATACATGCTATGCTATCTTTAGATAAGCTCACAGGCCTTTTACTAGGATTTGTTTTAAGTCCTTTATAAACTATAACCAAACCGCCATGATTTACATAAATGACTGCCACACTTCTCTGAGATCAGTCTGAGAAGACACTTCAGACTCCAACTGAACATTCACTAATAATACCATATGCAAGAACATTTGCTCCAAACATGATGGTCAAGTGTGGAGAAGAAGGACTTCACAGTCTAATCCACCACAGAACTGCAATATAGTGTGGAATTTCCCTTGCTGATGGAGCAGAAGTCAGTCCATTATCTGCAGACGCCACTGCTACTTACCTGCTCCCATACACTATGTGCATTGTTGCTTTCCCCTTCACTCGTGTGTTGAGCGCAAAAGAAATGTGCAGCATCGGTAGAATTTCCTGGCACCCTTAAACACCTAAATCCCTTAGGAAGCCATTCACATTAGTTGGTTGTCAACCAAATGGTTGTTGGTCCAAAAGCTAATCGTTCTGACTCCCACCCAATCCACATGCCCACATGACTTGACCAAGTATGCATGTGTTCTCAAGGGGAGAGAACTATGGTGGTAACTTATCTCCCTTAATAATAATGATAAAATGTATTTATATAGCGCCACCATATTCCGCAGCGCTTTACAAATTCATAGGGTTCATGTACAAAACAAAAGTAACTGGCTAATATGCAACGAAAACACTAGGAGTCAGGGCCCTTCTCGCAAGAGCTTACAATCTATGAGGAATTAGGGGTGACACATAAGGTAGTTGATTATGATAAGTAGGATTTGAGCCATTATTGAACTGACAGGAGTGGTGCCGGCCGATCTGCTTCGGGTTTGGGACTACTAGAGGATCGAGTTTAGGCCATAGGAGTTGGTCGGAGAAAGATTTAGTCTGGGAAAAGTCATTTTAGGTAGCTTGATAAGCCTGCCTGAAAAGATGTGTTTTTAAGGCATGTTTGAACGTGGAGAAGTTGTGAATTGACCTAAAATTCCGGGGCAGAGTATACCAGAGAGTAGGTGCAGCTGAGAAAAGTCTTGAAGACGGGAGTGAGAGGTACGAATTATGGAGGTTATTAATCTTAGGTCGCTAACAGAACGGAGAGCACGAGTAGGGTGGTAGATCGAGATGAGGGAGGATCATGTATGGAGGTGCAGTGCTGTGGAGAGCTTTGTGGGTGAGGGTGAGAAGTTTGAACTGTATTCTGTGGTGGATGGGCAACCAGTGAAGTGACTGGCACAGACTAGTAGCATCAGTGTAGTGGTTAGATGGATAGATGAGCCTGGCTGCAGCATTTAGGACAGACTGAAGGGGGGAGAGTTTAGTGAGAGGGAGACCGAGTTTTTGCCGTTTCCACCATAAGAAAAGGGCAGATTCTGGCGATATTCTTGAGGTGCAGACGACAAGAGTGTTTAAGTGATTAAATATGGGGAACAAAGGAAAGATCAGAGTCAAATGTGGCCCCAAGGCGGCGGGCATGTTGCACAGGAGTTATGGTAGTGCTGCAGACTGAAATTGAAATATCAAGGTGTTTTCTTGTAGGATTACAAATTATATATAAAAAGAATCAATACTCACCTCCCCAATCCTCTACTTCTGCCCTTCGGACACTGGTTTCTTGCTGGTCTCAACTTCCTTGTCCTGATTTCAGGTCAGCCAATCAAGTCAGTCAGTGCTTGGCTGAGCAGACATCTCCTGCCACTTTCTGTATGTCAAGCCGGGACCAGAAAGTGGAGAGAAGTAGTGATCCAGTAAATATTGGGATGGCAGGGGAACAGTGAGGTGAGTAATGCTTCTTCTTTTTTTTTTTTTACTCCTTCTCCCCTGTATATAAAACATGTAATCCTACTGGACAGGTCCTTAAAGATCAAGACGATCAAGTATGATAAAATGCAATTACTTGATGCTTTTTCTTCATCAACATTTAGTGTAATGTGAGTCAGGAGGCCCAGTACTCATGAGAACTGACTCAGTTTTATAAAACAGCCTTGACACATTTGCAAGTAGATTTCATATACTTTTCAATGACCATCTGATAATCAAAAAATTTTGAGAAGATGGCACCTATCAGTTGGGACCTCCAAAAGTCTATGGCACATTTAATGGACTTGAAGCTTAAAATGGTCATATTTGGAACCTTTGAGTGGAGTGATAGTATGTCGCACTACAAGTGAAGGGATCGCAGTACAAGTGAGGGGATCCAAATAGTTATTAGACAGCTGTGTCATTCCAGCTTTTTGTTATTGGGCTGCAAGTGTTACGTTGAAAAGCCTTTAGTGGCTTATATCATAGTATCTTATTCAGTACGACAAGAAAAAAATATACACATTTAACTTCTGCAGTTATTTCTGTTGAAAGCGTATAGGGGCGTATTTCACGTCATCCCAAGTAACATCGGACACCTACAGCCAACAGTCGGTGGGTTCGTCAGACAGAGCCCTTAGTTGGCATGGCCTTTCCTGTTCTCAATCTGCCTTTGTCCTTTGCTGTTCCCTCAGCAAACAGAAGTATTGTATGCTGTGGGCTCAACTCCACTATACAGCGAGGACGAGCTGCTAGAGGACAGTCAGCAGCTACTGCCCAGCCAAGATATGGAGGAGACATCCGCCGTGGTGAGGAGAGTGACGCAGGAGCTTGTGTTACGAGCGGCCAGGCTCCTGACCCAGAGACCGTTGAGGAGGACATCAGTGACGTGCAGACACTACTTGATGATGATGAAGCCGATAGCACTTGGGAGCCGGGTGCAGGAGGGGCTTCATCATCAGTAAAAGAGGGTGGCAGCTTGTCTGTGAGGCAGCGGCTGCGTGGTAGCATGGCAGGGAATCAGCAGGGTGGCAGCAGTTGCAGGTCAGGAGCCAAACGTGCCCGGGGTAGTCCACCTGCTTCGCAGCAGCCTACCTGCCAGGGAAGTAGTGGTGCAGGGGTTCACGGAGGCAGCGGCGGTAGCAGTCAGTCAGTGCGGACTGTTGGGGGGAAAGTCAACTATTCGGCAGTGTGGCAGTTTTTTATTAAGCTGCCAGAGGAGGTTAACGTTCGCCTCTGCCTCCTCATCCTTCACCGTGTCCTCAGCCTCCACTGAAGAAACAAGTCACAGTGCCCCTCCAGCATACCACATGTCCAGGGCTTGGCGGTGTCACGCTGTTCTGCACCTGGTTTGCTTTGGCTAATGGAGTCACACAGGGGAGGAACTACTCCGTGTGATGCATCAAGAAATCAAATCCTGCCTTTCTCCACGTCAACTGAAAATCAGAACCATGCTGACCGACAACGGCAAGAACATGGTGTTAGTGCTGCATCAAGGAGGGATGAGCCATGCGCCCTTCATGGCACACGTGTTCAATCTGGTTGTCAAGCGGTTCTTGAAGTCTTCCACCCATCTGCAAGACATCCTAAAAATGGGCAGGAAACTTTGCATGCACTTCAGCCACTCGTACACCACAAAGCACACCCTCCTTGAGATCCAGCGGCAGAATGGCATTCCCCAACATAGGCTGACATGCCACGGTTCCACCCATTGGAATTCCACCCTCCATATGTAGGAACCGACTATATGAACAGAGAAAGGCCATCAACAATTTCTTGATAATGCAAGCAGATAGGAGTACTCCACTGTGTAACTAAGATGTCAGCCAGTGGCAGTGCAGTGTCCTGAAACACACTGCTTAATACTGTGATTGTGTTTTATGTAAATTGTGCTTGTATAGGAGTTCCAATAAAGTTGCATAGCGAGGGGGAGGTTCATACACAGCCTCGAAGGGCTGACAACGCCCTATACACAGTACAGAGGAGAAGGAGAAGAAGGTCAGTTTATGTGATTTCTGACCTCAGCAGCCATTTTGGAGAGTTATCCAAACTCCATAGTTAGTTCCATGAACCAGCCCATAGAAGGGAAAGATTAGAGAGGAACCAGGCAACTCAGAGAGGGAGTAAGAATATTGGCAAAGGAAGGTAACTGTCGTTTATCAGTCTCCAGTCTCCTTTGCTTTAGGTGGAGAGATTCTAAGCTACAAGCTACCCACCATAACCAAGGACATTTGTCAGCATATAGTATTCCTAGAGAGGATACAGAAGTATATGATTATACAGTACAGCAGACATAGTACATCCCTCCAGCCTGGAGAAATAAGGGAGAAAGATTGATTGTCATAGAAAACTTATGCAACTTCTGGGAACTATAAAAGCTGCCTTTCTGTAAATTACTTTTGCATACATTGATGACCTTTGGATTAGCTTCAGTAAAGTACTGGGAGTTTGTTTAGAAACTTGGTCTACTTATTCTACATAATCTCCTAATTGCACCTCACGGTGCTGGTGTCACAAACACAGGGGCCCAGCCACCAAAGCACCCTAAGCATACCCACTACCATCAAGGGCACCTCTGTCATGGGGGCTCAACTTGTATAAGTGTTTAATAGAACAGGTTCTGATAACATGTATGTGGAATCAGCTGACGACGGTGTAAAAGGAGTGCGCTTCTTCTTGACGCTAACATCGACCTGTAAGGCTGAGTTCCTACTTTGGTCAGTTTTCAACCCGTGACTGCCCAAATAAGTGAAGTGTGCGGTGATTCTAAGAGCGACGCCTGTCACCTGCATGTCATACTGACTCACAGTATTGTTTTACTACCACAGCAGACTCCCTATGCGTGTTACTGCAAGGCACAGTGTTCTACACCACTATAAAGGCTCTCTGCAGCCCGGAAATAGCCGGTTTTGACGCAATTCGCCGCAAATAAACTCGGATCAAAGCTAATTTTTCCCAAAAATTCGGTGAACCGGCCGAATCGAATTTCGGAAAAAATTGCTCATATCTAGATATAAGGGGTCTTAATATTACCTTTGCTAATACCACCCTAACTGGGTAAAGTTGGAGACTAAGTTATGCCTAGATATCTTTTCATTGGATAAGGACCCTTTTTCTTTGGTCAAAGATCGGGCTAATTATTGGAAATGAATCCCACCAATCATCTTATGTTTACCCTGATTGAGGGCTGAATGATCGTAGTAATTGTTCATCGCCTGTTCACTTTCCATTAGGTCATGTGACAGGCCCTTGATGTATGTTGTCGATCTGCACTCGTCAATGTCGTCAGCCATTGTGACTCACATTTATTACAAAGTGTCTAACTCAAGTTATCTTCTGCTTGCGCATATTGATATTGAGATTGACCAGTGGCCACTCCTCCCGCACTCTGAATACTCATGGCCCCTCAGATAGTAATAAAATGCATTGAAAACAATGTTGCTATTTTCCTGTTTACATAACGGTATAAAAATATCAAGTCAACCCTACCGAGAACTAATATGACGGAAGTAAGCTCTTTACTGGTGCTAAAAAGTTTGGAACCGTGTCGGGACGCGTGATCCAATGATGAAGGAAGGAAGGGAAGGGACACAAATCTCATGCTACCAGAAGAAAGACTTGCCCTTGCAAAAATAAATTACCTATTCTGACTTAATTGTAGGTAAGTCACATGGATGACTCATTCCTTTCCAGAGACTTCTCACCTCGTGCCAATCTACCCCCATCTATGAACACTTCACGGCACCAAGCATGGAATTAAAAATGAAACAACCTCATTTAAGACTTTCTACACAAAGGGGGTCATTTATCAAATCAGATCCCACCTTTCATTTTGGACAGTTCCTCTGGAAAATGAAAGGAGGAATCTGATTGGTTGCTATGGGCAACTAAGCCAGTTCTACTTTACACCAGTTTAATAAATGACCCCCAAAGTATCTAAAAGAAGTTCTTGAATAGTGTCCAAGAAAATCTGGAAGAACCAGTCTTCTAACTGGGAAATAACACCTAATTCTATAAAATATATTTATTTAATTATTTACTGGGACTGGGTGACCCAGTGGGTAGTGAACCCCCATTATCCATTATATCTTAGGGTGAGTCCCTCGGCACAATTTAACACCTTATTCTACCCTGCCGGAAATCGCCTGTTCATGTGAGAAGACCACGTCTGTTCAAGACTTGGTTTCTCTGTGCCTATTTTGAATTTCCCTTACGTCCTATATATTGCTCCTCATCTTTGAGAAGACCACTTTTCTGGAAGGCCATATTTCATACAGTATATATAGTTTATATATGCTTAATGAGGTTTTTCCCACAAATATTTCTATATATAACCTATCCACAGTTAGGGTGAATAAATATATGATAGGTGGGACCTCCGTCAATCAAAATAATAGGGTTCCTCCACACCACATGTCCACGGTATGGAGAAGTTTTAATGGAAACTGCTTCTTCCTTTAAAGTCTATGACTATGCTGTCTAGAAGTAATATTTCAAATGAAGAATATCTTTGTAATATGGTACATAATACAATTTTTTTTCTCATGGATTTTGTGTAAAATATCTATCACATCTATTTGAGATCTGTTTGTCACGGTTCCTGTTGAATACAACAGTACTCAGGAGCCCTTAGAGGTATCGTTTAATGCAGTATACACAAGTATAATTGAGTGGTGACAGGTTCAGTCACAGTCAATCTAGACGTGTGTTTCCACCACCATTTGTGAACATAAAACCTGCAGCTGTCACAGTGATCAGTTTATCAGTCAGCTCCCAACAGTTCACCTGTTACTCCATTTGCAGTCTCTCTGTGTAGAGACTTTAGTTCTAGGGGGGATTATAATTAGCATATTCAAGTGTTTATCCTCTTTAGACAATCTCATTTTGCCATAAGTTCCTCCAATGTCGGTTGATCACAGCCTACAAGTTTGCATCTCACATTGTGGAGTCTACAGAAGAAATAGGGTTTGTATGAACCACCAGTTGGAATAATATGTGAGGAACTGCTATGTGAGAAAGGCATCTCAGAGAGAACTCTAGAGGTAACCCATGGTTCAGCAAGAACTAGTTAGAACAGTTGCGCTAAAAATTTGTGTCCTCCATCTTGTGTGGAAGTGTTTTGCATCTTTCTGCTCAGTAAAGACTGTAAGAAGCATCAGACTGGCCCACCGGAGGATTCTCTGATGTGCCCAGGCTCTGATACCTTAGAGGGCTCTAAAGATCCAGAGAAAGAAAAAAATAAACTTTCGGAGCTCCCTTTGGAGACTACGTTCTGTTTCTTTGAATCAAAGCAAATTGTTGATGATATGGTGGTTAGCCCCATAGAATTGTTTCCTCTGGTGGGCCCAAGGAGCCCCAGTCCAAACTTGTCCAACTCCAGCCTGGTTTCCTTCTTGTCATTTGCCACCTCACCATCAACGGTACCCCACCTTCCATCGGCCAAGAGACTCCACACAGAGTGCGCCCCAGGGGAAACCACTAATACTTCTATGTGGACCCCCTCATAACTGTGTCAGCACTGGAATTAAGAGAGGCCGATCCAGGTGCGGTATGCCAGACCTTGCAGGGGAATTATGTGTGAGGTCACGGTGTGAGCAATAGGTGGGCCGAGGTAAATACAGTTCTGGTTACTCACGGTTATGTCGTCCCTGGGCAGGCTTGCATAAGAGTGAAAAGGAGAATGTCACAAGGATTCTCTGGGGCACACTCTGGTGTAAGGGACACTGGCCAGATGTTGGTTTGAGGTGCCCTTTTGTTGTCTGTATTAATGTGCCAGTGGCAAGGTCCCTTGTAGTCGTGACGCCAGTACCTTTTTGGATGGAGGTACAACCATTTACTATGGTGTTAATAGAGGAACTGAGTCGGAGGCAAGCAGGATAGAACTCCAAATGGCACTTTACTGATGATGACCCTTGATTACAATACATCCAAAGCATTTAACAGACTCTTGATACAATCCGGCATTAAGCACAATCTCCCATGCATATGGGGAAAGGGAAATGCAAATCCTTAATTAAGTACACCTGAACACCCTATAATAGTGAGGGGACACGACCACTGGCTCCCTACACTTAATATGGAGGGAGTCAGGGTCACCTAGGATCAAGCCAACGGGAAAACACAAATAAAGGAACAGACTTATCTGTAGAAGCATCAGTTGTAGCATCCAGCATGCACACACTCCAGGAAGTTGTATAAACCGCAAAGTGATGCAGTATGGGAGGGGATTTAAAGGGATGCAATCAGTGCAACTAGATGACAGCTGAGAGAGGGAAACGAGATGACAAAACGAAAGCAAAACAAAAGAACCTCAAGCAGGAGGTTCTGAAGAACGTCTGTCAGAGCTTCTCAAATGTCTGGCGGTGACACATGGCTGTTGCTTTCTTGAAGGCTCATGAGAGAACTGCATTCAACTAAACTCCCACTTGGATTTACCTGAGCTCATCTGCACTGGTTTGGATTTACCTAAACAAGGAACTGAACTGAAGTGCACAGAACTGTACACAACTGCACACATTTGCGCAGCCTAACTTAGGTCTCAGCTAAACTATATATACACACACTAACACTGCTCCCTCTAGTGGAGAAACAAGTGTAGTGCACCATGACTAGGCCTGTATAAAGGATATTTGCATGTAGAATCACATTGTGACATGGAGAATATGACAGGAGATAAAATACAAAATACAGGCATATCACATGGCATTAATACATGATAAAAGCACGTTTGCGGGGCCCACGGTTACTTGAGTGGGAGACACTGCATAGGCACTGTGAGTTCCATAACAATCACTAGCACCAACATCATTACTACTCCCATCCTCCTCTCTGTGCTTCCGCCAGGTTGCTGCATAGAAGCAATAAAAAGAAGTCTTCAGAAGTTCACAAACCCTTTTACTCTGCTTTGGATGCTGACCAGAGCTGAAGGACACAAATGACCAGGCAAGCAGATCTGTATGTGGATGATATCTTTATTTTAAAGGCCATGATGAAGTGAACTGGGTGAATCTGAAATATTGGAAAGGTTTCATCTGGATTATATTACACAGTTGAAATCCACAAGAGTAAAACTTGAATCCCTCAAAGACAAGTGCAGGGCCCCATTAATGGTCCAGCAGGACGCATGCCTCCTCTGTAGATCTGAACCTCCCATGTGTTCTAGTTTTTCTTCCTGGAAACCTCCAAGATGTAAGTGCCATTTTCCTAGAATTCATATGCCAGGTACAGTCAGATTTATGGAATTAGAATCGATTCCTTGCGTTATTTTACAGTACTTGGCATGCAGAAAGAATAATAGGTTTGCCTTCAGACACAGCAAATGTCAGGTCGCAGGTTAGATTACATATTGGCTTTTCAGGTTTCGCCTCTGGCAGGGACGCACGTTGGCTGCTAAAAAAAGGCAACTCAAAATTGGCAGACACAGTTATATAATGTGATGTAAAAACCTATGGCGGAGAACTGAATGAAGTGAATGGGTCCAGTCCTTAGGAGAACGGTAAAAACGAATGTGCTATTAAATGCATGGGCGACATTGGAATTAGTTTTATTTATTTGTAAATTCCATGAATTGGACACATAATAGTCTACAAATCTTAAAGGGGTTATCCAAACCCTATAATGCACACAGGTTGTACTTACCTTGCTCCCTGGCACTCTCATCGCTTCTGAGGCCCGCACGGCCGCCGCTGTATCTCCCCGTCCCGCAGATCAAAACATGCGGGGCCAAGGGAGATGCAGCGGCGGCCGTGCGGACATCAGAAGCGACACGGGTGCCGGGAAGCAAGGTAAGTACAACCTTTGTGAGGGGCACGGGCATTAGAAGGGACATTATAGAGTTTGGATAACTCATTTAGTATGGGGTAAAAATCTGGTTTGGGATAAGGAAGGGGAGTCTTAAAACATTTTTGCTGTAGCTCTCTCCATATCACAGCCCGGGGGGCACGTCCTTCTGCTGCTGCTCTCTCGGTATCACAGATCAGGGGGCATGTTCTTTCTGCTGCAACTTTCTCTCTCTGCAACTGTCACAGCTTCTAACAGTAGATCCAGCTGGTGGGAGTTAAATGATGGAACTGAGCACGTGCGACCATCTGATGTGGACAGAGAAAAAAGGAGAACAACAAACAAGTGATGCTATACAGACACATTTTATTGAATAACTAGTCAATACATGAATTTTCTGCAATTACAAAAATATTTATATTCAGGTGCTGGTTTTAAAAATGTAAAATATTTTTCATAGGACTACCCCTTTAATTAACTATGCAGTAACCTACATTAAACGTGTTTTCCCACAATGCTTTTTTCACCCATACAATCACTATTTCATGAGTGAGAGCTCCACTCCGTATAGATCATGCGGACCACAAGTGCTCGACCTCAGCATCGTACGCCATAGTGGTGGTCAGCAGTAATACCAGTAGTGGTGGGGTCTCCAGAGATCTTCCACTTCTCATCCAAAAATTCTTTAATTGCTATAGGCCTTCTATAGTGATCATAAATGTCCACATTTAGACAACATAATGCCCCAGAATTTACTGAATTATCGAGGTGAGAATCCAAGAAGGTCCCAAATCCTAAGGATATGACATCTCCTTTAAAGGGAACCTATCAGGTCCAGCATAAAGGGGTGTCAGACATGCCGATTTCAGAAGTTATGTGTTAATGTGCATTGGTTTTTAAGAACTTTAATGTTAAAGGGGTTATCTGGGCTACAGATTGATGGTCTATCTTCCAAAGAGGTCATCAATATCAGATAGATGGGGGTCCGACAACTGACACCCGCACCGTGCGATCAGCTGTTGGAGCAGAAGCGGAATGGTTCTTGTGTACTACAGCTCATCTCCCATTCACTTCACAATGCATGGAGCTGTCTGCCCCCAGCCCTGTACGCTGCATAGAAAAAGCTGATCGGGTTGGTGGGGGGAGGGAGGGTGTCGGACCCCACCGATCTGATATTTTTCCGATAGGTCATCAATATATCAATAGCCAATGGAACCCCTTTAAACATTGTAGCACATAGCCCTCATGCATGATGATATGTGGCTCTCTCTTCCTTCCATTCCTGATTGACAGGTTTCTTCCTATAGTTAGTAATAGGGAGAAACCTGTCAATCGGCAGTGGGAGGGCAATGGGAGCTTGCATATTTTGCATAACATTGGAATCCCTGCTGGCCATGTGCTGCAAAGTTTAACATGTAAGTTCTCAAAATTGGGTGCACATTAATACAGGGGCGGAATTACCACAGGGTGGACTATTGTGAAGGGGCTATTAAGAGTGCATTCAACTGTGATGGGGGCATGACCGATGTGTGGAGGCACTGTGGGGGCATTCAGTTGTGAAGGGGACATGATTTGTGCAGGGGCACTATGGGGCATTTAGTTGTGAAGGGGACATGACTACTGTGTGAGGGCACTATGGGGCCATTCAATTCTGAAGGGGGCATGACTAATGTGTGGGTGCATTCAATTCTGATGGGGGCATGACTAATATGTAGGGGCACCATGGGTACATTCAGCTGTGAAGGGGGCATGACTACTGTATGGGGCACTATGTAGGCATTCAGTTGTGAAGGGAACATGACTACTGTGCGGAAGCAGTATGGGGGCATTCAATTCTGAAGGAGACATGACTAATGTATGTGGGGCAGTATGGGTGCATTCAGTTGTGAAGGGGACATGACTAATGTGTGGGGGCACTATGGGGGCAGTAAGTTGTGAAGGGGACATGATTTGTGTGTGGGCACTATGGGGGCATTCAGTTGTGAAGGGGACATGACTACTATGTGGGGGCACTATGGGGGCATTCAGTTGTGAAGAGGACATAACTACTGTGTGGGGGCACTATGGGTGCATTCAATTGTGAAAGGGACATGACTACTGTGTGGGGGCACTATGGGTGCATTCAGTTGTGAAGGGGACATGACTACTGTGTGGGGGCACTATTGGTGCATTCAGTTGTGAAGGGGACGTGACTACTGTGTGGGGGCACTATAGGGGCATTCAGTTGTGAAGGAAACATGACTACTGTGTGGGGGCACTATAGGGGCATTCAATTCTGAAGGGGGAATGACTCACTTGTGGGGCACTATGGGGCCATTCAATTCTGAAGGGGACATGAGTAATTTGTGGGAGCACTATGGGTACATTCAGTTGTGAAGGGGACATGACTAATGTGTGGGAGCACTATGGGGGCATTAAGTTGTGAAGGGGACATGATTTGTGTGGGGGCACTTTGGGGGCATTCAGTTGTGAAGGGGACATGACTACTGTGCGGGAGCAGAATGGGGGCATTCAATTCTGAAGGGGACATGACTAATGTGTGTGGGGTAGTATGGGTACATTCAGCTGTGAAGGGGGCATGACTACTGTATGGGGCACTATGTAGGCATTCAGTTGTGAAGGTAACATGACTACTGTGCGGGAGCAGTATGGGGGCATTCAATTCTGAAGGAGACATGACTAATGTATGTGGGGCAGTATGGGTGCATTCAGTTGTGAAGAGGACATGACTACTGTGTGGGGGCACTATGGGGGCATTCAGTTGTAAAGAGGACATGACTACTGTGTGGGGGCACTATGGGTGCATTCAGTTGTGAAGGGGACATGACTACTGTTTGGGGGCACTATTGGTGCATTCAGTTGTGAAGGGGACATGACTACTGTGTGGGGGCACTATGGGGGCATTCAGTTGTGAAGGAAACATGACTACTGTGTGGGAGCAGTATGGGGGCATTTAATTCTGAAGGGGGAATGACTCACTTGTGGGGGCACTATGGGGCCATTCAATTCTGAAGGGGACATGACTAATTTGTGGGAGCACTATGGGTAAATTCAGTTGTGAAGGGGACATGACCAATGTGTGGGGGCACTATGGGAGCATTAAGTTGTGAAGGGGACATGATTTGTGTGGGCGCACTATGGAGGCATTCAGTTGTGAAGGGGACATGACTACTGTGCGAGAGCAGAACGGGGGCATTCAATTCTGAAGGAGACATGACTAATGTGTGTGGGGCAGTATGGGGGTATTCAATTCTGAAGGAGACATGACTAATGTGTGTGGGGTAATATGGGTGCATTCAGTTGTGAACGGGACATGACTAATGTGTGGGGGCACTATGGAGGCATTCAGTTGTGAAGGGGACATGACTACTGTGCGGGAGCAGAATGGGGGCATTCAATTTTGAAGGGGACATGACTAATGTGTGGGGGCACTATGGGGGTATTCAATTCTGAAGGAGACATGACTAATGTGTGTGGGGTAATATGGGTGCATTCAGTTGTGAACGGGACATGACTAATGTGTGGGGGCACTATGGAGGCATTCAGTTGTGAAGGGGACATGACTACTGTGCGGGAGCAGAATTGGGGCATTCAATTCTGAAGGGGACATGACTAATGTGTGGGGGCGCTATGGGGGTATTCAATTCTGAGGGCGACATGACTATTGCGTGGGGGCACTCCCGGGGCATTCAGTTATAAAGGGAACATGTCTACTGCGTGGGGGCACTCCGGGGGCATTCAGTTATAAAGGGAACATGTCTACTGGGTGGGGGCACCATGGGGGCACCTTGACTTTAAAGGATGCACTAAGGGAGCATCCTACTGTGAAGGGGGCACTACTGTGTGGGGCAATAAGATGGCGAACAGAATACATTAAATTATTGACTCCTCCTCTTGTCCAGCACTAGTAAGTGTTGACTGAGTGGGGAGTTGCATGGCGAGCATGGATGGTCTTCACTACCCGCAGGAGGGCGGGTTGCAGGAGCATTTGCGGTGGGGGCCTGTTCAAAAATTTGCTTTCGGGCCCAACCTTTTCTAGTTACACCCCATGATTAACATATAAGTGATAGACCAGAAGGACCTGATAGTTCCTTATAACCAGTCGTATTTTTAGGTCTCTCCGACTTCAGCTAAGGCTTGTAGCCTTCTCTTACATTATCGTATAATTAAGAGAGCGTGTTACATGCACATGAAGGAAAGAGCTTGGTGAGTCCTGTCTGATGGCAGAACCTGGAAATCCTTAACAAGAAACACTTGGCTTATCCCCTCGCCCCTGCCAGATGTAATGTACCCGTACATGCACTGAGACAACAATCTGTAACTAGTAGCATACACAAGGTCAAATAGCAGAGGCAGCCTCCTAATTTATGAATTTCTTTCTTAACCCCTTAGGGACCAACCTGTGTTGGGCCTTAGTGACCAAGTAATTTATTTAAAATTTTCATTGTGGCATCCCGGTACCTCTAACTTTTTTTTATTTTTGAGGGCTTGTTTTTTTTTTTCTAGTGCAAGTTGTAGTTTTTTGCACCATTTGGAGTGCACATAACTTACTGATTAACTTTTATTAAATCTTTCTTGGGGGATAAGTAAAAAAAAAAGAACAATACCATGATAACGTCAGTATGGTTACAGGGATACCAAATGCATAGTTTTTTTCTTACATTTTATTACTTTTTTACTACTATTACTACTACTATTTTACTACTACTTTTACTACAAAAAGTTATATTTTTCTTTCTATATAGCTGTGTGGGGATGCATCTTTGATTATTATATTTTTTTTTTGGGTGGAGAATAAGCAAAAAACACAATTTTTATTGCGTTCACCATGCTGGATAAATTACAAGATAACTGCATAATGCATGCATATACATGAGGCGATATCAAATATGTGGAAGGGATTTTATTTTTGAAACTTTTTTTATTGAAAGCATTTTTTCAATGTAAACGAAAACTTTATTTCACTTTTATTTTGCAATGTATTAGTCCCAAAAAGGAACATTGACGGGCGATCATCTAATCACTTCCATAATATATTGTACTACTTATGTAGTACAGTACATGGGCCCTATTCTCTTCAATATATTTATTCATCTTGTAGAAGGCTTGCACAGTAAAATATAAATTTTTGCAGATGATTTTAAACTGTGTAATGTAATTAACACGGAAGACGACACTATACTGGATAGATTGGAGGCTTGGGCAGATAAGTGGCAGATGAGGTTTAACACTGACAAATGTAAGGTTATGCACATGGGAAGGAATAATGCAAGTCACCCGTACATACTAAATGGTAAAACACTGGGTAACACTGACATGGAAAAGGACCTAGGAATTTTTGTGAACTGCAAACTAAGCTGCAGAAACCAGTGTCAGGCAGCAGACATAGCAAAGCTGGAGAGGGTCCAGAGGAGGGCAACTAAAGTAATAACTGGAATGGGGCAACTACAGTACCCTGACATATTATCAAAATTAGGGTTATTCACTTTAAAAAAGAGACGACTGAGGGGAGATCTAATAACTATGTATAAATATATCAGGGGTCAGTACAGAGATCTCTCCCATCATCTCCCCAGGACTGTGACGAGGGGACATCCTCTGCGTCTGGAGGAAAGAAGGGTTGTACACAAACATAGAGGAGGATTCTGTACAGTAAGAGCAGTGGGACTAAAATAGTCCAAGAGGGGCCTGGATGTATCTCTGGAGTGTAATAATATTACAGGATATAGCTACTAGAGAGGGGTCGTTGATCCAGGGAGTTATTCTGATTGCCTGATTGGAGTCGGGAAGGAATTTTTTTCCCCTAAAGTGAGGAAAATCGGCTTCTACCTCGCAGGGTTTTCTTTTTGCCTTCCTCTGGATCAACTTACAGGATAACAGGCCGAAACTGGATGGACAGATGTCTTTTTTCAGCCTTATAAACTATGTTACTATGTTACATTATATACTGTATAGCTTGCAGGCAAACAATCAGGCTGCTCCTCCTTATACTGCAGGCAGACCTAGGGGTCTTCATTAAGTCCCCAGGTGCCATACTAAGACATCAGCACCCTGCAGTGTCATTCGCAGGGTGCTGATGCCAGGAGGAAGAGCCCCATCCCTCTAAACCACTTAGATGCCGCAGTTACTATTGACTGTGGAATCTAAGGGGTTAAACAGCCCAGATCAGCTGATCCGGTCTGTTGAAACAGAAGCCCGGCTGTCATATGAGAGCCGAGTTCCTGCTCTCAGCTGCACAGGAGACTTAGATTAGGCTGCCATAAAAAGGAGCCGGCCTAGTTTGCGACCCCTTATTGACCACCGTAAAAAGGTGTATTGGCGGTCATGATTGGGTTAAACTATTTATACTTACATTATAAGTGTGGAAGAACCCAGTATCGTGTATGTAAGCAGTTTATTGTGTATTTTAGGAGGAAGCCACAAACGTCCTTGTGGTTTTGAGCTTTCTTATGTAATCTATTTAATACTCCACTTACAACATAGACCAAAGCTTTGATCTTTACTTAAAGGAAGTCAGTCAGCAGGAAATTCACTGTTAAACCAGGCACAATGCCTCGTAGGGCTAGCTCAGATGAATATGATGATACCTTAGAGTCCGCTGCTTCATTCTGGAGAAAAATAATGAATATTTTAATGTATATGCAAATGAGCAGTTAAGTGCACCGAGGGTGGGTTCAATTCATTCTGTGCACCTTCGCTCCTCCTACTTCCTCTGCCTCTCCTTCTTGATTGACAGGGCCAGGTTTCTGTATAGTCTTCTTACTGGGTCCTTTGAATCATGAAGGTGAGGCCGGCAGAGGAAGCAAGAGGAGCAAGGGTGCACAGAGTAGCTTGGTCCCTCCCTCAGTGCACATAAAAGCACATTTGCATATAGAGTAAAAGTTTCCCCCCCCTCTAGAATAAAGCAATGGATCACTAAGTGAAAGGTATCATTACATTCAGCCAAGCTAGCCCTACAAGACACTGTGCCTGGTTTAAGGTCCGTGATGACATCCATGACGATTAGTGGTTCACCTGTGAAGATATTTGTGAAGACTCCATATTTGATCCATCTGCCTGTCCTCCATACTGGGAGGTTGAAAATGAATTTCCAGTGCATCTCCTACCATTGGTCGGAGAAAGCCATGGGCATGGACCAAACCCGGATGGCATATATGTTGTGTCTCTGGTTTTTATGAACCCTTAGATTTTAAAGGGGTTACCCTGGAAATAATATTGATTACCTATCCTCAGGATAGGTCAATATCAGATCGTGGTGGGAGGGTCTGAATCTTGGGCCCCCCACCGATCTGATGTTTGAAGAGGCCGGACACTCTGTGGGTGCTGCGGCCTCTTCCTTGGCCCTTTAATAGGGAATGCTTCTGTAATTTCACCACGGACCCACTGGCCATGGAAAACCATTAATGTACGGAGCAAACACATTAATGTCAATGGAGAACGTGGATAGCACAAATCTGTGATTTTCCGATGTGTGAAAGAGACCTAACAGTAATTTCTTTTCTGATAGGCTCCCTTTAAAACAGTAATCCTAAGTATGTCATTCACACTGCACAACCTGTGCCACTGTTTATCTCCAGCTCGTAGTTTGAGGGCCAAAACATGTCAGCTGCTATGAGGACCATACATGTCATTTTGTGATGCTCCTAGTATCTGCCACTGTGCTACTCTACATAGCGGTGAGATGGACTTTTTTCCCTTTCCGTGGATGGGCAGCAACTCATCAGGCACTTGCCTTTCCCAGGATGCAATGCAAGAGCAAGGACTTTTTCAGCGGATCTGGTGACATACTGGATCTCACCATGGGCATGCTAGGTGGAGGCTTCCGCCTAGCAGTATGCCCGGTGACGTCACCGGTCTGCCGGCATACATACATAATTCCTCTGGGTAGCCATCTTATATGCTTCTGGCCTATGTAAAAAAAAAAGTGAACTCTCATCTTCCTGAAGCCTGGGTTACCTATGATATAGATGGACACTTTTATTACCACTACTCTTTGAGGCCAGCTATAAAAAGGTCATAAAGGCTATACCAGGCCCAGCTCATCCTGTCCTGTAAGATAAGATCAGCTCGCTGTCAAGCCTGGCTGGAGCGTGACGTCATTAATTTCCAGGTCTGGTTTGAGGAGAGCTAATAGCCCTTAATTAGCTCTGGGCATAAAACCAGTCCACTTTCATATTTCATTTATGAATCAACTTATGCCCTTTCTGACCCCAGATCCAGGCTCTACAGAGTATTGTGGTTAATTGGGTATCAAATATGACTAGAGGATGTGATTCTGTAGCTGACCTATGGGTGGTAGAAGAACTACAGGTCCCAGCATTACCGTGTGTGGTCTCATTCTGTAGGTAAATAAATAAGGATCGCAAATATGTATTCTGTATAAAAATATGCCGATGTATCAAGGAGATACGGGCTTAAGTATAATCCTCATTGTAGGAACTAAACTTTGATGGGGTCATAAAACACTTGGGGGCCAATCCCTAGGATTGACAGTCACTCTGCTGCCATTGGCTGACAGGAGTAAGTCTCCTGCCCATGGGAGAGTTCATAAAAATCCATGCACAAGGACAGAGGAGAGAGACCCATGGAACATCACCAGACACTTAATTGGACATTGACGGCATATCCCTGTATCAGAAGAACTTTGAGGGTCTCCCCTGATACATACTGAAAAGGGGTTTGCAAGGATTCAAAAAGGACATATGAACGACCATCTGAAACCCTCCAGAGAAACTAAGTATTCTTTCATCTTTTTCCCTTTCATTTGAACTGTCGTGATTATTTATATTGCTATTATTATTCTGTAGATTTATAGTCATTTTCATTAGATTTGAATGCACTGCTTTTTACCGCTTATTAAAGATTATAAAATCTAAATGGCCAAGTCTTCCATATTCTAAGCTGCTGAACAACGTACCTTGCCTTTGAAGAGACGTTACCAGGTAGTTAGTTAAATTGCATTTAGGAATTGTAGCTGGGGGTGATTGACTGCGGTTGGTCAGTAAGTGATATCCGGATCATCCACTAATCCACTAATAGTCGGCTCGTGGACCGGGAACCCACGTGGTGGCAGTTACCGAAGTGTAGTGGGGGGTGTTAGCCGAGTGGTAATACCCCGGTCACGTGAGGTCTCCGTCACAGACCACTACGTCACAGCTGTGGGATCCGGAGCGTTCGGATCCATAGTTCGTGACATTTTTTCTGGTGGCAGCTTACGGGATTCTGTATGCTTAGAATATTAGTGCATCAAGTTATGTCCATAACTCTGTACTAAAGGATTGAAAAATTCTGGAAGACGAAGCACAGTGCATTAGTTTTGATAGAATAATAATTCACGACAGTACCCTCCCCTCTCTCTTGTTTTCTGTCCTATCTTTTATTTGGCAATAATGTCCGAATCCGTGAATTATGACGTCCTGAGCGTGGCTGATATCACAGCTCTGTGTGAGCACAAAGGCATCCAAGTATATGGGAAAAATAAGACTGTCCTCATCCAGGAGTTATGTGCACGGAGGAGTCAAGAGTCATCCCTGCAGGATTCAGAGAATGGAGGAGACTCTGGGGCCCCTGAGCCAGGTGACCCCTTCCAGAATGAGGATGATGAACTGGGAGGAGGACAGCCTGCTGGGGCTTGCAGTCCTCTAGCTGGACATAACTCTGTCTTTATGCCATCCCAAAATGGTCTGGACCAACTAATGCTCAGTAACCCGGACTTATATTTTCGGCTGCTGGAGGCACGTCGGGCAGAGCGCAAGGCTGAGCTCGATGCTGCAGAGCGCAAGGCTGAGCTCGAGGCTGCAGAGCGCAAGGCTGAGCGCGAGGCTGCAGAACGGGAAGCTGTCCGCAGGCATGAACTGGACCTGGCCCGAGTACAGCTTCAGGGGTCCGACCGGCATGCTACATCCACAGGCCCATCCCTTATGGTCAAGCCAAAACTGCCTGTGATGGAGTCTGAGAACTGTGACATTGATCTTTTCCTGCATGCTTTTGAAACCTCATGCCAGCAGTACCAGGTACCAGAGCCGCAGTGGGCGGGACATCTAAAGTCCGCACTGAAAGGCAAAGCTATGGAGGCCCTGGTCGGACTACCATTAGCAGAGCGTACCAGTTACGCGGTCATCAAAAAGGCTATTCTGGTCAAGTACCAGCTGACTCCAGAGACTTACCGTTTACGGTTCCGGTCCCTGCGGAGAGGGCCCAGAGATACTTTTATGGACCATCTGGGCAAGTTGCAGACCACCTTCCAACAGTGGTCTGATCCCCTCACAGAGGACACCAAGCAGTCCCTGGCGGATCTGATGGTCCGAGAACAGTTTGTCTCCAATTGCCCCACAGATGTGCAAAAATATGTATGTGAGCACAAGCCGAAGAGTGCGCGAGAGGCGGCCGAGCTAGCCGATGAATATGTCGCCATGCCCAGCACTCGGGCATTCAAAGACACTCTGTCCCGTCTGGGAGGAACCTCTTCATCTGCTTCTTCCTCCCGGCCAGCTTTGTCGGTTCCTGTCCAGCGACCCTTTCACAGGCCTGCACAAAGACCTGAAGGAGTCAAGCCAGCACCGACAGACGTGCGCAAGTGCTATGCGTGCGGCAAGCCAGGACACCTCAGCCACTCGTGCCTGGAGAAGAAGACAGCACCCCCTGGCAAGCTTGCCCGCAACCCATCATCTGTGCTGTTAGTGAATGGAGCTGCAAGACACACCGCAGACAACCTACAGTCGGTTACTGTGGGCAACCGATGCACCACAGGCTTCCGCGATACAGGAGCCGAAGTCACACTAGTTCGGCCTGAACTAGTGGATGACACAGACCTTATTCCCGGCAAAAGCCTCACCATCATGGGAGTTGGGGGGGTGAGCCCTAATGTTCCCCTAGCTCGTGTTTTCCTTGATTGGGGGGCTTTATTAGGCACTGACCTAGGACGATTGGTCTCGTGCTACGTGCCCACTGGAAGCACACAGGACTCACCCGTTCCTATGGAGGTCCCTGGACATACCGAGGTACTGTGCAAGGATGTTTGCGTAACATCAGATAACCTTGGGGATGGACCGTGGGAGGTGGGGTGTGTGGGAGCAGTTCTCCTATGACAGGAGATGTAGTGGGGATGGCGGGTGTATGTACACAGGTAGCGGACATGTGTTTAACTGATTCAAGTTGTGCAAATGTTAAATGTGATGACATTATTGTGCCTGTGTTGCCCGTCACTCGCAGGGCTGCAAAAGCCGCAGCGGAACGCTCCATTGGGGAAGAGCAAGTGGAAGTGTCCCCTTCCACCGGTTCGGACCCCGTGGACTTAACCGCGTCAGAGCCTCAGCCACTGTCCCTGTTCGCCACAGGACAGCTGGCTGGGACTTGTAGTGCCGCCTTTGAGCAGGCCCTGCGAGATGACCCTACCTTGGAGCAGGTAAGAGGGTTAGCTGCCAGCCCTCCCACTGAGGGAGACAAATACCGAGTGTGTTGGGACAATGGGAAACTGTATAAGGAGGACATCTCCCACAGTGACAGTAGGGTGGGGCCACTCAAGAGGCAGCTCATTGTACCTGTGCAGTTCAGGGAACAATTACTGCAAGTGGCTCATGAGATCCCCTTAGCTGGTCACCTGGCAATAACCAAAACAAAGTCCCAGGTGATGCAGAATTTTTTCTGGCCTGGCCTCGGGGCAGATGTCGCTAAGTACTGCAGGTCCTGCGACACCTGTCAGCGAGTTGGCAAAGCAGGAGACCGTCACCGAGCTCCATTAAATCCCTTACCGATAATTGATGAACCCTTCAGGAGGGTGGCCGTGGACATCATTGGTCCATTGGCCATCCCCAGCAGTTCGGGTAAACGGTTCATATTAACCCTGGTAGATTACGCAACGCGCTACCCGGAAGCAGTGGCGTTATCCTCCATTAGGGCGGAAAAGGTTGCAGACGCCCTGCTGGGGATCTTCATGAGAGTGGGGTTCCCAGCTGAGCTTCTCAGCGACCAAGGACCTCAGTTCATGTCTGAACTAATGCAGGGGCTCTGTAGGAAAATACAGGTGAACCATATCGTAGCCAGCCTTTACCACCCACAAACAAACGGCCTCTGTGAGCGCTTCAACGGGACGTTGAAGCAGATGCTGAAGACGTTCGTGGAGGCGCAAGGGAAGGACTGGGAACGATATCTACCTCACCTGCTATTTGCCTACAGAGAGGTTCCCCAGGAGTCAACCGGGTTTTCGCCCTTCGAACTCCTGTATGGTCGACGAGTAAGAGGTCCCCTAGACCTAATCAGAGAGTCTTGGGAAGGCAAGGTTGCCGGAACTGAAGTCTCTGTAGTAGACTATGTCCTCAGGTTCCGAGACAAAATGGAGTCGCTTGTAGGTCTGGTACAGGAGAATATGGTGCAGGCCCAAAGCAAACAGAAGCAGTGGTATAACCGCACTGCCCGAGAGAGAATCTACCAGGAGGGGCAGAAGGTCTATGTCCTGCTGCCAATGCGGCAAAACAAACTGCAAGCTGCATGGGAAGGGCCGTACCCGATTGTCAAATGTCTGAGTAAGGTAAATTATGTGGTGGGCCTTGGAGAGGGAGGTAGGAGACAGAAGACGTTTCACGTCAACATGCTCAAGAAGCATCACGAGAGAACGCCACATGTTATGCCGGTTTGCAGCCTGCCCGAAAGGGAGGAGGCCGACCCCCTACTAGATCTGCTAGCTGACACTCGAGAGTTGGAGGTGGACTTAACCCTCAACCCTCAACTCTCGTCCCAGCAGAGATCTCAGCTCTTAGAAGTGTTGACGGCTCACCGTGACACTTTGACAGGGAAACCCGGGAGAACACACCTTGCAGTCCATCATGTGGACACAGGTACCCATGCTCCCACAAAGCAGTCCGCCTACCAAGTCTCAATGGAGGTCCAGGCAGACCTCAGGAGGGAGATCGAGGAGATGAAGCAGCTCGGGGTCATTCAGAAATCCCACAGCGCTTGGGCCTCACCGGTGGTTCTGGTCCCGAAGAAAGATCAGACAACCAGGTTCTGTGTGGATTATCGGAAACTGAATGCCATCACAACCTCGGATGCATACCCCATGCCCAGGATTGATGAACTGTTAGATAAGTTGGCAGGAGCCAGCTACCTGACAATCATGGACCTGAGCAGGGGGTATTGGCAGATTCCCCTGACCTCGGAGGCTCAGGAGAAGTCGGCCTTCATAACCCCTTTCGGCTTATACGAATTTACTGTAATGCCGTTTGGGATGAAGAATGCGCCAGCCACCTTTCAAAGGCTTGTGAATGACTTGCTGGAAGGACTAGAAGAATGTGCTGTCGCCTATTTAGACGACATTGCCGTGTATAGCCCCACGTGGAAGGAGCATCTGGTGCACCTGTCGCAAGTACTGGACAAACTTGCTGCGGCTGGACTAACTGTTAAGCCTAGCAAGTGCCAGCTGGGCATGAATGAGGTCACTTACTTAGGCCACAGAGTAGGAGGAGGCACACTGAGGCCTGAAATAGAGAAGGTGAAAGCCATTACGAGATGGCCAACACCTCTCACCAAGAAGCAGGTCATGTCTTTCTTGGGAATGGCCGGGTACTATAGGAAGTTCATCCCGAACTATAGCGCCCTGGCCAAGCCTCTGACAGACTTGACCAAGAAGAAGCTGCCCAGGATGGTGTCATGGACGCCGGAATGCGAGCAAGGCTTCCAGGCCCTGAAGGATGCACTAGCCAGTGCTCCTGTGCTTCAGGCCCCAGATTTCACTCAGAAGTTTGTGGTCCACACGGATGCTTCCGCCTTTGGTCTGGGTGCAGTCCTGAGTCAGGTGAACCAGGCCGGGGAGGAGCATCCTGTACTATACCTGAGCCGTAAGTTACTGGCCAGGGAGACCAGCTACTCCACAATAGAGAAGGAGTGTTTAGCTATTGTGTGGTCCCTGCAAAAGCTACAACACTACCTGTATGGACGCAATTTCACAGTGATCACTGATCACAATCCCCTCAGCTGGTTGGCACGTCTCGCAGGAGACAATGCGAAACTGCTGAGATGGAGCCTGATTTTGCAGCAGTACAACTTCACCGTGCAGCACAGAAAAGGTAGTTTACATGGAAATGCCGATGGGTTGTCGCGGCAGGGAGAATCGGCCAGAGATGGCTGGGTTGCTGTGGAATAGGCTTGTGGCCATTTCCCCAGGCAACCTTTTAAAAGAGGGAGGTGTGCCGGCATACATACATAATTCCTCTGGGTAGCCATCTTATATGCTTCTGGCCTATGTAAAAAAACTGTGAACTCTCATCTTCCTGAAGCCTGGGTTACCTATGATATAGATGGACACTTTTATTACCACTACTCTTTGAGGCCAGCTATAAAAAGGTCATAAAGGCTATACCAGGCCCAGCTCATCCTGTCCTGTAAGATAAGATCAGCTCGCTGTCAAGCCTGGCTGGAGCGTGACGTCATTAATTTCCAGGTCTGGTTTGAGGAGAGCTAATAGCCCTTAATTAGCTCTGGGCATAAAACCAGTCCACTTTCATATTTCATTTATGAATCAACTTATGCCCTTTCTGACCCCAGATCCAGGCTCTACAGAGTATTGTGGTTAATTGGGTATCAAATATGACTAGAGGATGTGATTCTGTAGCTGACCTATGGGTGGTAGAAGAACTACAGGTCCCAGCATTACCGTGTGTGGTCTCATTCTGTAGGTAAATAAATAAGGATCGCAAATATGTATTCTGTATAAAAATATGCCGATGTATCAAGGAGATACGGGCTTAAGTATAATCCTCATTGTAGGAACTAAACTTTGATGGAGTCATAAAACACTTGGAGGTTTCACAGTCACTCTGCTGCCATTGGCTGACAGGAGTAAGTCTCCTGCCCATGGGAGAGTTCATAAAAATCCATGCACAAGGACAGAGGAGAGAGACCCATGGAACATCACCAGACACTTAATTGGACATTGACAGCATATCCCTGTATCAGAAGAACTTTGAGGGTCTCCCCTGATACATACTGAAAAGGGGTTTGCAAGGATTCAAAAAGGACATATGAACGACCATCTGAAACCCTCCAGAGAAACTAAGTATTCTTTCATCTTTTTCCCTTTCATTTGAACTGTCGTGATTATTTATATTGTTATTATTATTCTGTAGTTTTATAGTCATTTTCATTAGACTTGTATGCACTGCTTTTTACCGCTTATTAAAGATTATAAAATCTAAATAGCCAAGTCTTCCATATTCTAAGCTGCTGAACAACGTACCTTGCCTTTGAAGAGACGTTACCAGGTAGTTAGTTAAATTGCATTTAGGAATTGTAGCTGGGGGTGATTGACTGCGGTTGGTCAGTAAGTGATATCCGGATCATCCACTAATCTGTGTGATAGTGAATGACCCGGATAGTCGGCTCGTGGACCGGGAACCCACGTGGTGGCAGTTACCGAAGTGTAGTGGGGGGTGTTAGACGAATGGTAATACCCCGGTCACGTGAGGTCTCTGTGTTTGCGCAGACTCCGTCACAGACCACTACGTCACAGCTGTGGGATCCGGAGCGATCGGATCCATAGTTCGTGACAACCGGCACTAATGGGCAGGCTTTAGCTCTGTACCAACCCTTAAAACAGGCTAGGGCAGCACTAAAGCTCGCCCATTAGTACCAGTGACGGAAACACTGCTAGGTGGAAGCCTCTGCCTAGCAATGTAAACGAACAGCCCTTGTCCTGCGCAATACCGCTCAGGGCAAGGGAAAGCATTGGAGCATGAAATGCCCCAATGCTCCTCTCAGAGGGGCTGCCTGGGTGAAGAAGGGGATATGTCCAGGTTCAGCTCTGAATAGAGATATAGCTATATCACTCTGCCAGTACTGAGGGGAAGGAACAGGGAAGCTACTGAGCAAGCTATTCCATTACTGACTGGTGGACCAAAAGGATAAACAGCAGGGGGCGCTACCAAAGAATAAAATGTAATGTACATTAAAAAGAAAAACTTGTATGTAGCGTATGTATATGGCAATAATACTTAGTTTGTGGTGCCCTATTCATTGCATAGGAACACTTCTCGTGGGATAACCCCATTTAAAGGGACTCTGTCACCAGTTTCTAACCCCCACTTTTAAAAATATTGTTCTGTCCATGGAGCCCTTGTGATTACTATGGTGTTGTTATAAGCTAAATCTGCTGGCTCGTTTTGTTAAAAAAACGTTTTATCTAACCTGTCAGTCATATTCTTAAGGTGCCCAGGGCATTGCTCATGGCCTGAAGATGCCGCCCGCCGCCGCCGCCGTTGGTGCCCAGCTCCTCCTCTGCTCTCGTCAGCGCCGCCTGAAAATACTTAGATACGCCTCCGGCTTTCCCTCACTCCCCCCTCCTTCTTTTCTAAGATCCCGCGCGTGCGGCAGTGTTCGTCTTATCAGGAGGTTGAGCGAAGTGCGCGCGCATGCGCACTTCGCTCAATGAGGCTGAACCGAAAAGTCTGCACGGGCGCACAGGCACAGGCCTGTGCGCACGCGCGGGATCTTAGAAAAGAAGGAGGGGGGAGTGAGGGAGAGCCGGAGGCGTATCTCAGTATTTTCAGGCGGCGCTGACGAGAGCAGAGGAGGAGCTTGGCACCAACGGCGGCGGCGGCGGGCGGCATCTTCAAGCCATGAGAAACGCCCTGGGCACGTTAACTATATGACTGACAGGTTAGATAAAACGTTTTTTTAACAAAACGAGCCAGCAGATTTAGCTTATAACAACACCATAGTAATCACAAGGGCTCCATGGACAGAACAATATTTTTAAAAGTGGGGGTTAGAAACTGGTGACAGAGTCCCTTTAAGGGAAAACTTCAGGCAAATCAACACCACGTTAGGCATACTACAAGGTCCAAGGAAACAGAGCATGATACAGGGCTTCTAGTAATACAAAGGATAGAATATATGTGCCATTCATCACCCTTTGGAGAAGCTGCACATTATCAGTTTTGCCCGGAGGGGTCCTGTATGGTAAATCATATCAATCCCTATGGCAGCATCTTATATACTGTAATTATGTCTGTTCCACCAATTGGAAACCTGTAATCATAATGTTTGTTGTCGCTGCTATCTTATTAGCCCGTTGTAATCTACTGTTATCGCTGAATCTCTTCCAAATGGAATTATGTTTTCTGTAGAAGAGGTAAGGCTATGGCTAACCAGATATCTGCAGCAGGTTTTGTATGCTGCCTGCATCATGTATATGCAGTGACCCAGTGGGCCACTGCTAAACGACAGTGTCAGATATGCAATGTGATGGGTTTCTAATGTTTTGTGCTTTTGCAGCGGGCCGCCCCCTGGCGCCCTAAAGATCACCCGAGTACCCAGGTATAGGAATGGCCGAGTGGTATAGGGTGGCTTAAAATGTCCCTTCTAGTGTAAGTGAGTGTCACGGTGCTCCTACCTGGATACGGCTGGAACCCCAGGCGTTGGCTCTGAAGCAGACAAATAGGGGGTAGTAAGTGAGGGATGAAAGAAGTAACTTGACCTGGTATGAAGTTCAGTAGTAGCTTTACTTGAATAAATGGTCATCAAAAACAGTCTTCAAACTTTGTCTTGGTCCCAGCAGGCTTTAGCATTAAACTCTGGCAGGCAAACTCAACTCTGCTACATCTGTTGCTCTCTGGCTCTGCTGTACTGACAGGCTTTCTGTATAACTCAGCTTCTTCTTTATGCTGCAACTTCTCCCTTTGTAGTCTGTCTCTTAATTAGGCAAGGGAAATCTCCTCCTGGCTCCTGAGGCTCCAAACTGTGTCCTCCATATCCAGCAGAGCTGAAGGTGCTCTGGATAGCTTTGCTTGGCCAGGGCACGTCCAGCAGAGATGTGCCCAGCACTTGATTCCTTCCCCTAGCTAGGGGTAATCTAAACTGCAACTAAACTTGGACCCACCCTTCCTGCAAGAACTGGGACTCACCCACTCCGCCACAGAGGGGAGTTAGCATGAAATGGAAAGCTCCATTCTATGTACCTGTAGCTCTGTCTTGTTTGCTGCCACCTGCTGGTGAACCAGGCACAGTACACGTGAACATAAGCACTTACAAAATAGGAAATGCACAGTGTTTGGGCCTGAAATAAATACACATGATTTCATGAGGTTAACCAGTTAAGACAGTAGCGGGGTGCAGAAGTGGTAATGCCACTATGGGGCATTACACTTTTATTTAATTCCATAATTTTCTGTTGTTTGTATTCACTGGAAGACTGGATTATAGGGTGATTACTAGGGATGATCGAACCTGTGGAAGTTCGGGTTTGCCGGGTTCGGCCGAACTTCAGGTCAAAGTTTGGGCTTGGGACCCAAACTTGACCCCGAACCCCATTGACGTCAATGGGGACCCAAACTTCACTTTATTATTTTCCGTTATAACATGCTTCTATCAGAAAATAATAGCATTCTTATGACAGAATGCAAAAGAATATGGCCATTTAGCAGTTAAAAAACAAAAAACAACTCACCTCATCCACTTGATCACGCTGCAGCAGTCTTTTCTATATTCATTCAGCAGGACCGGCCAAAGGTGAGCGCAGTTTACTACATTTAGGCTGCTAAAAATTATTTAGATTTGCTGAGTATTTCTGTAAATCTGATTTCAGATACCAGTGTCATGGAACCATGAACCAGACGTACAACAAGAGATAAGTGGAAATAAGAAGGCTTTATTGAAATTCAAGCTGTAAGCAAAAGTCCAAACGGATGGCTAAACCGAAGCAGGGTCTTGCGTAGCCAGAGGTCAGGAACCAGAAGGGTAGTCAGACGAAGCCAGGATCAGGAACCAGCGGGGTAGTCAGACGAAGCCAGGATCAGGAACCAGCGGGGTAGTCAGACGAGGCCAGGATCAGGAACCAGAAGCAGCAGCAGTCTTAGAAGCATGTGAACACAGGAGGACCAAGCAAGGAACTGAAGCCACAGACCTCCTATATATATGAGCTAGGCATCCAGCTCCTCCCAGTGGGAAGGAGAAGCCGCAGGGTGGGAGGCTACAAGAAACCCAGAAACCAAGATGGCCGCCAGCACATGTCAAACGAAGGAGAACAGCAAGAAGGTAAGACCATGACAGTACCTCCCCCTCAAGGGCCCCTCCTCCGCGGAGTAAGGAACGGTTACGAGG